>NW_026570253.1:632582-1265165 GCF_019649055.1 Paramacrobiotus metropolitanus | reverse complement strand
TGAGCTTATGTTGCTCAGCCATTGGTTAACTAACGACTTGGTCTTCCGGCTTGAGTTTACCTTCCGTTCTGGTTGCGGAGGGGCTGGTGACGACGGTCTGCCGTCAACCCAAGTCAGGTCATGATGGGTCTTCAGCGTCCGGATGACTCCATCAATATTATCGTTGCAAATTATGCAGCGATCAGGTCGGTCAATTTCGCCAATTTGCGTGCTCAGTTGGCTTCTTCAGGTCATTGACGAATTTGACTTCCTTCGGAAAGTGTTCCGTGATTGGCGGTAACGGGTCGGGGATCGTCCTTGTTATTGAGGTGTCCTCGCCGTACCGTTTCCAAAACGCAGTTGTAGTCGATTCTCCGTTCAACTGTACTTGTCGCATGTAACTGAAGAGTGCTCCGCCTAGTTCTTGGCAGGGTATCTCCAGAGGGCGTGGTACTGGAAGTCCGTATTCCATGTACTGCCGATGGATTGGGACTCGTTCGTCTTCCCATTCCCAAGCTTCATCGTCGATGTTCGGCGAGGGCCAATACAGGTTCGCATGTCCGTTGTGCTTCCTGTATCTGGTCCGTGGTCACCGCTCCGTTCTGTTGAGAGTGGCCATCATCTCCAACGTCCGTCGGTCGAGAAAGTGTTGTATTCCCGCAAACCAAGTCCGGTACTTTGTTGGACTTTAAGATGGCATCCGCTTCCGTTGCGGATGCCTCTGGTATCGGGATAGACTTTACTGCCGTCTTCAGTATGCGTTTCTTCGGACGTAGTTTTCCAGTTCGTATCCTTTCTTCGTACGCTTCAATGGCGTTGTGCAGTTGCATCTCCTCGATCAGAGTCCGGTTGGTATCCCGGCAGTCACGGCAAATGTTGGGCGGGTTTGACGGGTGATCGCCGACTTATCCTCGCTTCAGTTATTACCGTGCCCGATGCCTCTGGTATCGGGATAGACTGCACTACCGTCATTCCTCCAGGTCGTTCCGGTTAGGAATGGGCGTTAGCACGAAGGTGAACTTGGAATGAAGGTAATCACATCCAAGTAACACTGGGATATCCGCGTTGTTCGGTTGAACGTGGAAAGTATGATGGCTCGTAAATCCCTGCAGCGTTACCGGTACGGTGCAACAGTGAGTTACGGTGAAGGCAACTTGTCCGCCTACGCCAAGTATCCGAGTGTAATGGCCAAGAGGTTGCATTGGTAGGTCGTTTTGTTCGCAGAATCGTTGTTCGATCAGCGAAGTCTCTGCTCCTGTGTCGAGCATCGCCATGGTGGGCGTCGGTCCGATCTGGATTACGTGTCCAGGCTCTGACCGTCTTCGGTTTCTTGTGAGTCCCTTTTCGAAGGTCACTTCCCGTACAGTCGGCGTGATGGGAATTAAGGAGACTGATCCGCCTTCTGTTGGCGTCAGCGTACCTTGATTGGTTCCACTTCGGTTACGACCACTTCATGTGCCTGAGGTCGGTTAGCTACTCCGTCCTCCAGCACGTCGGTGGGAGTTTCGAACCGTCGTGTTTGTTCTCGTATCCGTTCTTCTATCGAGGTTTCTGTTGGCCTCACTTGCGACCATATGTAGTCAAGGTTGACGAACGTCTGAGATCCGCTACCGTTCTAGCCGGTTGAGGTTGCTGGGAGAGGTCCGACTCCTGCTGCAGCCAGTGAGCGGGTGCCTGTGCTTCCAGAGGACTGTTTCCCATATTTCGACTTCTCCTTCCGATTCTTCGGTGAGGTCGATAGCTGCCATTGTTGCAGCGTATCTATCCGTTGCGCGTCCGATGATACATTGGGGAAGTTTCTGTTGCCCCTTTGCGTGAATCGGCGTCCCGGTCCTCCGCGTCTTGGCCCTTGTCTGGGCTGCTCGGTTGGTTTTCTCACCGGCAGTCCGGTCCAGCTTCCGTGGCCGGTCCGTCCTGCGTCACTTTCTGCGGCGGGCGGTAGTCACGTTGTTTGTGCTACGTAGGTCGGGCATTTCTTGCGTTCCGACCTCCGACGTACCAATGCCAAGTTGAGGTATTGGGTCGGCCGGTCCGGGCAATCCCTGCGTTCCGGCCTCCGACGTTCCAACGCCGAGTTGATGCGCTGGGTCGGGTGAGTCGGGCATTCGTTGCGTTCCGGTCCGGATCTCGAATTTGCCATTGTTAACAAAAATTCCGAGTCGTTCTGCCATTGTTCTGGCCGTTGTGGCTTCATCTGTTGAAGCCATCAATGCGTTGACGAATTCTTCTTCCGTGCTGTTATGGTCCAGACCTAGTTGTCTGACCAAGGCATCCATCCGTTGGATGACTTCCCTTCTGTTGTGGGTATGGGCGATTCTCTCCGGTTAAAGTGAAGTTGGTTAGTAGGGTTATCCTTGTCCGGTGGTTCGGTGGATGTCGCAGGTCGAATGAGTCACCGGGGCTCATCGACCTTAGGCGTTTCCCGAGGAGTTTCCCGAGCCGGCCCATTGTTGGGTGACGGCGAGCCAAAGGGCTGATGTGGCGGTAGCATTTGCCGCTGTTCCGGAGATCCCTGTTGACCTCCACCGCTATTCCCGCGGTTTCCGCCCGACCTGTTTCCTGAGCCGGCCTGCTGGTTTCCGTTAATAGCACCGCCCGAGCCTCCTTGTTGGCGTTGGCGCGGGGTGGCACGATCTGTGCCGAGTTCGGGCTGGCCGAACCCAATGGTCCTCCCGTCAGGTATCGCGTATGCCAATCCTCATACCAGCGGCGATTCGGGTTGTCCTGCACCCGAGTGCCGATGAACGCGCAGCGTGCCTGGGGTGGTTCCCGAACTTGCAGAAGTGGCAAGTAAAGCTGTCCGCCAGCGTCCACTGAAGGAACAGTTGTTCCATCTTATCCGCATAAGTCGTAAACTGCCGAGCACCTTGTTGTGCTTGGGAAGGTCGGTTACCCTGTTGTTTCGCCTCCGCCGCGGTTAGTTACCGCGGCCGCGATTTCCGCCGCCACGTCCTTTCCGCGACCATAACCTCCGCCGCCGAATCCTTGTGTGGGATTCTGGCCGTAAGCGGGTATCCCTGGTTTGGGTTTTGCTATAGCCAGAATTTCCGTTATTCTGGTTACCTCCAGAGCCAGGACTTTGGCCTCCGTAGTTGTTTACTGGGGCTCCGGCTGCTGGTTGGGGTGCTGCCAAGTTGACAGCTGCCACTCCTGCCCAGGTCGGTTGCTGGACCGGCATCATTTGCGCTGGTGGCGTTATCGGTGTGGTCGGTTGCACGTATGTTGCCGAGGGACTTTGATATCCCGGCATCATGTATGGCTGGTACACTGTTTGTGCTGGCGCCTGCGGTAAAGGAGCTGGTGTAGGCGTTGTTGCTCGGACCCGGGCATAGTCGGTATCCCGTGATCCCTTCGCCACGTCGTACATCTCCTTTCCGTTTACGAACTGGCGTATGTAGTCACGCAGTTCTACCGGGGTTGCCGGCATACGAATCTCCAAGGCTTCTCGTAGCTTGGGTTCGTGGATGTTGTCCTTCAGATGGAAAAGTGCCATCTGGTCCGTGATGGTGTCACATCGGGACTTGATGTTCATCATGGCGTCATAGTACTGTTCTGGCGTCTCTTGTCCAAAGCGGTACTTTCGTTTGGCCATGGCGGTTACGGCGTTAATTTCCTTGTTTTTGTCGCCGAACTGTTCTTCGAACTTAGCCAACCAAAGGTTGACTGGCCATCCTCCGGCTGGTTCACTGCCGGCGGTGTCCCTATGCCATTGTGCGGCCTGGCCTTCGAGTCGTGAGATTAGGTCTGTCATGAACGTGTGATCCGATTCATGCCATTCTTGTGCTTCCGCGTAGAATCGACGGATTTGTTTCAACCATCCCTCGAGTTTGTTATGGTCGCCGTCGTATTCCGGCAATTTCTGCTTACGTCCGCGGGCACACACGCGGATCATCGTTTCCTGGAATGCCCGGTTAGCCGCTTGTTGGGCGTCCATGGCAGGCGGTGGGGAGGGTTTGCTTCCCAACCTTGTTCCGCGTATCCCCGACCCTGTTGGTCTGGGTAATGCTGATGCTGTTGATCCGGGTATCCATAATTCTGTTGTTGTGGATATCCTCGACCTTGTTGGTCTGGGTATGCCCGACCTTGTTGGTCTGGGTATCCCCGACCTTGTTGGTCTGGGTATCCAGCCGGGTACGGTTCCGGCTGAGGAGCTGGTGCTCGGTGGCCGTTGTGGCTGTTGGTAGAATCCCGGTGGAAGGTCGTTCACCCTTCCATACTGACTTCGAACGGCCTTCGGTGGTGCCCGACCTCTGCTGGTCGGAACCGAGGCACGTTCTGCGAGTCTTGTGGGTAGTCGGCGGGAGGGCGTTCCGGATTCGGTTGTCCGCTTCGTCCTCCTTGAGGAAGGTCATTATTGTATGACCTAGCTCGTGTCCGCTGATAATCGGAGTCGCTTATCGTTAAGCGTCCGAAGTCATCCATGTTGGGGTGTGAGCCTGTTCGCTCTCCCAGTCGCCGTCCTGCGCCCCATTGGTTAGGCGCTGGTCCATTCGGGTGGGACGTGGTGGGCGCTGGCGCATGCGTCGATGTGTGCGTCGCATACGTGGTACTCGTGTAGTACCTAACGTGGCCGTCGTCGTTGTCGGCACGTTTGACGTTGGCACATGTGGTGCTGCAGTCGATGTATTCCGTTCAGGTTCTGACGGTGGGCAGAGGCTGTTGCTGTGGGGAGTTCCGATGAGCGGGTTAGTTGTCACCACGCCCACGAAGAAGTTCTGTTCCTTCTTCTCCTCTTTGGGTTTAATGTCCCACAGGATATCTCGGACTGTTTGCGACGGTTCAAAGTGGAAATCCGCTGCCATCGAAGTCCTGTAGGATGGAGGCTCCGTCCTGGATTGTTCCAGGTGTTTCGTTTCCTCCTGAAGGCATCGTACCTCCGTATCCAAGTCGTCGGTATACGTGGTCATCTCGTCAATATATCGATTTAAGTCATCGATATATTTATCCGCGTCCAGACCGTAGTTGTACAGGTCGTTTTCGCGGACTTCCAAGTGTGCGATGCGATTCTGTTGCGCTTCGTACACCTTCTGGGCTTCTGCCAGGTTGTGTTCCAGCTGTGCTCGGAGTCTTTGTTCTTCCTTCAGCACATCATTTAGTCCGTAGACCTGGTCGGCCAATTGGGCGTTTGCTTGTTCCAGGTCGGTGGTAGCTCTACTTCGGTCGGTGAGGCAGGTTGCTGGCCGTAGTGAGCCATTAGCTGTCGTCCTGCCCTGACCAGGAGAGTTTCCATCTCCCTTCGAGTTGTTCGATTCGATATTTCTGCCGGTCGACCTCGTCGTCGGCCTGCTTGAGTTCGACAATGTATCTGTCGACCTCGTTCCGGTACACTTCGGCCTCTTCATTGGCCTGCTTCAACTGTTGGTGGAACGTCCCTGCTGCCAGTTCCGATTCGACCAAGGCTGTTTGTGTGTCAGCCAGGTCTTTTTCCACGGTGGCAAGGCGTCTCTTCAGTTCGAAGACCGATTCCACTGACGTTGCAAGTGTACTCCGGAGTCGTTCGATCTCTTCGAAGTCGTACCGACATGGGTTGTCGGACCTCTTGAGATGACTCTCTAAGTGTTCGATGCGGCGCTGTTGCGCAGCAATGCCATTGTTGGCCTCAGCTAGTTCTTCTCCCATCGCTTCCGTTCGAGCTATGGGTGTCCTCCGATCGCGACATCTGATTTTCCGTGGAGTTAACGATTTGGTCGGCCAGGACGATTTGTGTTATCAAATCCTGGCATCGTTTCCGGAGTCGATCGATGTCTTCGATCTTTTCTGGGGGTGTGGATGCAATCCACTTCCGTGCCGTGTACTCAAGCGTGCTTGCTTGGTACCTGTGGTTACCCAAGTAGGGTGCCACTGGCGTTCGGAAGAATCCATCCCGGTTGCTGGGACGTGACACTTGTGTCGTGTCAAATACGTCGTCCATGGGTGGTGGTGTTCCACTACCCGAGTCGCCAAGTTCGAACATGAGTGGCGACTCTTCTTTAGGTCGACAAGTCGACTTGTTGGCGACTTCACCTTCGGTTGAGTTTCTGTTGCTCGGGTCGACCTGCTTTCCGTTGGCGAAGGTCGACTTGACGGTGAGATGGCCTTTTCGTTAGGCATCGGTATGTTGGTTGGTGATCCAGCCGGGTGAGGTCCACTTCGTGGTGGGGCTTCGGTTTCTCCCGTTTTGGCCGGTAGTTTAGGCCACTGGATATCCATATCCGACCTTGTATCGACTGGCTTCTTTTCCAGGGAGGTCGGTTGTACTTGACCGACTTGCTGTTGTCCGACCTCTGAGGTCGGTGGAAGTTGCCCGACCTCAGTTCCGACTTGTGTTGTCGGACGAGGTCCGACCTCCATGGTCTGCCTTTGTTGACCGACCTTGGTCGGTGGAAGTAGTCCGACCTCAGTTCCGACTTGTGTTGTCGGGTGAGGTCCGACCTCAGCAGGTGGCTTCTGTTGACCAACCTCCTTGGTCGGTGGACTTCCATCCTTCTTGGTTGGCGAAATCCTCCCGACTTCTGTTGTCGGTTGGACTTGGCCAACTTCCTTGGTTGGTGATTGCTGTAGTCTTCTAACCTCAATTCCAACTTGTGTTGTCAGATGAGGTCCGTCCTCCGGTTGAGGATAACCGACCCCCGAGGTCGGTTTCCGTTGACCGTCCTTAGAGGTTGGTGAAGCCCTACCGACTTCTGTGGTCGGTTGGACTTGACCGATTTCCGTTATCGGTTGCTTCTCTCCGACCTTCAAGGTCGGTGAAGTCGCTCTACCCGAGTTGGGCGATGTCGACCTCTTCACGTCATCCGTCTGGTTAGGTGATGTGTGTCCGGCGTCGGTGACTTTCGTAGTCGTTACCGACTCCTGAGCTTTCTGTGAGCTCAGTTGAAGTCCTTCTGTTGAGTCCGTAGAGGTCGGTACACCATGTGGTGTTCCGCCTCGGCATGAGACAATGTGGTCTCAGCCTGCAGATGCTCCATTTCCCCCGGTCGGTGGGACGGGGCTGCTAAGCCAGCTCGAGGCTCGAGGAACGTCTTATCGTGGGCGTCCTCGAAGCTGTCATCGGACGGTTGGAATCGGCGAGGAGGATCCGCTCGTTGCGCTTCTCCCTTGCCTCGGCTGACTTCGTTGAGTCCGTTGATGACGGCTGACTTTATCCTGACCGGAGTGCCGTAGTGCATACGGCGCGTTGAGGTCAGGCGCCGCGAATAGTCCGTGTTGAACTTTCGGGCGTATTCGTTTTCCTTCGGGTTCGACATTGTTGTCGGGTCAGGTCGGTTCAAGTGGAACCAACGAGAGACTTGTACTGTTGTACAGTAAATTGAACTATCCCTTATGTGGGGATGTTCAATTGAATCAGGAACGTCTTTCGGTTCAGGAACTTCCTTGGGTCAGGATGGTCCGACTTGATGTTGTTGTTGTTGTGTTGATGTGTCTGTGTGTGACTCAGTACACAACGTTACAATACAGTACTATGGTACAGTACAGTATGATAAGGTACTACAGTAGGTACGTCCTATACTACTGTGCTGACCAGTATGACGTCACAGGGCTAAGTGGTCTTGCACTTCACTGCCTACGTCACAGAATGCGAGCCGCGTGCAAAATTTAAAAACGATGATTCACGCCTATGTTAAGCTTATGGAAGTTTCCTGCACGCTGATTGGCTAGCCTCAAAGTACTGAAAATCGAGCGTTCTGACGTCACAAGGAAATTCAAGAATTTTCGCGCTTATTTTCGCGGAAAAACAAGAATATTTTTAGGTCGATCAGAGATGTTTTCTGGTCGAAATTTTAATTTTTAAGCCGTTAGAAATAATTTCTAGATTCTCAGAAATTTTTCTGACGGTGGAAAATCCGTCAAAATGAAAAGCAAAGTGAATGACCGACCTCTGGTCAGTTACACAGAGTGGTCCGTTAGGTCGGTAAAGTAACTTTTTAGGTCGGTTTCTCCGACGAAAATTAAGTTTTTACCATCGAAAAATTATTTCTAGTTCTCAGAAATAAATTTCAGCCGTTAAGAATTAAGAATTATAGCTAGTTTCGACCTGTGTCGACCTGTAACCAGGACTTTACCGGTTCGTTACGGTGTCCGTGGAGGTCGGTGATCCGCCGTTGGGAGGTCGATTTCCGTTAGAGTTGCGGGTCGCCGTTCAAGGCGAAGGTCCCCGATTGTTGAGAGGCTCCTTCTGGGCGCTGCAGGCTACTGTCCGAGCCTGATCCGTCAGTTGGGATTGGGAAGTTCCCGTTCGTCCGTCTGGGGCAGTCAGCCGAAGTGCTCTCCTTGTGTGGAAGAGCCAAAAGATAGGGCAAGCGAAGGTGGCAGGGATCGCTTTGCGATCAACCTGTTGCTACCACAGTCGCTAGACAGCAAAGACCAGGTTGTAGCAGAGGCTGCGTTCGCAGTCAATCTGTTTCCAACCACGGGTTCTTCAAGGTTCTCCGCGAAATTATGCCTTTACCGTCTCCTCAAAGGATCCGGTGGACAGAAAACCAGACGATCTGCTTACCATGTGACAGGCAAGCACAGAGAGCTCACAGGTGACTTTATTGTACAAATAAAGTGGAGCAAATGCCGCGTGAATGCGGGGAAAAACACAACAAAGGCCAATGTCTGGCAGGAAAGTGAGCAGTCAAGTTGCTGCGAGCTAGTTCCAGAGCGTAATGAAATGTCGAGAAAGAAATGTGCTGGCGGCAACGGCGTCACGCTGTCCAGACACACGGAATGTGAGTGCGCAGACTGGACTCGTATCCAACGCGAGCGAATATACGCTGAGTCATACAGCGAGAGAGAGGAGCGAGAGAGCAAGTATGCTCAGTGAGTGCGCCCGCGGTGTATCCGCATAGGCGGAGAGTGCAGTGCAGCCACTCACGTACGTACAAGAGAGGGCGAATCAGCATGTGTGCAGTGATACGCATACGCAAAGTGGCGTATCTATCACGCAGGCTGTCGTGCCTCTAACAAAACAGTTTATCGAATATTTTACAAACTATTCTACGAACAAGTATTCCGCTAAAATTAACTAACTTACCATTTTTACTGAGTACACAATTATGCTTTGTGCAGTGTTTACTCCGGTTTTCAGTTGTTTTAGTTCCAAAATATTATGAAGCTGCAGCGGAAATAAAACCACCAGTAATCCGCATGGTATCCATAATAAAACAGTCTGACGGAGGCATTCCGTGACAGCCGGTGTCGGTGTATCCCATAACGAGCTTACGTCCTAATTTTAAAAAAGGTAATTAATTAGCTATTAATATATCGCCCATATCCGGTTTATAACGACGGAATGTCTATACGAAATTTTTTGGTTGTACCAAAATTTCAACGTACCCAAAATGCGTCTTTACAAAAACCTGGAGAAAACGGGTGCCAGACTTTACGATCCTCAAACGCATCGATGCTACCCTGGTCCATAGTGAGATCCTCTCGATGCTATTATTTCTTGATGTGATATTGCTAATCAGATCTCACTAGAAATACTGATCACAAATAAAAATATCCGAATGGGAACGTTAGCTCGACTGCGCCATTTGCGTGGTGCTTGCATAATAGCACGTGTGGACCGGTGTGGTCATAATCATTTGTCAAATATTAGTCGGCAATCGACACACGGGTGTCTGCGTTTATTCCGTCAGATTACAAGCGCAGCCTATCACTTCGATAACAAGCGATAATCTGCTGCTCGCAGAAACCATTGTTGATAAGCAAGATAATAATTATAAATATGTGGAAAAAAGTGTTTATGCATGCAGGTATCAGTCAGTGCCTGTACATGGGCGCATTGATGTATTCAGCGACAAACCGTAGATAATCAGATCGCTGTTAATGTTATCTACAAGTACTAGCAGATTTTACTAATATACAACAGAACAAAGATTGGTACTTCGAGTATGTATTTATTTGTTAGTGTTTAATAAGTGCTTAGGCAAATATATTACAGTGTTGCTTTATGCTCTGATCGTAAACTCGGGCTGTTAATTAGAACTGTTAATTAAATTTTCACCAGAATTTATTTGTCACCATTCAAACACAGGCTACAAACAGGGCAGCACACACATCACTGGGCAGTTTGCGCAAACGCAAAATTAAATGTTTGCAGATCACACAGCTCTATTCCACCATATTGGCGGCTTTAGCGAAACTATAAAACAGACTCCGCTTGTTGTTCAATAATACTTCTGGTGGCGCCATTTCAGCTATTTTGCCGTTCTCCAGCACCATAATCCTGCCGAACACAACGCCAGAATAATCACCACAAAAGCTTAAAAATAAAAAATGGGTACGCCTGCTCATGATCCCAAATTGACAGACAGCAGACAGACGGTTAATAGAATTCACCTGTTGCAGTCGAGAACCGTGTTCAGACGGTGCGCAATGGTCAAAACAGTACAGTCCGCAAAGCTGTTGCGAATGGTTTGCTGGATGACGAAATCGGTGTCCGTGTCGACGGCGGCGGTGGCCTCATCCAGTATAATAATTTTTGTTCGTCGCAGTAATGCTCTGGCCAGGCAAAATAATTGTCGTTGGCCCAAGCTAAAGTCAGGAAAGCGCAGTTAAAAAAATTGCGGCTTGTATCTGAATTAATAATATTAATATAAGTACATGTACCATTCTTAACAAATTATCGCGGTACAAATTATCGGGGCCGGGTATGTAATCACCAATTAAAGATACCTAGGATGTTGTCCAATAATCAAGTACCACAGTAGTAGTCAATTATATTTGAGAGTTATTGTGGCAGTGCGTGCGACGGTGTGTAACCTGTAATTCTGTCCTCCACTGGCAACCCGATGTGCCAGTCGTTGGGGAAGACCCATGACGTAGTTGTTCAAATTGCATTGCTCTAGAGCTGCCCAAATTTGGTCATCCGAATACTGCTCCATAGGATCCAGACTGGAACGTATAGTACCACTGAACAAGGTCGGTTCCTGCGGCAAAATGGTAATCCGCCTTCGCAGATCGTGCAGACCAAGTTCGGCGATATTCAAGTTGTCAATGTCGATCCGACCGGCATGGGCTTCGATGATGCGAAATAACGCCAGGGCTAGTGAGCTTTTTCCAGCACCCGTTCGTCCGACGATGCCAACCTTTCACAGATAAACGTAATAATATTTCCAGTTACCAAATGCACCTTACCTTCAATTACAGCACATGCGTTTGTTCAAATATAAAGCCTGTGTTTTTATACGTGATTATGTGTACATGGATCCAGAATATACGTAATTATTCTATTTAGTGAAACAGCTAACAAACATTCCGCATGGAAAGATTTGTCCAACCTTTTCACCACCAACGACGGATGCAGTGAGACCTTTCAGAACCAGTTCGGACGCACCCTCGTGATATCCCGCCATGTAGGAATAAAAATTAATTGCACCAGCGGAAGGCCAGTTCTCGTGCGGACTGAATTTTGGATTCTTCCAGGAAGCCTATCAGATACTCTAGTCAGATAAACCCCGTGCTAACGTGGATGAAAAATAATGGCAAAAGCAAACATGCGAAGAGAATCAAAGGATCTATCACTCTCCTGGCCAGTACAATACTGAATTACTGTAGGAGCGCACATGCTGTATTGATTAATGAACATAGAAAGGGTGTATGGATTTTAAGAGAATGGGTTTTGGTTAAATTGCAAAAATTTCAAATCTGTATGTACGCACCTCTTGAGGAGCATTCATATACTGATCTATTCTTTCCACCGACACCACATTACTCTCCAGATCCCCAGCCGCCCACAACAGCCAATTTATCAGTAAGGTCACCGTCATGGAGTAGCTCAGCGCCAACCCGGCGTCCACAGCGCTCATGCCCCAGGAACGCTCCCTCCCGACGACCGCCAAGAGTGCCACTAAAAAGGTCACGATGATGCCCAAAAACTCCAGCCGCACCGCGATCCATCTAAAAGTTTGTCCTCAGAGTTTTGTCGAAAAGGATCGAAACGGTAATTCTGCTTGTACCTCGACACTATTATTTCCACATATACAGCCTGCATATTTTTGTCCACTAAAGATTCGTTTTCGTGAATAAATCGGTCGATTTGTCCGGCAGCACGGATGACACCAATGCCGGCCATTGATTCCTGCATGTGAGATAGAACCGGGGCTCGCGACAAAGACTCCAATCGGTTAATCTGGCGAGTTGTGGTTACATACAACCGCTGCAATAAAAACTTATTAGTTTGTTTTTGCAGAGACTATCTGAATTTGTTAATATTAATATTGGTATCACTCTGGCTTTTGTCGAATAGGATTTACATTCACAAGAAATTTACCTGCATAAAGTAATAAATCAACATAAGCGGCAAAAACACTGCCGATAAGTATGGAGTGGTGATGCAGATCTACAAAATAAACGGCTTTGGTCAAGCAATAAGAAGCCGTAGCATTGTACGTTCGCGTGTGCACATGTTTTCACTACCAGGCAAACTGTCCCTAGAATCGCGAAGAGATTGTAAAAGTAGAACTCGATGTTAGCCGGTATGGCCAGATCGACGGTGTCCATATCTCGACTGAAGCGGGTGTGGATGCGGCCAATGGGAGTGTTGTCGAAAAATGACATTGGGCAGTGCAAAATCCGATCCAGCAACAACTCGTGCTGCGATTGGCTGGCGCGTAATCGGCCACGAGCAAGACACAGTGCAAACCCAAGCAGAAATGACGCTAAATTACAACACAAAACGGTAATTTGATGTACTTGACCGATTTAATGTTCAGCACATTTTTACAACCTGTATAATTAACTCAAACATGCGTCGACCCATACTTTAGTAAAACTTCTGCACCAGAGCATTTAGCATAAAATCCCTACGACATACATACGTATTGCTAGGTTTCTGTGACATGTTTTCAACTAAGCGAAAACCGTTGTACCTTGTGCGACTCCAAAAATACCGTAAATTCCCAAATAGAACAGTCTGGAATTCGCCGACATAGTTGCGCTCTTTGCCGCCCAAGTGGTCAGCCAGAAACTGGAGGCGAATCCGCCCGCGGTGTACAAAGTGAAGAGGAGAAAAATTCCCAGCACAACCGGATATGTGAAGCATTTAGCCAGTGTCACATATACGCCCCAGCCGACATCAGTGTGGGTGTACTCGTCTTTTGATGGCGATTTATCGACGCCCGACCCGCCCACGTGGACATCGGCAATCTCCGCAGAACTAGGAAAAAAGGCCTTGTCCGCTTTCGTAACGGCACCTGGATAATTCATAGATCACATACTTGACAAATTAAGTTAAAGTCGTGTTTTTTCGCATAAAAAACTGTTTTTGTCTTTTTTTTATATGGACCTCCCTGTGTTTTTCGAAACCATTCTTTCCATTAATAACTCGTCTACATTTTGTCTTGAAATTGTTTTTTGCAAGCTGTTGGTTGCCCTTGGTTGGGTTTTATGGTTTTCGATCATCTACCATTCCAAATTATGAATTTTGTGAAAACGCAAATTGGTCGATACCTGAGTCGCTCCACGACATTGCAGCTACCGCTTCAACCTGCGCCTGGTCGGCATCCTTCCGGACGGTGCTCAACAAACGCAGCAAACCACTGCTGTTCTTCTGCAGATTTTCAAAGGTCTGTACCTCCGTGACACGGCCACCGGCCACGACAATGATCAGGTCGGTTTGGGGCAAAAAGGCAATTCCGTGGGTAACGAAGATTCGGGTTTTTCCCTTGAGCAAGCCGTTAGGTCCAATTATGTTGTGGAAAATATCCCGCGCGCTAATTATACAGATAAAGAAAGCATCTCATTCGCTGCATAAAACCCGATTCATTTGATTAATATAAGCCATTGGCCAACAGTGAACAGTCATACACGCTGCTGTCCACGGCGCTAAGAGCGTCATCAATGATGTACACCTGTAAAACAGTCCATAATTAAATGTTTTAATTACGCGGTACGATGTTCTATCTGTAGCTCTGTGCCAGGAAAACCGCCGCCAAGAAATTCAATACACCAAGCAACGAAAAATCCGACTAGGAAACTGATGCTGATCACTTAAGTAACTCCTTACATCCGCGTCGCTATAGGCCGCACGGGCCAAATTAATTCGCTGCCGCTGTCCACCACTGAGATCAGCGCCCCGTTCTCCGATTTCTGTTGTGTCGCCCAGGGGCAAACTTGCAAGGTCGGCCGTTAATGCGCAGCCCTCTACAACGCGCTGATACAATTCCGGCTGCATTGGACGACCGAATAAAATATTGTCCCGAACGGATAAGTTCTGTATCCACGCCTGTTGCGGTATATACGCAATGAACTCCTAAAATTTAATAGCAAATCGTACAACAAAGTATCATACTTCGTAGTATCATACACAGTGATTACATCATTACACCACTGTGGTTATGCTATAAAATGCAGCTAATAAGCGCAACTTTAAGGGTTCTTAAAGCTCGTGGCTACTAGTCAGCAGATCATTAACAAATAAATGTATGCGATTGTTATCAATACTGAATCTGCTTTAATTAACAGCTGGCCATGATTTAATTTAACGGTACAGTTTGTTAACTAAGTGACCTTTCTGTGGTTGCCTTTGTAAATCCCACATCTATACTCGTACTCGTATCTCGTATGCAGATGCTATAATGTAAAGTTACATTACCACACTGACTACATCACAGGGGAACGGTGGAATACGCCTGGTTCCGCTTCTTATATATATATAATAAATGTAAATTTTGCTTTTGTAGAACGAAACACTTTGATGACGAAAAATATACCAGTTCCCCATGCATCTTCGTAGACAAATTGATGACACTGATTCACTTCACAATCTGTGCGTCACTGATCACATTACGACCTTTCGTCTTACCGCAATGCACACACTTCCCGAGGACTTTTCCATCATTCCCAGCATCGCGGCGCATAAGGAAGACTTTCCCGCGCCAACCGGCCCGATTACTGCTACCAACGCGCCCTTTGGGACTTTAATATGAATGTCATGGAGTATTGACGGGTTATTTTTCGCCCAGGAAAAACTTCCAGAAACAATCTCCAGTGCGGTATCACTGGTAGATGATACATATGAAACATATGTGCCGTCCGTTTCACTAAGTAGAAGAAATCTCCGCACGCGTTTTTCGGCTGTTAACACCTTTAAATTAAAAAAAAACGCAGACTGCAGAATGTGCTTGTTAATCCATTTATAACACGTCATTACAGACAGACTGTCGAAGAGCAAGATGAATCAATGTAGTGATGCGAGCTCGATCCTTCGAAACATTATCCGTGCTGTATGAACAATTTTACCTGCAACAACTGCGAGATCGCCGGGGCTAAAAGACCGGCTGGCGCACGGAGAATGTTGATCAGCAACAATGCAATGAAGATATTTCCCGGTGTCAGGTTATTGTTGTCGTCCACTAGCACGTACGACGCAAACACCGCTAATCCAGTGCAAAAGGGAAACAGCACCCAAGAACAGTATGTGAAAATTCCGTAATGTGATGCACTCCGAAGGCTCTCCAGCTGTTCGAATGGCAATTTTAAATACTGTGTATAAAGGTCAAGCGGAGTATAAATCCATATGCGGGAACTCGTTTTATGTAATAAAAGAATAATCGTTATCTTTTTTTCACCTTATTTGGAAGTATTTTTATAGAATCAAAACCAGTCTGATTTGTAAGATTTACAAAGAGCAGGGTAATTGCGCACTGTGGTACCCGAATATTTACAGTAACACTATTTTGTTAATAAAAGCCAATATTGGAGCCTACAACCTAAAACGTACTTCCTGCGACCGGATGTTTGTGATTCGCTTCTGGAAGGCTTCTTCCCAGGCATACAGCTTCAGTAACTTCATACCATGCAAAATCTCCGCCATAAGGTTTATTCTGTCGTCCTTAAATACCATTTGTTGTCCCTGCAGATATAAAAACTAACCTGTTGCTCTTACTTATTCAGCCCCTTTTCGCGTTGACCTTTTACAGTTATTAGTGACCTCCGCTATCATAAAATTCAGTAAATACACACAAAATTAATCCAAATTGGTATAATTATTTATTATGTAATCACTCACATGCAGTACGCCAACACGATGAAACAGCCATCTGTAACAAACAGCTTACTTATGACAAATAACCGGCAAAATATTTCTTGAGAAATAAACGCGGGCATCTTATATCGAACTTACGTACGCATTTACAGGCAGCGTTAGCAGCACCACGCCTAGGCCGGCAACCGCCGCGTAGCCGAAAACAAGGTACAGGAAGAAAATGACCAGAACGACACCAATCGGTCGTGCCCAGATACTGTGCAGATATCCTGTCACACTCATGAAACGCTGCGCATCCACCGCCATCAGATTGATGACCTCGCCAAGCGTATTCTCCTGTTTAGCGGAACTGTTCAGGCGTAGAGCTTTCCGGTAGATCAAGCAGCTTATAGCACCTGAAAACCATTTCGTTTGTAATGTCTTATGCAAATTCAGAAAGCAGGGAAGCATTACTTTACTTTTCAGACACATGCCAAAACGGAAGCAGCTGCTGAGGTAATAATTGTTCAGCACCGTTTGAGTGCAGCAGACGATCAGGATAAGAAAAGCGTAACAATAACCTTTCCATTGGTAATCTCCAACGGCCATAAAGTTGATAAGCAATCTAGGACGTGAAAAGAACGTGCGCTTAACGTGAGACATTTAAACGTATACAGGTGCATATAAAAAAATATATGGGCGCTAAAATTTACGATCTTTTACTTTTAGTAATTACCTGAATGCAGCATCTCGTAAGTTGCAATAAAGCTATATTTTATTAGACCTTTACCTTAAATTTCAAAACATAGGCCAATTATAAACGGTTAAAATCGAGAAAGCTTATAAAAATGCAAATGACGCAGTCTGTAACCTACTGTAGCAAAAATGGCATCAGTAAAACCAACGCTTCGTCAAGCAGCCGCAGAATGCCGGTGAATACGATTTTTTTCCAAAATGTTTTCCATAGCGCAATTTTCAGTGAGGGTTGGTATCGCTCTGTTCTAGAAAACGTCTTTACAGACCCTGAAATTTGGCCCAAACAGAATTATTTTTCAGTGACTAACCTTTTAGATTTGCAGACTTCAGTGTTCCAGTTGCGTTGTAGCGCGATAGTGAGAGTGTGTGCCGCTTCGTCTTCCATCAGGCACCATAGATCAGCTTGTGTAATTGATTTTTTCCATCCCAAAAAGCCCATACTATATTAACGAAAATTAAATAAAAAAATCAACAATGAATAAGATGACATTAGTTAGGCTCAAAATTCAGTTATGAAGATATCAGCGAAGGAAATCTGTGACACACGCTTAAAAAAATCGAACTTTGAACCTTAACAAACATCAAATAACTGCACGGCAATGATGCATCACATATCTGCATCGAGCGGGCAATTTTGGGAGCGCAAAACCGTGCGACATTTTGCTTTATGGTGTGTTTTCATTCCAGTCTGTAACCTTACTTTGCAGTTTGCACTTTACCTATAAATGTATTGCCTACCGAATTCAGTGCTTCAAATTAATAAAAAAACTAAAAAAGTTCCTGTAATTAACGATTAATTTGAAACAGTTAATTAACGCTACAGTTGCAAGTTAATAAACGTCAGCCGGTCAGCGAATTACTTAACCAATACTCTGTACAGTGTACACCATTTATCTGCAAAATTTTAAATTCTAATGAACCCGTTATTAATTAATTAATTTTAATTAGACATTTTAACACGTCGTGCCGTCGTGGTAACTTATAAGTTATGTTAGAGGCTTATGCGCCCTACGCGCACTTTCTGGTTTACGCTACCAGAATGTGTTTGGATGAGCAATTAACACTAATTATAATGTTATTAATTACTTAGTTATTACGATTGTGCACGTAGCAATGCCGACGATACCCGATAGGCGTTAGAGTACTTATTAATGGATAATTACTGAGGTGTACGATTACGGAATATCGCAGTGAAATGTAAACATTAAAATGTGTGCACAGGAGTCTGCATGAGAAATATGCAAATTGGCGACTGTGACGCTCGAATATTCTACTCTCGAGTAGTTTTTTCTAGAGCAACATTTACGAATATTTGGGGCGTGGATACAAACATGCAAAAGACACCTCATCGCAATATGGACCAGTTATGAGCGCTTATCTTATCTCGTGCGTTACTCAGCTTTTGCAGAATTCTCACAATTGTCAGGATTTACTAAATTTCCGGTCTATTTTGAACCGGACTATTGTCTAACATTACCGCCTACCGGTGGCAATAGGAAAACAATATCCTGCTGGGAAACGATGCGTATTTTTCCAGTTCCAGTTTCTGTAAGCAATGTTTCAATAAATTTAACCGATTTTTCTCGGTCTACAAAAATTCCATAATTACACAATCTGCGGTTGTTGCTTCGTTGATGAAGTTCAAAGCGAACTGCAGTAGGCTGACGGCCAACCATACAGACCGCATAGCAAATTCAAATATATCTGGAAACAACTGTAACACGTTGAGCGATTTATGTTTGACGCCATCCTCAAATTATTAAAGAAGCTAGTACCTTATAGCCAGGATGCAGCGCCATAAGAAAACCAGGTGCAGTTGTTAAGCACATTAACATCCAAAAGAAGAAATGCTTCCCGCTGTTTAAATGGCTGTATCTGGCGGCTATCGCTACAGAAATGAGTTCTAGCATCTATAATAAAAACTTATTTGATATACAGCACAAAATTCAAGCAAGTTTTCAAACTTTTGGATTAAACGGATACCTTCAAAGATAAAGATCAAATTCACTATTTATAAATTTAGCTAATGTAATTTAGCAGATTATGTCACGTTATGTAAACCATCTCACAAAACGTTACATTAAAATTTTAGTGTTTTACCATAGTTGAAAATCTGAAAACAGGTGCCAAAAGGTCTGCCTGGGCAAAGTGGACACTCCCATCAAAATGCCAATACGAAACAACGAATACGAATTCCACAAGTGCAGTCAGGATCAAAGTGGTTATCAGCATCTGTACAGAGTATGAGCAAACACTTGTTATTTGTACACTGCAGCGCCAGTTTTCTGAAATCGTAATGCATATAAAATAACAAGAATACTGGGCTACCGTACCATTTTCAGCAGTAATAATTTACTGCATGACATCTTCTTTTTTTGGCAGCTGATAAGGGTGTGTACGTCGGAAGGTAGCATCATCAACACATAGACCATCGGAATCCACACTAGCACTGTCTGCAGGAAGCAACCCGATAAGCGGGGATGTGCCGTGTGCCATGTCTGGGCAGAATCCTGTCGTACAAATCAAAACTCGCACATAAACGTATTATTAAATACCACAAGGCAGAAATACGATATAAGAAAGAGACAAGCAAAAGAAATATGTTATAGAGCATTGGGTAGCTATATAATACTGTAATACATCCGTAATGACCTTTCGTACATGAATAATCGCGATAAAAGCATGTCTTTAATTTAAATTAAAAACAGCGTACTCTATCTGGTAATGACTGACTACTGATTTAGCTTTAACAATTTCGAGGCAATCATTTGCTGCTTACCCAGAATGTATCTTTACAGAATCCAGGACCAAAAGGTTGCATTATTCTGGAAGAGCTGTCCGACTAAAATCTTGGTTTTTGGAATCCGTCAGTCAACCGGCAAACTTTGGTTTCCTGCCGTTCGGAAATCAGATCAACTACGGCTGCTGCAGCTACTCTGTAAATCCTTACACGCCACTCAAGGATAATTAAATTCAGTTGGTGTCCTAAGCTCAAACATACACCTGTTTTTTTGGGCCCGTTAACCATGCACAGATTGCATTACGGCAATCACAACCCACAGGAATGCCAAATAAAGAAATTCGCCTACCGTTTCATCCCATGCACGTGGCAGGCGATTGCTGCGAGCTTCATTATGTCATCTTCAGAACGGGCGACGAAATGATAATAATACTGGAAAATGTTGTATGGGACACAGCAGTCTGAATGTATGAATGTGTAAGATACCGGCAAATAGGCCGTGCAAAATAACAACAGCTGACCTTGTTGTGAATAAACTGCCAGGTCTGAA
The DNA here is from genome assembly GCF_019649055.1 of Paramacrobiotus metropolitanus. Lineage (NCBI taxonomy): Eukaryota > Metazoa > Tardigrada > Eutardigrada > Parachela > Macrobiotidae > Paramacrobiotus > Paramacrobiotus metropolitanus. The sequence continues at coordinate 1,245,206 of NW_026570253.1, read as the reverse complement.
GGTTTTAAGCACCGTTAAACCTTGTTACTACGCAGATTCAACGAGTAATTATAATATTCTTGTTAATTCGAATATGCAGAACTATATAAAAAACGGAATAAAATAAAAAAAATATCGTAAAACCCCATTAACTTCGTTAAAACCATCTTGCTAAAAACTGCAAATAAATACACCAAAAATTCTTAAAACAAACAAAAAAATCGGACACAACAGAATGCCCATAAGAAATCACAATTATCAACAAAATTCAACAAGAAATCACAACTGTGAATGAAAACAGGAATACTTTTCCAAACAATCAGAGCCGATTTGAAAACATGAACCTGTTAAAAATGCCGTACGTGCGTCACCGTACTACACCAAATTAGCCGTTTTGGCCAGGCCGTAAAAGATGCTGTTATGGTCTTTCAGAAGTTCCTGTGGTGGGCCAAATTCTTTTATCCGCCCTTGATCCAGAACCATAATCCTTAAAAAAGTAAACAGTTAATTACTGCACTGATGCATATCATTTAAAAAAAACCTACTGACCGTGGACGTAAAAATTACAAAAAGACAGGAAAACAGAAATTCGTTTACGATCAAGAGCATTAGAAGTACCGCTTACTGCTGCAACCACCCAGTTTTTACCTAGTGCTGTCCATGATAGTGTTGATGCGATGGGCAATGGTCAAGACCGTACACTCGGCGAATTTATCCCGTATGGTGTGTTGAATAAGATCATCCGTTTGCAAATCAATGGCAGCGGTTGCTTCATCCAGTACCAGAATTTTTGTTTTCCTCAAAAGCGCACGAGCCAAACAGATTAACTGCCGCTGTCCAACACTGAAAACAGCAAATATATGCTTCCATCTGTGGCATCACAATGTTCTTACGCTACAACAGCTCAGTTAAAAGCTTCCAGGTGATTTATTTATTGATTGTAGGGGGTTCTTTTGCCAAAAGAATCCCAGAGTAGACCGCGGAATATGCATGTACAACATTCAAACATAAACTAAAGAAAACTTATGTACATATCAGTACCCTGCGTACCTATAATTTTCACCACCATCGACCACAAGATGATGTAAGCCTTCTGGAAGTGTACTGACAAACTGCTTCAAATGCGAATGTTCCAGAGCATCCCAAATCTCTGCATCCGTGTATTTCGTGAAAGGATCTAAGTTCATTCTTAAAGTTCCACTGAAAAGCACCGGTTCCTGTAGATTTAGAGAAACGATTTCATAAACACAGCAAAAAAATTTGCATAATTAAGCAATTCTCGAACAAAATGGATACACGTATAAAAACAAACCTGAGGTAAAATAGTGATTCGAGATCGCACATCATGCAGACCAATGTCCGCGATGTTCAGATTGTCGATGTCGATCGATCCAGATGCCGCTTCGATAATGCGGAACAAGGCCAGTGTCATGGAACTCTTGCCGGCTCCCGTCCGGCCCACAATACCGATCTAAATAAGCAGTCAAATCTCACTTTGCGGTATTAATTACCGAAAATCCTGTTGATTGTCAATTGTCCTTCACAAATTTCAAGTGGCGATTCAAAATATTTTCGTTTCTCGTATTACAAGCACTACATAAAATCACTCTATTTTTAATTTACTCGTGTAAATTAAACGAAATAAATATGTAATTAAGCGAACTCAGGTAAAAAGTAAAAATGCACTATGAGTAAGACAGGTGTGGATCCATCACAAATGACCTTTTCGCCACTAGCGATCCGCGCCGTAACACCCTTCAACACCAAATCCAAACCCGGCCGGTAGCGTGTCTGATAATCTTTGAAGTCCACACGTCCCTCTGGCGGCCAGTCGCCCTGTGGGCGTGAAGAAGGCACAACCCAAGCCGCCTGTGAAATATTCAAAACGTTTTGACTGTTTTCAGAGAGCTACGCCTGGATAACTCGTTTACACCCGTTGATAGTACACACTTCTTGGGGTGCTTCCGAATACTCTTTGATGCGTTCCACCGCCACAATGTTGCTCTCCAACTCCGATGTAATCCACAGCACACCCGCCAGCAACCCGGTAACGGATAACGAGTAACCAATGGACAAACCTGCCTGACTCGGTTCCATCCCCCACGATAGATCTCGACCGGCCACAGCATACAGCGCGGCGGAAACCGTGATCAGGACACCGATCAGTTCCAAGCGAACAGCGATCCATCTACATCAGATCGGTCGATCAAGAAATCGGTAAATTATTAATTTCACTTTTTTAAACGCCAAGTTAGACCCAAATTATAAAACAAATTCAAAACTGTTCCAATGATTTAAATTTAGCACTGATATGTTGCGCAAGATATGTGAGATGACCATGACTAACCTTTGCGAAACCAAACTCAAGTAGAAGCACATATCATTATTGTCCATCAGACGTTCATTTGCGCGGATAAATCGTTCCGTCTGTTTCGTAGCGATAATAACACCGGTTCCAGAAAGGGACTCTTGAAAGTTGGAGAAGATAGGGGATCGCGATACGGACTGCAAACGTTTCAGCTGTGTGCTTGTTACAATGTAGAAGCGCTGTAAAAGTAAAGCAAGTCGTTATCAAAACCTTCCATATCATTAACAGTATAAGCCAAAAAAAGCCGTCAGTAAAACTAAGAATGTGAAGGGAATCGTCCCTCCTCTTGTACTCGTATGATTCGCCTCTATGTTTGCTCCAGCATCTATGTTCCGCCCCGCTTTCGGGAGTATATAAGATCATGCTAGTACGATATTTCCGGCAGTGTTAGTATTTCAGTTCTGGTTCAGTATTAAAGTTATTTGCCGAGTATTATATTTTCTCCTGCCGTTCCCCGCCACAAGAACATGAAGATTATAGTAAAACAATGCGTAATAAGGCGCTACATAAAATACGCAGATTAGGATCGCAACGACAAAAATTTTATCACAAGTACAACTCCAAGCGTCAAAGCGTGCCAAATGTACTGAAAGGTTAATATGTAATTACTTGCTTTAGTAGCAGTACTAGCTGAGGTTTGTATCACTACCCGGTAGTAATGTCACATCGCAGTACATACGTAAATTGTCCATTTACAAAATCAATGAATGACTGATACCTATTACTGATACCAATTTACATTGCCATTTTCAAGCACACCTGCAAGAAAAAGTACAGGATGACCAGAGGGATGAGAATGATGATGAACACCCAAGCGGTCACACATATCTGCAATCAAGCCATTTTATATTCTGTGTTTTCCCGATTATTACTAATGAACATTGTATTTACTTACTACAACGATAACGCTGAGTGTACCGAAAATGAAGTACAGCCATAAATCGGAATTGGAGGGAATCAGTACATCCACCGTATCTACGTCCTTGCTGAAGCGGTTGACCAGACGACCCAGAGGGGTGGTGTCGAAGAAGGACATGGGTGCGCGCATAATCCGTCGCAGGAGGCCTTCGTGCAGATAGCGACCGGCTCGGACACGACCGTAAGCCATCGTGAGCGTGTGGCATATAATCAGGACCACTACGAAATCACCAGAAAAAGCTCGCAATAAAGACAAAAGAATAAATCACCAGAAAGTGGTCTAAAACGGGCACAAGTAAAGTCTCAAGCATGAAAGGAGAAAAATATCAGCGCTGGCGAACAATCTTGTAAAGCAAGAATAAGCGTAACAGATAATAATTACTACTCGCAGCAATACTAATTAATAAGCTCCAAATATGGCTAATCCATAAACCGAACAAAAAAGGAACCATACTAAAAACCTGTGAGTACTTAACGTGAGGAAGTATTCCTTACTTTTGTAAGGCCGCTTGCTCCGTGTTAAGAGAGTTAATCGGCCACATTATATGATTTAGTATTACAGATTTAGTATCACCTTAAATCGATTTAGTGCGACTGATTTTCTTGAAAATCTGACTGAAATTAAACTAAAAGGCTCAACGAAAAATACACATACACTGTCCACATCCAAGCGCTCCATAAACACCCAGCCGATAGTCCGTTTCTTTTCGGTCAGAATTTTGCAGTCTGGACCAATCACTCAACCAGAAACTCGCCGCCGCCCCAATCGCCGAATACCCACCATAAAATATGAGAATCATGAATGCCGTCCGATATGACAAATGTTTTATGAACGTCAAATACACGGTCCATTTTACACCTCCAATTTCCGCCTTCTCTGCTTCCACCAGTTTTCCCGTAATCGGTTCGGGCTGCGCTTTTTTCTCAGTTTCCCGCTCTTTTTTGGACACCTTCGATGCCTGTCGCAGGACACTCCGTACGCGTTTCAACGAAGACGCCGTAGATGAGCGCCGGGCGTCGACATTACTATCGCTTCGAGACCGTTTCTCCCCCAGTTCTTCCAGCAGCTGCTCTTTCCTCGACACTGTTTCCGGATCGCGTTGTGCGGTTTCTTCTTCGTCGTCCTCCTCGGTCAGATACGTTCTCAAAAATTCCGCAAAATCTCCCCTGTTGCGAAGCAGTTGTTGGTAAGTGCCAGATTCAGAAACGGTGTGGTTGGCTAAAACAAAGATATGGTCCGTCTGGGGTAGGTACCCAATACCATGGGTAACCAATATCCGTGTCTTGTTCTTCAGCAGGCCGTTGGGTCCAATAACGTTTTCAAATATGTGCTTCCCTCTGTAAAGCAACGATCCAAGTTTTGGTGATTCGTTATATTTTGTATTTAAAACATTTGTTCGTTCCTTACACATGAGCGTCAACAGCGCTTAACGGGTCATCCAGGATAATAACCTAAACAATGAGATAAGCTCACGCTATGGCAACAACTGCACAATTGTGCTACATGAAGCAGTTAAGAGCAGGTTAGTTACATCGGCATCACTGTACACCGCTCGAGCCAGACTAATTCGCTGCCGTTGTCCACCGCTTAAATTTGCCCCACGCTCCCCTATCTCCGTTTCGTCCCCAGCAGAAAACGATTCCAGGTCCGGCGTTAAGGCGCATGCTCGAATAACTTCCTGGTAACGCCCTTCATTCATTTCTTTTCCGAAAAGAATGTTTTCTTTCACTGTTAAATTCTGAATCCAGGCTTGCTGAGGAACGTACGCTAAATGTCCCTAAATGCAGAGCCACAAAAAACAACCTCAATAAACCGAGAACAAATAAACGCAAAGGTCACATCTTCAACAAAACGTATTGGATCAATAGTCTATACCTTTCGCGCAACGCTTCCACTGGCTTTCTCCATCAGACCAATGATGGCCGAGCACAGAGATGACTTGCCAGCGCCCACTTGTCCAACCACAGCCACCAGTTTTCGTTCGGGCACAGCAATACTGACGTTACGCAGCACAATTGGATCGTCTTTGCTCCACTTGAAATTACCATCTCTGATCACCACAGCGTTCGGATCGGCGGATGGAAGTTCTTCCACCTCTGTAAGGTCCAACTCATCGCTTCTCAAGAATTTTGACAGCCGCTTGGCTGCTATCTTAGCCTGCGCAGTACACCCCGAAGCCGTCAATTATTCAAGTTTACATATAAATAGAGACGATACAACGGGCGAAACTCTAGAAGTGTGTGTGCTTTAAGTTAAAAGTTCTTTATTTAAAAATCAAAAAACGTTAACATATGCGTAAAGAAATTCAAGAAAACCAACGCAGACTAGCAAATTCAAATTATAACCAGCCAAATTACAACAATCAATTACTACTAATGCCAAGGTACTTGTAGTACTAAACAAATGAACCCTACCTGGACGGCAGTGGTAACTGCTGGACTGACGATAGCTAGCGGTTGACGGAGGATGTTAATAAGCGATATGGCTACGAATACTTTATCCGGTCCAAAGCTGCCTTCTTCGCTAGTCATGAGGTACGTGGCGAATGTGGATATTGTCACGGTGAACGGAGTCATGACGAACACCACGTAGGATAAAGCCCCAAACAGCGCGGCTCTTTTCAACATAGATAACTACAATGATAATACCAGTTGATAACAATAATATATAATAGAGCAAATGGAATCTCCGGAGCAGTGAAATACAAGGGGAAACTTGGATTAGCACCTCGATATTTCGGATGCTTAAGATCAGTTTTTCAAATGGTTCTTCCCATGCGTACAACTTCAACACTTTAATGCCGTTCAAAATTTCATTCATCAGTTTGATTCGCTTATCCTTCTCCTTCATTTGAACATTCTAGAACACGATAAAGCATGTAATAATCTCAACGAAATGCAAACAATTTTGATATGCATATACACTCTAAAGAAATATACATTTTTTAAAATTTTTAATATGTATACTCCTATATAACCTTTTAGCCTTACCTGAATCTGACGCATTTTGCTGAATGCAAAAGCGTTTATGGGAAACGTCAGGATAATAGCACCAAGACCAGCAAATGCAGCAGCTCCAAATAAGTTATAGAGATAGTACATTGCCAAAATGACTTGCAAAGGAGCTGACCACAGAAAATGGACGAAGGACATAAAATCGTAGAAACGCAAAGCATCCACTGACATTAGGTTCACTATTTCGCCGACACTGCTCTGCTGTTTGACCGCACTGGTGATTGTTAGGGCCTTACGATAAATCGTTGTAATAAGCGCCGCTATAACATAAAAATATAAGAACATATATAAGAAGTAAATTTTAAGAACTATTCAGAACTGCAGAAAGCACTCGTTTCGAAAAGCTTTTAATAAAGAAAAGATAGTCATAAAAGCAATACAACATCTCCCAAGCGACAAACGAAAAAGAATTTAATTTAAGATTACATAACCAAAATAAAAATGCAAATACTGCACGAAATCTGTACAAGCACTTACCTTCTACTCGCATTCCAGTGCGGAAGGCGACATGCATGTAGTTATTATTGAAAATCGCCTGGCAGAATGTGCTCGAGAACAATGCAGCCGCAAAAACATAACCTTTCCAGGGTTCAATGTCTTTGTTTTGCACAAATGTTATAAGCAAGCTGCAAAATCGCATAAATAGTTATAAGCGATTTCGAAGATTTCATTCCGCATTGTATAACTGTACCTCAACAGCTGGGGTGTAACAAAGATACTGATATCCGTTCCTAGTCGTAAAAGAACTGTCGTGAAAAATGGCTTCCAGAAAGTCTTAAACAAAGCTTTCCAGACTGATGGTTTGTAAGTATAGGTATTCTTTCCATTGGAAGATTTTGGTGACCTGAAATGAAAATAAAAGGTTTAGTGGAAAAATAATCAGGAAACCGACTGAGATCTGTGATAGACACTTACTTGTACATCTTAACCATTTCTTCGGTCCAATTGTTTTGCAAAAGGACAGCATTGACATGAGCTCGATTGTCGGGCAGCGGATCGTACATATCCTCTTGCACCAAAGGTCTCTTCCAGCCGGAATAAGCAATACTACAAAAAAACAGTAAACTACTCATCAGTCTTTCTGTAAGCCAGATATGTATTCGCAATGATTTTCACTAACACTTACTGATTAAACCACCAGAACACAAGCCGATTTGGCCATGATGCTGTCCCTGCCGGATTCGGATTCTGTAAAAATATGAAAGTGAAGGCTGTGACTCAGAGTTCAGCAACAATTTTCACTATGTACTTACCGGTCCGTGTTGCAATCGTTCGCTAAAATTGTCGGCAATGGACGAAAGGATCAGCTGCGCCAAGGATAAAGGCAGCCACCCCAGATGAATGGTTAAAATAAAATCATCAGCATTGGCCTGTAAAATAGGCAGTGCCAAGTACTTACTATAGTGTACTTACTATAGTCTACCTATAGCAAGTTCTTGGCAGTGCTTAATTCAAACTTTCAAATATCATGTCAGTAAGTAACAAACGTTCAGAAAAGTACAGTAAAGAAATTTTGCAAATCTCGAAACGGCTTTTTTTCTTGAAGGATTGGAAACAAATTAACACGAGCATATAGTTACAGATAATCAGCCATTAACAGCTGCCCTTAAAGAACGATTCGCCACGCTGTACTTCTATTTTTAATGACATTATTGTAAGTTAAGCATAAGTTCTAGCTTGCATTGGCAGTATAACGGTTAAATCTGAAGTTATTGTCAGTAACCACACCGACCTTATTCCAGTTTGCGTCAATTTCGCTCCAAAATCGCAGTCCTTCGCAGATGGATAAGAATAACCAGAAAAGGAAGAGCACCAGTGACGATATCTGACCTCGGTACTTGTGCATGGAAATACAAAGGATCGCCACAATCTATCAGAGCAAAGGTCAGTGCATTATTAAAGGAAGTGCACAATGCAAGCTCTATCAGCGTCGCTTTACCATTGCAATCATTTTCAGTGAGCAAGCCACTAACGCTGCGTGCGCAACTGACGCCTGATCGTGGTTCCATTTGTTCAACAGGTGTGAGAATTCGAGCAAAGCCAAAATAAACAACACTCCACACAAAACCTGCAAAATGTTACACACTGTGGTAAGACCATAAGCTGTATAATCAACCACATGTCAAGGAAAGCCTCGATATATTACGACAAAAATTTCCCGTGAACAATAATTCCATGTTGATGTCGGGTCTGCATTTAAAAAGTGAAATTCTCAGCTTTACATACTGTATCACGGCGATACGATTTTCTACATAGTAATAATCACTTTTTTTAAGTGAGTAAATTAAAATATTTTAACGGAACTATCCGTGTATGATGTGTATTAATGGCTATTGCCGAATTAAATCATTTTCATACATATAGTATATGTACAGACATTGTTTGAACTTTTAACCAAAAATTAAATAACCTGACTACGGGTACCCAGACAATGTGATAAATTATAAGACTAATTTCGGTTTTTCTTTGAATACGCAAGTATGGAATGTTTTGCTTACAGTTTTAAACAAGGATAACCATGTCCATCTGGTAATCCGCAGCCTGGACTGACAGTATTTAACAACATGCGCAGGCAGGAACAGGAAGAGAAATGCGCAGGGTATCCATACCAGGATCGTGTCTTGGAAGCATTGCGTTAACTCCGGTGTTTTCGTGTACCATGTTGCATTGGCATCCTAAAACAACGCGGAAATCATACATGCCATTATTCCGAAACCAGAATTCATATACTGTAATCAAGCGATACCAGTGCGAACACAAACTTTTCCAGCACGTTTAGTCATTTATCATTGATTTTAAATGGGCTTTTTTGCGTGTCAGAAAACATTGCCTTAAAAACCAAATACGACAGGAAGTCAGTCACCACTACGGCACTACCAGAACATTCAAAACGGGCAACAAATTACAAACAAGACAAATACGCACCCAAAATTTATCATGGCAAAATCCCTCGGGAAATTCGGACTGCGAGTCCGTGGACATGTTTTTGTCAAAGAGAAGTCAGTCCGCGACAAAACGGAAACAATCCAGTAAATCCAGAAGTGACAAGTCAATTCAAAGGCACTCTGGCGTATTGATCCCCATTTCAACTTCAAACTCTGATAGCCAGACTGCTGTATGAAAAACCAGTCACGAGGGATAGCGGACGGGAACCTTATTCATATTCCACCTATATATTCCACCTTCAGCATACAGTTAAAGCAGACTGAAGAACTGCAAGCCAAGCAAGTGATTATGGCACCGATTTCACAATTGTTTACAGTTTGCTTTTCTCAAACATGTGTGCGGTGTTTTTTGCTTTCCTTCACTGAAAGGCCCACCTTTCCGGCTTTCCTTAATGCAGCCGTCGGCTCGGGTAGGAATTGGCTGCGACAACCGCATTTATCGTGCCATAAAGTAACTGCCGCCACGATGAGAAAGTATTTCGCATGACAAAGCAGGTCACTGCCGGTTTATTCCTTGCACGCAATCGCTATTGTACTGTACTCATGTTATCTGCTTTAATTAATGTATTCTACGATAAAAGGAAAATCAAGGATAGGATAATTAGATAAAGGAGCCACGTAAAGCATGATGTAACTCACGCAAATGAAACTGCAAAATGTACTGTTTGGGTACAATAAGAACTGTGATGGCTTGACTTTTGGGACAGCATTCGAGGATACCCGGTATTTAAGCGGCCGCGGTAACGGTCCGTACTTGTACCACAGAGGCAGATACTGTACTTGCAATACTGTATTATAATTATTCTATAATCTATATTCTATATTATGTAGTGTACTACTTACATTACTCACTTTGGAAGCAATAAATCTGATTAACATTATATATTAATCTATTTGTCATATACGAACAAATTATACAAAAAACGTACTTGACGTAAAACACGAAAGCTGTAAAATAATTTTAGGTATACGATATATAGTATAGACCATAAAAGTTAGAACCGACTTTCTGACATATGACAAGAAATCCGCAATAATTTAACCACACCAGGACTCATCCAAATAACAGGAATATGTCGTAGTAAGAGTTTCGATGCCGCACAAGAATACTGTGTCAGTATCTACCGCGCCAACATTTCGCCCATTTCATTCAGCTCGGCGCGTCCTCTTCCGCGATTACGATTTCGTCGCTGACCGCCTCGTCGGCGATTACTGGAGCCTCGCATGCGGTTGTTGTTGCCCATCATCATCATATTATTGTTGCTGAATCGATTCTGATTTCGCATTCCATTATTCATCATCTGCATCCGGTTATTATTGTTTGTTCCAGAGTTGCTACCGTACGAAGTCGATCCAGATGAGGATCCATACGAACTGCCAGAGTTCGTATTGGAGTCGCTCGAGTACGATCCACTGTTGGAATTGCTGTTGGAATTGGAGTAACCGCTGTTCGAACTGGAACCGTAGCTATTGCTGTTCATATTGCTAGAACCGGAATCAGAGTTCATGTTATAGTACGTGCCACCGCTGGCCGATTGCCCATATGATCCACTTCCCACGGAGTTGCCGTAAGTGCGGGTCGGCATAGCGACAGTGGTCGTGCGGTTCGCTGGTGACATAGTGGCGGTATTGCCTGACGCACTGGTGCTCAGCGTGGTTGGACGCGTCGTCGTCGGTTGCGATCCTGTTCCGGTGGATTGTGTGGTGGTTCCGGTACCACGAGTTGTCGTGGTGCCAGTGGTGGAAGGACTAGTAGCAACTGGATCTACAAATATTTTGCACAAATGATAAACCTCGTACCGTATGTACTACAGAGTACATACCGTATTACGCGCGCGCTGCGTCTAGAGAGTACTCGTACCGGGCCAACCTGTTTATTGTATCCGATAGACCCAATTATTATTTAACTTATTTTTAAATTCAGAATTTTTAAAAAGTGATCTGAACTCTGAATCGAAAATACGCAAGACTTGTGGTCACTTACGGTAGCAACACCAGTTTCCATCGAAACCATTGCAGTCATCGGAGAAGGCAATCTCCAACAGCGAGCATAGATTGTCGAGATCATTGGTGCCGGCACACATTCCGTTCTTTCCGATGCCCGGCCATACATTGGGAGTGCACAGCATGGGACCTCGGGTAGTCGTACCGGTAGTCGTGGTGCCGGTTGTCGTTTGCGTGGTCGTGCCGGTAGTCGTTGTTCCAGTGGTGGTAGTGCCGGTAGTCGTTGTCCCAGTGGTGGTAGTACCGGTAGTCGTTGTTCCAGTGGTGGTAGTGCCGGTAGTCGTTGTCCCAGTGGTGGTAGTACCGGTAGTCGTTGTTCCAGTGGTGGTAGTGCCGGTAGTCGTTGTCCCAGTGGTGGTAGTACCGGTAGTCGTTGTTCCAGTGGTGGTAGTGCCGGTAGTCGTTGTCCCAGTGGTGGTAGTACCGGTAGTCGTTGTTCCAGTGGTGGTAGTACCGGTAGTCGTTGTTCCCGTGGTGGTAGTACCGGTAGTCGTTGTCCCAGTGGTGGTAGTACCGGTAGTCGTTGTTCCCGTGGTGGTAGTGCCGGTAGTCGTTGTTCCCGTGGTGGTAGTACCGGTAGTCGTTGTTCCCGTGGTGGTAGTGCCGGTAGTCGTTGTTCCAGTGGTGGTAGTACCGGTAGTTGTTGTCCCAGTGGTGGTAGTGCCGGTAGTCGTTGTCCCAGTGGTGGTAGTACCGGTAGTCGTTGTCCCAGTAGTGGTGGTGCCGGTGGTCGTTGTTCCTGTGGTAGTGGTGCCGGTTGTCGTAGTTGCGGTAGTTCCGGTAGTGCCGGTCGTCGTTGCATAGGTGGTGGTGCTACCCGGACCCATCGTGGTGGTCGACCCTCCAGAGCTAGCAGTTGTCGTTCCCGTCGTGCCGGTCGTCGTTGCATAGGTGGTGGTGCTACCTGGGCCCATCGTGGTGGTTGACCCCCCGGCGCTGACGGTGGTTGTTGTGGCGGTAGTAGTAGTCGCTGGAGCAGTATAGGTGGTGGTCACTGCAGGCGTGCTGGTACTGACGGTGCTGGTAACGGAGCCTAGAGCCGTTGTGCCAGTCTGAGGACCGGAACTGGAACCGTAAGCGGCGTATGCTGTGGTAGTGGCCATTGCGGCCTGCCGTTCAGTCAAGTCCGATACTTCCGGCATCGCTTTTTCCTCTAGTTCGTCGTTACTGTCTTCGCTCAACTGGTCGGGGACGACCTCGTCGGAGTTCTGTGCTTGAGCAGCATCTTGATCCTCAGCTATCGCCAGTCCTGCCATTTTTATGCACGATAATTAAAAGATTATTAATTCTAACTGTGAGAATGTTACGGTGTCGAACGCGCGTGAGAAAATTGTTTGTTACTAACTTAATTTATAGTAATCTTGCTACCAGAAGAAATTAATAATAATTATCTTGCTAATAGTACTGTATTTATCTTTATATACAAAAAGTTTGCATGCGCAATGCGAACGTAAACGAATAAAGTTGTTTCATTTATAGTACTTAATTATCTTTATTTTTTAAATGTATAGAGCTTTTTATCTGCATCTAACGTACATGAGCTAATAGGTCTATACCTAAACAGTCAAAAGCTGTGTTAATTCTTTAAATTATACGTTAATGGTAATATTAAATTACTTACTGCTGAATCTTCGGGCTTAATTGAGAAATACGAGTACGTGAATTTGGACTAGAACGAAGTCCACGAAATTAATGCAGATTTTGTTCGTGTAACACGAACACAGAAAATCGTTGTACACAAATCATTCTCCGAGTAGTTTATGTACGAGTACAAGGCGCAAATCTGACAAATCCGTATCTGCAAGTGCGTTTGAATGCGTTCCAGTTTCGAATTCAGAAAGGTCACACAAGTAAGGTCACACAAGGTTTACAATTTATCGTACAAGCACAATCAGATATTAATGGTTAGACTACACCTACCAGCCACCAGGAGGAAAAGAGCAAAGCAGTATAATATCCTCATCCTGATCCACGGATAGAATGAAGGATTTTGGGATAACTATACGAGCAAATTAATGCCCCAATATGTAGTTACTAACGAGAAAGTACTGTTTTTAATCAATAACATCCACCAGTTAAGCGTGCCGCACCGAGGGCTAAAATAAAAAATAATTAGCTGCCTCGGTATGGTATCTTGCAGATGGCAATGAAGGAAAAGAAACTACGAAAGTTCGACGCTTAATACTTCAGTTTTGAAAAATGATGAACCAGATTGTACGATTTTGCCATAAAGCCGCAGTCACGGAAAGTACAATATGTATGTGACTTTTTGTCGGTATTGGTCGAATATTTAATTAGGTAACGATATTTTTTGTTTCTTCAGTTCCCTTTCACGCCACAGATGAAAGGTGTCACATTTCATAGGAAGTATTAATCTTTCGCAATAACTCACACTTAATTAAAGAGCCTTCACGGATAATAATGGGGAGTCTGGTCGTTCAACGTTTTGTTGACCAAACTATTACAAAATTCGAACTTGCGTTGTTTTCTTGAGGTTGTTGTGTATGCATGCAGTGTGTGAATGCTTAAAATGCCGGTTGTGTGCTTACAAGCGTCAACACACTACTGTGTTCGATACTCCCAGTTGCGGCAACACGCGACTAACTTTTAACGGCATGATGTTTATACAAACATCAAGGTAAATTCGGCTTTTCATTTTCGTCCATTGCGAAAACAAAAGAATGTACAAAAACACTTAGTGGGTTAAGCAAAAATTATCGCACTTTTTTAGAAACAGTAATTACTCAAATCAAAATGGCACCAGACGTACGGATATCCCAACGGATACTGCGCCCAACTTCAGTGCACGTTGTGTAGCATTACGTATATGCAAGCAAGGTACATAGTTCGTTCGTATAGCCTCCAGCTAAACGACTGTTCGCTTTTTAAACATATACTGTTCTATACATTAGTAATATTCGCATAACCATTCCACTGTAGATATCAAGTAAGATAGGCATAATGATTATTGCAAACAATGAAAATGCTCTTTCCGTCAGACAAAGTTAATAATTATTTCCGCTTTGTTGGAATCTTTCACTGAACACTATTTATAGTTACGGCTTAACATGTGCTTAACTTTTTTGCTGCATGCTAAAGTTTTGAAAAGTAATTACAGTAAATGTGGTACTGTACATTTTATACAGCTTGCTAATTATAAGCACATGTGCAGCAAGCTGTATAAAATGTACAGTACCACATTTACTGTAATTCCTTTTCAAAACTTTAGCATGCAGCAAAAAAGTTCAGTGCGTTTGTTGTATCACCTTGTTTAACAACAACCTCGTGTCAAATTTTTCTACCTTATGCAGCTGGAATTTTTTTGCCAAATGTGAAAGCCGCCAATATTCTGTGGTCGTAATTTGTATAATAAAAGTTTGCATTAAATCCATGAACAGTTTATAACCCAAAACGGGACTCGCTAGCAATTAACGTACTGTTAGTGATATTTACTGCGCTCGAGACGCAAAAGGGCGCGATTGCACCGTATTAAACCACCGCTAGCACTTTACTGTATCGCATCATGCACATGTCAAAAGTCAAAACTAGAAGCGGATGTTGTGATTGTCGTCCGAATAATCCGATATACAGAAAAAGGGTCAGCAAGGGAATTTAGCGTGCATCTTTTTGTCCTTTCGGTGTCGCACAGATTCCGAGCATGGCATTATGTTCTAGCTCTAAAACAAATGTTATGAGTAATTTCAGAATATTTTAAACTAAATGGGTTTGTGAACCCAACTAATGCAGATAACAACTTGTTATCCATTCATGATAGCTTACAGCTTACCATAAAGGTTATCGGAAACCGATTTGCATTTCGTCGACTGAGCCTGTTGCCGACTTATCAATGCAGCGCAGAACTCGTTCAAGCAGATGAATGTATTTGATGGCTCTTCGTAATATTTCCTGCTTGCTCAGCTTCTTATCAATGGGATATGTAGGAAGTATCCTGCGCAGCTTGCACTGCAAAGAAATTTTTTGCTAATTAAGTTTCTGCTTAGGTACAGCGCTAGCCGTGCTTATCTCGTTTGCGCCAAAATTTAGTTGGCTGATTTAATACGGTGCTTCCTTGTTGCTGCAGATGGCGGAGCTAAACGACAGGTTTAGTTTTATAAAAGAATATTAAAATTTCGCAGTTCTGTTGGTAGAAATTAACTGTACGCGTCGTACAATTAAGTAAATGTGCCACACAAATGTGACACAATAATAGTCGTAGTCGTACAGTAGTACGACTATTATTGTGTGGCATGTTGCGCATGTGCACTGTGCAGTTCTTGTATATAGGTAGAACATCACTTCTGTTCGTGTTTGCCACTGTTTGGTGTTCGATCACATCGCGCGAAGTCACGGACAGATCAGTGCAACTGTTAAAAATTTCACCTGTCTCTGAGGTAGAATCTGTTGTGCAGAACTTTTTAAACGACCGCCACGACAGTTGGACAATTGAATTACATAACAAAAATACAAAAATGTCTCAAGTATTCCTCAGCAGACTAGTTGCGCACTTACGAATGCGGTGTTTACATGCTGCTGCCTCCATCTTTCCCGGCAATTAGTAGTGACACGCTCGCAGTCCGGAGCTGACTGGTCTCTCTTCTTCCGGCGATTCCACTTTTTAGGCATGCCAAAAAGTACTAAAATATACTCGTATCAATCAGGTGATGTACAATAGTTGCTAACTCCAGAACTGACTTCTCTTTAGAAGGCTACAATGGTATGTATACTTAGAAGTAGTCGAAGATCAGTTTTATAAATCGAAAGCCAACCAACAAAGCTGAATGGATAGTGGATAACCAAAAAACACAAGCTTTTTTTTCTTGAGAATCTGTATCGTTAAATTTTATTACGCACGAAACAGTTAAAAAACGTATGGGAAATTGTTGAAGAATCGCAAGCATGAAATTAAGCGTTATTTCTACTGCAGATGCAAAGTTGCAAACATTTTTGACAATGACTTCTGATTTCGGAGATGTAGGCAATAATGTCCATGATTCACTGAATAGATCCGTATGTATTTGCCAAGAATGTACTGGATGCCAACCGGTTTTTACTTTTTCGTTAAGTAAGCAAACAATCTGCGTAATTTGGGTACGCTCTGCATGAGGCGTAAAGTTGACTGCATCCATGCTTGTGTGGTGAGACAGATAGATGCGAATTCCCAATTTATTCAAGATTACAGACGATTTACCGCCATTGGGTCAACGTTTATGTGAGAATTGTCAGATCAATACGGCTGTAATGCCGTTATCGCTTCCGGTCAGCCGCAACTACAGAGCATTAGCAGAGGACATTATTCACTTTTCCTCACAGTTACTGTACTGGTTTTGGTGGCATGTGGTCCGTGGACAGGAGTATACATACGGTACAGTATCTGTGTTGATGCGATGACAGAATCTATTGTAATTGGTAATTTGGTACACTAGCATTCAATACGAGTACTTTACTTTTGCAACAGTGTTAATAATTGTTAGGTACACTGCACAGTTGAACTACTTTTCCCATGCATCTCCAGTCCTTCTAAAATGCCATATGTACCTGAGCTCGAGTCAAGACACGCTTTGACCTTTCGTTTCATTAAAATTACCTTTCGGCACAAAGACTGATTTCGTTTTCAGTCTGCTGTTACCGTGAACAACACGTACAGCAGGAAATGACAGAATGAAATTTCACTGACGAGCAGTCTGCAGTATAACTATCAAAAGAGCAAAACATGCGAGCGGGCACTATTTAAGCATGCATAAACAAGAAAATTTAAAACAAAAAAATCTATGTCCTCCCTTTGACAAAACTGAAAAGGTAAGTAATACAGGTACCAACACAGCAGTGGCGTCTCTTTAAGCGACAGTCGAGCTTAAAACGTCGCTTAAGGAAAGCGAGGAAGCACTTTTTCAGTCGAAAGAGATGTGAAGTTCACATATATATGCATGTACTTACGCCGGTCCGCAGCTGTCCGCAAACACGTCCCATCGTGTACAACCAGTTACTGTTAGGACTACAATTCAGTGACCAGATATCCCATTTTCCGCATTTTTCCATATGATTCCGTCGCTTCCTGATTTCTGCCAGGTGGGTCATCCTTCCTGAGCCTTCCTCCCTTATTCTTCTCTCTGTTGGTACATAATTATAGAATCGGCCACGGTGTTCTAGCTCGCTGTTCTTAGCTACTCACCAGTCAGCCTACTCAGCAGTTTCAGGTTTAGGCATTCCTTGTATGCTCTTCGAATCCGGTAAATTCCCGTCGCTTTGTGTCAAGCCCGTTAGTTCCGGTTTATCCGGTAAAATTTCACCACTCAACAGTTTTTTGTAATCCTGCTTTTCTCTGTGTGTGGTCCAGCGCCATGTCTGGTTCGTGATTCACTGCAGGATCTAGAAGGCTCGTGCTGGTCATTCGCTTCGGACATGAGTGGAAGCAGCTGTTTCCAAGTCACTTTACAACCTCGAAGTACGCAAGTAACGTAACACGCTGCCCAGGCGGTGCTTGGCTTCCCGTCCCACTGTGGCAGTCACGACTCACAACGAATCCAGGTACAATGAGACTTAATGAGTGCAATACTATGTTATTGTGCAGCAGTGGCGTTTTAAGCAATTTTATTGCTGATTTTACTGGCATTGCACCATTTGTGGACCCTCCGGTTGTCGAGCGACAACGTAACGACGGTGGCCCATGCCACAGGCTGTTTTAACGTAAATCTTTGAAAATTCATAACTTTGTTCACTCCTGCATTAAATTTTTATGTATAGTCTTAAAAAATGCAGAATAATACACAGTATTAGGCAAAATAAATTTTTTCTGTTTCTTCTTTAGGGTAATGCAGTATGAGCCTGTGCGGTTAACATAGCCGCCTATGGGAACTCCTCCATAGGCGGCTATGCTAGCCGCGCAGGCTAACAGCGCACAATCCTGAAAGAAAAATTAAAAAGCATTTCTTTTGCCTGATACTGTGTATTATTCTTCATTTTTCAAGACTATGCATAAAAATGTAATGGAGGAATGAACAAAGTTATGAATTTTCAAAGATTTACGTTAAAACAGCCTGTGGCATGGGCCACCGCACGCGTGCTTCTGTTACGTTGTCGCTCTATAACCGGAGGGTCCACAAATGGTGCAATGCCAGTAAAATCAGCAATAAAATTGCTTAAAACGCCACTGCTGCACAATAACATAGCATTGCACTCGTACAATACACATTTGTATTTTGTACGAATTTTATTCTTTTAGTTTTGTATTTTTCTATCTTGAAAATTGAAATCGAATATTTCTTTTTTTCGAGGGCTGCAGTATTTTTTGGAGGATTTTGGTTTGGATAATGGGTGAAAATTATTTTAATTTCAGTTGAAACCTGAAAGCGACTCCTGTTGATTAAAACAACATCAGGAGCGGTCGTGCCGTAAATGATGGTAAATCGCATTACTGCAGGCAGCATCGGCGCGGCGCACTTGGAAATTGGGAATGTGGGATCATTGATCATGAAACTGAACTGCTGACGTCCAGCTCGCATCCTCTTAGCGAATGGCTGTTTTGGCCGTGGTAAACAGTCTTTTTCTTGCTGTCAGTTCGGCTGCAACCAAAGTCACCAAACACCACTGTATCTGTTGTTGCAGCCAGGCGAAGAGACCATCGGTCTCCTGCCCAAACGCTTATCCGACACCGCAGCGCTGCGCGCCAGCGACGACGAACCTGGCCCCGCGAAGATCAACCAGTCTGGCCTCTCCACGCGGCACGCTCTGACTCTGTTCGCCCGTCTCATCGAGGACGAACAGTCCCGGTACCGGCGCTCCGTGTCGTGGCGCAACTGGGTGCAGGATGCTTTCGATCAGCGCAGTTCGCGTTCCATTTTTCGCTGGCCGGAGCTGCTGCTCATCGTGCTGCAGTGCGTGCTAACTGTAGCAGGCTTCTTGGTGCAAGATGCTGGGGGCCGTGTGCTGATCAAACCGGTGGAGTGTGCCGCGGTGCTGGCGGTGTTGGTGCTGTTCGGAGTGGTGAATGTGTTGCTGTCTTGTCTGGAAGCGCGCGGCCGCCATTTGGAGCTCTGGTGCCAGGTTATCAGTATTCTGGCGACGATTCGACAGGAATTGCAAGGTAAAGACTTTTGTTTTACTTTAGAAGGGGATTAAGTCTCACAAAATATTCATGTGCCTGTTAATTTTTGATTTTTCAGAAAAATATACATTGGAGTTATCGTTTTTAATTGGTGTTGCTGCCGCACGTTTAGAAATATTTTTGGCGACCACTCCGTACACCTTTCACTCGGTGCACTACCATGCTTCTTACTTTCACGCGTTCCTTCATATTAGGGAAAGGCAGTGTACGGAGTGGTCACCAATATTTTTCCTTTTACCAAATGATTTTTTACGCCCTTATACTACACTTACTAAACGAAATCTGACTACATAGCTAAGGAAATGCGCTGCATGAAACGTGTTAACATTTTTTTGCGTATTCGTTATGATTGCTTTAATCGAGATTATATCATTATTGACAGGTGGTTAATACAGAAAATCGTACGAGTATTAGGACTAATAAAATAAGCTGAACAGATTGTATATTAGCGCAGACGTTTAACTGTAAAAGAAGTGTAGGTACAAATTGTTATCCTATTTGGAATAGGATCGAAAAAGCTGACCGAATGGAAACATTCGTACTACCCCGATGTGCTGTGTCCCGACAGTCCGTGTGTGGCTCTGCAGTGGACGTACCGTGACAATGCTGTCATCAATTTACCAGCGATTCTGCTGGTTCCGGGCGATATCATTGTCGTCCGACCGGGCCAGCGGGTCGTCTGCCACTGTAATTCCGTCAAAGAGACCCCGACGGACGCTACCGAAATTACGCTCATGCGGGGTGAATAAATTGGATTTTGAACATTAATTTATTACTTTTATTTCTGCTGATGTAAAAGAAAGCGTTTAAATTCTCGATTTTTTTTGGTAACTGCATTCTTGTGCAATGCACATTAGAGGTTTTAGTGTTTTTGTCATGTTTATCTACATTATTTGAAGAATTGTATCATTTTCTAAATTGCCTGCCTGAATTACCAAATCTGAATTCTAGCTTGTCTTAGGTGAGATCTACCAGCCCGACACTGATGGGGAAATGGAAGCTCCGTTGAGCGCTGTGCAACGTACCGCCGCTGCTGAGCACCGTTTCATCGTCCAGGAAGCGCCCTTTCGGAGCATCTTGGTGGAATCTCTTTCTAATAAGCCGCTTAATCGACCGAGCAGCATTATTGAAAAACAGCGCATTACCACCCTGAATTACATTATGGGTCGCTTTCTACCCGGAGTTGCGGTGCTGTATTTGATTGGGAATATTATTGAAATTTGTGTTTTTGTGGAGAGCACAAAGCGTCGATGGGCAGAAGAGTTTTTATTCGGATGGCTTTATGTTTTGCTACCACTGACTTCTCTCGTTTTTCCTTCTCTTTGGTTGGGGATGAATTACATAATTTTGGCCAGAGTGCTGAGCGTTTTTCAGAAGTTCAAAAGGAAAAAGGTTAGCAGTTTTACCGTGCTCGAACTATTTTTTGCTAAATGGATACGAACTACTTGTTCGTACGCTTGGCTGCCACGCGTTTTATGCTGCTTATTTTATCGTATTCTTTGGTGTTAATTAACGCCGTTAGCGATTATTATTTTAAATTGTAGCTTTTATACGTCACGATAGCAAAAGATAGTCTGATTTGAATTCATATCATCATACGCTACCCAGTAATTTGAGAATCGTTTTCCGTTGCTTATATGGGACACCGTGTGATGAAGTGAAATATATTTTTGTTTATATTCAGGTTTGTTCCTTAATTTTTGCAGTTGAAGCATGATCATCTCCACGAAGCTAAGCTCACCGATGCCATGTATATCGTGAAAGCCGACTGGGCGTCGATTTGGCAGCGCTTCCGATCGTTGGTCAAAGGCACCAACGACTCCCTTTTCCAAACCTCCAACATTGTTCACACTTTAGGCAACGTAACTGCTATCTGCTGCACGGACAAGAAGGGCGTCCTCTCGTGGCCCAACCCCAACGCTGAGAAGATTTTCACCCTACACGCGCGCGGAGATTCGGTATCGGCTTCGAAGGTTTCCCTGCGGCATTCCAGTAATTCCCTGCAGGAAATGGGCCACAGTGCCGATGAGGCATTGACTGCCAAGAGTTTTGAACGGCATAATTCCCTGTCAGTGGTACATCAAGAGGTGCCGGAACTGATTGATGGGGTGGCGGAGGTGGTGGATATTACACAAAGTGGTGGCCGGGAGTTCGAGATTGATTTCGACGATCCCAGCTGGACACGGATGCTCGGCAATCTAAAGCCGCTGGGGTTGGCGGTGCTGTTGAATACTTGTAGTAAGGAAGTGCAGGACTATTATCGGGCTTTCACTGATCATGTCAGTTGCGTGGCATTGCATCATGATCAATCGGTGCCAGTGGTGAATCGCAGGTGAGTCAAAGTTAGTAGTTACAGTGATAATTTTGTGGTGGCTTTCGATGATAGCTCCCTCCCGCTGCCTTAAACGCCACGAATGACCTCCTGCTTGGTGTAAAAATTTTCTTCTTTTGGTGTTGATTTTTGCTTCTGAGATATCGTGTGGTTGGTTTTTTTAGGGGGAATGAGCAAACCATCAGTGCTTAAGACTCGTATACTCATACGGGAAAAATTTTATAACTAAACAGACTCAGTTTACGAGTGCAGAAGAACTCAGTACTCGGTAGCCAGTAGGGAAACTTGTCGTGAAATTAGTGAAGCGGATGGTAGACAATCTAAAGGGCCGGGTTGATCATTTTTCTAGATGCCTATGTTCGTTCAGCAAGTTGATGGGCTTTACCTCCACCGCTGAAAGCATCTTCCGGCAAGTGCAGCGCATGGCTTTTTACCGGAAACCCAATAAAACGCCACGGGAATTAGAAGGACGTTACAAAACGCCGTTTCCGAATATGCTGAGTGTCATTGTGCAGGACACCAAATCAGGTGGCCTACAAGTCTTATCCCAAGGAACGGCCGATCTCGTTCTGGACACTTGTACGGATTACTGGAACGGTCAGGAGACCCGCCCCCTTACCCCGGAAGATCGTCGACACATTCTGGAATTCTACACTCGGTTTAGTATGACTGCATACTGTACGGCATTTTCGTATTCGCCACTGACCACCGCCGTGGCTGAGCAGTCATCGGACTCCGATTCCGATGAGGATGAGATATTTATTGAACTGCCATCTGAGGAGGAGGACGTGTCGATGCACGAGCTGACATCGCAGATCTCGCGAACGTCCAGCGGCTTGGTGCGGGAGATGTACGAAAGCTGTTGTAAGAACCAGGTTTTCTTGGGGTGCGTGGCGCAGCAATACCAGTCTCGGAATGATTTTGTCCATTTGATCGACCTGCTGGAGCAAGCATGTATTCGATTTATACATTTTTCGACGGAAACCGAACTCCGGAGTCGTGTATTTGCGGAAAGGTAAATTTACAAGGTGTAAAAATGTGAGAACAGCGGCGTAGGGGTGTAAAGTGGCCAGTCGAAACTGAAGGCTGGTTGGAATATTTTTAGTAGTTGTTGGTATTTGGTTATTTACCGAATGACTTATGGGCGAAAGCAATTACGTAGTTTGCTGCCCAATCATGGAATTATAATTTCGCGAAATTCTCGAAAAATCCAAAAGAGATCTTATTAGAAAACGGTTTAGACTGTATAATGAACAGTAATCGAAAACACGAATCAGGAAGTGGAGTTTTGTTTGGAATGGGTTGGCTATGGTTATATATAATCTTTGGGCTTAGTGAGTGGTTGGATTTCGAATACTAACATCCTGCGCATAAACTAATGATTTTATAGGATAGGCACGTTTAAACATGTATGGTGTATATTGCTGCTTATTAAATTCATCAGAATCGGTTTCTACAGTGCCACCGACCACTCTAATACAATACTTACTGTACTTAATGGAAGTATTGCTGTTTTGTAGATTGGGCTTGGAAAGCGGGTGGAACTGTCACATTGCTCTGGATTCTCAAGGCATCGATCCGAATTCTTTGGATCCGGATGTGGTTCAGCCGGCGCCCGTTGATAATAACGCCAAGAAAGATGTCAGCGTCATTGTTGTTGAACAGGAGTTGGATCTGGAAAATCGAGCCAGACTACCGCGAGGCATTGAGAACATTCGCGAGCATATTGCCAGTGTGGATAATGTACCGCTGTTAGTGTCGCTGTTTACCGACTGCCGGCCGGAGTCCATCCAGGAAATGATCGCGATCATGCAGGAGAACGGTGAAGTCGTCTGCTGTTTGGGCAGTTCGGGGAATTTAACCAATTCAGCTATTTTTCTCCAAGCGGATGCGGCGATCGCCATAGGTATTACTATAACGCGAGTAGTAACTTTTTCCGTTATTATAGTATTTGTGGATTCCACTTATAGAACCGATGTATCCCAAAATTTGTGCTACTTCGTCAACGCCAAGAATTCTGGTGGATCGAAAGCATCTTCCGTGTACGCCAATGGAACTGATGAAGACGCTGACTAGTCTGAATTGCTCTCTTTCTTGTCAGAAAGAGGATCCTATGAGCATAATGCAGCTTGTTATTGAGGTAGTGAGTCAATTAATATCGTATTTTTGTTCTGTATAACTTACAGCGTTGTAAGTTATACAGAATTGTTTATTGACCACTGACTGCTTTTCGGTTTTTTTAGCCATTGGCAGTTGTTCATGTTTTTAACGTTTTTATTTTTGTGTTAGTCCCGGCACAATTTGGCTGTTCTGCGCAACTGCTTCAAATATCTGATCTCAGCTGGAATCTTCGTCGTGATAATGAACACTCTGGCTAACTTCCTCTGCTTTCCGCCACCCATCTCCGTCGGTCACATCATCCTGCTGGTGTGCTTCTCCCTGCCCCTGCTCAGTCTGTCCCTCCTGTCCGTTCCCCATGATCGCAACCTGATGCGCATCTCTACTGGGAAGAACCGTGTGGACGATATTGTCAATCGCGAAAGTGTCTGCCGTTTCCTTTGGACATTCTTAGCGCGCTGGCTCCCTTCTGTCTTTGTCGTGCTGGCCTGTCATGCGCTGCTATTACTGGAGAACTGCCACGCCGGTGCGGGCACATGTTATCCCGCATTGGCCAATCTGACCACTGGGGAAACCGCGGTGTCCCTGAACCAGAATTTGTGCGCATTATTGGTGATATTGTACTTTGATGTGATCTCCATGGGATACGGAAATAACAAACCGGGATTCTGGAAGTATTCGCCATTGAAGAATTTACTGTGGATCCTGGCGGCGTTGACGGGGATTTTTGCTCAGTTAATCTACTTCTTTTTGGATGTGGATTTTGTCCTGGGAAGGCATTCCCCCGGGTTCAATGGAACGAGTGTTTGGCGTTCTCGGGAGGAATTTGACGGGGAGGCCTGGTACGATTCCGTGCCGTACTATGTGTGGTTGTTGGGGTTTCTGTGGCCGCTGCTGTTGTTCCCGGTTAATGAGCTGATTAAAAAGTTTGAACTGGCGGCGCTGGATAAACAGCAGAAGCGGGCGCGGCTACAGTTCGGCACGAAATTGGGCATGAATTCGCCGTTTTGATTTGTTTTATTTTTTTATTTATTGTTGTGGAGAATGATAGGCGCTGGTTTTTACGTACTGTAAGTGTAACTATGTAACGAACGATTTAATTTGCTTCTAAACATTGGAACCCAATTGTTCGGGAACCGGAATAAACTCAACGTACGGTTACTCAACGAAGCGATCAAATTTGAAAAGAAAAATATATAAGCTCATCCAGTTTATCGAAGTTTGTTCCAACTGTTAGAATTCGTTAATGTTTGTAACGTTTGCGTTCTGATGTACCTAGTATTGTACTATCATGCTCGCACTGACGCCCGTTGCCAATCCGCAAGCTGTTTCGGACCGCCATAATGTGATAATGATTAATACAAGTAACATTCTCTGCTGCATTAATGCTGATCAATCCTCACACAATTAGGAAAGCAGTGCCACCCTCGTGTAATTAGACTGGCCGTTTTGATTTGCAACAACGCATCACAAATTTCTCTGCCCTTTAAAGGATTTACATATTGATGTATGTCTTAGAATTCGCACCACTGACTACGATACAAGAGACTAGGAGAAACAAACGACAAAACTCTGTCACAAGCAACACACAATGTCTTATAAAAACACACACTGTACAGAGTTATAATCTTGAGCATTGGAAAATAAATAACACACCAGATCTACACAAAAAAATAGCATAATATCCTGGTTCTCTAGAGTCATAAACATGCAAGGTCTGTCAAACTGGCTGAAGAGGTCGGTTTTATAGAGGTACCAAACCAGTCGGCTTGAGAGGAACACGAGGCGGGTGCTTCTTGATCCAAGCGGGACAGTCGGTCGTTTCATGCAGGTCGAACTTTTCACATTCTTCACAATATTTGCGCACCGGGCGCGCCACTTTAGGCTTCGGTTTGCGCTCCGGGGAAGTGTGGCGTTTGGGACATTCGGCGGTGTCATGTTCGTCGAACTGCTCGCACTGAGCGCAGTATAAACGGATTGGGCGGCGCTTGGGTCTGACAAAACACAGTAATTTGCAAACTTTCTTCCACTAAATGCGATATTTTCTAATTATTCAGTTTTTATTACTGCACTTTCAACAAAACAACTTCAAAAAGCACAAAAATTAAAAACTTTCCAAGTGACACAACTCAGAATTTAGAACTTTTCCGTGTGTAACTTCTAAGATACTCACGCAACGGCTGGCTCAGCTGGCGGCACGTCGGCCAAGCCGGAAGCGGACGGTTTAGGCGTTAAGGCTTTTAATTTCTTTTCCATATCCATCAGTTTTGTTTGCTGCTCAGCGATGATAGAGTTTAAGAGTTGTACCTGCAAACAACTGCCGGTTAGTCTCTTTTCATTCAAAAGATAATAAACAAAAGAAAACAACGTGCTTGGAATTCGTTATTATCACCAGCGGAGACTGCGGATGAGGAAGATGTGCTCAATGCTAATTTCTGTAGCTTTTCTTTACGCAGAGCACTTTCCGCGTCGAAGACCTTCTTCTCAATCTGCGCAATCTCGGAGTTCTTCTGATCAACAATGTCTCGCTGGTGCAACTTCATACGAGAGATTTCCCCGTCCCGCTGCTCGATCAAGCGACGATGAAATTCCACTTCACTCTGCACCCGCTCCAACTCCGCCGAAAGCAGCTCATCAATAGATCTACAAAGAAAAACTTGGTAAGCTACACCACGTCGAAGCAAACAATAAATACGTAACAAAAAAACACCAGGAAGAACAGAGGGCACATAACCATAACAACACGACAGGAAGCTCTACTCACCAACTTTCAACCTAGAATCCCTTCCCAGACTCATAATACAGAAAGGACACAAAGATAGTTTGGAGGAAAGATAGGGTTGTATAATTGTAAATTCTTGAGTTATTAAATCCTCTGAAGTTTAAGACCCAACCGAATACAGCTTACAATGCGACAGAATCGTCGTCAAAAAAAACTACAGTTTTACTCAGAAACTCCCATGAGAAAATTAAAATATCGGCACCTTTGTGAATCATCACAAGAAATATGTAAAAAATAATAAAAATAATTCCGCTACTGAATCTGAACACACGTCGATGGAGAATTCGAACTGAAAAAGAAAGCAAAATATAGTTTCCAAGAAAATTAATAAACGCATTAGTTAGTCATGCCAAACATTAAGTAAAACCAAACAAAAAATAATAATAGAGTAAAACTGTTATAAGATAGCGTCAGTGAATGTTACAAGCCAGTAACGAGCCCCAATTTTACCGGTTAATGAACGAGTTCACGGTAAGTTGTTAGGCAAACAAACATAATGCCAATCAACACCAACCTTTGACTGGCCAAATGGACATCCTGTGCCGATTCGACTTCCCCGCCAATTACCCCTGCGGCATTCTTCCTCATCTCCACTAACTCATTTTCCAGCTCTTCAACCAGCTTCTGCTGCCGCAGGTCTCGTTCTTTCATCTCAGCAATTTCCTGTTCCGCATTTTTCCGCACATTCAACAGTTCACTTTCCAAATTCTGTATCACATTCTTCTGCTCCGCAGCCCGTTGGTTTATCTCCCAGACCTGCGTCTCCAGTGTCACTTTCTCTTGAGAAATCTTCTCAACTTGGTCCCTCACTACAGAAACAGTAGCCACTGCTTCTTTCAATGCATCCATTTCTTTGAGTGCCTGCTCGGCGTCATTCAGTCGCTCAGTCAATTTAACGTTATCGTTCTGGAGTTTTTCCCGTTCCGCTTCTGTACGAACGATGGCTTCTTTAGCCACGGATAACGCCGTGGTAATTTCTGTGACCGCACTCTGTGATTGGAATATCTCCGATTCCATCGAAGACAGTCTGAGATCGGAAGATGTCAACTTGACCGACTGATCGTGGACAGTGGTTTCCAACGACCCGACCTTCCCCGCAATCGCTTCCAGCTCCTGAATTCTCGCTTCGGCAGCGCTTTTTGCCTGTTGCACGATCGCCAGCTCATCCCTGGCTTCACTTAGCAATTTCCCCAGATCGCTCGCCGAAACCAAATCCGATTTCAAGCTTAAAATAACATCGCTTAACGAAACCTTGTCGCTTTCTAATTCGACAATCGTCTGATTTGCCTGCTCTAAGCCGACATTATGCTGCTTCAAATTGTTTTCTAACAGCTGCAATGTCTTTTCTAAGTTTGTTAACTTATTTTCAGAATCTGTCCGATCACGGTCCAACTGCTTGATGTTTTCTAATTTCACGGTGAGATTCTGTTCAGATTCTTGGAGCAGAGTGCTTAACCGCGCGACTTCGTGCTGCGATTTCTGAATTTCCGCTTTGAGGAACAGAATATCGTTTCCTGACGCCAAGAGCGCCGAAGTCTTGGCAGCGAGTTCCGTTTCCAGTGTATTTAGTTTATGCCGGAAATCACTGTGTTCGGCTTCCAGTTTGGCTGTATTTTCCGTCACCGTGTCAGACAACTGATTTTCCAGCGTTTTAATTCGATCCATCTAGCAAAAAAAATGCAAAAATAAAAGTCCATTCATCGTAAACTGGCAAGCAAACTCACCAAAGAATTCCTTTCAGTGTCAACGCTCGTCTGCAGTTCCCCTGCACGTTCTTGAGCAACTGCCAGCTGCTTTTCGAACGATGCACCAGCCAAGTCCAGATCGTTCTTCAGTAGACTATTGATGTCTTTGGCTTTAGCCAAATCACCAGCGAGATCTTGCAATTCCCTAAACATAAAAGATATAAATAACAGAAACGAAAATTCTATAAAATTTACACCCATTTTTCTTACTTGTCCTTTTGCTCTAAAACCACCACCAGCGAAGCTTTATCAGCATTAATGGCTGAAATAATTTCCTCGTTAGCTTGACACTGTTTGGTCAGCGAATCCAGCTCCCCTTTGGCGGCATTATATTCCACATCGCATGCTTCCATCATCTTTTTTAGCCGGGATATTTCTTCGTTCATCGACACCACCGTCGATTTGGAAGCACCTAATTCTTGTGAAGTAGATTCCAGAAGCGCATTCTTCTCCACTACAACCGACTGTAACAGGTTGATTTTGTCGAGAAATTCCGTGCGCATCGTCTCAGTTTCTGTCAAGGATGTGGAGCTCAGCAACTGAATCTGCTCCTCCAAATTAGAGATCTTGTCAACCTAACACAGAAACGTTAAAACATTAAAATCGTAGTTAAACACTTTTAAAACTATTAAATAACGGTGGTATAAGGAGTCGAAGATGGCGGTTTTGCAAAAGCGGCACTGTCCTCATCATTTTTACACCAATTTTTTATTTTTCAAGACCGCAATGCAGCGCCTTCACTATGGTTTTACCCTTCTGCGTACTCCGTGACAATTTTTTGACTGCGTATTCTGCTCATTTTTCGAAGATGAAACCCATTATAACATTCTCCTTTACAAAGTTCTAAATTTTTACGAGAACGATAAGATATCTCCATCTGAATGTGCTAGCTACTGGGATTCGATAATAATAATGATTACAAAAAGAACACAATTACTGAAAATGCTTCGTACGTATCTGTACAGTATAAGTGATTCGCCAAGCGTAAAAAAGGTGAAGTACTAACTAACCATGCTGTTCTTCTCGGTTGTTAACACCCGTATATCTTCCTCCCGCCGCACTTCCGCTCGCATCATTTGCTCCGCATAGGCCGACTGTGCCTGTTCCGAGTCCTGTTCAAGCTTTGTGCATCTCTGAGCCAGTTCATCAGCAGTTTGTCGTAAAATCGCAAAATCTCTATAAAAATAATTTTTTTTTTCCATTATATAGATATTCCAACATTACCGGACATTACTGAAGTACAGAGCTTTAGTTCAAATTTGGGATACGCGTAGTACTACTCTGTTAATGTTGTTACTGATACTGGTACCAGGTTACGGTAATGATACGAGGCGTTATGATTTATGTCATGAGTTCCTTTTCACCTGTTATCAGTCAATCAGTCTGTATTTAAAAAATTGCATCATTCTAACAATTCCAGTTTCTTTTGCAGCAAACAAAAGCCGAATCTGAATGCCATTAAACGGATAACGCGGGTAATCGCATTCTAACGGGTAACGGCACTAATGTGAGCGGTTCAAGCGCATCTCACAAGGAAGAGCGACATTTTGATATAATCAGGTCCGTATTACGCACCGTTCTTTCACTTCCAGATTAGCAGCTGTTGCCTCCAAACTGGCATTTTTTTCTTTTTCAAGCAAAGTTACGGCGGCCAGCTGCTCTTCCAAAATAGCAAATTTCCTGAAAACAAGCACCAGCTAAATATTCGCCATAATTATGATAGTTATGGAATATATATAAAGTTCTGTTCAACCCGTACTCTTTCTCCTGGACCAATTCACCGTAGATTCTATTTTTTTCTTCATGATGTTGTGCTAGAGTTTCAGCGATCGTTCGCTCAATCTGTTCGCGGGCCTCCTTCAATTCGGCGTCCTTTTCGTTGAGCACACCAATAAACTGCAATACAGCAGCAAGAACCCATCGTATCACTGCGAAGGGATGACATAATTTCCACCAAATGATGAGCAGATGCGTACTCGACCAATTTCTCCGTTTAGACTAACTTTTTCCGTCAAAGCCGTCTGCAGTTCACTCTCCACAGTGGTCAGGCGTTCCCGTAATGCTGAGTTCTGTTGCTCGAAGTCACGTTTAAGCACTCCAATCTGTAGTGATGAACAACACAGCATGTAATGTACTCAGCCTGACAGTTTCGATGGCAACATTCGCATGTTACAAGTCAATCAAACCTCAAATGCGTGCTTTTGCATCAGGCGCTCCACTTCCTCTTGCCGATCAGAATTAACATGGGATAAATCGGACTGGGAACGCTGGACCAATTCTTGATGGGCACTTTTCAAACTTCCAAGCTCAACGCTTAGTTCGGACAACTGATAAGCCAGCGATTCCACTTCCCTAGAAACCACATTACGGAGAAAGCGAACGAATTACATATTAAGGTTATTCTGACCTTGACTTGTCCTCCAACAGTCGCTTGGCTTCGTGCACGTGATCCTTGAGAATCTTTTCACTTTCCAGTAGAACCTCCTCATTTTTGGTTTCCGAATTCTTAATCGACCTACAAACAATACGATCACATTATGAATAAAAACAGCAACTGCGAGAACCAGTGCAAGATAACCGAAAGCGGGCTAAAAAACCGAAAGATAACCGAAAGCGGTAAGCGGGCCAGAATTACCAGCATAACGCAAACAATCTACAAGAGTAACAGACAGATCAAGATCATCAATATCTGAAGTGCTAATCCAAATATCTGATGGCAAGCTTTGTAACAGAATGAAAACTAATAGAGTAGCTAGCTGCAAAGGGTGTCCCAAAAGTAAGTTTCCCTATTATTTTTATCTGTGCCATTTGAAGCAATATGGCAATATTTTAGCCACATAACTAACTTTATAATCCAATGTGAAAAAATAAAAATTAGAGGGTTCAATGAAGAACTACAGAAATATCATCGCAATGGAGGACTTCGGTCACAATTTCAGAAGAGCATCGCAATCGGGAATGATTACAAGAGCTCCGTTACTTACAGTTTTAAACTTCGTACCTCAACAAGTCTTCTTTTTCTTTGTTCGCACCCAATAACATTTTTTCCGTCGAAGCTAAACTATCGGTGGCCTCTGCTAAGCGTTTCTGTAAAGCCCCGCGTTCCGAATCCAGCTGAGCATTACCTAATCGTAGCTGCAAATAACAAACGTACGTGTACCAAAATTTTGACAACAAGAATATAAAGTTTACCTCTGATAATGCCCTTTCTGCCTCTGCTAACTGGGTTTTCAAGTTATCACTTGTTGCAGCTGCTTTGCTCCGGACGTCAGAAAGTAAAGCCAATAAAGCTGGAATTTCTTCGTCTTCTTTCTGCGTGCAATAAAATTTACGAATTATTAACTACAGAAAAGAAACAGAATTACACATTTAATGTTTCCAGGGACAAGAAACCAAGTGCCCCAAGAACAAAATGCACGTTCGCATTCACATGCAACCAAGTCATACCGTTAATGTATCTGTTAAATCGTGCTGTTTTACTGACTGTGTACAGTAATAAACCAATTAGTAATAAACAGTAATAAACTCTACAGTAATAAACATTATTCCCAAACACAATGTCATAAAAATTTTCAATCGTATACAATAAAACTAATGAAGTACCTCGGGCGCACAGTGTCCCACATCGCGAAAAACAGTCGTTAAGGCACTACGGCGGCTTTGAGCATTTCTCTCTAGCGTATCACAGGTGTTTTTCAAAAGATTTCGTTCCTCCCGCAGTCCGTGTAAATCACTGGAAAAATTTAAATTTAATGAACCAAACGAACCCCAAGAAATTTTTATGTTACGGCGTACTTGGTCAGTTCTTGAATGTGCACCTGTTGGGATGTATTATCGCGCTTTAGATCGTCAATAATCACTTGCAAATTTGAATTTTCCTCAAGCTTACTGGAGGATACGGCGCTCTGTCGTCGTCGGTAATCCTCCAGTTCCGCTCTCGCCTTCAATCAGTACCGTAACAAATTCACCAAAGCAGGACTAATCGAAACCAGAACAACATGGTGCACCATGGATTCACCGAAAGTTCTGCTTACACATTCAAGCTGCAGATTTAGTTCCTGCTCTAGCGCGTCTTTACTTCTCATGCTCTGCTGAAATGTCTCGTTCTCCTGCCGATATTTTTCACTGACATCACGCAGTTGTCGTCGTAAATCCGCAACTTCAAAAGACTAAACACATCCAAACCAAGAAACTTGTATCACACGGTAACCGAAGTAGAGTAAGTAAGATAATTACCGAAGTTCATTAAAAATACTTTAAGCGGAAATTACTTAACCATAAACAGCAAATTCGACAAACAATTTCAGTGTACAGGAACAGTAAGCTTTTTCTTCTTACAGTGCGATCCCGTTCGTCAACCATATCAGCAGCTTCCAGTTTCGAAGCGTCAACCGCGGTTCTCCATCGGTCAACTTCCAAATCTTTATCCTGAATCACTTGCCGCAAAGTCTCCATTTCTTGATTTAGTCGGCTAATATCTCCTTTCAATGAATCAATTTCACTAAAACAGGAAAAACACCTGAGGACATGCCAAACATATTTCTAGTATCGAATTCATAACTTCACACAATAACGTTCTCACGCGTGCTGGATTCCAAGTGCAGCAGTCTCAAACTGAATGCCGATAAGCAAAATTTGTGCATTGCGGTACAAAAATTAATATACCTCGATTTTCTATCAATCAGCTTCTTTGTTTCCAATTCGGCTTCACTGTCCTTTGCCATGAGTTCTTCTTCCAGTCGAAACTGAAGATCCTCAACTTTCCTAGTTCAACAGAGCCCGTTCAGCGTTTAAATAAACAACCATAATTTCAATCAGTATATTTCAAACAGAAACAGCTAGAAAGATGCCATTTTTCGGTCGAACGATCGGGAGAATAATGCGAACGCAGATCAACAGCTTTTCTTAACAACGGTTTTTCTCAACAATGTAAAGGTCAAACCCACAGTTGTAAGGCACTTGCCCAAGAAAATCGGAAAAAAAAATTTTTTTAATGGTTATGATTTAAGATGTTTTTCCTGTCTTACATGTTTAGCCATGGCTGATATAAGAATTCAATAAAATTAGAAATACCTGAATACAGGACTTACTTTTTCTCGTCATCCAGCTGCTCCCTTAGCTGATCCTTCTCCGCGTTCAACTTTTTTATATTTTCTGACATATCGGCAATTCGAGCATCTTGATTTGATAAAGCTCCCATGTACTGCTCCTGAAGCTTTTGGATTTCCGTGTGCATCTGTAAATTCCAAGAAAATAGTCAGTGTGGCAGAAAATATCAGAAAAGCAAAGTCTTACAATTACAAAAAAGTTATCGCCAGTAAAGTTAAAACCCCCGTAAATCGGTAAATGTGCAAGAAAAATACCATAATTTTATTTCATTCCCTCCTGTTTCCTACTACGGTCTTTGGGGATGCCACTGTTGGTACAGTATTACTCGTTCATCAATGAAAACTGAAAAAGCAATAATTTGTACGTATGCCAGCGATATGCTTCCTTACCTGCATTTCATTGCCCAACTTGGCCGCCAGTTCTTTCTTGGCCAAATCGCGTTCTTTGGTCATTGCAACAATCAAAGCATCCTTCTCCTGGTGTGCCTTAATAATATCTGCTGCCGTCCCTGTTCCTGTCCGTCCTACGGCAATGGTGGAGGGACTCAAAGCACTCGTTCCCATGCGCATGGCTGATGAACGCCGGGATGCAGTGGACTGAATGGAAAAATTAGAATGTAAAGACTCTTGGGATGGACTCCGCTTTAGTTTTCCAGGAGTGAACGGCGGAAGAGCGGCACCGGAGGAACCTTTGGATACTTTTGCAATAGGAGCCATCACTCCGTGGTTTGCTGGACAAGTGAAATACCTGCGCGAAAGCAAACATATACGTACTTTCTGCGGTTAGTTAACAGCTAATCGCCCCTCTTATTTCTTTCGCAAAATAAGATCAGCTGAAGAGAGGTAAGTCAAACTCAAAACCCAGTAACACAAGCAAAAACATTCAATTCTGACTGTAAAATCTAGAAAAAAAGCTGGATACCCACAGATATTAAAATAAAACCGAAGGTAGCCCTTACTGCAAAAAATACTAGCACTTACCGTTTTCCTTCGACGCTTCCGTCGTTTTTCCCTTTGGCTTCGTCCAGCTCAACTCCAACCCAAATACCATCTTGAAAATGCGGTTTCCCAACAAATCTCACAATGCCCGCACGATCTCCGCTTAGCCACACACGATCACCAACTTTCATGTCAGCCGCATTTGTTACATCTCCTCCTGCACCGCACACACAGCATAATCAAAGAGATTAACCAAAACATAATCCGTTTCACACAGCAAATTGACATGCAGACAGCACCAACCAGCGACAGAACTGCCCGGTTCGGTGCTCTTGTTGACCCCGGTTAAACTGCTGTCCGGTGATTTAAATTCAGCATCCACGGCGGAGATGATGGATGCCACTGAGGTGGCCGCGGATAATTTCTGCATCTTCAGTGTCTCAATTTCTTCCGGGCTGAGTGGTACTCGTGAGAGTTTGTGTAATCTATATGAGACACAACCAAACAGTTGACACACTTCTTAAAACGACGGATAAAACAAAGCGCAGAATTTAACCACAATAAACACGCATTTATAATCGTACCGGACAAATACACCGCGGTTCGCTTCGCACTGAAAGTAGCGCACACCGTTGACGGAGCCGTCGTTCTTCCCGGTTGGTTCATCTAGCACAATCCCAGCCCATTCACCCGGGGCGAATTTCGTCTCACCGATAAACTGAATTTTTCCCGCTTTCGTCCCGTGCACCCACACCCGATCGCCCACGATGAAACCTTCCGTATCCACCGTGAAGTGAACGGAGCCTAGAAAATGCGCGTACTAATCGTAACTAAAATAAACCATAATCGAATCACTTTCAAGACAGCCGCCAAAAAAGCTACACTCGAATGACTCGATCCGCCTCATTTTAGATTATTTTCTGTTACCAT
Source organism: Paramacrobiotus metropolitanus (assembly GCF_019649055.1). Lineage (NCBI taxonomy): Eukaryota > Metazoa > Tardigrada > Eutardigrada > Parachela > Macrobiotidae > Paramacrobiotus > Paramacrobiotus metropolitanus. The sequence goes on along the minus strand of NW_026570253.1, from coordinate 1,209,922 downwards.
GTGATAATTAGGTTTAAATTTCACATTAATTATCAAACACTCTTAAACAGATACATTAGTGTCAAAGTGGCTAAGTTTCCGTGATTAAACTCGTTGTCAGTTCCGAACGCTGAAAGCAACACAACACTGAAGTGGCACAGAAAGAGTTTCTTTCCGAATAAAAAATGAGAAACGATATCAATTTAAAGATATCAAATAATGCGATGTATGTGAAACTGGCTTCACAAGTAAGAGACTGCCAAAGTGCATTAAATTTAACAAAACGGCGCAGCAAAGTCTGCAATGCGCTGCGTAATTTATACCTGCTTTCTTCAGCTGTCCAGGAGCAGGAATGGAACCAGTTGGAACTGGACGGGGAGACGCAGGCGCTATTACGGGAGGAGCTGCAATAAATTTAATTTCCCATCAATCAGGTTGACAACACCTGCATAAATGCTCTCATTTTCGGACTTGCACTTTTTCGGCGTTTGTTTACTGTTCACATAACAGTACGGATTATATTAGCGCGCAAATTACGTAACTCCTTCAAAGCAAAAGATGAAAAGGCCATAAATTAAATAAACAAAAACACATTAAAATAATACATTTTACAGGCAAAAGATGAACTGTGTGATACCATAACACGAAAAGGAGTACCACATCAGCAGATGACAGGGTGAAATGCAATTTCCAAAACCAACTCAAATCCACCAACTCGACTCGCTGTTCATTAAAGCAGTGAATTACCTCGCTGCTGTGCTGCACTTGGAAGGCCCGCAGGTCGTAGTCCCGACTGGGAACCTGAATTTGGAAGTTTAGAATCCATAGCGTCTACGATAACGGCGTTCTTTAAGTCAGAAGAGCTTTCGAACCAGGAGCTGAACTGTACAGTAGTTCAGTGCGAATCTGCAAAACATCACCCTACTCAGTCAGGGCATCCATCGTGCGATCTACCAGAGAAATGATAAATCATAGCACATCAGTAAAACTGATAAGACAGGAGAGATTTTGATAAAACCAGAAAGATACATAATCATCGACATTATTCGTATCGTTCATCTGCAGAATGATATGCTCCAAAAGTTTTCGTCACGAGTGACGACATCAAAATATACGGTACGAAGCATAATCCTGCTCTGAAAATGGAGAATTCGTAAACATTGGAAAGATGATAAACGAAACAGCAGGTAACCGCCGCCTCCGTACAATTGATGGGATGGTAGTGCGATTTTTTTATTTACTGTAGCACACAATACTATTAATGAACAATAAAATAGTATACTTACAATACAATAGTATACAGTAGTAGTAATAGTTTTAAGCTATTAGCTAAAATAATTTAATATTTCCACATGACGTCATCATTATCGTTATGATCGTTATCGCTTCGGTGCTTCCAGATTTCAAAAACAGTGATATTGGGACAGAAATATTATTATTGCGATAGAAATTAAATTGTACCGCCAGTAGGAGTGTAATTGCCTTTCTGGTACTGTTTGTTGGTTGTTGTGCTAATGAAGATCAGAACCCTTATTTTCCTACTTTTACCGACCACATCTCGCGATTAGTCTTGCTGCAGCTTGCTCCGAATCTTGCGAATTTATATTTGCTCCGCCGCGCCTTCCGCGCTTGCCCCGCGCTTATGCGCATCTTGACCATCAGCTTGCTTTGCTCGCTGAATCTTGCTTTGTGTGCTTTTTAATAAGCTCTTGCGATGACCTTGCGCTGTACTGCTTGAACGCGATCGTGTAACTCCCACCGTTGTCAGCTTTCGGCCACAATCGCTGCCGACCGTGCCAGCCTTTCCCAAACTATGTAAACTGTAACTGCCGGCAATCGGCGCCACTTAAAGGTCATCTTTCCGTTTTCTTGTAAGGATGATGATGACCCGCCATTTCGTCACCGCCACCAAGTCGTACACGAACGATGTCGACCCGTCACGAAGTTGAACTTCGAAGTTTTGTTAAACCGTAATTCTGACGAAATATGACCCCATGTCGACAGTTTTACCTGATCTAGAAAATACGAGTTCATTGTACTTATATGTCCGGATGTACGTACGTCCATTCGTTTTAGGTCAGCTGCAGTGATTTACATAAAACGGGTTGGCTTAATAAGTATCTTTCAAGCAAATAAGATTTTATTTTTTTATCCAGTGTTAATAGTATTTAGTTAGAACAAATTAAATTATTGGTTTTCCGTTCTATGCAACCACACTTCGAAAATTAATTTGTTTCAAGTTTACCTCAAGATTTATCGTTCTACCGGCACCACTACACTACCAGCATCTGTGAGACGGTTAGGAGCTGATCTTTTTTGAATCAAATTATCAAAATGCATGTGACACTGCTTTTAACCGTGCTGAATCGAATGGCGTTTTCAGTTTTTTCTCTTTCTCTGTAGTAGTTTTCTGATCCAGAGGTTACGGGGTTGTTGTGATATAGATCTTGTTCCTAGATACTACAGTACTCCTGCCTACTGCAGCTGGGTACTAGTGCATATACGTACTTACTCGTATAAAAAAGCAACAACGCGCAACTTATAGGTAGTTGCTACTCGAGTGGTACTCTATTCGGGATAGAAATATTTTTCAAGACCTTCGCAATCACGACCTTATCATACTCGGAAAACAAGTGATAAAATAAATTTTTTAGGTCCATTTGAGTTAAAGGCTAGGAAGTAGGAACGCCGACGCCACAGAACGGTCCGCTTTACAACCTGTCATAAATTTTGGTTGTCCACTGCATGGTGCCTTTCAGTTAACAATCCAAATTAATCAGGGTGTATTGCAACACATACGTAATATAAGATTTACATATAGCGTTTTATTCCACATTGCTCAGATTTTGGTTTATTCTTTTTGTTTCTTTTTTTTTTGCATATGAAGAGACGTTACAAAGGAGTAAAATTGAATAATTATAATATTTTATAATATAGTATATATTCCACACTGTGCAGTACGCAGCTCCTTCATATATGCAATACTGTTGTAAATATGGTACGCGTAGTTCTTTTTTATGAACTAATTTTATTTCATTATTTGTGTGAACAAGAACAAGGTACAGTAGCTGAAGGTACCCCAGGAATTTTTATTGCATAAATTACCATATAAAACTATAACCTACTAGGTTATGGAATAACATCATAATAGGCGTAGAATATGCTTGCTCACTTTATTGGCAATTTGGCAGTGAGTCAAACACGTGCGGTACGTACGTCTGGATGCAATTAACAGGTGGCGCGTTCGTTGAACCGGCAAGCTTTAATTTTTCAAAATCACTTTAACGCTGTTAAACTGTAGAGCTTTCGGCGATATCATTAGATAATTAGCAACGAAATTTTTATAGTCGGATATCGATTTGTTGGTACATGAGATGTGTATCACTTGTTGCTATTTATTGTTAGAGCATCATGTCGTCGATAAATTTAGCTGCCAATCTCTTTCTACCGTTATGAAAAGAACCATTTCAATTTTTTGAGTTATTTTGTAGAAACTGAATAAGTCACAATTTGTGAGTTTTTTGTTCGGGGTGCATTTGTAAATATCATTACTGCAGCGCGCGTGCAAAAAGATCCGTTTCTCCTTTCGTGGCAATGAATCGGCTCATGAATTATCGATCGCTTGCGAATGCACACCGCTGCTCCATATATTATGCAACAGGTCAAGTTCTTGAGCTTGTTCATAATTCTCACCTTTAACAATGCAAATTACAATGAATTCTGCCTAAAAAACTACTTGCAACGATCGTAAATACACTGCCCACAAGAATTATCTCGTTCAAATGCAGTAAAGCTATTGCAGAAAAAACCCAATGTGCACAAATAAATGATTTTGCCGAGTACGATGCCAAACTTTCTAATTACACCTTAGGTGCTAAATTTTTTATATATTATTGCTTTATAATTCTGCTCAAGCAGTGCAAGGTCTGGTTTTGTTTTACAGCGTTCGTTAGTCATCGGAAAACACATGTTCACCTATATATAGTCTTTTTGCTGTTTTAAAGAAGGTCAGTTGCATAACACCGGCTGTTCTTTGAAATAAAAATGTATGTATTGTAATTCGATCCACAGCTGTACACGTTCAAGCATTTATATATTTTACAGTATCCTATAATTTTATCGAAGAGAATAGTGTTATATCAGCGGCGGAAAATGAAAAAAACTCGCAGTTCAAACAGTGTTTACGTTACTGGATTGTTCCTTTGCATTGTCGCACAAGTGGTAAGCAGAAGGTCATAAGGTCCTTATTTACGAGTATTACTAGTTTATTACCAGATCCTTATTTCTTATTGGCTTGTTAGATCCAGTATTTTAAAGCTGCCCAGTTAAGAATGCCGATTTGTTATTTAATAATGCTTATTTCTTCTATTATGAATAATTGCCAATAAAGTACATTGGTACATTTTAGTTGCTTTAAGCTTAAAGAGCTTTGATATTCATTTGCCGACGACTTATTCCGGCCTATACTGTGCCAGTTGCTGACCTCGGACACTTTACATATGTCGCACAGGCACAATTAACGAGTTAGGGAGTGTTTCCAAATTACGTCACCTGAAAAATGGCCATTTTTCACCCCTCGCTCCCCTATTGTCACGAAAAACGGGCTCCGAACCCCCTTCTTTTTTACGTACTCGCCCTTTTGGTGTGATACAAGGTGTTATAAATTTACGTAATTTGGAAGTGCTTAAAACACTAAATTCGAATGTAATTGCATTATATACTCTACCTTCCACCTTCTATCGATAAAATAAGTACATAAAGTTTTATGTTAATTTGCAGATATGTTATGTAGACGGCGCCCGCAGGGATAAAAGACAAGCAGGTGTAACAACGTCCACACTGTCATCAGTTAACACAACTGCCGCGTCAAGCAACACTACAGATCTCACCAGTCACAACGCGACGGTCCCCGATAATACCTCAATTTCTGCAGGAAATAATACGGCATTAACCGGGAACTCAACTGCCGCACCTGGCAATGCAACAATGACACCGACAAACGCAACCTTTGTAACGGGAAACGTTACGGCTGTATCGTCCACCAACAGCAGTCTCATTGCTCCAAACGCGACTTCGGCAACCGGAAACGCAACGTCATTAAACGGAAACTCGACAACACCATTAAACACTACTGCTTCGGGAGGAAATGCCTCTTTGAATTCGAATTCGCTTGCTGGAAACAGTACAGCATCGGCAACCAACGGTAGTGATATCAATAAACTACAGGGACTGCCGGGTAACGCCATCGCAACCGAAAATGGTACAGCACCAAATAACTCGTCGGTACTGGAATACACAACAATGCCACCGGAAATTACCAATGGTTCGACCACTCCACTCAGTAAAACAACTGGAAACGTTACAATACACGCGGGTAATAGCAGTGAACTCGGCGTCACTCAGTCACCTTTATCGAACGCTACCGTGGCAGGAAACAGTACCGATCTTAGTGGGACAACCACAGTATCTTCGTTAGATAATTCCACCAGTACCGGTGCTACTGCCCTAAATACAACATATAATATTACGGGAACAACTCCCGTTCCGCTCAAAGCTACTAGCCTTGCAAATATAACAGCGGTCACGCCAAGTAACGCCAGTGTTACCGGCGGCATCACTTCCGCCGGATCCGCCACCACCCAACCTAGCTCAACGACGGCTACGACGCAAGCTGCACCTACTCTTACCACATCGTCAGCTTCAGTTAGAGAAGCGAAAAAAGCTGATTTAGCCGCACAAGCCAGCAACATCCTCCCGAGTATTTTATCTCCAGCGCAGTATGCGAATTCCGATTACGATACTAAAGCGGCCCCGCCTCCGCAGAATCCCAGTCTGTTAATGGCGCTAAAAGCCTTGCGAGGCTCGGCTGCCGGTGCGGCAAAGTCTATCGATATGGCAGAAATGATGGCCAATGCCGTTGCCGGTAAAGACTATCCCAACTTATCGCAAATTCCGGATACGAAGAACTTTGCCTGTAAAGATGTCCAACAAGCGGGGTTTTATGCGGACACTGATACCGACTGTCAGGTTATTCGGCGCTGTGATATTAATGGAAATTTATGGAGTTACCTGTGTCCAAATATGACACGATTTAACCAGATCGAGCTGGTCTGCGATTGGTTCTGGAACGTTGACTGCAGCCAGTAAGAATAACACGATTAATCTTAATAAATTTATTAACAGTTACTGTTAATAACTTTTGAAAAGCTTATTCGGAAGTTATAATAAAGTTATCATTTTAAATTTCTATATATTTTTCTCGAATGAAAATCTTACAAAACGGGTCTCGTTAAAGTGAACATCATGTTCAACATTTTACGGTTTCTTGCTCATTGGGTACTTATATCTGTGACTGTAAGATACAGTATTTGAAAGTTGTAGGCTATACCACTGACCTTTGCTAATATTCTAGTTAAACGCATTGTTGATGTGCGAAATTACTGCAGAAAAAATCTTAACTTTAAAAAGTGCCCTTTTACGTAAAAAAGAAAAAGGTCAGTTTATCGAGCTGCTCTATGGAATTAATCGATTTCTACGTAGTACTGATGTTAATACTTTACATACGAGTATTTGAGCTCATAAGAAGTTGACTTGTTAATGTGCTGTACCCTTACACGATTCCGTTGTTCTAGGTCTAAACAATTTTATGATTATTCAAATTCCCGGCTCTACCATGCATCGTGGGTATTCTTGGACACACCACCGAACCCTGATACTGATGACGCTCGAAAGTCCACCGCGACCGGCTCGAAGAAGCCATCGGACACTAAGAGTTCTGCGTAAATGAAGAAAAAATCTCTTCGAACGATCTCTAAACACACAAACGCCGGCACGCTGTGTGAAAGATTGTTTGCAGATGAATACAAAGCACAACTTTGCCAGCGGCATACATTATCGTTTTGACGACAGTAGCAGCCCGTGCTGACACTCCAAGGCTGTCATTATCTAAACAAAAACCGCAGTGTTGGATAAGCAATTATCGGAACAATTGGTCAATTGAGTCATAATACCAAAGTGAAAATTAACTGCTAAAGTGTATTTACACGTCTGTGCAAGGTGTGCGGTTTTGTGTGTTAGGTCAGTCTTCGCATAAAGGGGCATATGGTAATATGGCACTTGCTTGTATCTGTATTAGTTATAAAATATAAAAATTCGTAGATCTACAGATACTTCTTGAGTATGACTGTAACCGTGGGCATTGGATGATATTATTAAATTTTGCACTTCTGTATGTTCTAAAACAGAACGTTGTACATCGCACATAATTATGTCTTCAACACAAGAAATAAATTACCGACTGAAACTAATACTAGTGGTACCCAAATACCTTACTATTACGGTCAGAGAAACCTTGGGTGCGAAAACCTTGCCATTAGTTGAGCTGACACTGGATAAAAGCCTCGTGGTGAATTAAGCATTATAGAAACCTGTGCGTATTAAAGTTGTGGTTATGTTCTTTATACTGATACATACTCTCACAGCATAAAGATTGTTTGTACGTTCCACAAATTCTTAAGAAAATCTGAAATGCTAATTTTCACTTTTAAATTTTTGTTGCTAACTTTGTGACAGTTTGTGTGTTATGCATCTCTAAAAATGCTTTACAGCGAACTGAACCAAGTGAAAACATGACCTTACATTTAACGCCTGAAATCATAACCACCAAAACCGTTCGAGCTATAGCCGCACAATCTTGAAACGGAGACCGCACATATGTACAAATACGTCGAAACGGAAGTAGCAGCAAGAACGGAAAAGTCCATGCTGGCAAGAGAGCATCAGGAGCCAGCTAATTCGTGTAGGAAACAAAATCTTTACAAGTAGCCGATTTTTTTGCGGTTTTCGTAATTCATTGAAACATGCATGTTAACATTTTTTATGGTATATTATTTTTATGTTTTACATGTAGATCGAGATGTGTCAGGAGTCATTCTAAGAAAAAATAATAAAAGTATGGAGTTAGAAGTTTTACGCTTTGAGCGGATTGAATTACGTATGCTTTTTCTTTCCTATCTTTCCAAAATTCCACTACATAATATCACGCCTACGTCGCATTGGTTACATAGGCATAACACAACATGCGGTACCGTTAATTATCAGCTAACATATGCATTAGATGTTATCAAGAACACGACATTTGTGACAGGCTGACACGCCGGCACAGCGCGACAGTAAATAATGCTGATTTAATAACCACCTCAAAACATGTAACATATTGAATAATTTCATTATTTCCATAATATGCCACAGGAATACACCGGTGATGCAGTTGATATTCAGCTGCTCATCCGATTACATGGTAATATTTTACCGTGGGCAAAAATACCGGCTAACAATAAGCGACTATATAAAAAAGTTGACTTTACAAATCGCATAATCAAGAGAAAGCAAATCTGCAATTAATAGCTTAACCTGATCGCATTTCATTTCGGTTAAGCTACATTTCGCGCCGAATCGAAAATGAAGTTTCTTGCAACCGGATTATTACTTATCGGATTAAGCGTACTTTCTGTATTGGTATGTGGCGAACAATAACTGTTTTTAGAAAATTTAAAATTAACAATGCAAAAGAAAAATGAGGAAGATACAGTAATATGGATATAATTATTTACGAATTATACTGCATATTTAGTGCACTTTATACTGTTTTAAAAGTGGATATTTCGTATGCGCATGAAGATTGCATTGTGTCTGCATATAAATAATTAACAGGTTGAATCTGCCAATATCAGAAGGAATAAACGGCAAGCTCCGGTGGAAGTGACGACGGCTGCAACCGCTAATGCAACGCAAGCAGGAAACAGCACCAGTGCTCCGGCAGTCAATGGCACTAACGTAACCGCAGCTTCCGTTGCCTCTGTTGCTAATGCATCATCTCCAGTGCCCGAAGCAACACCGGCATCCAATGCGACATCATCTAACAGCACCGCTCCAAGTTCCTCTGCTCCTTCTTCAGCTAGCAATGCTTCAGCGCCGGCAAGCACTTCCGTTTCGGAAGCACCAACCACCGCAGCGTCCGCCGCTACTTCCCTTAGTACCGCTGCGGCCGTAACCCCAACAACAGCTGCAGCCAGTGCAGCAGCAAGCAACGCGACTTCCGGTAATGCCTCATCGGAAGCATCGCCTGCTAATGCAACTGCTGCGACAACCACGGCATCGTCACCCGCAACGCCCGAGGTCACTCCCGAAATGACAACCGAAGCATCGGAGGTAACCACACAAGCTGCCAGCGCCAATGCAAGCGATAGTGTCAACGTCACCACAGCAGCACCGGCTGCGTCTAATTCAACTGCCCCAGTTGCTGCTAGGACGACCACCGTTGCGAATGTTACCAGTGCCACTCCGGAAGAGGTATCATCCGAAGCACCCACTGAGGCGCCGGTTGCTGCTAATACAACCGCCCAAGGAAGTGAATCAACCACCGTGGCGAACGCAACCAGTGCCACCACGGAGGAAGAGTCCTCCGAAGCGCCCAGTGCCGAGTCGACAACTGCCGCCAGTTCGACCGCCCCAGGTGGGGAATCTACGACAGCAGCGAATGTAACCAGCGACAGCACAGAAGAACCAGCATCCGAAGAGCCAACTACGGGAGCAGCCGCCGCAGGCTCTACAGCTGCTACCATTGCCGCAACCACCGCCACGGCTGCCACCACCCAGGCCAAAACCATTGTCGCTGTCACCACACCTCCGCGACAGGGCAAGAAAGTCGATGAAACCAGCACCGCCAAGTCAACCACGCAAAAGGTCACAGTCAGCGCCAGCCCCTCAGAGCAGGCGACGGTGACTCCGGCCATCCAGTATCCCAACGCCGACTACGAGAGTAATCGGGCTATGCCCCCACAGAATCCCGATCTGACTAAGGCGCTCAAAGTACTGATGGGCAACAGTCCGGCAGCCCGTTCGGCGAAGACCGTTGACATGGCCGAACTGCTCTCCAGCGCTGTCGCCGGTAAGGATTATCCTAATCTGGCCGCCATCCCGGATCCTACGAGCTTCGCGTGCAAAGACGTCCAGCAAGCCGGTTTCTATGCCGATATGGATAGCGATTGCCAGGTCATTCGCCGGTGCGATATCAACGGACAGCTGTTCAGTTATTTGTGCCCGAATCTGACACGGTTTAACCAGGTGGAGTTAATTTGTGATTGGTTCTGGAACGTCGACTGCAGCCAGTACGTGCACGATACTTACATATATGTATTCGTACTTATTTTAAAAAACTTTCTACGTATGCGCTTTCGGTTAACTCATGAGCGCACCAATTTAATAAAACCTCATTTTTTCCACAAAAAATTTCTACCGTTTAACTTTTCCAGAGGTTTCGTTCAGGAAAATGTCTTTCCAATGCTGATATGCTGTAGATTGGTGGAAACGCTAAAAGATTTTGTTAGACGGATAATTTGATTTGCCAACTCCACTCGATGCTGTGTAACACTTTCACGTTATTCGCAGGGTCAAACAATTTTATGACTACTCCAATTCGCGCTTGTACCATGCATCGTGGACGCTGTTGGACACTCCGCCCAACGCATCCGAAGAGGACAACGCCGTTCAACCACCTCAAGCGTCGTCCGCTGCCGCAACCACAACAGCCGCACAAAAGCCAAGCCCGAAGAATGAAGCCAAAAAACCCGTCAAAAGCGCAACTAAGGCTGCGACCACTACTACCACCACCACCACGGAAGCGACAACAACAACCGAAGCCACCACTAAAGCGAAAAAAGCAGCTGGAAAAGGTAAAGGTAAACCAGCCAAGGCCGCCAAGGGCAAGGAAACCGAGAAGCCGACAACTACCACCACGACCACAACAACAAAGAAGCCCGCTGCCAAGAAACCGGCTGCCGGCAAGGGCAAAAATAAGGAGGCCGGAAAGAAAGGCAAGGCGACCAAAAAGCAGTGAAAGAAAGGATGATAGTTTCTTTTTATAATTAATTTTTTAAATTTTTATAACGGAATAAATTAATTTTTTACTTGCTGTTGACAGGAATTTGGATTCGTTGGTCTAACAAATTAGCAAAACGTTTACGCGTAAAATACAACCTTTTGAGGATTTTAATGTTAACTGTTTGCTCGCATAATGCAAACTATTAAAACAGTTTTTTTGTAATCGGATAATTGAATAATATGCTGAACATGACACTCTGCAATCGTCGCAAAATGACGTTACTGATCATCATTTTTTGGCTTTATTTCGCAAATCACTTACAATTTTTAAGTGCATGCGTTCCACTTATACAGTAATATTATTAGGAACGAAAAGGACGACAAAAGCAGACTTTTATCAGCCAGCAATATTTCTCACGGCAATTTGCAATACGAGAAAAAAATATCCAAGAGCAACGACAATACGGTCTCTACTAAGACATATCCACAAATTTTATCACACTTAGCAAACATAACGCAGATATATATGTAAACCAGCGTACGTTACATTCGTTCAAGCTCCAAAACAAGGGATTTTGATTAGCTCATAGACCACAACCTTTCTTTACTCGCGAAGCACTTCATTTAACGCAGCAAAAAAATCAAAAAGAAATATAATTCTCCCCAAGCTAGCGTGGATCTGGAAGCGCCAGTCCGTTAAGCATTCGCATCGCCGGCTGCTTTGGCATTCTGCTGCTTGGCCATAGTTGGCTCGAACATTGGCTCATGTGGAGCCGGTAAACGTGCGAAACTCGGCTCAACTCCCCAGATCTCACGAGCATACTGCGCAATGGTGCGATCACTAAAAATACAGAGTACTGAAAATAATGATGCCACTTTCTTGCATTTTTCGTATTTGGATCGATACTTTGAAAGTATCTTTTTGTTTCTGTTGTAAAATGTATATACAAAACTTACGTGCTGAATTTTCCACTGGATGCAATATTCATTAAACTCATTCGCGCCCACACCAGCGGGTCAGCGTATGCTTCATTAACGCGCTCTTGGCATTTCATATAATCATCATAGTCGGCAAGAGTACAAAACCTGCAGGAGAAATTTATGAAGACAATCCGCCAATTTACCAGTAAAAGCGCAATTACAGAATGATGGTAACGCAAAACATTACCGGTCATATTTCAGCAGAACATCCACAACATCATGAAATAATTCCGGGCGATTAGGTGAAAAATATCCACTCCGGATCTGATCGATGGCTAACTTCAGCTCTGGATTGCGGTTATAGTACTCATATGGATTATACCTGCAGAATTGTAGCGATAATAAAATGAAAAAGTGCGTCAACGAAAAACCGTCGACATTTGCAGTTCAGAAGCTATAAACACAAAAGGACGCCTAACAGTGGCTAACACCAGTCCCAGATAATTTTCACTTGAATGATTGGCACATTGTTTTGTAATTTGTATGGACAAACAAAAACTGTTTTTGAAATATTACCAGCTAAAAATAAATAATTAATCTATTTTGCACTTAATGGGAAAAAAATGCTTAATGGAACAAATTTATTACATAATTGCACGAGTATTTCCAACAATTATTACCCGCGACGCCAAAGGGCTGCCACTTCATCCACAGTCATGCCGAACAGAAAGAAGTTCTCCACGCCCATCTCTTCGCGCATCTCTACGTTGGCTCCGTCCAGTGTGCCGATGGTCATTGCACCGTTCAGCTGGAACTTCATGTTGCCGGTTCCTGACGCTTCCGTTCCGGCCAGCGAGATTTGCTCGCTCAGGTCTGCTGCCGGGATAATTTTCTCGGCTAAGCTCACGCGGTAATTCTCCAGAAAGATCACTTTCAAGCGGTCCCCAATAATGGGATCATTGTTGACAATACGTCCAATAGCGCAGATCAGTTTAATCGTCTGTTTGGCCATGTGATAGCCAGGAGCGGCTTTGCCGCCAATCATCACCGTGCGCGGTATGAATTTATCACCGGGATTGCGCTTGATGCGGTTGTATAACTGCAAAGTGAAAACATAAGATGCCTACTCACATGAATGATCGAATTGTGTACACTTTTAAATGGCGAAATTAATAACGAAAGCTCTACAGTTTACCTAACAATTATCTACACCAGAATTTATTGCCGAAATTCTTTAAGCAACGTAGGTACGTGCATTTCCAAACGTTTCGACTTTTATATACATATGTTGAAAACGAATACAAAACACAGGATAAAAATTAAATCGGTACCGCATGCGCAGTAGACCAAACCAATTGAAAGAGAAATGCGATAAAAACTTTTATAATCGTAATAACAAAATAAATTACTAGCAAATTTACCGTGATAACGTGCAGACAGTTGAGGATCTGTCGTTTGTATTCATGGATTCTCTTGACCTGGATATCGAAAATGGACGCCGGATTCACGTTCACTCCATACTTTTCCTTAATGTGAGTGACTAGTTTGAGCTTATTCTCCTGCTTAAACTGCATCAATCGACGCAGGAACTGCTGATCTCCAATGAACGCCTTCAGCTTCTCCAGCTGATAAAGGTCACGCACCCATTCCTCTCCGATCTTCTCCGTAATTAAATCGGCCAAGGATGGATTACACAATAACAACCAACGACGGGGAGTAATTCCATTGGTTTTATTTTGAAACTTTTGCGGCCACATATCGTAAAAATCCCGAAAGATGGTTGTCTTCAGTAAATCCGAATGCAGAGCAGCTACACCGTTAACAGCGTGAGAACCCACAATGGATAAAAATGCCATGTTGATGCGCTGTTCGCCTTCTTCCTCCACCAGCGACATGCGCCGCATGCGAGCCTCATCACCTGATCAGAAAATTAAATACTGATCGCAGCCTTGCAGGTATTATTAACGGAGTTCATCTTAAGTTGCACAACCGTCGCAAAATCTTCGATTACAGTTCTGTTTAGTATGATCAAAAAGCCGCCGCACTACAGTACCGCCTGATCCTGGAGCATGTCGATCATATCCGTTCGCCTTAACCTTATACGTAAGAATGGTTTCGATAATTTTCGTTTATAAAACGTTTTTTCTTTAAATGATAACTAATAAGCAGACGGTATATGACGTGAAAACCAATAAATATTCTCAACAACATGAAGTAAAGTTTAAAACGCAGTAATGCCGGCTCAGTTTAACTGACCTGCTCAACCGAAGTACTTACCGGGCCAGAGTTTCTGCACCTCCTGTAAGAACAGAAAGTTGATATGGTAGATGATTTCCAAATGTCGCGGTAAGAGATTCTGCAACTGGCTGCATGTCCAGCGTTCCAGCGCTTCCGGCAATACGGTGTGGTTGGTGTACGCACAGGCGCGTACGGTAATGTCGAAGGCGCGCTCCCACGGCAATCCTTCCAGGTCCACCAGAATGCGCATCAGCTCCGGGATGGCCATTGACGGATGCGTATCATTCAGTTGAATAGCAACCTTTTCGGGAAAATTGTCGAAAGACGTCCGCACCGCATCGCGACATCCGAATTTGGCGGATTTGAAACGCCGGACAATGTCCTGCAGCGAAGCGGCCACCATAAAATATTCCTGCTTTAGTCGCAGTTCTTTGCCGGAGAAGAAATTGTCGTTGGGGTACAGCACTCGCGAAATGCTGAAAGAAAATTCTCATCAAAACGACTACTTCATAATCCATTTTGTGTGAACACCTGAAAGTCTGAAACTGCTGTGACTGTGAGTTCAGGAGAACATTTAATTAGGAAAGTACCCACTTTTCAGCGTTATTACGATCCAAAACAGCTTGGATGTAGTCCCCTTCGTTGAAACATTTCAGCTGAAAGTCGTGTGCCGACTTGGCTGACCACAATCGCAACGTGTTGACCGTATTGTTCATGTAGCCGGGAACAGGAATATCGTACGGCATAGCGAAGACCACCTACATTATAAATGACACGGGATAAAATTACATAGTCTATAATATTAACATGACGAAAACTTTTTATTTGCAGAAAAGACTATTCTAGTTATCTACAGATTATTCCTTATAATTCTCATACTCAAGATCATAAAGCGTACTTGCTGGCACCGAAGCTTTCGCCACCTTTGAATTACTCTTCAATGGTCAACTATGCACCAATTACTTGGCATTGCTGCCACATGATTTAGCGCTCTATAAAAAAGTCGACTTTAGGTGTCTGCATTTTTACCTGCGCATCCACCCATCTACAGCCTTTCTCATTCTTCTCCACCCGCCCGTAGAAATTTACCGGCAACATGAATTCCGGGCGCGCTTTCTCCCACGGATTGCCGAAACGCAGCCAGTCATCCGGTTCCTCAATCTGCTCCCCGTCCACGATCTTTTGATCGAAGATACCGTATTCATACCGGATTCCGTAGCCGTAGGCTGCCAAACCCAAAGTGGCCATCGAATCCAGAAAACAAGCTGCCAATCGGCCCAGACCACCGTTACCCAGACCGGCATCGTCTTCCAACTCTTGCAGCTCTTCAATGTCCAGTCCCAACTGGTACAGGGCTTCGTCGCATGCTGACTGGATGCCCAGATTAATCATGGTGTTTTGTAACGCGCGACCCATGTAGTATTCCAGCGATAGGTAGTACACTCGCTACAACAGCAAAAACTCTAATGCGATGGTGCTCATGGCACTTGGTTCACTGGTGAAACAAATTGCGCAGCATTCGAAATTAAAAATGTCTTAAGCGAGTAATTTAATTAAAAGAAAGTCTGGACGAAAGATTACGCATACCGCACAAATGTTTCATGACATAGTACATCAGTCTTTTTTTATGACCTTTGTGGCATCTGAGCATAAGCTGCATGCATCCAAGAATTAAACTGCAAGCCAATCCGTAACTCACAAAAGTAATGAAAGCTGACGGCAAGCGGAAAAGGTTAAAAAAAGCTTTACTTGGCAGTTTGCCCCTTTAGTCGTATCTTTCTTTATTCAATTTAGTTTTATCAAAATAATCACCAAATACCCCGAAGAAAAATACTGTTTAATAAAAAAACAACACAAAAAAAGGAAAATCTTCAATTTTCGGTGCCCATCTACGACGGAGACCGCGTCAAAAAATCGTAAATGCTATATATAACTACAATTTATATACATTGCAAATTAGTATATTTTGCTCGTTTTGTAATGCAGGCAATGTGGAAAAGTTAAGGCGATCCAGCGCTACTTGACCTAACCATAAGTATTAGAAGTATTCAATATGCGTATCTATATTAAAAAATAAATAACTAACACATACTGTTAGCGTTATCCGTATTACATGCTTTCATACATCTTTCATACACCACATACTTTCGTACATTTTCTCCCAGCGAAAGAAACAGCGTTATAATTAAATTGTTTACATCTAATATACATTATGCAGTTCTCTTCCACATACATCACAGCAGTCTGTTGGCGGAAATCATGTACTGTATTGTACAATTGTACTTAGTACGTAACTGTTGCAGTAGCCAGTAGGTGCTTACTGTATTTGAACTGTAGCGTTTAATAGCCTTATTAGCTGTTTGAACAGTCTCATAAACTATTAATTATACTTACTAACTAAAAGAGGAATTACAATAAAAAAGGCGCTCTTGGTACAGTATATGCGTACAGTACATACGCGTAACGCGCCTTTGTAGATTTAGCGCGCCTTTATATCTATAGATAGTCGCGTAGGTACCGTATGTAGTGTCCATTTTTTTACCGTTACCTTGCTGTATTGTTAAAATATGCGGGAATTCGTCAAACAGACACAAATAAATCAAAATAACTGGACATTAATGTATCGTATCTGCACATCATGGTGTAGTAACAAGTGTGCAACAAACTACTTATTACTCCAACATTGTGCATTACATTTTACAATGCATTAAAAAGGCGCATAAATTGACACAGCTGTCGAATTACAACCACTAATACCGGCTTCCATTAAAAAATTGTTCCAAAACTTTATTACTTAATCATTTACCTTAGGATCATGTTCATAGTAGTACTGCTGCGTGCGGATCCACCGACCGACCAAATGATCGCGGACAGTATGGGCCAAAGCAAAGAAGTAATCCCGAGGTGTGGCCACATTGCGATCCTTCACCAGCGTGAAGTGCAGATGCTGATTGAAGGTCTTCTTGATGTTTGATACCGATTCCACTTCGGCAATGCCGCGCACGGAAATCTGTTTCCGCCTCTCCGAATCAGTGGTTGGGGTAGCCATATCTCCAGAGGATTAGTTTCCTGCAAACTATTAGCAAAGACCTGTGAAAAGATCGGCAGAAACTTCTCCTCTAGATCAGAGGTGCATCCAGTAATCCTGCTGCAGTTTTTTGTTCATCCCTTTTGCAGCTGCAGCGCGTATAAAAAAATCGCTGACACTGCAGCGTACATACATACGCAGCCGACATACGCAACACGGCATCCTTCGGTCGCGTTCCGTCAAAGTCACTTGCATGCGCTTTTCCGGTACCATACACTCTGGGATTAAACGCTCGAGAGAAACCAGCATTTCCGAGCGCGCGACTTGCGGATTCGCAGATATTGCCGTACACGTGACGACGGCCGCTGCACCGCCCATGCAAGTGTAGCCGAGCATGCTGCTTGTGACGTCAGCTTCGCAAGTCTATTTCCCACGCACGACTCGAGACTGGTTTTGGCTGCTAGCCTGCTGCTGTATTTTTCCACCATTCAAGTGCTACCGTACACATTAATTTTATGTATGGTACCATGGCTATAATAATGATGGCAATTTGCGATTTTGAAATCTATTTCCGCACGTAATCCTGCTGCCGAAGTACGAGTACTACATATAAATATAAAGAAATTTGTGAAGCAATTTATGAGGTTTTATTTTCTACATAATACGGAAAACTATCTTAACGCAAATTTTTGAAAAGTCAGCCGACAGACGTCGACGACCACAGCAAATTACAGTTCGGGTTTTGCTTTTATATTTACCATCTGCATTGTTTTGCATTCCAATTGGTTTCGTTAGTGTAGTAACAATTGATTGTCCGGACATTATGCAATACTGTAACTGAAACAACATGAGTGCGCCTGGAATAAATAAAAGGAATACTCTTATACTAGGATGCAGTGGAAGTGTAGCATGCATAAAAATTCCGGAAATTGTGGATCTCATACGAGCATGTTTCCCCAGGGTAACTGTTTCTATCACATATAAACTGTGAAACAGAAAAACTGTAACTGTAAAGAAACAGTTTATATGTGAAAGAAACAATTTTTAATCACGAAGATGCTAGCTGTTATTCTGAATATCATTAATTTTAAAGCGGATGATTATAGAAGAGAAATCTGCAAAGCTAAATCTAACGCGCTGCTTATTGTAAACGTACCTAGCAAAAAAGTCATGGATGATGTCTGCAAGTTTGTACACTGTACCTGTATTACAGTAACGCTTTCATGAAAAGTTCTATCGTCTATGCAGCATGCTTGTTCACGAATACGATAAAATATTGTATCTTTTAGCTGGAAATAGTTGTAATCCCGACCACACACGCTAGCCACTTCCTCCCTAAAGACGGAAATGGTCGTGTATGCCTGTTTTCGCAGCAGGATCGGGTTCAGATTCTGGTAATAACTGATGAATGGAATTTATAATGCACAGCTGCAACCTTCAAAGTTAAACTCGTCCAGTACATACGTTAAGAAATTTCATCAATTTATTATGATATTTTAAAAAAGAAAAATTATTACGATCCATCTTTCTCCCGTAGGATCCCTGCCAGTCGAATACAAATTTTGCCGGTCTCATGGAAACTGTAGTGGCATTCCTTATTGCACCTTTAGGCAAGCGTATTACGTAGATTCATCATATTTTGTCAAGTTGTTATAGTTTTTTTACGCGTTGTTCAATTTATTGATTTGTTAGTGTTTGGATAACGTAACGTTTCCCTATCACAAAATATGTATGAGGTTAACCAGTCATCTTTTTAATTATTGTCTTTTACGCGTTGTTGTGTGCAGGAGCCAACCTTATGGCCAAACTGGCCAATCCGTCTTTTCTTCAGTCAGCCAATCCATCGAATCTGGTACAAAATTTTAATCGCTCCCAAATTAAGGTTGTTTGGGTTGAGGAATTGAGCGATTGTTTTATCGCAAATTTTCCAGGAGCTAGCGGTGGTGCGATTCCTTTTGCACAGGCAAGAAACACCGGTGCCTTTTCTTTTGGCTGCAGCCATGAACTCCATGATGTGGAATTCTGTTGTTACTGAAAATAATCTCCGGGAAATTCGTTCTCTCTATGGATCGGGTCGGAACTGCGTTGTTTTCATACCGACGGTAATCTTGTTTTTTGATAAAGTACAAATAATAAAAAAAAACTTCTCCATTAAATATTGTAAATCAGGTTGACGATTTGCTGCAATTAACATCATCTACACATTTCAGGTGGATAAACCATCCATGTGCGGAGAAACAGGTACCGAGCCGACTGCACACCAAGCAAGTTGCAATTCATTTGTTCGTTGGCTTGCTTTTTTTGCCGCGGCTGTTTACGCACACGGCATTCCCTAGCTTCGTTTTCAGGCTTCGGACCGATGGCTTCTCCACCAGATATCGTAGAATATTTGCAGAATACTTTTATTGGAAGCACCGTGAGTGACCGCCGGGATATTATTGTTGTGCCTGTTCCTAAAAATTACGATTTTACCGGAAAAATGAGTATTCTGGACGAGGGATGGTCATCCCAAAAGGCGTGTTCACATGACGCTTTTAATTACCGATTCGATCTTTGTGACCTTGTGACCCGAGGTAATCGACCGAACGCAAGCGTAGGTCCTGTAATGCACCCAAAAGCAGGAAGTGTCTGGCAGTCCGCTTTAAGGGAATGAGAAATCGCGTTTTAAGCATGTCCGCTGCCTACTACTACAGTACTATACATAGCTACGTACCTATACTAGTATAATTATATTAATTAAAAGTATACTAGTAGTGCCTGTTTTATTTGACAATACTCTACCTGTGTGTCGGTTCATATGTCCTAATACACATTACACTGATTACAGTGCATTTTCCTGTGCAGTTACTAGTGAAAACATGTACCGGAAAGGGTAATTCGGCTACAGAAGTATACTCCAGCCTTAAAAAACCTGCCCTAAGGAAACCGAAGAAAGACATTGCAGACAGAGCTCAGTACAGTTTAATTCAATATTTTGCAGAATCCCTCAATGTATTATTGAGTGCCGACATTGAGTCCTCATTACAGCTTGCTGTAAACAGTCCGGAAAAATTCGAATGCGATACGAAACAGCGCTTTGTCGATGCATTTATGGCTGATCTGCGAAAGTGTTCCATGCAGTGTCAGCATTCTGACAATGGGGAAATTCAGTCGGTTGAGAAACAAGTACCGCGTTACAATATCAAATACATAACTTCCGACAGCGTGCAAAAATTATCACCGGAAGTACGGCAGGTTGATCAAACGGTACTGGATCAACAGTCTTTTTCGGACTGGGATGAATGGCAGGTATCAGTTCAAATCAAAGAATGCACCACCTTTGCTTGTGCCTTGTGCTACAATAAATGAGATTCGTGGTTTTCAGTATTCATACTGACTTGTGTTCCGCTTACTTTTACAGGTTTGGAGCAAACGGGAAGATCCAGTGCTGCATATTCTGTTGCGGCAGTGGGCCGATATTTTGGTATTAGCAAATCCGTCTGCGCTACTGATAAGTAAAATCACAGCTGGAATTTGCGATGATTTGTTGGTAACTTGAAAATTGCTGTGTTGTGTATATCATTTGTCAAGGACTCAAGGTTCTGCCATTGCAGACCTGCGTAATTCGGGCGTGGGATTACAGCAGAGACACAATTTTTCTCTGTTTCACCAAGGCTAGTCATGACCCCTTAAAAGGACATTCTCAGCAGCAGCTACGCGAACTGCAGCAAAGAGGAATTCGAGTTGTCTGGATGTAGTAACGCTGTACAATACAGCAATGCACTCCATCCCCGTTACTGTTATAATTTGCTCGGTTCGGAAAGTTGGTGTGATATTATAGGTCTGTGATTTTGTTTCAGTGTGCGTTTAACTTTCGACGGTTAATTTAAATATACAAATAATATGTATTACTGGAAATAAAACTTTTCAGCGCCATAAACATTCAAACAAACGCTGAAGTCTTGTTTTTTCAAGCAAGTAGTCAATCATTTACTTACTGTAGTTTCAGACCCACAACCGGCAGCGAAGACTATGAATTGTCGACCATCAATTTCAAACCATTAAAGTACTTAGCAAACATGCAATAAAGACAGAACATGATATGAGACTGAGCTAAACAAATTAACTTTTGCCTATGTAATTCGTGTCATACATAACTTTCTTCTATGTAATCACCGTAGGTGCATCACGACCGGTAAAGTGAGTTAGTTTCGACATTGCCAGTGCCACATTGATCAATGGTTTCAGTATGAATCCGGCGTCCATTTTTTGCTTCACTTGGTCTGGTTCGTAGCAATCGCCGTAAAGGCGAATAGTAGATCCTGTACTTCCGGTACCACTGATGCGGAAGACGATACGTGAGCCGTCTTTGAAAACGACACGGATACCCTGCAAAGCATTCGAAAAAATAATGCCATCGATATTCTGAAAACTGAACTCGCTCCATTGGCGATGATCTGGTACAGTATTTTAAAAACGAAAACCTTTGAACGAAAATGTACTAATTTACCTGATTCTCACTGACAGATCCGTCCACCGGATCCTTATATGAAAAATTATCCGCCTTAGCCACAGTAAAAGTTTTGTCGCCGTCGGCGTAGCTTTTTCCAGTCAGCGCTGGATCCTTCACAAGCGCATTCAAATGATCCATCATCGCTTTTGCGCCGGCATCTTCGCAGTTTTCGTAATCATATCTATCAAACAGCCGTTGTTTCATTTAAAAAAATACGAAGCAGAAGAGCCACTTTACGGAAATATTTACCGAGTGAAAAAGTTTCGTCCAAATTTAGTCCAGTGGTCGACGACAATCGATTCCACGCTTTCGCCGGGTTTGTTAGCCAGGATCGACAACCACGCTATGGCAGTCCATACTCCATCTTTTTCACTATGAAAAACGCATACAACAAATCGCGTGGAAAAAGGAAAAAATTTAAATATTGTTAATTCATCTTTCTACAAGCTTCACTGAACGTACCGAATGTGGTCAGAGCCAGTGCCAAAACTTTCTTCTCCGCACAGCGAAAGCCGGCCCGCGTCCATCAGATTTCCGAAATACTTCCATCCAGTGGGCACTTCGAAAAATTCTTTAGCCATGGACTCGGACACACTAAAAAAGTCGGCAGTATTTGCTTTGTACCTAATGCATTCAAATAAATTTTAATTTACCGGTCAATCGCTCCAGCTGTAGGCATACTGCGCGCAAATCCTTTCAATCCATTCTTTTGAAAATATGGAATAAAGTGAGCATTGGCAGCCAACACGGCTAGAGAATCCGAAGGAGTTACGAAAAAGCCATTCTTCCCAAGAATCATATTGCGATCCTATGGGAAAAACCAGGCCATCAAAAAACAACTAAAAATTTGTGTTTGTCATTGCTGTTAGAAAATTAACTTGGCTGAATTTTGTTTATCTGCAATCAAGTGGCATTTGTAAATGCAACATTAAACGATTGAGCAAACTGTTGCATATAAGTACGATAAACTGGCGCGTCCGTAATTATGGTATACTGCACTAACTGCAATGCGGCGTACTACTTACACCATCGCCATCGAATGCAGCTCCAAAATCATAAATGCCCTCTTTCATTTTCTCCACCAACTTATGCGCATATGTCAGATTGGGATCCGGATGCTCGCCGCCGAAATCCGGCAGAGGTTCCGCATTAGACGCACTGCTTTCCGGTGCACTCAATTCCATACAGAAAATGCGTCGCACATACGGGCCGGTAACTAACCCCATAACACTCTTACGTCAAATGTCAATTACATATTAATGTTCATCTCCACTATGTAAAGAAGATTAGTAAACGCTAGCTCGGCAATCTGAACTTACCACCATGCAGTGAATCGAAAAACACCTGAAAAGGTG
This sequence comes from Paramacrobiotus metropolitanus, assembly GCF_019649055.1. Lineage (NCBI taxonomy): Eukaryota > Metazoa > Tardigrada > Eutardigrada > Parachela > Macrobiotidae > Paramacrobiotus > Paramacrobiotus metropolitanus. Next base: position 1,187,028 of record NW_026570253.1, on the reverse strand, counting down.
CCGGGTGTGGTCCAGTGCCCTGGAGAAGTTCGCGAATCTTGTTAAAGTCAAACAGTTCTCGCATGAGTGCCGCGTAGTCCGCCACCGAGTCGATAATCTCCACTTCGAACGGCAAACCCTCCACCAAGAACTTCTGCGTTCCCAGTCGCTCCAGTTCGACATTGAGATTATTGACCATGTTGTACGCACGAATCGTTTTGGTGTATTCGTAGATTTTATTTGTGAATCCATCGGGAGCAGGCCCTGTCCACCATACAGTACAAAATGACGCGAAAAAACCGTAAACTCTAATTTTATTCACACATATAGCTGCACCAGAAAATGACCAGTCAAAGACTAACAGTAATATTTTAATCGTGTTATGCATCGAATATTTTTATCTTTGCATGCGCAAGCTCGAATACCGGTAAGGCGGTAACCAAAATTTGACATAATTTCAAAACCCGCAGAAAACTTTGCGTGCTAAATGCTGAACAGGTTGCGGAAATCGATGTTCCTCATTAGGAGTAGGCGGGAATAGCTATCAGTTATTAAAACAACGCACGTACTGTGCAATCAATATGTTACTATGAATCGTAATACTTCAAATTATTTGATACTTATAAATCAATCTCATTAAAAACTAAAACATCACAGCATCTCCTAACGACATAATATCAGCATAAGAGGTAAGTGGTAAGAAAGCAATCAATTTTCCGTCTGATGACTTATAGTACTCGGTATTGGTATTTCAATGATAAATGTCAATATTTCATGAAGTTTAACACACCGATATTTTCACAGCCGGCACTCAGCAGCACCCAGGCTTACCTCCGTTAGATATATTGTACTTGATGCCAAAGTCCGCATTCGGGCCGCCGGGATTGTGAGAAGCCGTCAGGATGATCCCACCTAAAGCCTTCGTCTTGCGAATCAAATTTGAAACAGCGGGCGTTGAAAAGATCCCATTCTGCCCAATTATCAGTTTCCCGACCTAACGAATAAACCCCCCATCACTGCACGCTGTACTATAGTGCGTACAAGTTGCATTTGATCACCTTGTGGGCTGCGCAAATCTTTGCGATAATCCGAACGGCATCCTGGCAATAATATCGCCCATCCCCACCAACAATCAACAGCGCTCCGTCCAATTTGGCCGATGCGGCCACTGTGGAGATAATGCTCTGGACAAAGTTCTCCGTGTAGTTGGGTTTCTGGAACTCCTTGACTGTCTTCCGCAATCCGCTGGTGCCTGGTTTCTGGCCTTGGTACGGCTCTGTTGCAATAGTGTTAATTTGCAATACTTCCATTTTGTATCCTTCTTTCTTCCGTACAACAACTGCTAAGGTTGCAATCGCAAGGATATTTTCTTGAAACAATAATAGAGCCTTAGCAAAGATTCACCTCTGTTATGGGAATTCCCATAAAAACAATGACTTGCTGGTTACTGGTGTTATAAAATGATTGCTGCAAATCTTTTAAAAATAAATATTCACATTAGAGTGATTAGATATACTGTACATATACATAATCAGCCCATCAGCTGTTGATGTTGCTGATTGTGTGTGCTCCCAGGGATTTCTATGGCATGCCATCACGCCTTATTACGCCGTCGTGCTTCGTACGGCCTTTCTCAGCTGTGGCAGTCGGCATACCATACAGCTAGGACTGATACGCTTTCTACGAGCACCCTTTTGTACGAGATCTCATTGTAGCAGCTTTTCTTCCTTTCACTGTTTCACAGTTTGAAGCAGGAAGCTGATCGGTTAGAGTTTTGGAAAAAATTGTTTGATCTGCTGTTTCATAATGCCGGGATTTTGTGTTAATTTAATTCCGAAACTCCGTTACGATAATATGGATCTGGAGTTTTAAACGTTCTCATCAACACCATGGCGGATCAAGCGAGAACGCATTTGCAGAACGCTCAGATATCCATCGACAAAGTCACATCCGCAGTGAACCGCTGCAACATCAATCTCGAAGATGTTCGCGACATGGTCGAATTCTCCGCAGACCAGGACAGCGACGATGCTCAGCAGCTGGGCCTGGGTTTCCAGCAAGCATTGTTGAATTTGGAATCTGATTTCGTGTACGAACCTATCGTTTGTCGAACAATACATGGCTCGTAAATTGTAATGAGTAATGACCATGTTTATCTTATGTTTGACAGGAATCTCCAGGATGTCGTCGATGATCTGCCTTCTCAGGTATCCAGCCTGGGCATGGCTTCGTTTTTGACTTCTCTATCTGCGCTGCCACCCAGTGGCCAAGAAGTAAACAAAGAGTACGCCAACATGTACGAGCAGCTCATTTCTGCTTATTCGTCCCACGATCGGGTAAGTTTCTGACCAGGTGAGTACTTGCAAGTTCCGTTTTTTTTTAAAATTTACTGCATAGCCTCTGGGAAAAAATCTAAGCGGCTCCCTGTTTTTGTGGTGGATACTTACCGTCTTTTTGCGACCGTTAAACGCAAGCCTGTCGGTTTTCAAAGTTGTTTTTGGGCTTCTTATCTTTGCTTACCATGGTTAGTTCCTCAAGTTTGGTTTACACACGCGTATACGTTGTATGGAAATCAAAATATATGAACAGTTCGGCCAAGACTAAAAGACTGCGAACATTTGTTTTCCGTAATGGTGGTAGCGCTTGCAAGCGGTCTTTTTAATTACAGTTTCGCGAATACTCTGCAGCCGCTTGGAACTACATTAGCCAAGCGTGGTGGAGAAAGTCGTTCAATCGCCCTCTCGCCGTTCCCCGAGTGTCTTCAAGTAGAGCCTTCTACATGGATGAAAGGTGAAAACGCTCATTAGTTAATTATTGTGTTCGTGTTGCCGCGTATTTGTGGCAGGATTGCAGTTTGCGAATATACAGTAATTCATGGGGCAGCGCCTTCAGTAAATGAACGGTTTCTTCGGTCGGCTTAGTCACATTTTTATTGATTATGGAATTTGCATGTTGTGAATGCTTTAGATGTTTTTCACAGATTTCGGCAGCGATTACACCAGTTACGCAATGTCTGGGTAGACTGGGTTATTATATCGTTCAATAATTTCAGTCTGCATATTCACATCGAGAAATACGTGAAGAATATGGGTGCTGCCTTGCCTGGATTGGCATCTTGGACATACGCTCTTCCTGGAGCAGGAATCGCCATTGAGGTACGATTATGATTATGAAGTGGTGAAGAAAGCGAGATAATACATATATTGGTCTCTTGTGCAGCTTGTTGTCGACAAGATTTTCCGAGTTGTTATCTTGCTCAGAGGACTTATCATCGAAGCGGTGAATGTGCGAGGCGCAGAGGAGTATTTCTACTTGGAAAAGCCCTCTATTCGTCCTGTGGACCTGTGGACGCCGTCCGACTACGAAACCTACAGAGCGGTGGCGGCCAATGCCAACGCAGCGCTCTTGCACTATTATAACCCTTTTCAACCAGATGCAAGCTTCAGATCATATCTGGTAAGCATTTGCAGTTTGTAAGTGCTAACTTAATTTCTTTTCGTCTGCATTCGGTGACTGGCGCGCATGTACGAAAACAGTTTCTTTCAAAAATCTGCTTTCCATTATTTGATCTCCAAAAAGGAAAACGAATTGTTTCATAATGACTAAACTACTTCTTTTAATTTCTTGGTGTTAATTTTGCGCCTGCTAAAATTTATTTGACATACTTTTTTTATTGGAACGTCGATATTGTTTGACTTGATGTGAAGATAATAATACAGATTCTTTTGTCGCTTGACTTAAAATCATTAAATGATAGTCATCTGCTTTTTGATATTACGCATGATGGCTTTCGTTTTTCTAGGGTTTTGTTATAATAGCGATTTCTGGAATTTCGACAATGCCATACTGTTATTATAGTTTTATTACTTGTTACCAGTGGTAGTTCTGTGGAATACGATATTTGTAATGGCGTACTCGTAGCTATTGCACTAAGATTTGAAAATCCGGTTTGCAGCAATGGTTGAACTCGTTTGCTGGACTGTTCAGCAGTCCATGCCGGAAGTGTGGAAAGTATTTGGACCAGGGTCTGCCGCCGACATGGAGAGACTATAAACGGTTCGATCCCTTTCACGACACGTGTCGTAGCGTTGCCGTTACGCCGATTTAGGGGTATCTGTTGTCCACGCTTGAACACGGAGAATTCATTCAGCATTTTGATTTTGCACTAAAGCACAGATAGCATTCACAATGCTCAAGATTCGTCTTCGTGTTACCAGGTGTTCTGTTCTTTCAGTTTTGTAAATGGTGCTCAACTTTGTGATCACCGATCAGTGATGACAAGAGTGATGATAATGTTTTCGTTGAAAATGTGGTATCGTGCAGGCTACAGATATTAATAAGGGGAAACCTAAATGCGTAAATACTTTGAGGTTTGTGCAACTGGATTGAAAGTAATCTCTCTAAAGGTATTTTCTATAGTTTTGGAAATTTTCTATATCGTTCATACGACATAAGAATTGGAATGGTTAATGTTAATAGGACTCACTACTATCCATTAATACAGTCAGCTGTTGAAGATTTCTGTTTAAACGCCTCCAGGAAATCGATTTCGCGTGACCGTAATTAAGAATTTTGCCAGCCGCATGTAATACGAACTGAATGCATGCATCTATACTACTGTGTGATCGATAAATAAGCCAAAATTCATACCGTTAATTAATCACGCAACAGTTTACCGGCTCATCGCGGCGTAAACAGCAGCCGTTTTCAAAGGAAACGTTGCATTACTACTTCCGCCAGTATGGTCTCCTGCACATCCCTGTGCGGCATTCGCAGGTCATTTGTACTTCGAATGCATACATGCATTTTTCGGCACTATATCGAAATATAACCCTCATCCCGTTGACGTTGTTACTAATGCCGCGAAAGGGATGAGATTAACGTGTACTCTAGCTCCGTGAAAGGTGTGGCTCCATTGTGGTGTATTACGCAGCGGAGAGGAGGCTGGAAGTCCCGGTTTGAACGTTCAGTTGTGCGCCTATTCGCTGTACAATATGGATACAGTACGTTCCCATTAAAATGCCGGCACTATGCAATGGAATTTACAGGATTCATTAAACCCGCTGGCGGTGCTGTATTGGTCAGAGTGGAAGGATATTATTATGTAGAGAATCGCTTATTAAGCACGATTGCATGGAAGTAATAGCGCAGTATAAGGTGTAATTCGGCAGTCTGAAGTACTGTTATTAGGGGCTAATTGTCACCTCATCCAGAGGTGTGGAATCGGGCTAATGTGCGCAATTGCAATACCCATTTGCCAATAACTGTGAAGCACACGCCAACAATTCATACAGGTTTGTGCAATGCTAGCAAAACCGAGTGCATGTAATTATTTAAACATGTTGTGCAATCACTAAGCTAGTGCTTACCGTCAATTACTAAAATTTAGCTTATATTCAGTATACCAATCTGTATGGTCAGTTGGGCTTTATGTAATTTATTTTTATACCTACCGTACTTATGCAAAAACCCAAATTTGGCGCAATGAAAGACTGTTAGTTTGTTTGTAATTTAACATTCGCTTGCAGCTTCGTACATTATTGTTGCAATACTATTTTTGGTATAGGTGACTTGTGAAATTTTTTTCAGCAATCATGGATCCAACGTTGCGACAAGTGCAGCGGTATTTTGCGGTAGGAATGGAATATTTCGACACTGCCGGTTATTTCCAGATCCAGTACAACCTGAATGCCAGTTACAACAATACCACCGTTGTGGATATCACGCAGGTTGTCGCCGAATTCCCGCTCCATTATCGTGTAATCGCCACGATGGTCCATACGATTATTTTTATCCTGGGAGTTGTAGGAAACCTCGTGCTGGTATTTGTTGCTTACAAAACAAAAGCACTACAAACGCCGACCTACAGATTTCTGGCAAGTATTAAGTCACTATTTCATCATAAACACTGAAGTCTAATTTTTTCTTTTCGGTGAACTTGTACATTATTTAAACAATATTCTGTTGACTCGTAAGATTTTCTCATAAATTCCATCATTTATTCTTTTCGTAATTTATTTGATATACCGATTTGTTACCGGAATAATCAAACATTTAAGGAATTTATAGTGAGCTAGAAATTATTTTTATTCAAACGCTTCTTGTCGACCTGTTGCTGCCATATCTTTAGAAGTATTTTGCAATTATGCGATTTAGAACGATAAAGTACTATCAAATTCATTTGTTATTTCTTTATATGTGCAGTGTGCACAGTACACAGACATTTAATTTGTTAGCATGTTCAGGCATTACATCTATAGAAGAAATATATACTGCGTAATAGAAGCCATTTATTATGTGTAACGTGTTAGTGAAAGACTAAAAGTTAAATAATAATGAACTTAAATTAATGTAAGCTCGAACTACAATACATGCTGGCGGTGCGATCGTGCACATAGTGCCACATACTGTGTACATACTATGCTAAATTGCTAATGCATGTAATTTGCCTCTGCTCATTGCCGCTCCACAACATAGCGGCAGTTCTTTGCTTTGGTGTCAAAAGTCTGCCCATAACTGAAAACGATGTAATTGTACCAAGCCAACAAATGCATTCATGTAAACATTAATAACAAGGCAATAAATATTTTCCTTTTCTATTCGCGTTAGTCTGAACAAGTACTTATAGTCTGCTAAATTTTTACGGTTAAATAAGGTTATACTCAATAATGAAACTTCCACCAGACACAATTGCAAGTAAAGTTATGGAATCCGTTTGTTAACAATTGGTAGAGTGCGTTTTCCATGCTAAGACAGTCTTTGCTTACGCAACGTAATAAAAGTGTTTTAATTTAGATATCTCTGGCGATTGCCGATCTGCTGGTGCTCATAAGTGCAGTACCGGAAGCCTTAATTTTTCATCATGTTGGGAAGCGCTGGGTTGCCGGTCAGATTGCATGCAGTCTCTTCGTCTTCACGAACTTTTTAGGGATCAACGCCGGAAGCATTAGGTAGTGTGTGTGCGGATGTCTCCTCTCAATAAAATACGGATACTTCAGTGTATGCACGTATCTGCAACAGCTGCGCGCCCTTCTTAGAAAATCCCTCGGCAGCAGATTAACATTTAAATTCTTAATCTAATTACTGTACTGGTGCGGGGGCGGGACGCCGTGCGGCAGTTGCTTGCGGTTTTTTAGTTCCACTTTTGTCATTGGTGTTGTAATGTGTAAGAATATGTATAAATAAATTCCACTATCATTCCACTAGGTTGTCGTATTGTTTCAGTATCTTGGCGTTTTCGGTGGAAATGTATGTGGCAATCTGCCGGCCGCTCACCGCTCAAAAATACTGCACCATGCCGCGCACCAATCAAATCATCATGGGCATCTGGCTGTTTGCCGTCCTGTATTGCTGCCCTTGGCTGGGCTTAACCGAAGTCCGCACGGATTTGCATCTTCCCGATCGGAAGCAGTGCGATTTTCGCTTATCAAAAGAACAATATTTTTACTACTTCGCCGCAGATCTCTGTTTATTCTACATTGCCCCGCTGCTGATTGCCGCGGTGATCTACACACGGATCGTCATAGTGCTGTATAAGAGCGTTAGGACGTATGAGCGGGAAAGTCGCAGTAGTGTACGTGTGCATCATCTTCGCGAGAGTGTCGACGGATTGGATGAGGTGGATCAGACCAGCTGCACGGGACCGCCGGCTGCGTACCAGTGCCCTAGAAAATCCGTGACAACCTGCCTTTTACCCAGCACGGATCCCGCCAACGATGAGCTGCAGCGTGCGCAGAATATCCATCGGCGAATGCAGTCCCGAGCGCGCGTAGGTGTAACGACGCGATACGTATGTCTATTAATATAGGCTGTTAAGATCACGTTCGGTTTGATATTTCCATAGCGGAGTGATATTTCATCAGCGACATAAAAAAGTAATTTGAAAACTTCCGGCTTCGGAATAATGGTTGTGGTGTATAGTCTTTATGTGCGAACGCCCAACGCAAATTTCGCCGCGAACAGAAACATTTCAAGTCATATTGAAATCGAAGACATGTGAAAATAGCTAGAGTTGTACGGATTCATTATTACCCTAAGCATCTTCTTGTTAAAAATCGCTTCTGCGCTTTCTGTTCGAAACAAGAGATCTGCAGTAATTATCGTTAATTACACATTTTTGGGTGAAATGTAGTTGTAACCAGTATAACTACTTTTTAAAAGTGTGAAATCAAAGATAATTAATTTTTTTAATACAATGATTTTCCATAGAAGACCTTCAACAAATTTCATTTAATATAGCATTTTTCGAACACGTAGTAGATATTTTATGATCCAAACTGTTGGCGCAATATGTGATTACAATAATTAGCCTTCATTATAGGTTCTGCGAATGCTGATTGTGATTGTCATTTTGTTCGCGATATGTTGGCTGCCGTATCGCGGTTTATTAGTGTACAACACCTTTCTGAAGAAACATTGGCTGAATCTGTGGTACATGTTCTTCGCAAAAACCTTGATTTATTTCAACTCCGCGATGAATCCTTTCCTGTACAGCACCATGAGCAAGCGTTTCCGGCGTGCGGCATGGATGACCTTAACCTGCCGGGTGAATAAATGTACGTGCAATTTAACGTTGACTGAACTTCCGTCGCGCTGTATAATCAACATGCGCGGAAATAAAATGTTCCATCAATGCACCTTTATTGCTTACCTACATCCGTCTGATCGCGTTGAAATAGCTTATAATTAGATTACCAGCATTACGGCTTTAATGTTTGTAGCTGTTGTTTATGATTTGACATTTATTGGTGCAGTGAACAGCGTGGAGGATGCCAACAGCGTCCTTCATGACGATCCCTCGCAGCCCGTCTTTGAAAATGAAACCGTTCCTATGACCAACTACAATCAGCGGGATACCAACAACATCCAGGAAGAATCTACTTCTTCACCGGTGTTCATCGATACCCTGCATCCAGATATACTGATGCGGCGAACGCCGTCAGATACCGCGGTATAAATTTGATGTGATGTCTAAAATCGACACTAATGCATTTCTGCAGCACTGGCACAACTCGTAAAATAATTATTCATTCCAAAACTTTATTGCGGAGTGTCCTAGACGTTTGTCCTAGACGTCATTCATCTGGATTCCGGAGCACTCATGAATTGTGGATGATCATTCATAATCGGTTGGCGTTAAGCGTATTAATCCCGGTTTTTGCAGTTGGGCATTAAAAACTGCTCCAGTGTAATCTGTATACAAATTATTGATACAGTATTAACGATTCAGTTCCTTTTCCAGTAATAACTTCGACGTCTGGTTTTAGTTCCGGCTGTCTACATTAGAACTGTGTGTGAGGTATTTTTTTACGCTGACTACGGACCTGCGGTATCCTCAACAGTGAGCGATAACCACGATTGTATATATGCATAATAATCGATTCAGAGTGGAGTGCATTTATCTGAGTATCCGCAGAAATTTGTCGCCCTGCATCATCGCTATTACCTAGTAATACATGCGTGGCTGCTATTTATCGTTAATCAGGAATATTATTCTTGTGAGATGGAAACTTCAGAAAGCGATATGATGGAGCCCACTGGTTTCCAGAAAGATTGTTCCATGGCACGATAACAATATCAAGGTCTATTTGCGATTAAAAGAAACAACGTTTTCAACAGTACCAATTATAGAAGCAGCGTTACCCCGTTGAATTGCCAAAGAAATATGCACCACCGAAAAGACCGAGATTGTTTGCACCACCGAAAAGACTACCTTTAAGTAGCCGACCACCGTTCGACTCCCGTGGCGGAAACGATATCCACAGCAGTCGAAGCATGGGAGTCATTTGAAGAGAAAGCCGTGGCATGGACACCTGATAACATAGACACTGAGAAAGTATTTGTCAGAAATTGCACCGAATAACGCAACCATTCTTGAACCCTATTCTGTCTTGCCCTGAGTTGCGCAAGAGAATGGATCTCTGCACTAAAATGAATGAGAATAGTATATTTTGGGTTTGCATGAGAATGGTATATTTTGCGTTTACATCACCTAGTACTTGCTACACAACATTTTTTAAGGTTTTTTACCGAGCAAACTACCGAATATATGTGATCATGACGCATCATCAGTTTAACATTTTATGTCGCTAACGTTTGGCCATTTGCATTTTACAAGCACAAGTTTTGCATAAAATATTAGCAGTCTACTTTTTGCTGATCACATCATTGATCCGTTTAATTTTGACCTTTCCAGATAAACAGGATAAACGGCATATTTTTTGTGACCATGTTGGGCCTTCAATATTGATACATGGCGCATAATACATTGCGTACGGTTGCAAAAAGCAATACCAGTAGTTCGTGTCATGCAATGCATACAATAATTGCATATCGTAGATGCATACTGTAGTGCATGTCGTTTGCAACTTACTACCCAAACGAAGCTGAAAATGCTTCGTACCTGCAGCCGTTATATCTTTCAACACAAACATGACCTGGAATTTATCTCAGGATACTGCAACCGGCAGATTATCGGATGTGCTCCTTTCAGTATCCACCGAAACGCACAGCATCTTTTCAAAATAACAAAAGCGGAGAAAATTTTATCCCGCTCTGAAAGGTCACTGGGTTGCTGACTGCAGAAAATCCTTTTACTAAAAACTTAAGCTCTCGCTTTCGACCACAACCGGTTATTTACCTATTGCGATTTAGGCTGTATATTATATGATGCAGTTTACATGCAGTAACACTTATTTTCTCTGAAGAACCTGCAGTGACTATCGATCGCAGCTTATTGAATCTTTAGATTTCCTGTGACTTATGAAAGCTTAAAAAAAGTGAGAGAGTGCAGAAAAGCACGTAGATCCACAGCGGGGATGGGTAATTCGCCGTGAAGCGATCGGATTGCGTCAAAGTGGTTCCATATTAGTGCCGGCAGCAACCTGCATGACCAAATTCCGTGCTTAATAAAATTAAAAAACGGTGCATGGCCATGGCATTCGCTGTATTGTACTGTACGTAGGTAGCTAGGTATTTGCAAGAAGCTTAAGCCTGAAGGTATTGTATATACAATACAGTATAGCCATGGCAAACTAATGGTAAATCTTCGAGTATTTGGTATGCCATCTTATAGCTGTATTCCTGTGGGTCGGAGTGGCGGTTTTCAGATTCACGTAATCCCAAATCCTCAGTTGTCTGGCTTGCCGAAAGAAGCAAAATGGGCAATATTAAATTTTGCGCTGCAGTCTTTGTTGGTATAACTGAAGCAGTTACACGATCATCTCCTCGAGTTCCGAAAAACAAATTACATCCGCAATTATAGTCTCCTTCCGTGCAGTCCTTGTTTCTACAAAATTTGTAGAAACTAAGGACTGCAGGACTGCGGGTAGAATTATCATCATTTGACATTTAATGATGATAATTCTACTGTACAGTGTACAATACTGTTCTGCATTCGCAAACCATAGAGAGTTCCAGATGGTACGAAAAGTAAAGATTAACGATTATGATTATGTTGTACAGCATATTTTGAGATTATTTGTGATAGCTAACTCATGGAGAAATTAAATATTACTAACTAGTGACCTCAGTTTCACTCCCTTTTTCTTGCAACTTCAGCAAGCCGTGCCATTTGTCATAGTATAGAATTATGTACTGTATAAAAAAACTTTTATGTATAAAAAGATTTTTGCAGCTAATTTCTTATACACAAAAGTAAAGCGAACGTACAGGACGAACACAGGCGCAACGGACAACCTATGTACAAATTTGTATATAAAATTTTTGTTTGTTTTATAATAAACAGCCTACTGGTTAGCCCATGTCGATCCGCTACGGGCTCTACGGCCACCGGAAATGCGGCTTTAACAGATGCATGACTCATCACAGTTGCTGACGTCACTTTAAATGAGAATGGGTTTTCGCTAGAAAACTGGCTTTTGGACTGCGACCGAAGTGCACCTCCGAATTCGGGACGAATATTTATTTGTTGTCGGATTATTTTGAGACTGTTTCGGGTTTCCAACTTTTTGTAGTACTTCGTAGTGGAAAAATACAGAAATTTGGAATTGTTTCCATCTTGTGAGAGCGTGTGGCGATACTGGATTGACTGGCATCTTCGCTTCTACAAGCCATCGTTTGTGAGAGGAAGTTTTAATTGTGAGTAAGTTTGCTGACTAGTGAATAGTGACGATCTGGTAAGCTGCTGAGCACTGGAAGATCAACAGCAAGTTGTTGAACTTGAGAATGATGCGACTCAGTTTAACTGCTGACGATTAGTGCAGATTGCATAGTATAGAGACTATAAAGAGCATTAACAGAAAGTTTAGAAGTCAGGCAGGAGATCAGGACTAAACGGGTATCGTGATGACAAAGCTTGCCGATCTTTCAGTTTGCAGTCCCCAGCAGTGTAGCACCAACCATTTTGTCGACCACCATGCATCTGCACCGTGTCCCCCTGATCCTCACCCGCTCCATGGGCACCTCGGCCGTGCGTCTGCAGCCAGCGGCGACCGCGGCCACCCCCGCCGATGCAGGCTGCATGCCCGATGCCAAAGCCAAGCAGCGCTCGGCGTCGCCCAACAGCAAGACGGATGCGCCGCGTCTGCGACAGCCCGCGGGCCCCAAAGTCAAACCCCTCAAGTCCATGCCTAACATTGTGCTGGTGGAGGGCGTGCGGACACCGTTTCTGACAGCGGGCTCGCAGTACAAGAGCCTGATGCCGCACGATCTGGCGCGGCAGGCCATCCACAGTCTGCTGCGGCGGACCAAGTTCCCCAAGGAGGAAATCGACTATGTCATCATGGGCACGGTGATCCAGGAGGCCAAGACGGCCAATATTGCACGGGATGCCGCTCTGGGTATGTTGAACGAAGCGATCTGACTTACTAATCGGAATCCTCATCTGTCTGTGACTACGGGATGCGATTACGGTAGATGGTAATCTTGAATTCAACTTTTATTAAATGAATTTGATTAAATTTGTGGTTGTTCCACGACTATGTTGCATTGTAGAGTAGTGCGCAGCTACTACATAGATTTATGTAAAATGTCGCAAGCTACTTGATATAGGTTTTAGTCCCTGACTTCCTACAATGTTCAGGTAATGCTTAATTTCGAGTAGGTACATACTGCACTGCCTTGCACGAGCTTGGCACAATAACTCAGGAATAACTTGATTACATGGACAGGGCGACGAGCAGCTGTATCTGGCCACTGATATTGTCCGTTGTAGGAAGTCATATGTTATTTTTTATCTTAATTTTAATAGTTTGCGGAGTTAGCAAATTATAAGGTACACTCCTTTACTGGAAATTCATTAAAACCTGCAAAGAACAGTGCCAGGTTATTTTCTAATTCTTGACTCGTTCGTCATTCTGTGTTAACTGCATGGTTGAAAATTGATACTTTACCTGTTCAGTACTCTTTCCAGTAACACCAGCTTGAAAAGCAGTGGAAACATGAACGATTAAATGATTGAGGCCAGCGGTTTTGAGTGGATAGCTGTAATCGTGTGAATTGGTGTTTGAATATCTTCCGAGGGCTTTGTTGTTTTCTCCCACAGGCGCTGGATTATCCGAGCGTACTCCGGCGCACACCGTGACGATGGCCTGCATTTCCAGTAATCAGGCCATCACGACGGCTATGGGCCTGATTGGTAACGGTCAGATGGATGCCATCGTGGCTGGCGGCGTGGATTTTATGTCGGATGTCCCGATTCGCCTGAACCGGAAGATGCGACAAGCTCTGCTGGGATTGAATAAAGCCAAATCCCTCCCGGCCCGCCTGGGCATCTTCTCCAAGTTCTTAAGCCCCTCGGTATGGGCACCGGAATTACCGGCTATCGCTGAATTTACCAGCGGGGAGACCATGGGTCATTCGGCTGACCGCTTGGCGGCGGCGTTCGGCGTGACACGACGGGAATCCGATGAATATGCTCTGCGCTCCCACACATTGGCCGCGGAAGCTACGAAGAAGGGGTATTTACAGGAAATCGAGCCGTACAAGGTGTGTTACATTCTCTGGAATTATAGTTACCATCTTTTTTATTTTGAAAACGTTTTATCTGAAAAAATATAATACATAACATATATATAAGAAAAAAAAACAGCTGCTGAATATGAAAGTTGCAAATGCTGATTTGACTTGAATTTGTTCGGAAGGTTCCGGGTGTTGCGGAAACTGTCACCACCGATAACGGAATTCGCGTGTCTACCATAGAGAAGCTGGGCCAGCTGAAGGCGGCCTTCATTAAGCCCTACGGCACCGTGACCGCCGCCAACGCTTCTTATCTGACTGATGGTGCATCGGCCGCGCTCATCATGTCAGAGGAGGCGGCTCTACGCATGGGCTACAAACCCAAAGCATATCTGCGTCATTTTAGCTACGTGTCCCAGGATCCCGTCGACCAGCTGCTGCTGGGGCCAGCGTATGCGGCGCCTCAGGTGTTGGACAAGACCGGGCTGAGCATTAAGGACATTGACGTATTTGAGTTCCATGAGGCGTTCGCCGGCCAGATTCTTGCCAATGTCAAAGCCATGGATTCCGATTGGTTTGCTCAGAACTACATGGGCCGCAGTCACAAGGTGGGCGCCCCACCCATGGACAAGTTCAATAAGTGGGGTGGGTCGCTGTCCATTGGGCACCCGTTCGGGGCCACTGGAGTACGCTTGGCCACTGTCACAGCCAACAGACTGATTCAAGAGAATGGACGCTATGGTTTGGTGGCTGCTTGTGCTGCTGGTAAGGACTCGCAAATGCTTATATTCTTATTGAGAACTCAGCGTCTTATAAGTATGGGTACAAGTATATCTAACGCCCTTTTATGAACGGCAATCTTTGTAAGTACTTCTTCGCGGTATCGGTATTTGCGAGGTACATTCTTATCCGGCTAGCTGGATTTTTGACCTCATGATACCGTATATTTATTTGTGTTTACTACTTGCAGGCGGATTGGCACATGCTATGCTTATCGAAAGATACCCCGCGAAGTAACGTTGCCGTATAGCCATGGTTTGTTCAATGGCATGCGCTGCAACTGGCGTAACGTAACAGAATTTTACTAAAACGATGTGCAAAATCATTCGTCTTATCTGTACTGTCTGTTACATTTTTGAAATTAAGTAATTATTAATTTATAGCACAAAGAGCTGATTATTCCACTAGAATATGGATGGATGACTTTTAAGTTTATGATGATTTTGGTTTGCGTACAAAATAAATCGCTTTGGATGTTCACTGGTTTCTCAATTAGAAAAAGTTGAGCGAAATTATCAGCCCTTATCTGCTGAGACTGACAGTACTTCTATCGCACGAACTCGTTCGACGTTTATTCGGCAATCAGCAGTAACCTTTAAAGCGACACAAGACAGAATCCGCGGTAACACCGCCGAAAAGGGTTTAAAAACAACCAAAATCATTCTCCAAAGGAATTCGCATTATACATGTACTAGCTCAAAATTATTCTCGTACTTACTGTACTCATTTGCGTGAAGTTATTCTCAGCTCATCATTTAACTACTTATGTTTATCGCATCGATACTTTGCTCGTATGTGCGAACAATCGGAGAAATTTGTCAATATCCGTTGCGTTGCAAAAATGCAGACTGTAAGAAAATACTTCTTAATTGACAATTCTAAACTATAAACTACAGACAAAATATTTTCCTTTGGGTTAAAAAACCGCGTGCAGTTAGCAACACTCATACGGACCGAAGGCAGGATATCCAAAAATGATAATGGTATAAAGTTTAATAAGCGATTTCCGGCCGGAGCATAATGCGTATTAATATTGCTTTCTTTGTTTTCCCGCTACAGCGCAGCACCGGTAGTTGCCGTCAACGGCAGCTGCCAGTGATTAGCGACAATTATTTTCGCGCCATGTGTGATCTGGATTTTTTTGATTACGGCATATCCTCCGCTTTCTTGTTGATTACATAACGGTTATTGGGGAGCTGAGGCACATGCCGCCGCCCACGTTCCGCGTTTAGGTTTACATCATCCGTAATCACCCCGTGGTGGGCTTAGGCGAAACGAAGCGCACAACAACCATCCGCGCTAATAGCAGGAAAAAAAATAAGGAACTGGCCATGCTGCACGTCTTTCCTAAAATCCCGCCAATTCTCGTTGCGCTTTTACGCGTTGTTGGCACGTTATCACGAGTTCGTTCCCAATGAATCAAAACTCCGGATAAAATATTTGACTCATCTTCAAGTATGCGTATGTAAGAAAATCTATGTGAAAATGTACATACGCCGCCATGTTGTAAGATGTTACGTGACCTTTCGCATTTTTCCAGTTGTCGTTCTAGATCTTGGGATTTTGTTTTAAAAATGACGAAAAAATTTTACTCGCGGTACTGTGCGCCACCTGATCAGTGTATCCGGAAACTTTGTCCGCGTGAGTTAATGGTAGAAACTCATATGGGTTCTAAAATTAGATGACTGCCCGGATGATGACAGCGATTGAGAGAGCGCAGCCTACGTAAAACACAGCAGCGCCAGCACGAGCTACGACCTTGTTGCAGTAACCTCGTTTTCTATGATCCGCTCTTCGTGGGAATTTCACAGAGTCATGCGACTGACTAACGCATGTAAACACAGTACAAGCCTAGGAAAATACGAACCACGGATTGGAGGAAGTACGCGCACAACGGCGCAACGACCAAGTCAGTTGATCATTAGCGCAGTGGGATTCAGTTGACAAACGACAACAAAGACGTTCACGACTTGGAGATTTTGCATTAGTTTCGAAATACTCGGATTTAGTTGACGCTGTTATTCAGTTAATGCGGACGGCAGTTAAACTGCTGCTCTGGTGAATTCGAAGTGCTGCAAAGGAATCAGGATGCGGGAATCGGATTACCTGATCTATGTGGAACAACGAAAGTTGGCCGATATGATCACGCGCCATGCGGAGCTGGACGATGTGCGCATCACACTGGCCAGCGGTGCACGGGCCAACGGGGCGGTTGTACAGGGATTACATCCGCTGCATTACGCGGTCTACGAGAAGTACTTCGAATGTGTCAAGGTAAAGGGAGGTTGTGCTTATTCGAAGTCAACAAACCAACAATTAAGTG
This sequence comes from Paramacrobiotus metropolitanus, assembly GCF_019649055.1. Classification (NCBI taxonomy): domain Eukaryota; kingdom Metazoa; phylum Tardigrada; class Eutardigrada; order Parachela; family Macrobiotidae; genus Paramacrobiotus; species Paramacrobiotus metropolitanus. The sequence continues at coordinate 1,170,029 of NW_026570253.1, read as the reverse complement.
GGAAGAAAAAAATTGCATCGTTTATTATAACCGTTCAATTTGGGACTTGATAATACATTTCATCTGCATTGATTGACACTTCCTTGTGTGGAATATCATGTACTTTCGTATACACTAACTGCAAGCAATCTCTGTTCCCTGTGATCTTCGGTTTATCCGGTTCAGAATTCCGTGCTCTTGGATTTTTAATGAATTTTTCTCTGTCGAAAATGATACTTCTCATAATATTGTGAAAGCTTTGGAATCGGAATCGGAATCGTTGCAGTTCGGAAAAATTAGATAAACTATAAAATTACTTGTTAGATAAATTAGATGCAGGCTGCAGCCAGAACGGATCACAAGGCTACATAGAAGTATGCACATTGCATAATACAGCCTCGATCGGTCAACTATACAACCCCCTGGTTCGATTTCCCCGATTTTCCTTACTTATGTACTATATGTTTTGTAGCTTCTGTTGGCACGTGGCGCGGATCCGAATGCTCCCGGTAAGACGAGTAAAACAAGTAGTTTTGTTCTGTGATGTTTTTCCTCTTTGGCAGCATTAGTACTGAGTTTCTTTGTCGAATATTTCTAGCCAGCTAACATCTTTTGCTGAGTCAGGAAACAAACTTTTAGAATAGTGATGAATCGCGTAATTCATCATGTCTGAAGACGTAAGAGACATAATCAGACTCATACTAAACCTAAACAAAAAAACCACTTGATTGTGATAACCAAGAGTATTTTAAAATCATAATTAAGTTCAACTGCGATGACTATATTGTAACTTTTACACTACATAATTATGATAAGATTACGCAGTAAAATGTAATGTGTAATGTATAAATGTAATATGTTAGTAAAAAACGTAATTATTTGTTTAATTTCGGTGTGTAAATTGGAAACCGAAGGAAAGATCCTTTTATTTTTGTGTTATACATATATAGCAAGATCCATAGTTGTAGTACGTGTAATTTTAAAACTGCCGCTCGACTCTGCTACGTTTGGCTGTAATAATATTCCTTAGGCATAAGCATAATTAGGGCTATCAAAAAATAATAAAGCAACGTGACTGCTCTAAATTTTAAGAATGTTGACGATCTGTAACCTAAATGCATCTTCGTTAAAAACGTCTCGTCACGTTTCTGCACATTGCATATACAAATACTTACAGCAAGCACACTATAAGGAAAACGTTGCACATTACCGTTGGTTTCCAACGCCGGCACCAGCGGCTACCGATGGATTAAGGGTGTTTTCTTTCCTGCTCACTAGTGTACTAGCTCTATCGTAATGCGTATTCCCTGTTCCATCCCACGTCTGATCATGAGTTTAAAAAGTTTGATTTTCGCAGAATTTTGTTGAACACGCACAAACCAATTGTGTCTAGAATCTTCCGAAAATGTTTTTTGGTTTTACGATAAGGTTGTAAAATCGCCGACCGTTGCGTACTGTATGTGCCTGTCAACAAATAAATAATCGAAGTCTGCGAAAATCAAACTTTTTAAACCCATTTAGGTATTTATGCGAGTACACACTACACAGCAATACTTTACTAGTTCTAACAAATCTTTTATTCTATCTTTGCCTCATACAGTAAATGTAAATTATGTGGACGATGTATGCGAGTTACTTGTATACTTTAAACGGTAACTGATAAATTTAGAAATCAGCGGGAAACGGACAGAAAAGAAGTACTGTTTTACTGTACAGAAAGAGTAACAAACGCGTTTAACTTTTTTTTTGGGAAAACTAAATTAGGGAAGCAAACGCAAGGGATCACTTCGAAAACTCTTTTAATTTCATGGGAGCATTGTGAATTAATTGTTGCAGATGACGTGGGTTACACTCCGGTGCATCTGGCGGCGGAACGCGGCTACAAAGATATCCTGGAGATGCTCATTGACTACGGCGGCCAAACGGCACTCCGCGACAAATGTCCCAGCAATGACCAATTGCCGCCGCCGGAGACAATGGCCGATGAGCCGTTGCGCTTAGCCATCAAGAACGGGCACTTTGAGTGCAGCGAACTGTTATTGAAACGCGGCGCTAATCCAAACGCCAAATATTTTCTGGGATCGGAGATCAACTTTATTGATCCTGTGACTCAGGTGAAGACACATGCACATACAGTACTTCGACTTACTGTGCATAATGTTGTCATCGGCCTTGTGCTAAAATTACTTTATTAAAATACCATAGAGCCCTCAGTGTGTACCGTATATACGCGATCATGTGACACCACATGCTAAGTGCATTTTGACAACATGGCGTCCGTACGCGGTGGGCGCACACACAGCTGTGCCCTGTGCGTGTGCAAGTAGAGTAACGGAACCCGGCATTGTAACCATGGTGTGTTGTTGCTTAATATAGCCGGAGTTTCTCGACCTGCTGCTCAAGTACGGCGCAGACCCGGATAGCACCGATCGCAGTGGACGCACGCCGCTGATGTTTGCTGCCCGCCATCCCGATGCTGTTCAAGCTGTCAAGGTACCACCGTACACAGGATTGATCGCCTCATAACTGTTCATTAACAAATAGACTAAACTCCAGCGGTACACATGTCCGTGACCTTTTACGCTACTGTTATTCTTAGTCACATTAAATCAGCAAACAAATCCATATGATCGCGAGGTGAATGGATTAACAGCGTTGAATATATGAATGACCTTTGAAGTGTGTTGTGATTGGGTTTTGTAGATTCTAATTTTACACGGGGCCAATGTCAACGCGTGCGCTTCCGCCCGGCAGGACCATCGATCTGTCATGCACTACGCGGTGCTGGGAGGTAATTTCGTGTATTAACCGGTGCTTGTATCAATATTTTGGGTCCAGTCGGGTAAAATTAACTCAAGGTTCTTTCTGTTTGGTCAAATAGGCAATTACGATGTGGTGCGTTTGCTGGTCAAGGAAGGCGCGATGGTATCCATGCCACCAGAATACACCCATCCGCATCCGCTGGATTTTGCCATACTCAAGGATGACGTGCAAATGGTACAGCAAATTTTTACTGAAACTACTTTCGTGTACTTGTGCTTTAAAATGGAACTACAAATGGTTGATATCGTTTTTTAATAACAGGTGAAACTGCTGATCGACAGTGGCGCCAATGTCAACGAAATCGGCTCACCGTTGATTGGCTCAGCGCTACACGTGGCCTGTTGCGGTGGTGACCTGCACAACCAGTTGCAGATTGTGGAGACACTGCTGCAGGGATCCGCCGATCCGAACTGTGCCACCTTCAACGAAGAAGGGCAACTGTTGGCGCCGCCGCTCGGCGAATATCTGTGGAATCTCCGACCAAATCGGCCGCACTTACCGGAATTGGTCAATATTCTCCTTAAGTACGGCGGACGGGTAGTGATGCGCACGCAGAACCAAGATCCCCTCGGCATCCTTCGCAGGTAAGCAAAACGGTTAAGAGTTCATTCCGAATTTAAGATACAGCTAGCCCTGTAGATACGGTATATTTTAACAACAGCATGAATATTTCGTCTCACTCGTCTGCATTTCCTGTGATGTAAACCTGTGTCAGTGTTGATCGAGTCCTTTTCGCAGTGCTCGTATGGAAGGTTTTGTTAAATTATTTTAAAATTTGTGTATACTAATTACCAAAAATATAAAAAAGTTTGAATTGACCTGGCGCATGGTAACATTAATTCGAGTAAGCGTACTGCTAAGGTTTACTTTATCAGAAGCACCTGGTTAATTGCGATTGTCGACCAGGTTAGCTAGCATACTAATGGTCTTTACTACAATGTACGGCTACTCTACGTCTGCACTATGGTTATGAGCTTGCTAATGAGATCGTAATTCTATGGCAGTGTGGTCCGGATTCCGTTCAGCGAGCGCGATTTATTCCTGAGACTTCTGGAAGCCGGCGAAGGCTACAATCCGGTGGCCATCTATCGCCTGACCAACGTAGCCGCCTGGTCCAAGGACAGCCTGTTGTGGGCGGCCACCCGGCCCCTCCCTCTGCGCCATCAAGCTCGGCTGGTGGTGCGTCGCGTCCTGGGCACCGTGCTACCCGATAAAGTAGCGCAACTGCCCATCGCACCCTCACTGAAAGAGTACCTCCTCTGCCAGAATAAAACGCTCACCTACAACAAATTCTTCGCCGACTGACCGTGGGTCGGCAGGCACAAACACACTTGTACTCACTGTTTGATCTGTGTAACTTTCATACCATGCTGATGCACTTCTGATGTTCATTATGTGATGGTCAGTTTTTCACAAATGTTAAATACAACGTGGATTGTACGTTTTACGACTTGATAGTCGGTTTTTTAGGTGTATATGCCGCTTGTACAAATTGTGTGGATATTTTGCGCATATTTGAACAGTTTTGCTACTAATTTTTGATATTAAGCTGAACACCTTATTGAGAATACGGAATGTTTTATTAACGCTTTACGGATTTGTAGCCAAATACCTACAAAATGAACAATAAATCGGCTTTATAAAAACAGCATTAACTGGATTTTAGCCTGAAAAAAACTACTCAACAGCCAAAGGTCAAAATTTTATTAAAAGGTTAAAAATTCCACTCCTACATGTTTATTTAAATTAGCTTCTCTGGAAAATAGACTTCGCGGTCGGAGAAAAGAGATCACTGAGTGTTTATCAAATTCTGAATTCGTTGAACTAAATCACGGCTAATTCGTAGAATTGTTTTCCCATCGTGATGCTCAGCCATTTCTGTAAAGAACAGCAGAGCACACATTTTAATTTCTTTCACATTTCAGAGGAGCACATATTTTCTTGTACATAAAAGCCTGTAAACCAGTTCGAAGCTTTTTACCGTTGAAAAATTTGATGATGTCGGTAAAGTCCATGCCGTTGTCCAGAATAATATCCCGATAGCATTCCAGCATGGCAAGGGCTAGAAAAAGTACAAACTCTTGGCTGGCCACACGGGTCGCTGCCCAAATCGTTTCCCACACCATAAAAACGTCGTCGTACACCAATTCTGCAGAAAATTTAATAGTTTACACTTTAACTTTACATCACCAGAAATATAAAGCAGAGTAACAATAAGTAAACAACAAAGGCAATTTCAGTCTACCTTACCCCGTTTAAAATCCAGAAGAAACCACCGATAGCAAAAGTAAAAGTGTGTATAGTCGCCATTGGCCCGCATGAGGTCATACAACTCCGGATCGAGAACCTGTATGAGCGAGCGCATGTTGGCGAAATTCCGGTCCATGCCACCACCGGTGGGAAAATTTCGCGCCATCCGCTTCATTAGCTCCGAGAAGCAGGTGAACGCCATGACTTCTGCAAACAACAGCCAACCGGTAAGTAGTACTAGCCAGCAAACGCGGGGTTGGGATTACAGTAGGACAATCAGTAATCAGGATCAGGTGGGCTATTCACTGCAATGCACGAGAAATTATTTACCGTCGTCAAAGGTCACTAACAGCGGTGCTGCCACGTCGCACATGCCCTGTACATATCCTTCTTTCAAATTCAGCCAGATGTATGTACTCATAATATTCCTCAATTTCTCTAGATTCTTGGCGTGCGTAAAGTAGTAATATGTCCGATCGCAACGCGCCACATCCTTATCGATCCTATGCAGATTCATGGCAAATTCATCCACAAGTTGTTCCTGCGTAAAAAAACTTTACTTCATCCAGTAGTTCTGCTAGAAGAAGATTATGCAGTTAAATACAAAAATTCGCTTCTTATATCCGTAATTTAAGTAGATAATAATAAAAAAAAAACATATGTTCGTATTTCTACCGTATATATGCCACCAATGCTGGATGCCGGCGACGGGCATTCGCTTTCCTTGAGCTCATCCCCTAAGAATCCTGTGGAACAGATGCGCTGCATTCCGCTGTCGGCGTTATGGTGATCGACGGTGGATTGTGTTATCATTACGCTGGATGATAATCCGTTAACTGCTTCCTGCGGGGCGGCCTCACCCACTTCATTATTTCCAGCAACGTCAGTCGATCCATTTGGCTCATCTGCAGCGTTTGTTGTGCCGTCATCCACAAAATCTTTGCTGATGCTCGGCATACTCCGCAGCGACTCTTTCCTATCGTGAGCGCTTTGAGCACTCAGTGTCCATTCGGACGGTGTCTCCGTCGAGCTGACACTCATTACGTCGTCCTCAAAGACATCGTTGCTGTACCAAAAGACTTTACTGAGTTTTTTTATTTTTTCATGACATCTAATTTAACTTTTTATGAAGGTCTTGGTATCTTCACGCTACACATTTTGAATAATCAAGAACTTTTATATAGCCTGATACTAGTATTGTGCTCCGTGGATACACTTCGAATATCGCATCGCATGAAATCCTAAATTAATATTTAGGCACGAAAGCATAGCGCGAGTCTGAATACGCCCGGTTACGAAAATTTCTAAAACCAAAATCATGCGACAAGTATCCAGACTACGTAAGCAGCCATGTAACCAACGTTTTCACTCACCTTAAAGTGGTATCTTTGCCCACCAAGGGTATCTCCACCGATGTCTGATGGGTGATCTTGGCGACACTGGCTGCAAAGCTCTCCTTATCTCTCTGCCGCACTATTGCTTCCACAGCCATCCATTCGGACATGCTGTGCTCGTAGCTGACACGCATGACAGCATCCAGTGAATCCCGCTCGTCGCCGGATGAATGCCAGGCATGGTGACCCAGCAAACACGGCCACACTTCGCGCCGAATGGATGGCTCCACGCCGCCGTAGTAGACGAGGCGGCATAATTCATCACCGGAGAGGACACTATCCCCGCTGCGATGCGCTTCCCACACCGGCTTACTCAGACCGGATGAGGCATCGGCCGGGTCATCCACGGTCACGGGCTCGCCGGCCACCAGACCGGAAAGGTGCTGGCGGACGGTGCGTAAGTGCCGGCAATGAGCGAGCCCTTCAAAATCAGTTCGAACCCAGTCAAATTAACTTTATCACAACATACATTCGCCGAATTTTATTATTTTTTAAAATAGTTTAGTAATAATACGTGTCACCCTGGTTATTGCAAGTAATTCGTATCACCCTGGTGTTACCCTGGTTTTCGAAATACGAAAACTTTTATTACTAATTCTAAGCTGTGTTCATAGTTACTTGTGTCGGTTTAACCAGACAAGTAGAAATTGTTTCCCACTTACGTCAACTTGAGACAATAGTAATTAATGTCTAACAACCAAGGTTGTGTTTAATGCGAATAAATGGATGCCTCAAGCTTGATAATGACGACGATTAAATACTATTAAATTATTAATGCCTCGTTTTCCTGAAACATTAGGTATGTACGCAAAGGGAAACAAAAGAATAAATCAAGCCGAATACTGTTTACCCGACGCGGTATTATTTGCACACACAAGAATATCAATCGCGTGACGGGGCTGATGCTAATTTCTGGATATAATGACAGGCAATTTGTAGGTAATCGCGTTTTGTCGGGAAATGTTTTTGACAGATTCCCCAGCTCGGAGCGAGGGTCTGTTCGTTTTGCCGCCGAGTACATATAGGCAGCAGCCTTTCCGGTATAAGAAAACAACAACCCACACCGAGCGGATGTCGCTTTTCTTTTGAACAAATCCTTGTGCAGTGCATATACAGATAGTCCTATTTCTAAGCTACTTACATCCGTAGAACGCCCGGGTGATTAGCTGTTGTTTCATGGTATCACATGCGCGGAGCATGGAGGAACTGTCAATCGAAAACAACACACTGCACTGAGAGTGTCACCCCGTGATGCCGCAATAGGACAGCGAGATCTAGACAGGGCGCGCGCATTAATCGGGTGGGTGCATGCATTTGCCTACCGGGAATCACCCAACTCATCAGCCAGATCCAAGTGGTCGAAGTCGAAAAACTTGGCCGGTGAATCGGGTGCTTGACTGGCGGCACTGCCCGCACTGTTACTAGAGGAAAACTGATCCGAATTGGATAATGTCGACTGGATCCCGGAGGACACTTGCCGCAGTGGGTGCGGCATCAGATCAGTGTGCATGATCAAATTCAATTCTACATGGAAAAACACTTTCACATTTTTATCGGGCAGTTTCTCGTTTATGGTACTTTATTGCATGTAAAGTTTCTACATCATCAAATTCACTTGTTAGCTTAAACTTTTTCCCGCATTTACAGCGTTCATGTATACGTTAATTGATAATCAAAGGTTGACCATGGTTTAAAGTCTGTTAAAACATGAAGTACATTAATGCGGACATTCACTTACTGCTCTGAGATAAATTTGGCAAGTCACAGTTGATACGAAATACATAATCGAAGCTCGTTGATTCCGGCTCGGAGGATTGCGCGGTTTTGCGTTTGAGGTGGGGAAAGACTTTTCCGATGCCCGGCTCAAACCATAACGGCGGATCTAGTCGGCCAAAGGGCTCCAAGCCGGTTTCTAGGCAAGACAGAAACGCCAACAAATGGCCACCAGGAGGAAATTGGAGGGGCGGAAACTGGATACCATCTTGGCCAACCAGTACAATGGATCCGCTATGATCGGCTGCAGAAAACATAAACTAGTTTCCAATTTTTTTTATGTTTTTCTATATCGTGACAAAAAGCTACGAATTTTCTCAATTTACTTACAAATTGTGAATAATTCTAAATGTACGTGAATAAAATCAGGCCTATTCGTGCGCAGTATTTAGATAAAGGTATTAGGTGACACGGAAAAAATGAAAAGTTGCCGGAAGCCCGTTTACATATTCCGTAACCGAAGTGATAGCTCTTGGATTGCTGTGATAAATGCTCATTCTATGAATAATTTGGGAGAGGCTTGGTGTACAAATCTAGAGCATCCGACTCCCACGATAATTAGTCTCTACAGCTCGAAATTGGCTCACTCCTTGGTAATTCAATGCACCGCGCGGCGCCATGAATAAATGTCTAGGATAACATGAAAGGCTACTTGGGCACAGATTAATTATTCTGGTGTCCCGTTGTATGGCTCTACAGTCTAGCTATAGGCTGCACATGTGTACTCACGTTGATGATGGCAGTGCAAATAAACAATGGTCGGCACGGAAATACAGATGGCATAATCCCAGTACTGACTGCGCTCCACCACCATATCAAAAGACTCATCAGCCGGAGTGTTCATTAGCTGATTTGGCGTCCATTTGATGGCGAGCAGGGATTCCCCGGACTGATGCAGGGAGAGATAGCCCTGCATGGGCTGACTGGTGTCACGCGGCCGCATCATCACATTGTTCTTCCCGTACAGCAGCGTGCTCTTGCTGTTCTGATGCAGTGACTCCACGTAGTCTTTGGCGGCACTGCGCGGAACAGCCTCTTCACAGCTACTGGAACTATGGCTGGCATTGCGCTTAAAGCTCAAACCGAAGCGCTTAGGTGACGACAGGCTACCGTTGGATACTTGGTACTGCACCGCGCTGCCGTGAATACGGTGCCGCAAGACGAGTTCATCCGCCGAAGGATCCGTCCACAGATGATCAGGAGTCTTCATGCGGGAGAAGTCCAGTGCGCACGGGCCAACTGAATGAAACAAATAAAACAACTGATAAAGGTCACCGAGAATTTGACGATCGGCAGATCCGACTACAAGCAGACAGAAAGCGAAAACTATACATTTTATACTCTGTGGAGTGTGAACTGTTCGAAAATAATTTTCAACGGTTAGCAGGTCAAACAAAAATGGTGAAAAACTGAAACAATCGCGTATAGAATCAACTGAAACCCTTTTTTTCGAATTTCTTGTCATATTTACTTCTAGCTATTCGTCATAATTTTTAAAAGCATTATACGTAGTGTACACCCCAGTTTGCTATGTAGGCATTTCCGGCCTGCCCTCATATCTTCACCCAGGTCGCAATGATATTAGAAAATGACATTTCTCAATGCTTACATTTTTAACTGACAAATAGCATGACCGCGCGTGATATTTGTTACTCGTATTGCCTGTAAATATCACAAAAGTCTAGAATAACAAAATTTAGTGCGAGTATTGTTCCGTTGCAGGCGGATAAGCCAAATTTACCAGTCAGACATCTAATTCACAGAAAGGTCGTACCCAACAGCGACGCAATTATTGGTCCATCCGTAGGGTCAGCAATTAGGGAATTGGCGGAGTAATACTTATCCGCCGACTTAACGAGGTAATCCACAATCTTATCCAGGACTTTTTCCACGAGTGCAATGCGAATCCATAAATATTTATGGGTAACCGTCGGCCCCGGCAGCTTCTTCAACGGTGGTAGCGATTTGCTGTTTCGTTTGTCGAAAAGCGCTTTCCTGTAATTGGTCATTATTTACTTATATGCCAGAATTATCATCATTAGACAGGTATACGTGCACGAAATCTGCATGTTTTGTGTTTGCTTAACAAATACATGCTTCATAACAGTCGCAGATTTATTGTGTATATGTAAAAGCGCCGATGGTAAAACTGTACCAAAGGAACACCCTGTTTTGAAATAACCCGAAAAAACGAGCAATGCATGAAAGGAGATACAAATAAAATTTTATATGGGGATGCAGGGACACTGGCATTTAACATTGTATTGAATTACCTGCTCCCGAAACTCGTCATGCTGACTACCGGCTCAAAATTGTACTGGATCTTCCTTACAGCGTCCGCTTCCGGGCAGGATTTGGAGATCTTCTGGAGCAGTGCCGCGGTACTAGATGCCGTTTTGAAGAGACCCAAAGTGCGCCTTTTTAGCCCATGCGTCAAACAAGCCTCCACGCAAGCTTCGTGTTAAAAATTAGAAATTTTATTTATGCACTTTACTTTTGGGCTCCTCTTTAATTAAGTTTCAATAGGTCAAAAGCTACCTAAAAGCTACCCTAAACTTTCTGCCGTAAAATAAAAAAACCTCAAAAATGCAGTTTTTCGACCTTACCGCAGAGCGACGTAATAGATGAACTGTCTTCGCTGATGTACTTTCGCATAACGGCTTCTTCCATGATCTGCTTCACCTGTGCGAAAATTACTAAATAACAAACCATTATGTCTTTGTTACAAAAACGTTAGAGTTATCACAACAGAACAATGTACTAAATTAAAGACTTGTAATGGGCTAATTGTAGCAGTGTCCAACAGTTTAGTTCATGTAGCCACCGCACTGTGATACTCGTAGTGACTCGTACATACTGTCGAGTACTCATCGATTACTTTGCAATACCGAAACAGACTGGAAAAAACTGTTACTGCGAGTGCGGTCCACTTGAACGCTAAAAATATTTTGTAATCAAACGCAAGACAATACGAAGTATGCCAAACGCAAGACAATATGTCTATGCTTTATCTATGGCAGAATTTTATTCTAGTCAAGAATTGCAATTTGCGCACTGAACGAAACTGATTCATATATTTAGAATTAAAATAGTTATTCTAATTTTAAATATATGAATCAGTTTCGTTTGGCCAATACTTAGTATATGAAAGTGTCACTCACAGCCGAAAAATACAAGGATGCATATTATCACTGTTTTCAAGTTCTCGAACTGTAACCACTGGACATCCCGGTGATGTTTAACACTGGTATGCGATACTATAATTATGGTTGATTGATAAAAAGCAAACTTAGTGAATAAGAACCACAAGAAAAATGATTTATGGTTCCGGCTGTATAAATAAAGGCAGACGCGGTGGAGAGAAAAGCACTTTGCGAGTCTCTGTAATCTTCATGCCTGCCGACGGAAACTCTTCGTCATCGCTAAATCCTAACGGTCTGCTTCCAGAAAAACAGCTGCTCTTTGTTATTTCCGACTTTAAAATGGGGATAAAAACGTCGATAAAAGTACTGTATGTTGCGCAGTAATTGCAACTTTTCCCACGCCGTATTTTAGTGCGTGTGTCAAATGCGTTATATCTATATTTTACAACACATGCAAGTACTACAAGATTTGAATGTCATTTTTCGGGACGTAAAGAGAATTTCCTGCAAACAATTGAATTATTTCATGACCTTTACAATAATTACCATAATGTTTTTATTGCTACAACTTCGTTATTGCTGTGCTTACACGAATAATCAAATCAATACGATTTTAGTGATTTGGAAACACGCTTGACTAATAAAATAAAGTGGAAACGCCTCGGTAAAAAATAAATTTCTAAAAATCAGATCGAAAACATTGAACGTCCGCGTGGTAGTGTTAGTGCTGATATTCCGTGCGCTGCCTGGGCATAATCCGTTGTTTATTGGCAAAGAAGCAGGTGGCATATTGGCCGTGCTATTATTAATCGGCAACTGCACACGCAATGGAAATCAACACCAACTCCCACTACGGAAACAATCAGAGAATTATATCCCTGCTAGGGACGTCGACACTGTCACAATGACAGCGCAAACGCTGATTGCACAACCACTTTCCGGGGAATCAATGACAAAATAATTAAATTCCCGCAGCCCATTTCATATTAACGGTGTTCCTGAAGTCGTGCAGCTGGTACGACGCTGCACGTAAGTCTGACTATGTATTGTACTCGTTGTGTAATGTGTACACCGCGATCAGCAATCGATTTCTCATTAGGATTCCCATCAAGTGTGTGTGCAGTGCTCAAATCAAAGTTCATCAACAAGTTTCCTACGCGCGGTGCGCTGTATGGAATTTCCGTTTTTCTTGTGTTTTACCGGGCGTTTAACGCATGTTGCCGAAGAATAAACAAAAATTCTTAAAATAAAGCGAGTTAATGAAAAGTGCAGCTACATTTCTACATTTCGCCGTTAAAGCGTAGTTGATTACTATATAAGTACTGAAATGTCAACTTCTTTTATTTTTAAATAAAATGTTCTTATGTACAAATTATCCGTTATGTAGCGCTACCGATTCGATAAAGGTCACTAAATATCGTTTTAATTTCAACGGAACTAGCAGCATCTAGCAGGTCGCAAGATTCGACAAATGCCAAGTCTGACATTCGCGATCGCTTTTATGTTCAAACGAGAACATAACGAGTATAACTTAGAGTAATTAAAATTCATGTTAACAAAAAGGTTAATGCACTAGAACTGTAAAAAATTACTTATTTTTAATGGACGAACAGAATTGCACTGATTTATAATTGGTGTTACAACAGTGTTAGTCGCTATAGCTAGTTATTCACACTGGCCGGATGAAACCTGCTTTTAACAAGGATCAAAATCAGCTTACGTTAAATAACAAGTCGCTATTACCTCTTTCTTTAGGTGTTTCATAAGACGATCCTTTATCTTGTCATCTAGAAGAACAGTAAACTTGACCTTGGAATATTAGAGCTGCGTATACCGGTATACGGTATGTGTTTCGATTTTGTTTCCTACAATGCATGCATGAGCGTTCTACGTGAGCTCGTATGCAATAGCGCGATATCCAGTTGTACAAAAAATGTACAGGCACAGAAAATACAACATGCAAGACTGCATAAAATAAAACATAAAATAACATAGTTATAATATCAAATGCATTGAACTACATCCGCGTGCTAATCAAGCACACTTACTGTCTCCTTCGGAGCTGTTATCGGTATCCATGATTTCGGTGAATAATTTCGGCGTTGGAGAGAATCCGACGTTTAAGCAAAAATTCTCAATGCATGATTCTCAATAATACTGCATGACCGTGGAATGCGCCGGCCTACGATGAGAATCTTGCACTACAGAGACTTCCGCTGCAACTGCGCAGCATCCAGATGGCAACGTCTCTGGTCATTTTTGAACAAGGAAATTTCTTGAAAAACATAGGCACAGAATTTTTGATACTCTAGCACACAATTACATCCGATTTGTAATTCAGAAAAATATAACATTTTACGAATTATGAAAATAAATAGAAAATACTGTCTACATGATAGCAGGTCGACAAAGGAAATCGGCCCCCAAATAAATAAACTTATATCAATATGGGCGACAACACTCACAAAAGACGCTGAGAAAAATGAAGGAGCGACAATCAGCTGCAGCTGGCTGCGCGTATTCTTTAACTGCCGCAGTCTCTCGTCTGTAATGTGAATCGATTTGACATGAATTTGTTAAGATTTTCTTTTTAACACACGATGCGTATACGGCACATGAATCGCAAACTGCAGCAGCAGTAAGGGACGCGCATTACCATCCACAGGTCCCCGCTTGTTCCGTCTAATCGATCATGGAAATGCCGGTGTTTCAGCCGGGCGCAAAATCTTCCTGTTGGAACGCGGCTGTATTAAACGCAGGAAACTATTGATCGCCGATTATCCACATACTCGTAACTCGTATTAGGCGTATACGTACTGTAGACTGTACACTCAACAAGAGAAAGCCTATCGTAGTAGCCCTTAATGCTGAAACAACCGTCCACGGCTGCATCGATTCATCGCCGCGCAGCTTCCGTAATGCAACACGCGCCCCGCCGTCTCGAATGGGACAACACAGAGGGATCCATGCGATAAAGTGCAGCGGCCGCGTCGATGTTCTTGTACTTCGAGGGCGCTAAATGCTAATCATCGGACGCAACAGCCGATCGAAAATTACCGACTGGTAGAAGAAAGGTCTGCAGCACATTTCTGAACAGCTGTAATTAATTACTGGACGAATGGTTAATTTTAGTACTGTATTTTTTCGTTAAAACAGTACAGACAGAGGCAGACGCCTACGGGAACCAGCATCAGATTGTCAACTCGACCAGTCGACCTCCTGTTTATCGGTTTATGTACTTACTTACACTGTACCAGCAAAATTTATTAATTTTTTAAATAAGCCTCCTTATACTAGCTAATATTGCTCGCATTTACTGTATAAATTTTCATTTCTTATGAACTCTGCACCAGTTTATCGTTATTTTTTAAGTTAAATGCAGAATTTGAACTATCTGTTTCCTATAAAGTTTGCAGAAGTACTGTCAGTGGCGCCCATAACTTTCGTCCCCGGAGAAACTTTGCTGCAGCCTGCAGGAGACAAGAGTGTCTGACGATTGTGGATTCCCGCTTCGTAGATCATAATCACTCGGCGCTTCCTATTTCTGACGTGAAAACATGGTTATTCCGGAGAAGAACAGCATCAACTTTTTATCATTTAAAGATCGTGCTCGTCGAGAGCTGCTGAACTGCCTGGACGAATGTCCGGGAACCAAGGTAGATCAAATTTGGTATTTCGCTTTTCGTTCCACCTGAGAAATTCGATCGACGATTGCAGGCTGTGGTGTGGGACGAATACCTCATTGGGCCATTTAGTTTGCTATCGGATTACGCGGGTCTACAGGAACGCCAGGTCAAGCGCATGTTCACGTTGAAATCCGATTTTCCCAAGAATGTCGATTTTGCCAACATGTTCTTCCTCGTTCGTTCCGAACTGCGCGTCATGAAGGATCTGGCACGCTTCCTCAGCAAGTTAGTGCGGATGGCATAAATTTTTTAATTTTCGTTGCTGTTGCTATTCCAGTGTTGTATTGCGCAGCTATTAAAAATTAAAAATTTACTGGTATATGACCGAAATGGAATTATGCGTTTCTTAGAAGTTTGCTGATTTTTACGATTTTACTAATAAATAAAATCATACTCGTATTTGGTGTAATAAGTTTCTTATTCGTAACATCACTATTTATTTCTGTTTTGAATATTTTAAAATAGTAAAATTTATTGCGAGTGGTTTGCAGACGTGACGACTGGTTTATATCAGTTTTTATCGCTACTACATGTGTAATGTACGTACAGATATTAGACGAAATTCGCGAAAGTCACTATAAAATTGTTTGTGATTCTAGCAGGAATAGGCTACGCACTTCCAGGCTACGTTTAACATCTTGTAATTTGGTTTTGATATTCAGAATTAGCGGTGCCAGTCGTGCTTCCGCGGGATTCCCGAAACTGTACGTTTACTTCGTCCCTTCCAACAGCAGTGTTTGTCAGAAGGCTCTCGTAGAAATGTGTCCGCACGCCGGCAGTCTGATTGAAGCGTTCCGAGAGTGCGCCGTCATGGCGTTTCCACTGGAGACCGACCTGTTGTCTCTGGAATTAGAGACATCCTTCAAGGATTTGTTTCTGGACGAAGATCCCACGCCGTTGCATCATTTGGCCGGCGCCGTCAATCTCGTGCAACAGGTGTACGGCGTTATTCCCAATATTTACGCTAAAGGGAAATACGCCAAGGTTTGTGCTAGTGAATGAATTGATATACAGTGTCTTTGAATGGTTGACTCATTTGTTGTCCTCATGCAATTTTGAGATACCGAACAGAATTTGTTGTAATAACTTCTGTAATTTATTAAGAGCGCTTGTGGTAATCGTTTGATTTGGTGAAGTAACTTGTCGAGCCATTGAGTTGTTTGATTTATTAAAGTTTTATTTGTTAAAGTTTAGTTTGACACTATTATGGTTTTGTTTGATTTATTTAAAATTTTTGATTTGGTAAAATATATACTTAACTTTCCCAGAATGGGTGATTGATTTGTTCATCTTCCATGGTAGCAACTTGTGGACATGATCGGGAAGATGGGAGTCGACAATGCCAATTCGGAGTGGAACATTCCTTCGCGCTTTGACAATTTATTCTTGATTGATCGCAATGTCGATCTGCTGACTTTGATGCCCATTCAGCTGACCTATGAAGGGTTGATTGACGAATGTTTCGGCATTACCCAGGGCACGGCCAAGCTTCCCGCTGATAAATTTCCGATCACAGGACAATCGTCAAAAACAGCGGAATCGGGAGAATCGAGCAAAGCAGAGCCGAAGGAGAAAAAGATCACACTGAACTCCACAGACGAGCTGTACGCTGAAATACGTGATAAGAATTTCAGCGCTGTGGGCCCGATTTTCAGCTCCAAGACGAAGTTTCTTAGTGCCAAGATGGGAGTGAGTATGAAATTACTGTAATTATAGGAATTACGTGGTTAGGTAGGACAATTGTTCATGGACTCATGGTTTGCTAATAAAAACTTCCAAAATACGATAATGAACGTAGCCATTTGATTCACAGCGTGAATGTAGATTTCTGTACATTAGGCTCTTTGGTGCAGCTTTTATTAATGGCTACACTATCGAAAAGAAAAAGGGGTTTTCAAAATTGTTGCTTTCGAAAGGTTCTGATTTGGCTCTAACTTATTTAAATGATTTAAGCTTAAAAAAAGCTAAAAAAACGGAGGTGTTTTTTATAATTGCTGTGCAAACCTTTTTTTAATATAAAGCTGCATGTCCTATAAGGAAGCACTAAATATTAACCATCAGACTATAGCAACATCCCAGTAATGTTTTTTACTGGATGTTTATGCAGGAACGGTTCAGTGCTAAGGAAGTAGCGGAAATGAAGGATTTCGTGGCTAAGATGCCGCATTTGTTGGCTCTAAAGCAGTCGTTAACCACATTCATGAGTATTGCGGAAATCATCAAGCCTCTAGTAAACAACGATGACTTTTTGGATAGTCTGGAAGTGCAGCAGAAATTTCTCGCCGGTCTGGAAACGGACAAGGTGCACCCGTACATTGAACAGCTGATTGCCCGGTGTGAACCGTTCGAGAAAGTGGTTCGACTTATCTGCCTGCAGTCGGAAGTCAACGGTGGTCTGAAACCGGCGGTATTGACCGCTTACAAACGGGATATTATCCACACGTACGGATTTCAGGAGATCGTTACGTTGCGAAATTTCGAGAAAGCCGGATTGTTTCGTGTTCCAGCGAAAAGCTGGCATCGGGTCGTTAAGGAGAAACTAAAACTGGTTGTGGAATCAAGTGATTCGGTAGGTAATGGCTCATGAATGCAACGTTACGAACTGAGTAGCACTCACTAATAAAAAAACGGTTCTTTCTCTTTTTTCCGAAAGTTGCTGTTAGCATTTACGGTAGCGTCTGCAGCTATTTGTTTACAAAAAAGTACGGGGAAACTGCTAGTTTTATTGTTAATTGATCCTGAGATACAATATACTTACAAGATTATAAAACAGCAAGAAATGAAGCAGCAAAGCAAAAGGACAAATTTTTATTATGGCGCGAAGAAACCGTATTTTATTTTATTTATTTTTATTTTATATTTATTGTATTTTATCGTTCTTCTGTTGTAGAACATGCGAGATATATCATACGTCTACAGCGGCTACGCTCCCCTGAGCGTGCGTCTGGCTCGCTACCTCGTCCATCCTGGATGGAAGTCAATCAGCGATACTCTAGATCTACTGCCCGGTGAACGCCTGGAAGCGAAACAGAAGGTGCCAGATCATTTACGGAAGCGACGTAAGTGTGCACGCACATCTGTTATTTTTTCCATTGTGGTTAAATTTTCGTTTTTTTTTTCAGGTAATTCGATCACTTCGTCCATGTCTACCACCGATGAGCCGCCGGTGGTGACGCTGGTTGTGTTCATTGGCGGTGTAACGTACTCGGAAGTTTCGGCGTTGAGGTTTTTATCCAATCAAGAGGATTGTAAGTGCGCAGGTGTTTTCCAAGTGGGCTACTGTATCATGAATGTTATTGTAGCGTCGACGGTCTTCCATGTCTTGACGACGCAGATGGTGAACGGATCTAGTGTGGTGGAGTCGCTGAAGGAGACACTCACACCCACCATTCTTCCCGTTTGATTATGTGGCAGTATGCGTGTATAACTGGTGATTTCTTGTGGAAACTGTGATCGATGTTGCTTTGTTACTTTGCCCATTATTTTGACTCGGTTTTATTTTTATAAATATTTTTATTATGTAATGATGTTGAGTAGTAAATTTCGCGTTAAAAAAAACATTGGAGGTGTCCTTTTGTGAAATATCCTGATTATTATTCAGTAATGTCACGCCACGCTAAAACGTAGAAGTCGACCATTTTCATTTTCAAATTTTTCCGATTTTTGTCCGTGTGCATTCAACAATGTCTGCCGTGTGCGAAAATAACTTAATAAATATTTATTGCTGGCTGTGTGCTAGACAATGATAGAAGCCGTGCTGATATCTTTCGACGTGATTTAGCGCACAGCTGAGCGTGATATTTCTGGTTGAGATGGGAAAAGCTGCATAGAAGGGCTTAGATTTTGCATAAGGATAAAGGTTTACTGGGTCGCCTCTGGGCAGTCGTCGTACATGGGAATACCGGATCCCAAGCGGGCAGGGCAGTTGTATGTGCTGCACTCGTTGCACTTGCCAAAACAACGGATTCCTAAACCTGTTTTGTCATACAACAAACGGGATTTTGTTAGTCAATATTAAAATATCTGCAATAGTGTATGTTACAAAAAATAGGAAAACGATGAAAAAATAACAGCTCCAGTTCCAAAATTTCGTTGTATTGTTAACTTTGTACTCGTACATTACCGTATATACAGCCCTGGGCAGCCAAGTTGGGGCACTTTTGTAAAACAACCGGCAAATATTTGCAGGCCTTGTTCTGTTCTTATATTTAGACTTATCCCGTGTAACTTTTTATCGCAAATCCAGAAATACTAAAATTGGACTCTTTTGATCGCTCAGTAACGAGCCGAGCGTTGATTTAGGGGGAGAGGTAGCAGTCCTTTTTGGGATGCTTACATCTGCCGCTCTAATAAATTCCCCAGTCCATATTTTCGTGTGAGGTTTTCTGCTAACTCTTGGGTAACCCCAAAGGTATTTGCCACGGGAGAGAACAAAAATTTTGCGTGATCAGTGGTGGGCTTAGCGTTGCAACAAGGGCATCGCCCATTGACTTGTATGTTAAAACGGCCTACCGAAGATTGTGGTTGCCTGGCGCACAGATTGAAATAACCTAAAACTATTACTTTCAGTGCATAAGTTGTAGGCCCTGTTAGTTGATTTTCATGTGCAAAGGAATACCCGCCTCATAGACGGGGAGGTGGGAGTTCCAGAAGAGTGGAAGAAAAAAACAGCAAAGCTGTTGCGACAAAAAGTTATGGTGGCTGTTGACGGTTGGTTGAGCCGACTGTCTTCGGCTTGTTACGTGGATTAAAAACCTGAAACTGACGCTTAATGCTCTGGGAGTGAGATTTTAAGAAAAACGGTCTTCTCTGGCATTCTGCGGGTGCGCGACGAGCTTGGAAATAAGGTCATGCTTCATTTTAGCAGTGCTCGCCGACGCACTGCAAAGGTCATTGAGGCTTGACTGAAATCGACTGTTGTCATGCACCTCCCTTAGTAGAATTGGATGGTGAACAACTATGGTTTATCATCTTAACACTATGGCCTTAGTGGAATTTAAAAAAAAATTTTAAGTGCGAGGAGAACCGTCACTGCATACGAGTTTAGCGGTATTTTGCTGCTGGTCTGCCTCAGTTTTCAGCTCACTGCGATTTCATGCACGTTCTAAACATGGATATCTACAGTTCAAAAGATGCCGGACACCTTCGGCAATAATGTAAAAAATAAATATTTAATTATTTATTAACAGCAGACACGTAGTGATTTTTGGAAGAAACTGCCCCAACTTGGCTGCCCAGGGCTGTATTTTTTTGTAAGTAATAAAAAAAGAGTAAGTACCACTACCAAATTTTATTTGCACATAATTATTATGCATGCCACTGCATGGTACTAGCTGGAATGGTTACGACTCAACTTAAGCGCAACGCAAATGAGCGAAAATAAAAATGATAAAAAACTTATTTTGTTCAAACTGACATAAAAAACGTTATTACCTTGGGTTTTGGCCATTTTGCAGTATACCTCAGCGCGTTTCAATTCTGAACCATCGGTCATGCAAAAATAGCGTGCAGGGTTGCACTTCATTTTCATTCTCCAGTTTTTGAACACCGCTGCTCTGGCCCCATTGTTCACATTGCACGCTACACCGTGAAAAATTACAATCATAAACCATAACCAGGCAAGCGAAAAATTGTCTGCGCAACGTTAATAATTGTTATTACTTATGACATTATTTATATCGAATGTACCTACTGGTTCACTAATTAGTAATCAACCTATGAGTAAAATAAGCGGTTTACGGTAAGGAATAAGCGGTACATTAATATTAATTGTATTTATCTAGTTACTTATCGTTAGTTAAGGTGGGTAAGACTGGCGTGAAAAGCGCAACATCCGGTTCGGGAGTTATGACCGTTCATGAAGATCGTTTTTACACCGATCCTGACTTCCATGATTTTTTTCAAATTTTAAAATGAATTCAAAAATTTTTGAAATTCATTTTAAAATTTGAAAAACATGCTAGAACAGTGGATCGGTGTAAAAACGATCTTCATGAACATGCGCATTTACGTGCAAAATTTGAGGGAGATCGGTCTATAATGAGACTTTTGGTACACCTGAACGCATTTAAACTTTTTGGAATTTTCTAACAGTCACAACTCCCGAACCGGATGTTGCGCGCACAAACGGTTTTCACGCCAGTGTATACAAATCTTCTGGCTACAAAACGCCATAAACCGAAACAAAAATGTGTTTGGGAGTGCGCGAAAGTGTAAATTTTCGTGCATGTACACGAATTCGGTACCATGTACCGGCCCACTTCCCTTAAGTCACCACACCGTATACCGGTTTTCGGAGCATATTCAAATTTTGTGCGAATATACTGTAGTTATTTGTGCAAATACCTCTGTTTACCGCACGAGACTTGCTGCGCCTAACGTTTGGTACCATTAATTTAAATTTCAGCGAGAGAAAGTTTAATCAGTTAGCAGTGTGTACCTCCGCCGGGAGCATTAGCCACCAGCAGCATTCTCGAGTCATTGCAAGGGCATTTTCCGGTGCACCGAAGACCAATAGGTCGGTCTGCAACAAAACATTGTATGTTAGTAAATAATACATACACACGCTTCTAATTTCATCTCAAATTGGTGGTATTTTATTGTAATTAAGCCGACTGAGTTGAACAATTTGATAGAAATCTTCTCTGTGCGTAACGAGAAAATGAACCGCTGCTTGGTTTAAGACAGTAGAAATAACACGATGACTGAAGCATCTAGCAAAAGGTCACCTACTGACGATCATGCTGGCTTTGATGGCGCTGTGCAGCGTGCAGGTGTTGTTGTATGTCACGCCGTTGGTGGCGCACATCAGACCGCTCTGTGTGAAAAATCCTCTGCAGTTGCAGACCTCAGTTTGGGACGCGGTCAACGGGAGACTGCCGGCCGGGACGTAGGCAGGCGTGGTTGTGGTTGGGGGCGCTGTTGTGGTTGGAGTTGTTGGTGGGGATGTTGCCGGTTTGTTATCGGGCCACCAGTTGACGTTGTTGCTGTTGCCGCTGTTCTGGTCAGCATAAACCACACAGCCTGCGAGAAATAATAATCGACGTACGAGTAAAATCAGACGTAAAATTACTGAGTAAATGTTTTAACATGGATTTGTTTGACATTTTTCTACCGGTGCAGTAACAACGTTACAACTTACAAGCAAAATGCTACTTTATTTCTTTGGGTGGCAATAGCCACCCAAATAAGCCCCTTGTTAGATAAGTTAGATACCTAAGCTCCTTGTTAGATAAGTTACTAGTTTGAGTATTAACTCTACCGGGTAGAGAGTCAGTGACCACTGTACAGCGAGCGATACACTTGTATACTGTATATCTATATAAAAGTAAGATATGAATACACACATACTCGTATTCTATATATATGGGAAAAGTCAGTGCATGGTTTAACATCTACGTTACGTCCAGTAAACCTTTAAATACTACTCTAAGAAAAGCCTAAACAATAAAAAAAGGGATAGCGGAATGGATAACGGAATAAGCAAGGGGCAACGGGATTCAAGGCAAGACTTTGTATTTAAAAATTCAAAAGGCACATGCGGTAATTAATCGTAAGCCAAAGATTGTTTTTCGTAAAAACCAACATTTTTATCGTATAATATACGCACCCAACAGCACTTGTAGTGCTAAGCCGAGACACAACGTAGCGGACATTATAATGCGGAAAGAGATGTGTGACCTTTCCCCAGTACAGCTACGCTTGCAGACGAGAAATCGTCAAGATATTCCGTACGGTACCAGAACTTCCACTGCGCCAAAGAAAATTGAAGAGTGGATGCAGGTATTGAAAAAAGAACGCCTTTGTGAATCTGTCCAGATTACTTTGCGGAAATATCAGCATCATGGCGAATTTGGATGAGCTATGTGGAGTGGCAGTAACCATACAGTAAATGCTGAGTATCGACGTCAATGATCGAGCGCCTAAATGAGAAAACCAGAAAATGTTGCGCTTCGTTTTGATGGATTCTTCGTCAACTAGATTAGCATTTCGCTGTGTATTGCACAAAAACTGCCTAGAACGGAATGTATGATTCAGGCTAATAGCTGCTTCAATTCTCCCACTGGTGTGGCCTTCGTGATAAAGCGCAAACGAACAGAAACATTACACCTCTTATCGTCAACCTTAAATTGTTAGACCAATTAATGCAATTTTGATCGAAGCAATGCATTCTTTCGGGCTTTTTCCCGTACACTGTTGTCACTTGTCAGCCAACCTAGAACCAATGCAAAATCTCACTCTGGCTGATAACTGAATTTTTATTTCCAAAATCTCCGTTTAATGTCAAAACTAATTATGATGTATTTATTTAAAAAAAGATAAACAACAGACGAAGCAGAAATGTCAACCTTAAGGAACAAACTAAAAACCAACTGCTGTCACGAATAAGAAACACTGACGTACAGGTACAGTAACAACAAACAAAACACCACTGTTCCACAGATCGAGGCAACACTAATGATGTCTATGCTTATCGGCTGTCCTCTTCCGAGGCGGGGCTTTGATGATGCTATCCACGCGCAGTATCATTTCCGCTGCCTCGGCCGCGCTAATCAACACCTGCATCTTTACGCGGAACGGCTCCAAAACACCCACAACACTCATATCGTCCACCGTTCCCGTATTCATATCTGCAAAAAAACCGTCATGACGAATAACGAATCCGGAACCGAATATGGGTTAATACTAAACATTTCGTATCACTGTTTACATAAAAATAATATATGTAAGCAAATTCGGCAAAAGAAACGCATAAACGCATCAGCCGCATAAACGTCCAGGTTACGATGCAAAATTATAAAGTCACGAAATAAACTGATCATAAACGTTACAACTACCTTCGCGAGTTGTTGCGTCAGTTTCCATCATGTTTACAACCAGAGCTTGGAACAACTAAATACTTACTCAATCCCATGGAAACTTTGCCTTCCGTGTGGGCCGCCCGCAACTGCGATATTAGCTCAGCACTGTCATAGCCACCATTATCCGCCACATACGTCGGTAGCTGTTAAAGCAAACCAGTCTCAAACACATTCCTAACCAAAACCCCAGCACCAATAAAGGTTCAATGACGTAAATACCTTGCGCAGTGCACGAGCAAAGGCTTCGATAGCGATGGACTCTTTGCCGGGTGTCTTCGTCGCCAACTGACTAACCGCCTGCGCCATCAGCATTTCTCCGCTGCCGCCGCCAAAGATCACCCGTGGATCCTGGACGGTCTGCTGCAAGACACAGAGTGCATCGTGCATGGACCGTTCCGCTTCATCCACAATCTGCTGTGTAGCTCCCCGCAGCACAATGCTACATGCCTCGCCCACAGCCACACCTGCACGAAATACGGAATGGTTATTTTGTCACCACCCATAGTATATAAACAGCCTGCTAGACTTAATCCTACCGGAAAATTTGGTCATCCTCTCTTCTCCAATCAGAACCTCTTCGATGAGTTTGCAGGAACCTAATTTGACTTTATCCGGATGATCGAACGTTGACACAATTTCTCCGCCCAGCACGAATGCCAGCCGCTCGATGCCGTCAAAATCAGCGTGTTCAATCGCCATTACGCCGGCGTCAGCAAACAACTGTTCTGGATAATTGTAGATCAATTGTCTACAATACAAAAATCATCAAACATAACAAGCTGCCTCTATGGTCTGTCTGTAAGATAGTGTTGACGTTGCTGAATGGGATGATTACTGGTCAGCGAGGGTACAATTCGTACCTGTTGATAAAAACATTAATTCCATGCTTAACAATTTTATCCACTTTTTCTTTCATTTTCAGTTTCTCCGCAAGTTCCAGTTCGGCTACTTTCGCTGTAGAATCCACTCGGATACGAGAACCAAAAATCTGAAAAACAGCTTTGCCTTGTAGCCTTGTCAAAGGAAGCACCATACACATTCAAAAAACAAATCAAGGGACTTTATAAAAACAGCGCACCTTAATTTTATCAGTATCCATAGGCGTATTTGCGATCAGGATTTTTGCGTTTTCCATTCTTTTTGGCTGATTTACTCCCGGTCGCTTGGCTAAAAGAAAGCCTAAAACAGAAAACACAATGATCTCTGTCAGCACTGAAATCAAACCTTATAATTAGAAAGTCAAAAGAAAACGGAAAACGATGAAAACAGCGATTCAGGAAGCAAAGAAACGAGGTAAACAAATAAAAAACCTAAAACGCGAAACAAAAGTACCGCTCACACAGACTGTAAATCAGATGACAGTACTTACTAACACAAATACTAATGAAAGCACCAAAAAATCTCAGGTAAACAAACAGGGAACACAAATACTTTCTACCACGTACCTTCATCCAGGAAGGAATCGCTGAGCTGGCCGCCCGTTTTCTTGATGATCTGAATGTGATCGAGATTACCGCTTTCTCGCAATCGCAACACAGCGTCAACAGCCATTTTGGAGAAAAGGTCCCGGTGTTGACTGAGAATCTTGGAACTGAGTGTAGTACGGGCAATATTCATCAAATCTTCACGAAACTTAGCATCTTCATGACTACAGAAAAGAAATTTCAAATAACCGCATCAGAGCATCACAAAACAGGCTTCGCACCGATGGCTAAATGAAGATGAAGTTAACGCATCTTTCGCCGCGTTCACTGCTAATCGCCATCCCGATGTAATGGTCTGCGGATGGATCTTCTGGCCGATCATTGATTCAGCCTCCTGAAATAAAATTAAAAACTGCATTAATTCTTATATATCTACCAAGTTCTTCTATATAAAACTCTGTAATGAAACGAATAAGCAAATTCCATATAAGCAAATTTTATTGAAAGATTGGTCAAGAAATATGCGCCGGTACAATCACCAGACTGAAATCAACTAAAAATGGATTTACTGCAGTTACCAAACATCAGCATCTCGTGTAAAAATAAAATCAACCGCTTCGAATTGCTGTAATGGTTTACAGAGGATAGAAGGATTCTAATAGCGCTATATCATAATAAAAAAATCCGGTTAATGCATAGCTATACCTTAAGGAGCTCGGCAGCCAGCACCGTCACCGAAGTGGTCCCATCGCCAACTTCACTATCTTGCACTTGGGACATGTCTATCGAAACATCGAACAAACATGACCGAATCAGCTTCCGGTGTGAACGACAAGACATCTCGATCTCTTACCCACTAGAACCTTGGCAGCCGCATTATCCACCCCGATGTTCTTGAGGATGGTCGCCCCATCATTTGTTACCTGCATCTCACGACTGCGACCGGGAAAAACGATAATTTTGTCCTGAAAAACTCCGCCAGTTCTTCATTGAGTCTCTTTGAGTGCGGCGCTTACAACGTACCATTCCCTTCGGTCCCAAAGTGCTTTTAACCAGATCACCAATAGCGATGGCTCCGACAAACGCTGACAAACGCGCATTCTCCGCCTTGTCTTCTTCGGCGTCAGGAGCCAAGATCTGCACGGGATTCAGACTCACCTGCGCACAAAAGGCCGTCCATTACAATACCACATTCAACTCATTTGGTGCGCGCTGGTTCTTACCATTTTGGATTCACAAGTAAGAGTACCGACAAAAATCTGCAGCACAAGTTTACGTAAATCAAACAATTTAGTCAAATGGAAAATCAAAATTAATATGTTGATTCTGACTGACTCTTGAGGATTCTCAGAGTAAAAACTTTGCTGTCTCGGATGATCAGCAAGTTTTGCGCTGGCAAGTAATACAGACCAGCTCTTAGAAACGGTTACCTCAGTTGGGGTATCCGAAGTTCCGAACTGACTCACAGCCAACCGCCCATAGCGAGTGCACTCCCATAGCGCTTGGTGTGTTTTCCAACTTCGGCTCGTTGCGTTTGCTCTCCGTATTATTACGTAGGTATCTTAATCGCGCTAAAGCTTTTTTGCCAATTTCCGTTTTGGTTTTGTCATTGTAGTTTGGAGTTTTCTCACTGTTATCATGTTATGCAACTTTAAGCTGATTCTGCGGGTTAACAATTGACAATCTGACAGTGTGGTAAACAGGTTTGATAATCGCGAATCTGAAATAGTGTAATAATATCACATCCTGATGGAGGGGATTTTGGAGCAGCAGCGAGCTCTTCACGAAGAGCGCGAGCGTCTTGTGGAGACGATGGCACAGGAGATGGTCAAAGGCGAGACCAGCAAGAGCACGTATCGTCAGCAGCTGAATTCTGGCCATCGTATCAAGATCATGCAAGACCGTCACACGGAAGTGTGTGGACGGCTGGCCGATCTGTACGAAGACAAGGACAATCTGCGTCGCCAGGACATTGCGGCTCTGACTAACGGGCCTTTCAACGAATTCTACAATCGACTGCGGGGTCTGCGGGAGTATTACAGGAAGCATCCCGAAGAAGTCAGCGTTCCGCTGTCGGTGCAAGTAGCGGCCTTTTCACGGCTGGGACTGGGCAACACGCCGTCGCGACAGGCAGCAGCGGGCGGGGAGGGCAGCGCTGAGCCAGAGGAAGAACTCTTAGTCTCGTTTTCCGACGAGGAAGCCCACGGTAAGTTGAAAACTGGAATAAAAAGTAAAATTATGACGCTAAAAATAAAAATTTGAAAGCTTGGAAAATTGGTATAGGTTTGCGTGTGGTATTTTGCTCCTATAAGATATAAAATAAAAGACAATATTATTGTAATGTATATAAAGTTTATATTAATAAATAAAATTCGTGTATGGGGGAATTTAGGGAAACATTGTGCTTGTCGGTTTCTGTCAATTATTAGTTGGTAAATTGCAGCTTGATTTCAGTACGTAGTTGTTGACGAAGGCCGAATTTGTTGCATGAACGCGATTGTAAACAGCTTGGTACTGATTTTACATGTTCATTTTTATGTGACTTTTCAGGGCGGTTTTTGGATCTTCATCTGCTCTATGAAAAGTTCTTAAATCTGAAAGGCATTGTTCCTCCCAATTTTTCCTATCATGATTACCTCAAAGGATTTTTTCGGCTGGATGAGGTGCCACGCGACAGTAAGAACACTGCTGCTTATCGCCAGTACGTGGAGGCCGTATTCGAGTATTTGGCTGATTTCCTGTTCCGCACCAAACCTCTGACCGATATCAGAGCGGAGCTGGATAACGTGGAGAAAGACGTGGATTCAAAATGGAGCAAAGGGCAAGTGCCTGGTTGGGGAAAAGGTCTGCAATCCGCCCAGAGCGCTAACCAGGGAGTCCTGCTGGATCTGCGCAGTTTCAGCGCTGTCGAAGAGATTATGGAGCTGGGTATGGAGCGACTGAAGTCGGCACTAATGGCGCTCGGTAAGTCCAGAGTTGTGTCTTATGATACTGCTTAATGTATTTAATTTAATTTAAACGGACTGTGTCGAGTGCACATTTTGTTAATTGAAAAGTGCCACAGGATAAATAAGTAATTTATTTGAAGCAAGGAGTTGGCTGAAATGCCGTCTTCAGCCGTTCCGTGTCCAACTCCATGATCTCTTTTCGACAACGATGAAAATGCGCAAATATATTACCAGCACTGAAACTGCACAGATTCATTGAGTCGATTATTTGACAACTAAGCGACAATGCTCAGTCGTCAAATGCTCATTAATCTGCTTTCTCTTTGTGTGTCCGTCGTCGCAAGTTGCTATAAGAGTACATATGCATCGTTAATTTTGGAATCTTTAAATCGATTATTTTTTAAGGCATGAAGTGTGGTGGTACCTTGGAAGAACGGGCCAAGCGTCTGTGGTCAACGCGTGGCAAATCTCCGGCTGAAATTGACGCGAGTCTTCTTGTTGCTAAACCGTCTACCGCCCAGAAAAACCAGGAAGATAGTCGGCAAAAAGAGCTGGCTGTTCTGGAGGCGAAAGTCATGCATTTGGCTACGCTGGTGGAACAAGAGCGCAAATTAACGGAAGAGAACGTTGTGCGGAAGCAAGCTCGGGCTGGGCAGGAACGCGAAGAAGAGGAAGACGATGTCGTGAATGACGAAGAGGATGAAGAAGACGATGATGAAGTTATCTACAATCCCAAGAATTTACCGCTGGGCTGGGATGGAAAACCGATTCCCTACTGGCTCTACAAGCTGCATGGTCTCAATATCAATTATCCTTGTGAAATCTGTGGAAATCAGGTGAGAGTTTTTGTGGCATAATGGCATTTATTGAAGTATCGTAGCATTATTGGTACGTTCAGACATTTATTTAATATAGCTTATAAGCATAGCCAGATCACACAGTAGAGTAAATGTTTTTTGTTCAACAGGTGTACAGAGGACCGAAAGCATTTCAGCGGCATTTTAGTGAATGGAGGCATGCGCACGGAATGCGATGTCTCGGTATTCCCAACACGGCCCACTTCGCTAATATTACACATATCGAAGAAGCCGTAAAATTGTGGGAGAAGCTGAAGAAAGCGAAGAATGCCGATAAGTGGAAACCCGACGCCGAGGAAGAATTTGAGGACTCAGCTGGGAATGTAGTCAACCGGAAAACCTACGAAGATCTTCGCCGTCAGGGACTGTTATGAGTGGAAAGCATCATCACGTTGTTTCTTTTTTATGGATGTTATGGGACTGTATTTAATATGGCCGGTATTTAGCTGCCTCGTGCGTTTGAGTTCATTTGCGTTGTTTTCTGTGCATCCCTTCGTTTGTTTCAACATTCTCGGTACAATTTGTCAAAGGGAAATGAGCTGTTACTCTTTTTGGCTGTTGTTTGGTTATCATTGCCCTGGACTTGGTTCGCTATGTTATCCATTGCGGTCGCCGCCGTAATGAAATTGCTTTCTCCTTGAATTGTCGTACTGGTGATTTCTTCGTTCATCAATTTCAAATTTTTGCTGTATATTTTCAGAGCCTTGTGGAGAGAATCAGCAATCACACTAAAAACATGAAGAAATTCCTTTAAGAAACGAATTTTTCAAAGTCTAACCGAATATGATTCAGGCATGCGATGATGCATTTTGTTTTACCACATTCCGAGCATCGTCTTTTTGCTATGGTCGAGCGGGAGAAGGATACTTCCTTGCTTTGTCTGCAAAGAATTCAGGCGAAACAAATCAAAAGCAGTTGTGGTTGATGAAAATCCATGAGACATGTTTTGAATAAATAATAATCTAAACTGAAGCAAATAAACTTGTTAAAGGTGACAATAAAAATGTTAGAGAGTTACGCTTGGATCCAGTTCCAGGCTGATTGATTTGCAGATTTGATAGAAAACGTTGGGATGGATAATTTCCAAATGAGAATGATACAGTGCGGAGCTGACTACAGCAAAACGCCGAAGCGGCTTTGGAGCCTAATTTCAGTACGGGAAATCATTAATCAGATGAGAGCACGACTACAAAAATTGATTTCTCTCTGCGTATTCTGCGATCGTCAATTACCAGTTCTTTCGCCTCTAAGTTCCGCTTTCGTCTGCTGGGCGGTACATACGGAAATGTTTCCAGCATCAGCGAGGTCTGGCTCGTCCAAGCATTCAAAACGAAGCGGATGACCTTTGACAAAGCAACGCTATCCTGGATTCCAATGTTCCAGTCCAGTGCCCACAGTATTTGCTGCCAAGATTCATTTGTAAGTTTTATTACCATATAGACTCAAGTCAAAGATGGGATCGTGAATCGCAAACCCAAGCGTCATTTACGTACCTCTGGACCGTCGAAAAAGGTCACAAAATCCACCGAAACATATCCAATTATTCCGCGACTGTACGCCGTCCGTGCTATCTTCTCACAGTAATCAATCAGGAAATTCTGCGCAGCCACCGATGTCTGTGGAATAGAGTAGCCCAACTTGGAAAACGGTGCCTTATCCGCAATCTGATCGCCAGACGATTCAACACTCATCTTGCCTAAGGGCGAAATAAACAAATCACACGTCAAACAGGTCACATGGTCCGCCGTTGGCAACGCCTGGATGACTCCTCCATGCGTGATGAAATCTCTCACGAAATCCTTCCAGGTAGCGTAGTATGACTGGCTGCGAATGTTGAAGTGTTTCGGTAGTTGTTCACGAAGTTCGTTCTGCAGTGTGGATAGAAACGGCTCGTGTGCCCAGTACAACGACCACTGCTCTTTCTTCTTGGCGCGTTCTTTTCGGAGAAACGGTAGGCACGAAATGCATGTCATGTGTAGCCAGGCGATTCCGCGGCTGTCGCGGGAATGATTCGTTTTGAAAATCCATGTTGGTGTTTCCAAGTTGAGCACAATTAAATTCGATAACGATTCTATTAACTGCAAAAGAATACAAAATATTCAAAAACGGGACTAAATATGAAGTACTAGTATACATATTTGTACGCATAGCTTTCTTCTAACTTTCGGTGCATTAAAAACTGCAAGCTTATCGCAGATTGACTACACTTCTGTAAATCATCGGGTGTTATTTAATTTTCACTTATATTTCAGAGTTACGGCATCATCAGGTTGAGTATGCCAGTACAATTGGAGTCTTGTACCAACGCCTGGTCAGATACACCCAGCCGAATTTCATATTTCTATTTACTTTATTAATTTCAAAGCTTACTTGTTGTTCGGAAAATATATCTTCTTCACCGGGCGGAACAGTCACCCCTGCTTCGCGGAAAACGCGCAGCGCTCCGCTTTTCGTTCCGTAAACGTCGGCAACGTAGGGATCCGTTCCGAGGTAAGGAACGCCGATTTCTCTGGCCACTTCCAGATCGTCCACATGCGGATATCCACTGACCAGCACCGCCGGCCGCTGTGCCGCCAGTTGGCGCAGCGTGTGCAGACTGGATCCGCTGTATTTCAGGATTGTAGACAAGCAGAAGTGAAACGCCTTGATGAGAATAAAGCGCTGATATTAATTATCACTACGCCTGACAACTGTAAAATACGGCGACCAACCGGGAATCTGTCCACCAAAGCGGGAACGTGCATCGTTAACCTGTGGGATAGATTTTCTTCCGAAAGGTCATTGCATATCGCCGCCAATCGCAAGAAACGGCGTTGGTAATCGGCGTGTTGTTCGGCAAAAACAAGCGGTGAAATGTAGACAACGTTCACTGCTGAGTCTAAAACATGACTACTTCTATGGCCACATTTAAAAAATTACACAAATCAAAGAAGTTTGGCGCAGGTTACAGACACACAAAATCGCACCGTGGATATCCCCAATCCGACCAAACTGCCTGTTTTCGCGAATCGAAAAATTCTTTATCCGGCTTCGCAGATTCTGTTCCCATCCGAATGATGGCAAATGAATGTACAAGCGATTGCCATCCAGAAATTTTGTCCAATTGGCCTTTAGCCACTAAAGAAAAAGTAATCGGTCTAGCTTGTATTGGTCCCCAAAGTGCAAAACCGCGTGAATTCGCGCACTTCCAGTTTCTCGGCATAGAACATTCTGGATGTTTCCCGCGTGAAGGATACTTTTTCCCGAATGGCTTTCGTGCGCATCCACTGCAGCCAAATCTTGGAAATCGTATTAGCAGCTGCCCGTTGTTTGCGGTAAGTGAGATACCAACGACGCGTGACATAGCGGCGCCAATTGGACTGAATCACTGTCGCAGCTACGATTCGGCCGTTGGCGCCTCGAAACCTGCAACCCTGCATTATCGATCACACCACTGAATTCAGAGGTGAAAATAAGGAATTTAAAAATTTGATAATGCACAACAGTCCAAATCCACAAAATTAAAGTTACTTATGCATACCGCAGTCTTCATCAGTTTTTCAACTTCCCCGCGATTGTCCAGCAGACTCAGCAAGTGCTCTTTCGTAAAGTACTCTCGCAGTCCCAGTGTAGTGATCAATTCTCCTAACTTTACTGTGTCCACAACCGCCAGAGGAATATTGTAAAGAAGGAGAAAGCTGCGCAGAGCTGTCATTACGGTTTTTATCCTGGAAAAATACATTCAGACCTTGAATTTGTAAATGGAAGAAGGATATATAGAATGAGTGGTTGTTTTGAACAGTAAAGGCAAAGTAACGTCCCAGCCGTTTCGTGCCCTTTGGCAACTCCAGATAATTTTATACTTAAATTTTGTTACCTCACGTGATAATCTGGGAATGCAGCCAGCAACTGCGCGAAGGCCGTGTCGTTTCCCGAAACTTCCGCGTGGATCAGACTGATGTTCGGCAGAATTTCTGGCTGCAGATGCTTTGTGATCGAAAACAGCATGTTTCTTGGAATTATTTGCAGTTGGGCACCGGCATCGTTTCTGTTCAAGTCCGCTACTTCTTTCTTGGGAAATTGCTGGTTGTGCCCTCCTGCTTACCAGCGATAAATTACTCGTAATTAAGTAACGACGTTTTGTAGAAGTACCGGGATTTTGGCTGTTTATGCAACTCGGAAAATTTGTAATAATCCGTTGCAAAATTGAACGGCGCAAATACGTTTAATTAATTAATTAATACTTGTTACAAGAATTAAGAAAACATTGAAAGATTAAAAATGTTGTCTATTAAAGTTAACCTTTTGTGACTGGACGAAATCCAAATGACACCCCTTGCAAGTGCTGATCATGATCATGCGTTGAGTCACTTGAGTGTTTCCCGATTTTCACTTTTCTCATTTCTAATTGTACGATTGTGTTAGCGAGTTGTGCAGCATTTGCAAGAAATTCTCCAGTATGGGAACCGGTTAACCTGTGCGCCAGAAAACAGAAGAATATCAAAATTAATAGAAAAGATAATTTTTGCATTTTTACCAATACAAGCAAATGAAGCTTAGCGCAGTCTCACGTGCTTCAAAGGTTTGCTGGACGAGATATTGTAGTGACCTTTTGAAAACAGCGAAGTGGAGCGCCGGCGTGCTCCATTTGTCAGTTCCACAACTTTCACGAATCGATGTGATTTTTTATTCGGAGACTGCTGAACAGCAATAGCATTCGCATTCGCCGTGCGTACAATGCGTTCATTATCGGCTGTCTCTTCATAATCCGTCCACGCTGCTCGTGGCTCAGTTAGTGCAATTTCGCACAATCTTTCCAGAAAATCCTAAAACATTAAAGATGAACAAACCCTAAATATTGTTGGTAACAGCCGTCGAACGCTATCGGGTAAATAAATGTAGTACTGTATCACGTACATTGACGAAGGATTGTACAGCATCGATGGACTGTTTGGCAGCAACAGGAAGATTCAAAGGAGCCAGGGTGCTCCCAAGCTCATCGATTTTGTTAGTCAGAGAGATTAGTAGTTTCCCTAATTCACAAGTCGAGAGCAGCTTTTGCAAATCTGAATCCATCGTCACATGTAACAGAAAACTGAAAACAGTCAAGAGCAGTCACTCTAGTGCGAACTGCGCAGTTAACGCTTAACTATATTAATTTTAGTTATTAGCCTAGTTCTAACTTTACGATGTGACCTTTGGAGCGAGATGTAATAACATTAATTTTGTTACTTAATTGATCACTTGTACCTTGCTGCACTATAATGCACTAACCCAGGGCCGTCGCGAGGGGGAGGGGGGCTGGCGCTCCCCCCCTCCCGGAGGGAGAAAACGGGAAAATGGTGCGCCGGAATCTGGCGCTGGCGCGAAAAAATGGAACTGGCGCTGCCGCTTTGGCGCTGGCGCACGGAAAATTACAATAGAAAAGCGTAGAAAAGTGGCTCAAAAAAGCCACTTTTCTACGAGTTTTTTCAATTTTTGAGCCATTTCCGAACTGGCGCGCCGGGGACCGCGCGCCCCCCCCCCCCTTTCTTCGGACCTCGCGACGGCCCTGCACTAACTTACAGTAAATGCAGTATGTAGCGAGTCTGGAGGCTCCACTTGTTCCCCATGTTTCCTTATAGTGTTATGAGTACAAGTACAACCACACATACAACAATTACGTACTGAAAATTTCACAGTACTTTACTGTATTACTAATTTTAAAGTTCCGCACAGCATCCTGATAATCTGATTTTCTGGAAGAATGTTCGTAAAGCATTCATGTGGATCAAGCCGAATGAGTTAGCTTCCGTTGCTGTAAAACACCGAGTAAATCACCACACATCGGCCGGCGACCACATTTAGAACAATCGATCAAGCGCCTCGGATGACGGGTTTCCTTAAGACGTATCAGCTGATTTTTGACGATAAATATATATCAGCTTTTAAGCCTACATTTTTTCATATTATGCTTCGACCGCTTCGTCTTCCAGTGGTTCTTCGGAAATCTCTGCTCTCTGTAAAATCTGTTCCATTTACTTGGTTTTTTTCTTCTTTTTCAGTCGACTTAAAGTGAGTAAGTCCTGATCGGAGCGCACAGTCTGAGCGGTAGAGGTCCATCCTTGTATTTGAGGGGCTTTGGCTCCGACTCGGCTGTGAGCGTATGGGTATGCGTAGTGAGTTTTTTTGATTCACAATCCCAAAAATTTAATTTTTCTTGTAGCCAACTTAGTTGTACGGCTGCATTGCTTTCTGGAACTATACGTACATGTGCCATGGCTGCCGCGTTGACGCCTGAAGTCGCCGCTGCTCATCCGGTGACGAACTGCGATCCGCCAGTGGAGAAGCTGCCTCTGCCGCGACCCATTCTCATGGGAGGCGAGGAGAAAATGCGGGCGGCTGTCAAGAACGCTAGCCTACCTGCACAAGTGAGTGGCATCTTTGCGCTCCCATCCCGCGCATGCTCCATTTGGCATTGACTTTCCAGCTGAAAGAAGCGCTGTGCGCGGAAGGCGTGCACATGGCGGAGCCCGAGCACGTGCTGGGAATTCTGCAGAAGATGGTCCGCGACGGGCTGGACCGGTTCCAGGTGGTGACGGATTTCGATCAGACGCTGACACGTTTCCATCGCGATGGACAGTTCTCGCATTCGTGCTACAGTGAGTGTGTCATCTGTCCTGAAAGCATTTTCATTCGTTTGTCCAAGATTTTGGTTTTGTTGGATTTTTAATTATCAACTTGGGATACTTCATTTATTTTGTCTTGA
This sequence comes from Paramacrobiotus metropolitanus, assembly GCF_019649055.1. NCBI lineage: Eukaryota > Metazoa > Tardigrada > Eutardigrada > Parachela > Macrobiotidae > Paramacrobiotus > Paramacrobiotus metropolitanus. The sequence goes on along the minus strand of NW_026570253.1, from coordinate 1,134,164 downwards.
ACTGTATACTTAATTGTACGTTTTCCCTGGATCAGGCTGTTATTTACAGGCATCATCAGCCGAAGCCCACGGACATCTGACCAGTTTCGTTCAGACGTACGTTACAAATATGTAAATTTTGGAATTTGTTATCTGCAGTTCGTTTCTGATCCTTAGTCGCTGAAACTGCACGATCATTACGTGGAAATTGAGCTCGATCCCACCGTTCCTTTCGAGAAGAAAATCCCCCACATGGAGGAATGGTGGCTGAAGCAGCATGATCTCTTTCTGCAGCTGGGATTTCAGGAGAGCTGGATTAAAGAAATGGTCCGGGAATCCACAGTCGAATTTCGGTATATTTATGCGCTTGTTGCGATGCAACAGGTTGCTGATTTGAAATTTTTTCTGCGCTGTGATCGTTTTTCTTTGCGCTGTACAAGCCGTTAAAAGTAGAAGCTCAGGTGACTCAGGTCAATCTCAGCCAATAACTGCTCACTAAATGCAATCCTGGCTTCCTAATCCTAATGTTTTGCTTATTTCAGTTTTTTCTTTCAGATTTTTATTACTTAGTTTCCTTGACAAGCGAGCGGTTAATTTCGTTGAGACTGTGTTGGTATAATTTATTATACTGCAACTGGATTTTTCATTTCAGTGACCGGACGGATGAATTTTTCCAGAAGCTTGATAACTTTCGAGTGCCCTTGCTGATCTATTCTGCTGGCATTGATAATCTGATCTCCGGTAAAGCATCGGCATTGTTCCGTATATTGTTATTTTCAGTTTTCATTGAAACTCCTTTGGGTAGGTGTTCTGAGTGAGCGCTCCAATATAAAGTCAACATCACTGGAGCCGTTGATCGTGGCGAATTCAATGGTTTTCGATGAAAAGGTGTGTACAGTTTCATTTCTTTTTAAGCTGCTGTTACACATGTATAGTATTTTCCAATCGAGGAACGAGGCTATCGAGTAATTATCGAGAAAGGCACTGGATAGATTTTCTTAGATAAAGTTTGTTGTACGATAAGGAAGTGGTGATTCGTCGTCAGCCTATTGGTCAGACTATTTTGTAAAATGTTTGACAAACTTGACGGTGCTCTTTCGTACTGCTAGGGTCTGTTGAAAGGATTCCGGGAGGAACTGATCCACTCGTTCAATAAGAATGAAATCTTTCCTCACCATCGTGACTATTTCGAAAAACATTCATCCCGTCGTAATGTGTTGCTGATGGGCGACATGATCGGTGATCTGGCCATGGCTGATGGAATGCGCGCCAAGGAAAATGTTATTACTATTGGCTTTCTCAATACGAAGGTAAATTAAATTTTTAAACCACCCTGTTTCCTAATGTATTTAGGTATGATTCTTGATTAATTTCGCAGATCCACAGCTCTTTTAGCCTTTATTCTTCGAGCTTCGATATTGTCCTAATTGACGATCAATCCTTGAACCTTCCGGTAAGATTGTGTACAATTCTTAATTGATCGTTTCTAATTTGATTGTAAGCGAAGTCGCTTGCAACCTTGTAACATGTCAGATGTTACGATCTTGTTGCGGCAGTAATAGTATGCACATGGATGGTTTTTTTTGTTTAATATACGGTATCGTTTGTTTGGTTTTATATACTTTCTCTTAATTCTGTTCGATCAGTTTATTCTCATTCCTTTCAGATCGCGATTGTGGATGCAATTGGATCGTCGCGCTAACAATACGTTGGATTGTTTTTGTTAATTTTTTTTGTTTCGAGAGTCCCCTGGATGGAAGCCCTCGTACGAGTAGTTGTGAAGTGAAGCAGGACATTTCGGTATAAGCTACCCAGTGATCTGCTGTGCTGGTGCTTGTTGTTCTTCAGCATTTGTTTCTTTTCCTGATCTTGAACGGCACAATACATTAAGAAACTGGGGAATGCATCTGCCGATCCTCGCAATACGCGATAATATGGTCATAGGTCATACTCGATCCGGTAGAATCTGTTGTGGACGAGGTTACTATCTTTTATTGCCTTTCGAATTTTGTGCGGTACGTAAAGAAATAAAGAAACGGAAAACTAGACAGATTTCTATAGGAAAACAGACTGAAAAAAAATTCGGAATGTATTTCTTCCGTACACAGTGATTAAGGTTTGTGAATTCGTTACATGATAAGTTTAACACGATGCATTCAGCCACGGCCTGCAGCAAACAGCTGGGGAAACCAATATTTAAGTGATTTTCTTGGTTTCCGTTGGCGTTTCGGTTTCCATATTCTCATCCATTTTAAAATTCCAATTTCTTCTTGGGTGGCCGGATGTAAAACAACTGCAGTAAGATGAGCAATGAGCCGAATGTTGCGTGATTTGAGCGTATGTACTCATATTGTACAGTAATGCATGCTTATCAGACGCTTTGTCGTATCGGTCACTTCCAGACTGTATATTTGACACAGCTGGTCAAATGGTGATCGGTAGCTCATCAATATTCGCTATTTATACCCAGCTATACTGCTAGCCTTACGAAGATTTTACCGAATATGACCGCTCATGTTGCCGGGAATCCAGAGGTGTTCCTGCATTTTTCTGATCCTACTTTCCTGGTCGCAGTTCGTTTCCTTTACTACCTTACAGCCTGTTCCAAAATAAATAAGTGTCCATTTCGGACCACTCGTAGTAGTATTTTCTTCTGTAAATAAATTAAAAATAATAGAACGGATATCATACAGAATTACTGTGTCTTGGGTATTCTAACCTTGGGCATTCTAATTAAATGAAAGGTGTTGCAAATCACAATATAGTTCCAGTAAAACTGCTTTTTAAATTTTATGTAAGTAAATACGAAGAAGCAGTCGGCGTAAGGAATGCAAGATTTGTATCAACATTTGTCATTTAGTAAATTTTGGCTGACCTCATCAGAGTCTGACTTATTAGTGTGAAATCAGTCGCACTTGTAAAAGAACATATCATTCGACATTGTTCTCATCATGTCAGCAAAGCTGTATCCAGAATTAAAACGACAATTGTTCTCAAAAAGCGAAAACATATTCGCCAATTTCCTTACCCAATGGCGGTAGAACATTTCCGTCACGTCGATACTCGATAGGACGTTAATTCAGACTATTCAGTTAACCCGACGGTCCCGATCAGACGCTTTGCGATTAATGCAATGGTACATAGTTTCCTCTCGAATTCGACGGTTCTCCCATATTGCCGGCAGAGTTTTGCATGAACGCGCGGAGATATTATTGCTCCTACTGTATTTTCCATCATTACAGAATTCGTTCTGCAATGATCCGTTGTATAAAGTAATAACATAAAAATAATTTGTATTAACCAATTCGACGGAAATGTTACAATATAATTTGACTGGTTTCTAGAAAATCTTGCATGTTGACACTGTGCTGCATTACACGTATAGTGTTCTGCGCTCGACACCACGCGAAGTCGTTCATGAAGGTTGCAGTTCTAAAATTAGGATGCTTTTGAGGATGGATGTAAGTACTTCTGCCGCAATCTAGCTTGCAACATGCAGTTTTCCGACGCCACCTAGGTAATCATCGATTTTACGCCGGCGCAGCCGGGAGCGATGTTTGCTCTTCGCTTTTCGCTGGGTGATAAGTATGAAGTACTGTGATGTGCCTCTGCATACAAGGAAATTATACTTCACTGGAGTACAGAGTATGTATCTAAATGAACTGCTGAAAGAGGTAACACATCGTATATGGACTACGGCAGAAACGATAATACTTTTATGTACAAAGAAATCAACCACGAACTTTTTTGGTCATCGGTGATAAGAATTATGCGCGTCGCGATGTTGAAATTCACGTCAATATTGCCATACCTATCTGTATATGCGTTGCACAGGTTGCGCTAGAACTACTGTAGTTTGTACAAAGCTCAGTAATGCACATGAGCTGCCGATTGACGAAGGCCCTTCAAAATTTTTATTAAAACCCAAAAATCAGATGCAAAAGTAATTATTCTATTTGGTAACAAATAAAAATTAATAATAGCTCTGTGAGACTATCCAAAGGAATATAATAAAAATATATTTTGCCGGGCATTGGAAAAGATCGAATCACCAATTCGAAATTGCAGATATGTATAATGTACAATCTTGCTGTGCAAGAACTGCCGTAAATGTATTTTCTCCAATTTCCGCAGGCACAAAAAGACCATAGGAAGTATTATAACAACAGGTGTAACAAAACTCACATCTCATGGGTTTATTAAAAATACTTGTGAATTAGTAAGACAGAGCGCTACTATTCTTGCTCTTCTCCGGATATTCGTTTATACTGGCCGTCATCGTTTTGTCCTGGGAGACGCCGGAATCTGGGATTAGCCATCAAGTAGATTCCGGTTATGCCGAAAAATACTATGATGTATCCGGTTGAATTTACGAGTGCCGCTTCGCCGGTGTTGCTCTCGAAATTATGTCTGCAAACAGCAAATCCATAACGAAAATCGCATCAACTGACCAGTAAGCTTATGCTGGCTTCTATTATCAGATTTTGTGATGCGGTAAAAATTTTTTATACATACTACGAGGTATTATTCAAAGAGAAATTTTTTTGGTTAGATTTGTACAACAACTCAGCTTTTACGGCTACCTTTGAAAAAGCACAAGTACTAAAAAATACAGTAACATGTTCCTATAATCTCCATACACGTCATAAAACTGTTCTTCGGTCAATCCTAGCAGCGCTTGCACAACGAGAAGTCCAAATAATAATATGCCGAAAAATACATGGATCGGCATGTATTCTTTCGCCAACGATAAATTCGCTTTCGGGTATAAGAATGCGATGAATCCAAAGATCCACTGCCAAAAAACAAAAAAACATTAACCTTGTTAATAAAAACAAGCCGCGACAAAGTAGCATAGCAATAATATAGTGGCTTTTAAACGGAAAGCTGTCTGATTTCGATCGGCGAAGTACGAGTAGTTTAGTATCAAGTAAAAGTACCCCTTTCCATTCACATATGAGTTTCAGCAAAGCAATTCAATTTTTTTGCTGCTTTACTTATTAAGCATTATTATTGATTTTGGCTGATTGTTACAACAGATAATATGTAAGATATCGTTTACCTGCAGTGAAAATACAATGAATATTGTAATTCCCAGCCACCCGTGCTGCGAATACAAATTCGGATACGGCGTTGGACGCCCTTTCTCGTCCGTCAGTAGATTATGGGAATCAAAAACCGCAATCAGTGCACAAACCATGAAAACAATAGCGATAAACTGCAGGCTGGCATGTATTATCTTCAGCCAAAATTTAGGATAATTTCGGAATATCCGATACACCAAATTGGCTAAAACCAGAACTTTCAGCAGATATAGTCACCGTAAGTTAATTTCAATAAAATACGACTAATATTTTCAATAATTTTTTAATATCAATATAATGTAATGCGATTTCAATATAATTCATTTCAATAAACGTAAATTAAAGCCAGTGGTAAGATGTTAGTTTTCGTACTCGGAACGTTTACTTTACACTAGTGTGCTCCTTGAAGTGTAGTTGTATAAAATTAACACCACAGTGTTTTATAACTTCACTGGCTGCACAGCCGAGCACTTACCATTACCATGGACAAATACAAATGCGATAGTAGCCAGAAAGGGATGATAAAAGAATTCTTGTTCAGGGTCGGATCGCCACTGCCATGTAAATCCTTGAAACGTGTTAATCCACCCCGTTAGCATAAAAATCGTTGACACACCCAATATTTCAAAAATCCCAACCGCTATGTTGAATCTGAACATCACCGCATCGAAATCACTGTCTGACTTCGAATTGCTCATTGCGATTTATTGTTTCTTATTATGTACAAGAAATACACTGCTGTTTGAAAACAGCGTTAATTAAGGTATCAGTAACAGCATTAGGCTGTCAGTGCGCCGGTCTTCAACTGTAACGCGATCGTTCCTATAACTTGATTTAAACGACATAACTACACTTTCCAAATTTAATTTAAAAGTTGAGATGTGTTTTTTGCCGCGGCCGACCACTGAATGCAGAGAAAAAGTCGTTAACGTTGAGAAAGACGTTAATGCTGTTTGTCCCTAACTGCCGCGGGAATCGCTTCCGGCTTGAGAATTATCTACTAGATGTGAGAACGGAAATCTCTGTGCAAGTGCACCTATAACATACGGTTTGATTCCCATCTATGTGTAAGCAAAACAGTCAAGAAACGCGTTATCGGAAGTTGACGTACATCCAGACAATCTTCAGGAACTTAAAAAGAATGTCTGTTACGATTAACTTACGTCTTCATTTTTGTCAGCAAAGTTAACAAGTGCACTGCTCATTTAAATGAGAAACCTCTTATGTGATTTTATAATAACTAGCAGAGTCGCAACAAGAGGAAATGGCAACCCAATTTATACACCGTCAAATTTTATATCGGACCGAATGCAGCACAAACACATCTTTCAATATTACGAAATGCATAAATCTACAAAACAAACATCTGGTCACAAAGAGCTACCTACTATCCGCAGACCCAAATACGCAAAAAATGCCAAAAAAGTATATTACAAAAGCACATTCGCTGTACCTTTAGATATTTCTAAAGTATATGCCGATATTCCATATTTGATCAAAACCACATCATAAAAATAACCAAACAAGTGACTCCGTACGGATGCAAATAAAATTATTCGGACGATGCAAATTCTATAAATACGTTTTACCGGGAGAAGTACGCCTATAAAAGTACGAGATCCATATTTGAGAAACCAAGCCGAAGTGTCCGGGTGGAAATGACAGACAGTCACTGTTAATCCCGCGGAATATACGCTCCATCGTCGTCCGGTCGCGGCTGGCGCTTGAAGTTCGGATTAATTAAAATGTACACTCCATTCAGACCGAACAGCACTAGAATAATGGCAAGAATATTCACAAGTGCCGCTTCACCGTTTTTGTCGTGGTAGTCCGGCTTCCTGCAACAGAAACAATAGTATTATCGATTTCATTACTCAACCGTTGCATGCACTCTCGCAATATGAGACAAATAAAAAAATACTGCAACGATACAGAAAACTCTTTGCCACGGAAGCACGGAGAAATTCTGCATGTCATTACATTTAACGCAGCGTAAGGTTAGATGCAGATGGCAGGATTGTTATGGTGTACAGGACACTGTTTCCAACTTGATAATATCATTGACGCAATAAAATTAGTATAAAAAAACTAAGAGAAAGTGGAACAATTAAAATGCAATCGTTACACCGAAATAAGCATTATTTACCAATTATTACGAATTTTTCATGACCTGCGACTTACACATTCCAGATGGCAGCTTCCGTCAATCCCATTAATGCCGTTGACACGAAGAGGATGTGGATCAAGACGCCGAAAAAGACATGGATGGGAAGATAGCTGCGCCGCAGCGACAAGCTTACCTTAGGGAAAAGGAAGAAGAGGAATCCTGTAAGCCACTGCAACAGGCCGGCATTAATTGCATGCTAACTTTTACTGCGTGCGCTTCCTTCCACACGCACAGAAATGGCTATCGATTGCACCACGCCAACAACTCATTTCCTTTTCGCTTGTTGCTTGCGTGAAAAGCTGAGCTAACAACACATGTCGCATTCTTTTTTAACCATGTTAGAGCATCGATAAAACCAACAAAAGGAAGATCTTCATGAATTGCCTGTTGACAGTGAGTGCTTTTACCGCAGTACGGACAGACACCACCAGTCAGCCGCAAAACATATGCAACAAGAAAATATATTTAAAATTTTTAATTTTTTTCAGAAAACCTTGGGGTGGATAATAAAACACTGCCGTGTTATTTAGAACAATTTCAATACTAAACTGTTCATTTGAGTAGCAAGTATGCGTTCAGTTTACTGGGTCGGCAGTTTCAATTTGCTTACGAAGAGATTAATTGTATTTGGAATTATTTTAAAAACAGGGAACCACCACAGAAATATCTGCAAAAATGACAAACACCACAATGCGATAAAATATCTCGATAAGTCAATCTTTATTACAGATAGAAGAAACCATATAGGATTGTGTGGCTTTAATTCTCATTTGTACCTGACAACAGTATAGAACAATAGTGGAGATGCCGATCCAGCTGTGCATGGAGAACATGTTGGGATGGGGGTCGGGTTGGCCATGGCTGTTCCGGTGGTTATTGTGGGAATCGAAGACAGCCTGTAGGGCGATCACCATGAAGATGAAGGCCAGCAGCTGCATGGCGGCGTGGATGATCTTGATCCGGATCTTCCTCTCACCGCGCAGCAATCGATACGCTAAATTAGCTACATACAACACAGATATGTCATGCCATATCCGCGCAGCCGATCCCATCAGCACCTCTATTAATCGTTCATAATCACTCCTATTTTCCGACTTAACGCTAAAAACAAATACCTCTCACAACCAAACCACAAATAGAAGTATGTAAGTCAGACACGGGTAGCATAACGCATAACGATTGTAAACATAAGCATTCAAAATATCTATATACATAATGTATGTACTTAACATTCTTCAAAATCCCAACATATCTGAACAAAAAATATACGCCCAACAGAAATACGAGTACCAAATTAAAATGTGCGTCGTAAATTACTCAGAATACAAAGAGTATCTCCTGCTGATCGGAATGATATTATTTACTTTATTTAATGTTAAAACCGTGATTAATGATTATCTGTGACTGTATTTCTATCACCACCTCAAAATTCAAAGTACAGAGGGTTATTCAGCCAAGTGTGGTCAGCGCATTAAAAAAATTCCTATAATTCAGCCGTAGCGCAGAGTCAGATTCTAATAATTGTTTTATTATAACAAATTAGTTTTGATGCTTTTTGCAAATTTTTGTGACAATCGAGCTTAAACAGCCCGCAATATTGGCTACTGACCTAAAGACTCCGACTCTAAACCTTTGACCAGGCAAAATTTGGCTTTCGATGATCTGGCCTTAAAAGGATCGTCTGCTTTTCAAATCTGGATGGTTTTAATTGTAAAAACGACGATCCGAATATTTTTCATAGCAAAACGATTCCATATTCTTGCGCGTTCTTGCGGTAGGACGGTTGGAAAAACGCGAAAACAGGAAGACACTCGCAGGAGCCATGCTCATTGTGCGAATTCTTACTCACGGAGCTATAGCTATCCTTTTCGTTCCTCCACAAACTAAAGTTGTAACGCAGGTCTTTCTTCACAATTTACAATGTTCATTGATCGAAAAGGACGCTCCGCGGATTAAGCCTGGCAGAGAGGAAGAAGTCATCCAGAACCAGAGATGTGCTCCCGGGAGCACTGCTGAGAAAAACAAGGATGTTGCTTCCTGATCGAAAAACTAGTAATTCCTTCTGAAAAGGATTGTTAGAAACCCTGACAGGTTTTCAATGGATTATGGCGAAAACCCAAATTTTAAATTAATTTTGAGTAAAGGGAATCCATTTCCTATAGCTGAACTGGTCAACTGTTGCCAACATGGGGGGGATAAACTTAATTTTTTCATGGGCTACAGGATAGCGAAATCTTGGCTCGGTTGAATTCAGAATATGATTAAATGTTCTGGTTATCTGATAAAATTTTTAAAAAAGTAAAATAAGCCTGCAACGGCTAAGCAGAAATTTTCCAAAAAGTGACCACACTTGGCTGAATAACCCTCTGTACTGTATGTAAAAATTACAAACAGAATTATTCAATTATTATTGTTATTAAGACAATTATTGTTATTAATTAAGTGAAACAAGATAATTCCGCAATCAAACTTAACAAGCATAAACAGCATAAACTCAAATCACACTCACTGTCAGCAGAAAGAATAAAATCGGCGGAAGTGACATGTAAGAATTAGAAGTAAAGTCTGTAAAGAAACGCGGGCAATACCGCAAGATAGGGATACGGCCAAAAAAGGTTCAAATGGCAAGATTGATGATGCTCCTTACTCAGAATTTTTTTCTGAATCGAATGTGCCGGGACAGGAGCAGATCCGAAGTCACGTGACTGAGCTATGGGTCAATTTGCATATTAGGTGCTTCGTCATAGTTTTTTATGTAATACCTGTGATAAACACGCGTTTTATAGCTAGTTTGAGTCGAATGAAAAAAACAAAAATTCGACTCAGAAAAAAATTCTGAGTCGAATGATACGTGAATCACGTCGATCAGAGATCGCATGACCAAGTTATGAATTTATTCAATCATTTCTGGATTTAAGGAGTTTAATACTCCTTCTTGCTGATGACGTCATATATACGTCATAAATGACACGTTCGACTCATATTTTTTCCACTCGTAAAGGTCAAACTAGGTCACAAAGGTCACTTGACTGAAATACTGAAAACAGTTACAATTAAATAATAGTTGCTTAGCGGTAATGCTATTATTTAGCCAACTTATTTTCGCGTAATTTCTCAGACAATTTGTGTTTTCACAGCTAGGTGACTCGTTTCTTTAAAAGAGACATATGGGCTGGTTACAGCTACCAGCAGCGTTACTCCTTTCTTTAAACGAGACAGGAAGTAGAACTTCGAACTAATGTTACTCCTTTCTTTAAGCAAAACAGAAGAAGTGAAGAAGTAGCACCTCACAGCAGTATTACTCCTTTCTTCAAACGAGACAGAAGTGGTAACACCCCTCAGTAATGTTACTCCTTTCTTTAAACGAGACAGGAAAAGTAATAACTCACAGCAATGTTATACCTTCCTTTAAGCAAAACAGAAGAAGTAGCACCTCACAGCAGTATTACTCCTTTCTTAAACGAGACAGAAGTGGTAACACCCCACAGCAGTGTTACTCCTTTCTTTAAACGAAACAGAGGAAGTAGAACCTCAAACTAACGTTACTCCTTTCCTTAAGCAAAACAGAAGAAGTAGCACCTTACAGCAGTATCACTCCTTTCTTTAAACGAGACAGAAGTGGTAACACCCCACAGCAATGTTACTCCTTTCTTTAAACGAGACAGAACTAATAACACCCATTAGCAATGTTATTCCTTTCTTTAAACGAGAAAGAACTGGTGACACCCCAAAGCAGTGTTAATTCTTTCTTTAAACGAGACAGAAGTGACAACACCCCACAGCAATGTTACTCGTTTTTTTAAACGAGACAGGAAAAGTAACAACTCACAGCAATGTTATGCGCAGAAGAAGGCAGAAGAAGGAACAACTAAACGCAACGCTACTCCTTTCTCTAAACGATACATGAATAACTGACACCCCAGAATTGATTTGGTTTCGTTCACTGTTTCGCAGTTTAGGTTACCTCTTTCTTATGTTTCCTCGTTATATTTCTTATGATTTCTTATAATTTTTGTGTTGTCTTATGCTTCTTGTAATTCTTATATTTCGTTGTTTTTTACGATATCCTGTACTTCTTAGATTTTATTTTTAATGTGATTCGCCAAAATAGATGTTAGCTTGTGACCTTCAGATGACCTTTACTCCAAAGGTCACGACGATTCATTTCAGAGGAACGGAGTCGATGACGTCATCAGCGTGTCCTGCTTTCGTGGGTCATTTTACCATTTTGTACGTCACCGTGGTTAAATAACACGAGAATGACTAGTTTAAAAAAAGGCCCGAAAATTGACGAAATTTAAAAAAATTTAGAATTTGGTCACGTGATTTATTATTCACCTGAGATGGGTACTGTTCGACTCAGAATTTTTTCTGAACAAAACAAGTAATGCACCGTCTTTTTGTATGGAATTTGCTTACTTTACTATGGTAAGGCGCCCATATGCAAATTAGCCCATAGCTCGGTCACGTGACTTCGGAACCATCGTTGTCCCGGTCCATTCGACTCAGAAAAAAATTCTGAGTAGGATACGTCGATAATCAGCCCATTTTTTGCAAAACTGGCCATATCCCTATATTGCGGTTTTACCGAAACGCGAATACGCGCTTTTGCTGTTGTCAAGAAGTGCAAGTTTCCGAGGCAAAACAAACACATACCATTTCCATGGATGAAGCAAAACGCCAAAATCATCATCAGTGGATGAAAGTTGAACTCTCGGCGCGGATCTGCTTCCGACCAAGCGAAGCCACCCTGATAGTGGCCCAACCATATGGCAGAGAGGATGATGGCCATCAGGCCCAGAAATTCGAAAGTTCCCACCAGGAATGTGAACGACTTCAGATTAGGCGCTGAGTGCTCCAGCGGACTGTCCATGTTGAGAAATTCCTTCTCGGCCATTGCTCACCTGCTTCTGGAACCGAAATCAAATGATCACAAGGTATCTCTATCAGGGTATTTGGCTTCTCGTTTTACTCGGGAAGTAAAACAAAAAACAACTGAAATAAGTACTGTAACAACAGTAACACGCTGCTGACAGCTCGCTTTTGTCGCGATCGCAACAGCAACATTGGCGACGGACCGACGGTAATCAAGCTCGCGGCTCAATTTTGACGGTCTGGACGAACCGATCGGTTGAGTATTGTTTTCCAAGCCGATGGGTGGCTTCAAACCGCGCGCGCTTAGTCGTACGAATGCATAATACTGTTACAGTAATTTAATTTCACTCCTTAAATTTGGGAACTGAATAGGAATATACATCAAATACGTCTTAATTATTCATGCAAATTTATCAGTTTTGATTATTGCGGGTTAGATCAATGATATGAATATACAATCACAGCAATTAATTTAATTCAACTCATAGATGCACAACGCTAGTGGCTCGTCTCTCTTCCTTTTTTTAAACTTGCAAATCGTAGGTACCCACAAGACAAGAAAAACTGTCTTGTGCTTACCGGTACTTACAAATAGTTAGAGTAGCATTTCGACAGAGGCTTGCCTCGAGAACAGAAATAATGGGGTGCTGACAAAACTGCAAAGTTCGCTTTTTGGTTAATAAACCGTTTATTATTTCCTAACATTATAAAATCATTAACAGTCATTTCGATTAAAGACAGGAACTACTAGGTCGTGCATGAGCCGGATATCACGCTGTTTCAAACTTTCAATCAAATATTATATTTAAAAATCCAATATTATAAGCATTGTTCAGAACAAAGCTCACAGTCGCTACAAATCAGAACCAAGTCGATCAATTTCATCTACAACAAACTTCATGCTATCTTTGGTAGCCGGTGGATTGCAGTGTATCACCATCCGAAAAAAATTGGGTAGCTTGCGATTCTCATGCGGCTGGTATCCAATGAATAACGTCCCTTGCTCCATCATTCGTTGCTTCAATCGAGGAGCGACCTAGAATAGGGATGAATAGAAAAGTGTACAGAATGCAAGTTCGTCGTCCAGTGGTCAAGTGTCTGTGTTGGCGGGGGTTACCATCTGACCTTTCTAACATCATAACGGATGCAAATGAGTACCAATCTTTCAAAGGCTTAAAAATTGTTTTCATTGTAAATACTCGAGGTCATAACCCTGCCATTTTGAGTTCTATTGCAGTACCTGTTCAAGTGACAGCAAAACACCAGAAGAAACCTACCTTTCCAATACTTTCGCGAAATTTGTCAGAGTTCCAGTCCACATTGCTTCTCACACTCGGAGGGATATAGTAAAAGCAAACGTTTGTGCACTGCACCTAAAACAAAAAACGCCGCTATATGAACGCAGCTTTTTAACCATTGTCTCACATACTATTATCAATGTGTAAATATCATGCCAGGATAAAACACGAAACACATACCTTTGGGATGACCAAATGGAATCCCTCTTTTTCGCGGATCAGTGACGCGAGATATTCAGCCATGTCAAAGGCGTTCTCCACAGCCGCGGCCAAATGTGATCGGCCTCTTCCCTTCCACGACAGCCACAATTTCAAGGCATCATTCTTTCGTCCACACATGAATGTTTTATCACCGATATCGTAGTCCATATCGTAGAATTTATCACTTTGAAATAAATAGGATGATTTATTGGAGTTGCACTCGTGTAACAATTTCTGTAGTAAATCAAATCCCAGTTTAAGGTAAATCTGCTGGTCCATAGTTATATGGCATAATATGAACGCAGTTATCTGTGTCACTTATCGTGCCTTATGTTTTGTAATGAACATAGCCGTCTGTAAAGGAAGTCCTAGCATTTTATGTGGGTTCCAAATAACCGAATCCGCTCTGAAAATATACACAAATTGCTGCACCTTCCTAGTAAACTCGCAATCAGACCAGATTAAAAAAAACAATGGTGTGGTCCATTCTCGATCTGAACTGTGAGATTTAACCCAAAACCAGTTAAAGGTTAGGCCTACCGGTTGATCCCTTTCACTAAATAGCTCAGCTTCGGTGAAACCATTGCGGCTCCGCCCCATGCTGCCTGCAAAACCGGTTCATCAAACTGAGAATCCATCATTCAATAACCCCGGAAACCCCGGAAAAAAAGTCGGCAAATAACCCCGGAAAAAAAGTCGAATTGTTTCTGAGCCAATTTTTTCGTAGATCTATTTCAACCGGAAATTCAAGATCTTCAGCAGTTTCTAACATGTGTCCGTACGTAGCCTAAAAATCTCAGAAAGAAACCATTAAATAAACACCCACTTACGTCAACATGCATCCAAATGTTGTATTTTTGGCATATATCCGCAATCGCATCCAGAGGATCGAAAGCTCCGAAAACGGTCGTTCCACTGGTGGCAGACACAAAAAATGGCACAACACCTTGCTCATGAGCTTCTTTGATTCGCCTCTCCAGTTCTTCTGGTATCATACAGCCGAATTCATCGACCGCCACCTTCCAGACATTATCGGTACCCAGACCCATAACGGATGCTCCTTTCTGTAGACTATAGTGGCACTGCAATGAAATCTCTTGAACCCACTGCCAAAATTCCAATGCACTAAAGGACATACTTCTTCGGATGTAAGGATGATTAAGGGTTTATCGAATGTGGCATTGCCCTTCTTTTTGACGTCCGGTTGGTACCGATAACGAGCCAAATGCATGCCGAGTATGTTGGAAATCGAACCGCCTATTGAAGACGAATTTAGCGATATACGCAAGTACGAAATAAAAACAAGACATCAACATTAACTGTAAGGACATTAAATGATGACTTTACTTATTAAAACTTAAAAAAATTCACTGATAAACATTTGAAAACCCACATGGTGTTAGCAAATGCTTCCACATTATTAAAACGAAATACAAAACTAATAATACATGTAAATAATAAACACTACAACAATATTAAATAAATATAAAATAATGTAATAAATAAATATCAATATAGATATAATTCGTAATAAATATATGCAATGCCGTACCACTTACCCGGATTAAATAATCCGTCGATGTCATCTTCGTCGGTGTATCCGATAAGTTCTTTCCCAACATAGCGAATCATGTATAACTCCATCAAGGTAAACGACGGTGCAACTTCGTAAGTGTACCTAGAACCACACCGTACTTATAAAATGGCTTGATTCGAATACAAACAGAAAAAAACCATATGATAATATCCAGAGCGCTTTTTCGCGCTTCTTCGAGCGCCCACATCGCCAATTTTGCGCAGCATACCTGAATTCGACGTAGCTTTAGAGAGTAAATTTTATTTTCATATAATAAGCTTACTGGCTTGTTGCAAGAAACTTAATAGAAAATAATGGGTACTGGATAGATTATAGGTACACGGCCTAGCAAACTGGCGGCTTGAAACTGCACACCCTACTGAAATCAGGACCGAAATACACAAAACCAACAACTTGCAAAAAAAACGCAATTATTTGCACAATTTCACGTACTGATTAATTTATATTACGAACACTTTGTGAATGCTGCAACACGTACGTATGTCAGTAAGTAACATAATGTTGCTATTAATTTTGACTATATTAATAATTTATCTTCTCTACGCTGAATTTTCCTCACACGCTTGTGTGCAGTGCTTCGACCATCCAGGCGCTCATTAATCCGTACTCGTCCAATCCTCCCCACAACTGATTGAAGAAAGCGGGATGCCCTTCAAAAAACCAATAACAAAAACTAAGCAACTTCGGTTAAATTTGGCAAACTGCGAAATTATTTTGCGGCTGTCCGCTGTCGTAAGTGCAGTCAGTGCACAATAATTGCACTCATTGCTAATAACTGATTTAACAAAATTGATAATAATAATAATATTGATAACTGATTTAATAATCTGATTCGCACCAGCATGCAGACTGAGATCCACTATCTGTTTGCAGATTTCCACCATTTTATCCTCTGAATTCCCCGTATCCGCTACTGCCAAATCGAATGACTTCTATTCGAAATTAAAATGGGAAAGTAAAACAAATATTTTCCATGCATATCAATATCGTGCACAGATATGATGTATCATGCATGTACCACATCGTGCTTCCTACCTTCATATCTTCTGGCAAAAGGAAATCCACAATTTTGCCATTCTTATTTGCTCGATTTTCCCATGTCTTCAGCAATAACGCCACTACCTCCTCGACCAATTTTTTCCCCGTATAATTGTTGTTTTCTCCATTTGGTAGATCGTTCGGGCTCCTGGAAGCCGGAGCACCATTCTGCGAGCATTCGGAAGTGTCCATAGGTGAGTCAGGAGATTTAACACAACCAGCAAGTTCAGAATTGACTGCCACTGCAAAAGCAGCTGGACGATCGCGAGCCAAACACATGCGTTTGAAAAAACCTCCACCGCCGGAAGGCGGAATATCTCCAATGTTATCAGCCATTCGAACCACACGCAACCGGATGGTCGTCCGTTATCAGAAAAGACTCCAGAATTCGACGAAGTTTACTTAAACAGAACCGCAGTGACGTAGATTTTCGGTCACGACTTTTGCGGATGGCGTATGGTGTGGATTGATCAGTGGCGAGGCGTGGGCTAACTACGAAAAGTATGTCGATTTACCCCCGCGGGAGGCGCACTACGCGACACTATGCCGTACCCACCCACAGCTTCCTTATGGCTGTGCAGACTCGCAGAGTGCACATATGCAGCGGAGTCGGACGGTGGTAGGGCCATTTCAAAATTTCAAAAATCGTTTTCAAAAAACGGTTTTTCCGGCAGGCGATGGGGGGTTGCCATCGCGACAGAGGGTGTTTAGCACCCGAGACCATATGGCTCTGTTGTGTAGAATTTGTAAGGGTAGTCTTTTTTGTAGAAGCAGTAGTTTAGCCATATGTGTCCTGTCAAGGACGATTTTCGGGTTGGGTGTTTCGATATAAATGAGGCCGCTTTTAAAGTTCTCTGACGAAATGATTTTTGATTGGAAGTTATCGGATGGGGGAGGTAGGTATTTGCTGGTGATTGGTGGTTTTGTGAAGTATAGTGTGTTGTGGGTATATAAAAGGAAATCGGAGTGCGGTGGAAATTTAGTTGGTTAAGGGAAATTGTGAGAAGTTTGTTGTGTGGATTGTGTTGTAAGATCTTATTTGATAGTTTGATAGCAAAGGTTGTTGTAGTAAGGTGGAGAGTGGTTTGGAGTGCCTGGAAAGAGGTGTTTGAATGGATTTTGGCAGATTTGTGACAAGTAAGAAATTTTTTTAGTGAATTTTTGTCATTATTGGTAATTTTTTGTTGCATTTGGTTTTCTAAGTTGAATAGATTAAAAGATATTAAGGAATAATTAGAGAATTGGTTGGCTTTGGCTTTATGGTAGTGTGGTTTAAACGGAGTTTTAAGGATATCTACGGAGTTTTAAGGATGTTATACAGTATATCTGTATATTCGGATGTTTGGTGTGTAGATAATATCATGTAGTGCAGCTGCTTTTCGCTAGTGTGAAAGATAAAAAATTTTTAACGTGCTACTAGTAGAACTTTTAGTACTTAACATTATCAATAATGTAACTTACTAGTATAACGAGCTAGGAGTTTTGTTGTAATGACTTTTGGTAATTACCTCTCATAACGAAGAGATACATTAGTCGTTAGTCAGAAAGAATATGAGAAGGAGAGATTTTTTGCTCGTGTAGATTTTTTTGGAATTTCATGTTAAAATTTTAATGCTTTTTTGGGGTTTGAGTGTTTCGGGGGGGTGTTTTGTTATTTTTGCGATTTTTATGTTTTTTATTAGTCAAGTGCCAGTTATGACAACTCTTGAAACATAGTAGGAAAATATATTATTCCATTACTGCGTTTACTAAATTTATTACTTAATTTTATTTTCTTTCTTATCTTTTTGCTTTGTGGCGAACGTTATTTGTTCTTTTATTCACTTCGATCAAGATTAACTTTCAATCGACTACCAACTGATGAAGTGCCCAGAAAACAGCTATACTATTTACAGTTTTACTGTAGTACTTACTATGGTGTTGCGCGGTATTCATTGTTATATTCACTGACGCTTATTGATATACTTTTTCCAACTACATCCAATCATTTTTTCTGTGAGAATTCAAATGTGCAGCACATTAATGGTGCATTACTATAGAATTTTTAAAATAGTAGCGAGCGCTTACTTATTTTCACTAAACACCGGTATCGCTAGAGTAGGTTGTTGCACGACGTATAGGTCGTTTTTGAGACTGTTATCTGGGACAGTTTACATAAATGCAGTTTACTTAACTGCAGAGGACTTTCTGTAACCGGTAACTGACGTTATCAATAATAGGAAGGTAGTTATAATATTTATGTTAATAAATGATGAAAGAAAAGGAAAATATGGATCATATGAAGGAAAATAGAAATTAAATTATGGAAAAAATGGAAAAGTATATTCTGGTAAAATATAGAAAGAATAAGTGGCATTATAGAAAATTTATTTGGGATTTTTAGAGTTATGTTGTGTAGATATTGTAGTTGATAAAATCAAATTGAAGAAACAGGTGGATGTAGTGCTCCGTATGGTTTATTGTATAGTATATGTTGCGATAGTATATGATGCGTATGCGTATATAGTATATGATGCGTATAATGTACTGTAAAGTTGATTGGTTTTATGGTTTGAATCTGGGTATGTTTTGGAGTAAATGTAGTTATGGATGAATGATTATGTGTGTGGGAATAAGATATTTTGAAGAAACAGGTGGGTGTAACGATCCGTATGATGTGAAGTCTGTTGTATTTGGATTTTTATTTTACTAAATCTAGTAAATATTTTGAAGAAACAGGTGGGTGCAACGTTCCGTATCACTCAGTATTTTAGGGTATTTTGATCCGTTTTGAGATTGGCAAGTGAAGTTGGAGTTATGAGAGACAGGTGGGTGCAATATTCCGTTTAGAGGTTTACAAATGTTTTTTATTGTAGATTAAAATCGGAAAAATTTGGAGAACATGACTTTCATTCCGATTTTTGTTGCGGTTGTTTGGTTGTATGTTTGAGTTGTTTTTGTATACATGCCATTTTAGGTGTATGGTTTTTATTGGTAAGTGTTTTAATTTAATTTGATTGTGCAAAAATTTTTATTTGCTGGTTTTTTAAGGTATTGAAACGAAAATGGGGGACAAGAATTTGGGTAAGTTATACAAAGATGGAAAAAAGAGGTGTTAAGCGAAAGTGTGAAAAGAGTAAGAAACCTAAGAAACCTAAGAAACAGATAAAAGAACAAATATTTGGCAGTTCATATTTTAATAAAATTATGGTTAATTATTATCTTTGACTGAGCCGAAATCATCGGAAGTTACATTTGTCTACAAGCCAATAACTGTAATTACGATAGTCATGAAGCATAAGGTTCTAATTTATATTATAAATTCTTTTGTTATTGTAGTTGCAAATCGTTGACGACAGTGGTGTTGTGGATGTTGTGGGATATAATCAAATTCAGCAGCAATTATTTGGACATTCAGCTGCTGCGCATCAAAGCGGATTGATTGGGATTCACGATTTTTCAGCTATGAATAAGCAATATCGCGTCATACTGAAACAGTCTTATGCTTATATTGAAGTTAGCAATAAAAACGTTTCATAAATATAACAAGATATTAACACAAGTTATAATTTTTAATTTTTATAAAATATTCATATAGGGTCGGAGCAAAGAAACAATCAGCAAAACGTATATGGAAGAAAAAAAGCCAGGTATAACCTTTTTTACGAGAATAAATTAATTATTAATCTTCAAAATTAATAATGAATTTTTATTTTGATAGACGAAATTCCAGGAAGTGCTATGGATATTGTTGTCACTGACGACAATACAACCGTACTGCAGCCTGACTCCAGCAAACGATCTGTTGGTAAGAATTTAAATATAATTATTAATTTAAAATTTATTTTTTCTGAATTTATTTATTTACCACTTATTTGTTTATGCAGGAACTCCGAAGAAACGAAATAAATGAATGGAATAGCATGAACCGTTGCTTTTACTTTGAGATGGACCAATCGTTTTCATTTTTATTGTTGTTATTTGAGCGATTCATGAATTTATTACCGCCATTATACCATTTTTCTAAGTGCATTATAGTTATCTGTGGTATTATTATCTGACAGTGGTGGTGCGGTATTATTATCTATGTGATGTAGTTATGTTGAATTACTCGTTTAATACTTGTAAAGTTTGTATCTTAGTATTTTTCTTATACTGAAATAAACTATTATTTTGTTATTTTGTATTGGTTTTGTAGTAATTAACTTTTAAAGTTACCAATAACTAAAGGACGAAATAAATAAGGCAATTTCTTTGTTTTCAAGTTTGAGTAGATCATAATATTTTATAAATATGCGACCTACTGAGTCCAAGTAACAACTTACTGGTAGCTGAGAACCTTTAATAATTATCATGGTACGAGTACAAAATATGCATTAGAACAAAACGGCCTTAACGAAAAGAACAGTTGTATTATGCTATCCTGATCGGGATCATACCGATTATACAAACCGAAAGTCAGCTGATGTGTGGTAACAATAAGTGAAAATAAAATTAAAAATTAAGATGGGTAAATTTTAAAATATGCGTCCAACTGCGCCCAACCAGCATTTACTGCCAGCTCGTAGGAGGTAGCATTTAGAGTCAGGTGTGTGTTATAAATATGCGCCCAACTGCGCCCAACCAACAGTTACTGCCAGCTCGTAGGAGGTAGCAGTTAAAGTCAGGTGTGTGTTATAAGTATGCGCCCAACTGCGCCCAACCAACACTTACTGCCAGCTCGTAGGAGGTAGCATTTATTGTCAGGTGTGTGTTATAAGTATGCGCCCAACTGCGCCCAACCAACACTTACTGCCAGCTCAAAGGAGGTGGGATTTAGAGTCAGGTGTATGTTATAAATATGCTCAGTTAGTTTATGTATGTTATAAACTAACTGAGCTGCGTCTCTATCGGAGTCCTACGCACAACCATACTTCCAACTTCATTAACCATTCTTCTTCATTAACCAACATTCAATCAATTATACAAACACCAGGTGGCGCTTCTAACTCTTAAACCGCCTGCCACTTGGCCGCCTCCCCCGAGGTGGCCGCCCGTTAGGTGTCTTTGTAACTTTTCGATTTTTTTAACTGACTTGTGAGTTTAGTTTTGATTTTAATCGACTGTACGCGCTGCAGTTTGGATAAACTTTCTGCAAATTAATGATCATCAATCATCAGCCTTGTGATCATACTGGACTTTATTCTATTACGTCAAATCCACCTTGGAATCCACCTTGGATGAGTTGGATCCTTCTGGAAAGTGGAAGTCCAATACGAAGTACCCCCAAATAGCACGGAAGATTCCTCTGCACTGCACCATTTGCTTCGCTATGGTCCGCTCCAAGTTGTCACAGCAAGTTCTTCATTTATACAGAGAGCTGATAAAAGCAACATCAGCGAAACCGGGATTCCGCGATCGTATACGCCAGGAATTCAAAGCCAACGCGAGTATTCCTCTCAAAGAATCCATGCGCATTGAGGCGCTGCTGAGGCGCGGTAGAAGACAGCTGCAAATGGTACAAGATCCTCGCACAATTGATCTGAAAGTGATTGGAGAAAAATTACATTCACCTGCATAAAACTAGCTGAGAATCCGCTGCTGGCAACACGAAAATGATCAACAGCTTGGAAAACAGCAGGAAAAGGCGAAAAGGCAAAAGCTTGTAAATCATTGCACTGACTGAGGTTGCCGTAAATCCATTGGAGCCAGCCGCGTGACTTATTGGATATTGTCTCGATTTTAAGAACTGCTCACTAGCCAAATATCCGTAGCAGCACTTTGAATTTTTAAGGATGAAATGGGTAATCACTGACTGGAAAATGGAAAAATGTTTGATCTCTTGATCAAGACTTCGGGGAGCATTTGTTTGAGGGAACAGCAACTTGGCCACAAAGATTTGAATAATGGCTAAATAATGCATTACGATCTAATGCTTGCATGTTTTGCTCGGTTTTGGTGCCCTGAAAAAGATCGTTGTATAGAGAAATTATTAACCCATTTTATAAGTGACAGTACAGACAGTATTAGATGTTCTACAGATATGTATGTGTTTCGTACAATACTGTAAAGTATTGTTACTATTGTATGTACAATATCTATATTCGGCTGGGTTCATGGTGTTGGGCGACATTTGGCGCTTTATTTCAGTTACAACCAGTTAAAACAAAATTCGATTAACTGCGGACGTCTCACTGCTACCAAAAATCAGCGTGTTTGTGTTTATAGTAAACAGTAGTAATAATGTTTAAATAAATACCGTAGAAGTAAGGAAGTACATATCTACTTAAAATGAATTTATACTTAAATGCAAAACGATATGTGTGAAATTACGGTAAATGAACTGCGAGCATTAAGGGAGGTATTGTAGAAGTACAGTACCTTTATATATATTATATATTTGTATAATTATGTACTGATTGTGAACACTGTACCAAGGTGGATAGGGTAAACCTTTTACACCGTGACTGTACCTGTATGAAGCATCTATAAAAGGCTTAAAAACCGATTTTACTGGTTTTATCTGTAAGAATTTTTGATAAGGTTTGATTCTGTGGACCTGGAAATTTTTGCATGTAAGTATACTCGTACGTCACGATGATGTATCATGCAGTGTAGCGCCGTACGGTAACCTTATCGAATACAGTAATCATGCTTACCGTTAAATGATAAAATTAATGAGATTAAGCACCTTTTACCGGTGTTTGATTTTGTACCTGTACGAATACTCAAGAAGTCGCTACCGTACCCTCTTCACAGTGCGATGTTAGAATTGTTTAATTAATTTTTGTGTGCAGCAGAATCGAGGAGTACAAATACGTAGCTGAATCTGACCAGTAAAACGATCTCGCAACAGTATAGATCACTAAGCATCAGTTTAATAGTTTCCTTTCAATATATTGAAATAATGCAGTACGAATAATTACACAATTTGGTAATCATTGCGCCAGTGGACGCTAATGTCTTCATCCGATGTGGGACGATAATGACTAATCAGCCGAAAGTTCGCTGCGCCAAAGTGGTTGTTGTCGGAGATCCAGTGTGTGGGAAAACCAGCCTGCTAATGGTATTCTGCAATAAAACCTTCCCATCGGTGCATATTCCCACGGTGTTCGAGAATTTCGTTACCGATGTCATCATTGATAACAAAAAGGTATTTCTTGGACCAAGTAGCCTATTTCGGCCCATATAATACCGTTTTTGGGCAAGCCGATAGGATGCAGTCTTGCAGAGTTGCAACAGTAAACAAATGTTGGACGTTACGTTAAACTGAGCGAGCATGATGTAAAGTAGGACTAAAAGTATGCATCCACTGAGAATGTTTTACCTTTCTCGTATAACAGTATCTGCAGTTAATTGCATACATTTACGGCAATTTGATAAACTTTTGTAGACGTCTGTGCATAAGGTTTATGCAGATACCCCACACGAAAGTGATGCGGTCAGAATGCGAACGTGCGCATTCTGGATTCGTTTATTCTGCACGATTTCTGAAACTAACGACTTTTAAAAAATCTATGCTATTATATTTTTCTCCTTCAATTAAAAGCCCAGTTGGCTAGAAATTCAATGGTCGAAGTCGATCGGATTTCGCGCCAGCTCCGTTGGAAAATTGAACGTTCTGCAAAGTGCTGTTAAAATGTGCGCAAGCGATGAAGCGTCCGTATCTGAGCGCATACCTGGGATGCGATTTAGAGACGACCAACTAACTACATAATAGCAACACTCGAATATGCGCAAAGTTTAATTGGAAATATACGGAAACACGACCAAATCAGCATAGTTTTTCCGCATCACTTTCATGCGGGTACGTATTAGTAGCGAAGCTTTCTACAACAGCGCGCAATCTTACGATTAATAGGTAATACGGTATTAGATATAGATATACAGATACGTAAGTACATTGTAAGCCGCGCCTTGAAGTGCAAACCCTAGTTTGCAGTTGCAATGTGCGATTATACTTGTACTTGTATTTGAAATTGTTGGTTTTATTTCAGGTAGAAACTACTTTATGGGATACGGCCGGACAGGAAGATTTTGATAGGTGAATGAAAAGAAGCTGCGTTTTTTCTAACTTGCTTTTTTCTTCGTGTAGAAAAGTCAAAGATTCTTCCATGAATCGTTTTTTTTTGTGTACACAGATTGCGACCGCTGAGTTATAGAGAGTCCGACGCTGTTATTATTGTCTATTCCGTGGATAATCCCACCAGTCTGCAAAACGTATCTGAGAAATGGTCGCCTGAGGTACAGAAGGGAAAGCATTTTTCCACTCGTCACTGATTCCTATTTAGGCTTCAAAATTATAATTATATTATTTAACCACCTTTCATGTACTTTTTCACTTTATGCTTTCGCTGCTGGCATAACGTTTAGCATATTATTATGTGAGTTCCCAATCTAACTTTATGCCCGTCTTTTTTAATGAAACCAGGACAATTTCAGGTCAGACATTTTTGTCCCGGCATCCCTGTGATTTTGGTTGGCAACAAAACTGACCTTAGAGCGGTAAAAAACGATGAATCCTCAACTGTTGAAGCGGTAAGCATTTGTCGCGAGGTCATTGTTAGTTAACGTGTTGACCTTTCTACGAGAACAGATGTGGTAACTGCTGTTTGCCGCAATGTGCCCCGATTTTGCCAATTCAAAGCAATTTGAGCATTTCGCATTTTTTAAGCAATTTGAGCATTTAATGCTTCCCTTATTTTTTCGGTAATCCCAGATCTGTAGTGCAAATACGGAGTAGGCGTCTGAATTAAACGTACACCGATCAGCAGGCCCGAGCCCAATGCAATTCTGATTAATTTTGGTCTTCTTTTCTGTAATTTGTAGCCGTACATAGAGAAAATCGAAGGCGAAGCGCTGGCATTTCGGATAGGAGCCAAAGCGTATCTGGAATGCTCAGCCAAGACGAGCCAAGGCGTAACCGATCTCTTTCTGACCGCTGTCCGGCATGCCCTGCTCAAACGAAAGGAAAGGTCATCTCGTACTTGCTCTCTGCTTTAACGCATATATTCCGGTTGTCCGGCCGAACTGTGATTGCTGCTTTCGTGGTTATTCATATTGTGGGGAAAATCGTGAGTTCTGTTTCCTGCTCGAATATTTCTGCGTGCATTAAGCATTATTATTGGATTAAAACTTCTTTCGTTTGGGTAACACAGGAATGCTACCATGTTGTTAATTGATAAACGTGCATGAATGTAAAAACAGATGCTGGATAACAGAAATCCTAAAAAAAGGGAAAATGACGGTGCGCCGAAACGACTGACGTGGGAGGTAATAAAAAACCTACTCCAGCCCTACTCATAGGATATGCAGATACAGATGCAACACACTGTGCACACTGTGCGTGCTTACTGCTGCGTTTTCTTACAGTTACGTAATTGTCCTACGCTATCTGTCAGCTTTCTTCACTAACTTCACTCATTGTTTTGTTGTTAGTAAGTATTAACTTATCGCGTTATATTTTGCGGAGAAGATAAGAAAATCCATGTGCCGTTCTGCTCACCGACAGGAACTCCATGTGGCTAATTCCACATTAATGGAGAACGATCTTATGGACATATCACTAGCTGTAATCTTTAAAATTGTTTGTTAGCGAAATTTGGGATCGCTTTTTGGTTTGATCAGTTTTTCATTTCCATGAAACAGCCTATACCTCCCGATAAAAATGGGAGCCGGATCGAAATCGAAAATGGACAGGTATAAGCTGATCGTGGTGGGCGATGGCGGATGCGGTAAAACCTCCTTGTTAACCGTCTTCACCAAAAACTATTTTCCAGTGGAACATGATCCCACTGTTTTTGATATGACTACAAAGGATGTACAAGTGGCCGGGAAAACGGTGAGTTTACAGTCTGTCCACTTATATGCACAGTAATACCATGCATGGCAAAATATAAATATAAATGTGTTATGCCTTGGTAACACTGTATGTACATATGAATATGACTTTTGTATGCATATGTAATATGTATAATACTTACCGTACTGTCCGTTACAGTCCGTATTCTTATTTGCACAATGCCACAATTCCAATGGCATTACCATTACATTACTAGACGTGATAATATTGCCATTTACATAATTATATAATCTTTTTTTCATAATTTATGTCACAATTAATAATATTATAATTAATTTCATAACAATGTCATAATAATGTTTCGCATTCATGTCAAACAATTCAAATCAATGTGGTACCCATTATTAGCATACAGTGATTGGTAATTTGTATAAAGATGCAAATGTATAAGTCCGTGCGCCGTCAACAAACAGATCTTATTCATATGAATATTTTGCCGTTGCACGTTAGAAGAAATTATTATTGATTTCTGTATTTCTACAAACTTTGACTTTGATGTACAATACAGTACGCGTAAGCGCAAAATAGCTGCATAGATACTGTAAGTACATATACGGTATTTACCAAGCATACGAGCTGAAATTTGAACGAAATCGGCTTATTGTAAGTGCAAATGAACAATTTTTTTTGTTTTGTAAAATTTATTGAATATGCACAGGTGCATCTCGAATTATGGGACACCGCGGGTCAGGAAGAATACGGTAATGAATGTACTTCGCAATTACATTGGATGCTTACTGTGCGCATACTAACAATAAGCATCAACACTCAAAACATTTCCAGACAGTTTGCGGGCCTTGGGTTATCCGGACACCGATGTTATCCTGCTGGTCTTTTCCATTGCTCATCCAGCGAGCTTGATTAATGCGCAAGAAAAATGGTTACCAGAGGTAAACCGCAAGCCGCGCTGATTTTTGCACCCACGATCAAAAATGGGTAACTCCTTCATTTGCCTAGCTAGAAAATTATTGCCACAAAAAACCAATAATTTTGGTGGGAACGAAAAAGGATCTCCGGTCGGACCAGAAAGTGATGCAACATTTGGCCAGCAAAGGAATGGTATAGGATGTTTTCTGAAGTTTATTTTTATACATGCAGGTTTTTCTTTTGTCTATATTGTTCACCACGAAGGTTTGTCAGAATCTCGCAAACAGTTTCGTTCTGCAATGCGGTGCTTTTTTTGTTACTTTTGTATCATTGTTAAATAGTACATATACCGATATACGTCAAGTAAATACACGTCAAATTCCGGAAACGTTATTGATCATTTTTTTTCAGGAACCGATCAAGCCGGATGTCGGTAAGCAAGTTGCCGCGAAAATTCACGCTCTTGCATATTTAGAATGCTCCGCTATACGGGGCGAAGGTGTCAAGGAAATCTTCGATACTGCTGTGCGACTGATTACGCCAAGAAAGAAGCGATTTTGCAGTCTGATGTAGGAAAATGATTCCTTCCGTGTTGTTTGCCTTTTGGAAACCCGCTGATGCTAAACACTGTTTTCATACACTGCAAAAATGATGACTGATTTAAGATTTAGCTGTGGGTTAGTAGCTATTTATTTAAATTTTCATTATTTTGCAATTTTTTAAATTCAGATTTAAATCAAACAATGAGATACGGGTACTTTGTACACTTTTGTTCATTGCGATTTTTGCTTTGGTCTGTCAATAAAAAATGCCATAAAAACTATTGTAGCGCTGAAACTGTCCCGGGAACAACTATTGTAGTCTAAGTAGTACCAGGAAGCGATACCATAAAAATAAATATGCAAGAAAATAGAGGAAGCGATACCATAAATACAAATATGCGGTAGAAAATAAATATGCAAGCCACTAATAAAATTGTATATGTCGATCAACTCGTGTTTTTTGGGTATTAAAACCTTCTGAAACTTTATTTTAAAATAAAGGGTTGTGGAAATACTGGGGAAAAGTTTTGCTAAAATTGGCCTAGCATATCATAAGTACCGCAGTCATCAAGTTCAGTATTTACTATTTACTACACTTGATAATTATTAATTATTATAGTTGTGACTTGTGAGAAATTTGTACAGTGACCTTACGAGGCCGTTTCGAGAATGTCTCTAAGGCTACCCCACTCAAACGGCAGCTATTAAACTATCCACTGCGTTCGCGGTACGGTAGCTTGCAACTTGCATGTCTTGCATATTCATTTGAAAGGTTCTCAACGACAATAAAACTTTTATGTGAGCAATTTTTTTATATTAAACATTACTATTAAATAGGTTTTCTCTGTTTTTTTGCGCACAATAAATTCAGATTTAATTGTTTTACATTGACGAAGCCATTCCATTTCGTACCCTGCTCTGATCATGGCGTAAGTTAATACACTTCGCGTATGTGGCATTATAACTGTTAACTGTACGCGCACATTTCTTGATTAGGACTGCTGCGAAGCCCAAAAGTGAAATGACTCAAGATGAGCTGCAGAAGCTCGAAGAGGAAGAATTCCGCACCGGACCACTCTCCGTCCTCACTCAGTCCGTCAAGAATAACACCCAAATTCTGATCAACTGTCGAAACAATCGAAAGCTCCTTGCGCGCGTCAAAGCCTTCGACAGGTACGCTGAAACAGGGACGAACCCGCTGCCTGTTCAAGCACACTTTCGCTGATCGGTACTGTGACTGTATTCCCTTGCAGGCACTGTAATATGGTGTTGGAGAATGTCAAGGAGATGTGGACGGAGAACCCGAAGTCCGGGAAGGGCCAGAAGAAGGGCAAACCCGTCAACAAGGACCGTTTCATCTCCAAGATGTTTCTGCGCGGCGACAGCGTCATTCTGGTCCTCCGCAATCCCCTGCAGGCCACGCAACCCAAATGAGGACACCCGCGGAGCTCTGCTCCCAATTTCCCGACTGCATCTCAGCCAGTTTTATTGGTGGTTTATTGCTAATTATTCGGGTATGTTGGTTATGTTTCTGATTTTTGTAGAATTTGTTTTTCATTGTGTTACCTGAGCAAGTTACGATACAGAGCAGATGACTGTGGCGTCACATCGGTTTAATACTGTTTTCACATTTGAGCGGTTCAAATTGCTGTTTTACTGGGAATGTGCGGATTGTTGTTACTAATCACTGTTTTCAAATCTGAACCGTATGGATGACATGTACGGGAAATCGTACGCGATGAAAAAGGTTGCAGATACTCCAGAAACTGTCGTTGCGGTAAAAATTCCGATAACACCATACCCGATATCATCATGCAATCGAAAAATGTTGTAGTGCTGATAATTTCGTAAGAATACTTTATAATTAATGGAAAGCATGGACTCATAATGATGTTTACTTATTTGACATCGCAGGCGTTCGTTTCGACTTTTTTCCGAGCATGCAAGAGATGGGCAGTGGGCACTTTACCGTGCACTGACGTAGACCGTCGAACGAACAAACAAAGCGGAATAAACGAAATTGTTATTTCTAACAGGTTAATACAGCATTGCTTTTTGATCGTAATTAAAGAACACGAGAGTGCTTAATAACGGAGCGTCTGGAACTGCTTGCGAAGTTTGGGAAAAAGAATTTATTTGGCAGCATCGCCGGCTGAATTTAAGTGAAACAACTAAAAATTACGGGGTACAAAATCTAAAAATTAAACTTATTGCAACGTGCCATACAAAAGTGAGCAACTCGGCAGATCTACAGCATGAGGATAAGTTAAATCAGAGTAGCGTCCGACATGGGACAATTCCAAAGACAGAAAAAATTCGCTAAGCGAGATATAAGTAAGACAGCAGACTAACCGTGTGGATCATCAACATCTCGGTTAAACCAGGCTAACAACAGAGGGCGATACAAGATTACAGGCAAAAGCGTTTACAAAAATAAATCCGCCATAGCTATTCCTATGGACCACCAATAGGCTATGATTTCAGTGGCCATTGGCCACCGCACATGTCTTGTGCTCGTGCTCCTGAATGGATAATCCTAGCAAAATATGGGTATTAACGCAGCACACAAATCAATCTTCAAATCGACGTTTGTGTTTGAAA
This sequence comes from Paramacrobiotus metropolitanus, assembly GCF_019649055.1. Lineage (NCBI taxonomy): Eukaryota > Metazoa > Tardigrada > Eutardigrada > Parachela > Macrobiotidae > Paramacrobiotus > Paramacrobiotus metropolitanus. The sequence continues at coordinate 1,104,095 of NW_026570253.1, read as the reverse complement.
AACGCAGTATACCTTGAAGAGTTTCGGGCAGCCGCTGAGCTACGGCGGCATTTAGCAGTGGAACGAGTGAATAGGGGTGTCCAGCTTGCTTAAGAAATGGGTGCTGCAGCAGTTCTCGGGCGGTGGCCCGTTCGGCCGGATCTCGCACTAACATTATATCGAGGAAGTTGAGTAGGCGGGGTGATACACGCTGGACATTCTTCAGCCGAGGCGGCGGCATATCACGAATGTGACGCATTGCCTACAAACGAAACAAAATCACCGATATCAGAATAAAAGACTGCACTGATGATAGGTATTTAAACAACTGGCTAAACAAAGTAACGGTACTCGCGTAAGACAAACCTGTAGAGGCGGTTCGTTGAAGAATGGTGGTTCTCCATCCACCATTTCCATAATCATAATACCTAATGACCAAATGTCGACTTCCGTACCATACGGCAAACGAGAAATCACTTCCGGTGCTGCAACGATAAGCTCAGTAAGCAAAACATTTTTTGCAAGCTGAAACCAGCTTTGTCGGCTAATGAGTATTAAAAATTTCGTTTTGGAGTATTATTTTAGCGGGTATAGCTTACCCATCCAATAAGGAGTACCGACGAGAGACTTTCTTTTGGGTGTGTCCTTATTAACCTGTGCACAGAAGCCGAAATCGGACAATTTAACCCTGCCGTCGCTGTGCAGTAGTATTGAATCGGATTTTATATCCCGGTGTACAACGCCTTGAGAATGCAGATAAGCCAGCGCAGAAATACATTGTAAGGCAACGGTGGCTATTTGCTCCTCATCCAATCTAAGAAACGACAAAATCCCGTGTTAAATTGTGAAACAATTAGATCGTTCTTTTCCCACAGATATACACATATCCATGATTTAATCCACGCCGAAAACACTACGACACAAATTAAAAGTAAATGTGGTCCGCGTTTTTCTATGACAAAAAACAGGTTATCTTCTACTCTGCACCTGTTCAAAAAGCTTCTCGTACTTAATAAAAACGTCAAAATCAACCACGGAAGGTAATTACAAGGCGCCACCAGCTAGTAAATTACTATGTAAGAAGTAATTCTCGAAATTACCGGCTGCTGCTGGTAACAATATCTGTCAGAGCACCGCCTTCCAAATACTCCATCACCACCCACAGTTCATCATCAACCAGATAACTATCATACATTTCCACAATGTTAGGATGATGATAGTCGCGCATAATGACGACCTACGAAACGAAAACGCATAAATTATTTTATATCTTTTTTCTACAGATGTGGGATGCTACACACACTTCGTTCAGCGGAGACCGATACTCGGTTTCAGAGGGTATAAAATGCGATTCAAAAGCTCCGAAGATAATACAATACACCCTTCTATAATTGTTATCATGTATCCGAATGTAATTTCCATGTTGACAAGACAACAATGCAAAATCTGGGGTGCCTCGTGTCATGATACGGGTGCAAAGTAAACATCGCGCGTTGTAACCCCAATCACACTGACACTGCAGTCAGTTCATCTAATTGGCAATTCAGTAGACATACCTCATTGAACAGCAGTTCGCGCCGTTGTTGTTTACGCAGATCCATCCGTTTGACGGCGACAATGCGTCCGTTGTCCTCGTCAGTCTGCTTGGCGATGCAGACAATTCCCGTCGAACCTTCTCCAATCTTCATAAAGTCAGTAAGGATTTCCCGTGGGTCTTCAGAATTGACGACCAACTGCACAAATAAATGATCGAATTTCACAGAGTGCTTTGGTAAAGCTTCTGCCACGAATAAACGGCAGCCATTTACTAAGATCTTATTCGCTCTATTGTGCAATGATAAATTATATACTTTTCCCTACGGCATATTACCCAGCATTTTCACAGCGACATAAATTAGAATTAAACACTTGCTTAACGTTAGTCGATAGTTCCTTAATTTTTCGCGAGCTTTGTTGAAATAACGTTTTTTCGAGCGCTTTGATAATTTCATTTACGGTTTCCTTCATATTTAAGGTATTCAGTTCACAAGTCTGTAAAAAAACTTAACGCATAAAATTCGTAACCACTTTTACATAAAAACACTTACACTGAGAGCAGCGCGAAACTGCTCATGCGAAAGCATCTGTTGTGGCGTCATGGCCGTATTCGACACCATTCGTTCTGACGCAGTGCCACCAACCGGCAATTTCGGCACTTCCTGTGGTCTTGGCGGTGACACCTTGCCCACTTGAGTCGTCTCTTTCTTCTCTTCTTCCGGCTGCAGTAATGACAATGGTGGCAATGGCAGGTGATCCGACATCGGCTTCATATCATGAACGGCACCACCGGGCGTCACAAAGCGCATTTCCGTTCGCTGCGGCTGCAGGCCCAGACTGGCGTGCGCCGACTGCGACTGCGGCATACGCGCATGATGGGGATAGGTATCCGGATACGGCGGCAACTGGGGCGATTTCCGCGGTTCCGCCGGCATCGGCACCAAGGAAGAGATCGTGGTCGGATAGACCAATACTGGTTTAGCATGGAGAATCCCGTTCGGCACGGGTTTGCCGTTGGAGACACCGTTGGCAGACGGTCGGTGGGGCGTCATTCCGTTTGGCCCTGGATACGGCATCATTCCATTGGGTGTTGAATGCGGAGCCATCCCGTTAGAAGCTGGACGAGGCAGGGTTCCGTTGACTGCTGGAGGGAAGAATGCGGTGTTGGGCGGAACGTAACGCGGACTTAAGGGGCCGGGATGCGCCTATAACATAAATTATGATGATTATAATACGGTTAAAGCCATGCTGTCCATGGGTGATATGCACGTTTCTGAAGGTCAGACATCAATCAAAGTACTCAGACAGACGGCCTACGCAAAGTCTAACGGACATCGCCCAGCGGCAGCAACTTGTCCGACAAGTGTCTCCTAATTAAGAGTCATTCCTGTCCTAAGATAAAGTAAACGACGAATATTTCGCGAGACAGTCTTCATTCATAATATGTATACGGCGTGAATAATTAAGGAAGTAATAAAACAAACTTTTACTTACTCAATTTCGATCAAAATGTATTATTTCTTCCACACCAAGTTTACAAATCAAGTGAGTAAACTCGGTGTAAAATCAAAAAGTCCAAACACAGAAAAGTCAAACGGTAAAGAAAAATAAAATTCTTTAAGAAATACAGGGAAAAAAACGATGCTTTTTTATGCCGATAATCCTATTCTACACACCTGAGCAGCAATAGCGTCCATGTACGGGGGAGGAACCCTTACTTTGGGTCCCCCGAGACCCTCCCGCATCCGTCCATCCACCGTGTGGAGCTGCTGTAAGGGAACCCTCGCATCCGCAAATGTTTGAGTGGGAAGCGCACCGTTACGACGGTACTCCAGCGTACTCGAGCCGCCGTGCATAGTGGGCGGAACAGCGATCACCGGTACGCAGTTCTGCGCCGCATTTGCAGGAATACGGACGTAGTGGGGCCGTGGTGTGGAAGTATTCGGCGAGATCAGAGCGCGCTGTGGCAGAGCGGGCGAGAAGGTGACACGCGGTCCCGGAGGGAGGAGGGGAGGGCGAATGGCGGCCTTATGGTGGGTAACCTGTCCCGGTCCCGGTTGGGCGTGGTAACCGTTGGAAGGCAGGGTCGGCGGGACGGCTGCGGTGGTGGTTGGGGGAGGGGTGGAATCGGATGTGCTGTACAGCAGTACATTCTTGCGGTTCCGAGCGGAGTTGTCCGCAGATGCACCGATTATACTGGCCCACTGTAATTATGGTTGATAAGTGTACTCTCGCGCTAACAAAATACGTAACAATACCTTGCGATTTTTTTTGCACAAGTTTGTAAATTTTTTATCAGGCTCAAGCACGAAGCACGACATAAATTCGTCACTGAGCGGTGATAATTTAACTTTTCAATGATTATCAATCTGTTTTCAATACAAGTAAACTCAGTACAGTTAACAAGAGTTTGCAAGCAGCGCAATATTGGGAACACATATTGGAACGCTAAAATAAAACTCCAATTTTAGTATTTTACTGTTAAAAAGCTTACTTGTGGCGGCAGCCCCACGAATCCCCCCTTGGCTGGATCGAAATCAGTGTGGAAGCGATGCTCGAAATTGGACGGTGCACTGATCTCGGGACGGCTCTTCCCGGATTTGGCATCATTCTTTTTGCCGTTCTGCTTGTCCTTCTTCTTGCTTAATCCAAACATCCCGCTTTAGAAGATGACTGCGCTGCATTCCATTCCTCTGCAAATAACGTATACTCGAGCTAGTTCTAAGTACTTTGCAAAGACATATAATATTCTGCGAAAAGGAGCTTGCGAGCTGCAGCAACAAAACCGAAGAAAAACGAAAACAAAGGCTACACAGTGTCAACGGCAACTGCCAACCAACTACCGTTAAATGTGTGGAAGATACTTGAAGTATGGACGATTAATCGCCAAAATCACTTAAATGTTTAAAATGTTAGTACCACTTACTTATCGTTAAAAACGACTACGGTAAAAAATAACACGCAGTATGCAAGGATTGCAAGCAGCTTTCCGCAGAGGTTGATGTACTGCACTTACCTACTGTATCTGATTCTGCGATTCCAAGTTAAAAGTTACGAAGGAACTGATGAAATCGTTAGATCTTGCAATAAACAAGTTGCACTAGCACCAGGCACTATACATGGAATATACGAATAAAGACGAAACAAGACAACAGGTTCATTTCAATAACTGACCATAAGTCCATAAAGAGATCCTGTGAAGAAAAGGTAGGGGACAGAGAGATGCAGACTAACAACCGATATACATATCTGTATGCTCACCTTCCTTTGGTCTATGACTCCGTAGCGCATGTTACGGCACACGTACGACCTTGACACGCATGAGTGGCTTGTGGCTAGGTGGAAAATCCGAAAAATGGCCTGCTAAACTGGCCGATAGGCGACAGATTCAATTATAATAACATTCACGAGGGTACCCCCCGCAAGGTGGTGAGCTGCAGTCAGGTAAACAGTACTGTTAGTACAGTATCGTACTAATACGTACTTATACGAAGAAATAAACCGAGAAATACCGCATTGAACTGCAACATCACCCAGGATTACTGGTTCTCGCAGCTGGGCTGCGGGACCTACGAAACATTCGGACCAGAAGCCACCCGACTGCTTAACGTGCCAGGAAAGATGATCCAGCAGCAGGCGAATTGCGAGCAATAGAGTTCTGCGTCAACGGGTCAGCATACACAGATTCGACGAGGAAACGCCGCATCTGTATAATTATAGTATAATGGGAACAGCCCGAACAGCACCACCGGCGCAAATTTACATTTTTGTTAGACTAAATCATTCTATTCTGTTATTCGCCCGCCTATGTTCGTAGATGTTGCTGTGTAACTCGCTTGTGCTTTCTCTTTCTCACGATTCATTTACACTAGAATGTGTGAAGAATTTGCTGCTCATTACGTGAATAAAAATTACAGCCCAGTACGTACATTGTAGTGATTGTACTTGTACAACATGCATAACAATAACGTGCACGAGTAAACCACAACACTCACTTCTCGGAATCGCTCTCGGCCTAGCTTCGAATCCTTCGATCGTCTCGGAGTACCGATCACCACTCCACACCGTTGCAACTGCATTAATGGACCGACTCGCGAGGTTACCAGGGTCTGTTACAAAAAAGCCGGGACCGGAAGCCCAGACACTGCTGCTTTAACAACACTTTATGAAGCCGCCTTCGCGTCAGCTGGTGTTAAAACGGAACTGGAACCACCGGCTGGCCTAACCCGAACCAATGGCGAGAAGAAATGCGATTGGTCCCTTGGGAAAGAGGAGTAATGTTAACTTGGGAAGTCATATGTATGTGTACGGTATTTTATCGCGGCAACATCGAAACCAGCGGGGGCAGCCGCGGCCTGCTGCAGAGCAGAATAAAGTGGCGAAATATCGGGACATTCCTCAAGGCTACGTGTTCCGTGCAGTAAGACGGTTTAATCAATTAATCGCACCTTCGTCGGACCGGACGCCTCTCGCTTGGTCGCCGAACTCGGGAAGATGATACGACAGGAAACAGGAAATTGCGGGCGACGGAATACCTGCGGCAGCGGATCTGCATCGAAATCCAACGCGTGATTGCGGCCTTTGTCATGGGAACAGCACCAGCATCGGCTTATTTAGACGATATGTTCTGTGCGCAGTTTAGCCCGCCTATTTCCGTTGTCGGCTAAGACTGTGAAATTTGTAAATATTTCATTTTTTTGTAGAAAACTTATGACTGTTTTGTACCGCCAAACTGAATTAAAACTTGTTAACGAACGAATGAACCAGGCTTAATACTAACAACAAAATTCAAGTCGTGTTTTTTGTTCTTTTTCCTGTCGTCGCAAGAGGCTTTGTGGTCAGTTGTCACTTGTCGTTGTAAGAATTAAACGCAATATATATAGGCACTTGCCACCGAGAAGACTTCAATGAAGGTTGCATCCCCACTCCGGAAGCAGCATTTATAAGCTGAATTTCCTCACTGGATCAAAGCATTGATTGAATATCCTTCATCGCACGCTGTGTTCATAGTTCTAAATTTCTTATACCGTAGTAACAATAAATCAGCATGTAATACAGTACCGGGTATGTATAGACCATGGAAGCACAGACTGTCAATCGATGAGCCGGTCGAAGCGGGGGCGAAAACGCGTCGCGCGCGAAGCGCTTGCGAAGCTCATTTGTATCATTGTATGTTCAGTTATATAACGTGTTTTTTCCTTTCGGTTATGAGAACACCGGTCGACCGCTTTGTATTGACTACTGATAGGAAATATCAAATAATAATTATTATGATACCGGCGTCGAGCGCGGCCGAAGATTCCAGTTCCGCCAACGACGAACGTACGTCGCATATTTCAATTTTTAGCGACGGAAAATACGTGGGTGGTGCCATGTCAGCACCAAGTTTGGATAACATTGGCTGTTTGTGGCGCAGTGCAGTACTCGTACAGAAGGCGCTGTCGACGGGCCTGCAGTACGTGACGCGCGTGAGGCATCCGATTGGAACAACAAAAACCGAGCTCGAGTGAGATTAGTCATTCGTTCCGTGTGCGCTGAGATATGACCATTTTAACTACTTAATTCGTTCGACAGGTAGCAGCAAGTCAGGTATCTTACCACACAGACAGCTTGTTTGTTTCTGCTCTTTATTCTACATAACCGAGAAAAGTAGCATCGATTAGCCAACAAATAGATCTTGTCCCTGTTTTTTCTCTACTTGACGTTAAAGATCTCTCTCTCTCGGTTCAGCATGTGATTTGATGCGTCACTGACCAGTTGATTTCTGTTTTTGACTATCAGTTGTACTCCGAGAATATTTTTGGAATTTCCGAGACATTAATTGGTGTTAGTCTGAAGCATTTATTATTGGATGTGTTGAAGTCATAATTATTTCGTTCACGATGAATGCACCGCGGCGTTTCACATTCGGAAACGACACCTCCTTCCGGGATGACATGGATTCCATGATGACCGATGATTTCGACAGAATGCGGGAACGTTTCCATAACCGTGCGCGGAATATGCGAATGGATAACGGATTTGATCAAGCATGGGTAAGATTCTGGCTGTCTGGTGGCGATTGGTAGTGGTAGCTGTTGTTTACGTTAAACAGTTTAAATGTAAACTATCGTCGATGGCGCTGCTCGGTGTTTACGTGAATATTATTGTGCTTATCGTGTGACCTCATCTGTATGCGATGTGTCCGAGACTCGAGTATGTAATTTATGCGTGCTGCATAAGTGCGTATGTATCAAGATTCTTGACAGCACAACTGGGGTGATTGTAGGTGACAGCGTTTTTTTCTTGAAAATGCGTCGGTAAATTGCAGTACGGATAGGCGCTTATTGTTAGGTATATGTTTTTTGTACTGCTGGAACCTACGAGTTGCTACATTTTCGTTTTCAGTTTATCATTCTTCAGTTCCGGTTGCGGTAATTTAGATTTCAAGATTAGACATGGCATTAGACACTGTCTAATAGACAGTATATCAATGTAAATAGTGTTCAGCCAGTTTGACCGCATACCATGTATGTGCTTCATTTGATTATTAAAACATTCATGAAAATGAGATGATTAAAATGATAGCTAGAACGAGAAAGGAAAGCGTGACTATACTGTAGCTGGGAATTCCAAGAAAAGACTATAGGAATTAGGATTATATTTTCAAGAGCAGCTATTACAAGCTGCTTATCAACAATCGCCTTCTGATAATCAGCTTTTATCCTACCTGTTTACGAATGAGTCATAAAGCATATCGCGGTGTACCGAAAAACACCATCCATGCCTTCGCGGTCATTTCCTGTCACAGTTTCTGTCGTTACCGTTGCATCGCCATTATTGCACTGTTTAACTTTCTTGCCTTGGTAACTGTGTTCCTCATCGAAACTTTTTATAATCATAAAATTTAAAATAAGTTTGTTCAGCACGATCCTGAATCGGAAATGAATATCAGTGTCTGATACTTACAGAGTCCGGTACTGAACGATAGTTATTAAAAATAACACATGGTATTCTGATACCATATTTTTTGCATACTTAGGTCAGTTAAGTGGATAAGAATTTCTGGATTCATATGTGGTATTTACCGTCGGTGACTTATTTACCGGCAGGTTTGTTTTTGTGTGCAGCTTCTGCTGGCTCTCAGCGGACAAACGAATATGATTTATCAAATACGAGTAGTTGTGACACCGATGCATGTCTGCGATCTGGCGCTGATTTGTGAATACCATTGCGTTTGTGTTATTTTAATTAGCTTTTATATAATCCTAATCGATGCCGAACTTTATTCGGGTTACATAATTTATTAGCATACACTTATTGACGGACTTTTATTAGTGTAAAGATAGTTCTGTTTTTTGACGTTTTATTGTACTATAAGGGATCGATAATTTAAGAACTCAAATATTCTGACGATAATTTCTCATCTCGCAAGTGCGACAACATAATGAATACGAGGATGCGCGCAGTCGAACCGACAGTAAATTTTTTCAGCGAGACCAACCGACAACCACGCACACAAGCAGATTATTTTTTCACATAACAGCTACCCGTGGACGGAAGGTATTGTAGCGATAGTATTTGTACCAACGATAAGACCGCCCAGTTATGATGAATCATTCCATCGCGTTATGAATTTGTCCACTTTACCGGCTAGTTTCCTTTCTCATGAATTTCTAGAATTCAGTCTTGACACTCGCTTGCTACAGCTTGCATCTACTTGATTGTTCCTCTTGCTGAAACCCTTGCTTACAACCTTGCTGCGTTCTTGATTCCCTTGTCATTAAACATGCCTTGAGTTACGTTGTTGCGTTTGACCGCTTGGGATGAACTAGCGTCATCCCAATCGGAGCCACCTGTGTAATTGCGTTACATCTGTAAGAGCGTCCTCGGCCAGCATCGTTGCCGGTCGTGCCACCTTTCACACCAACAGCCGTTTAATCGTGGTAAAGGCTGATCGCCACCCCACTAGAACAGTAGCCAGATAGGCCACTGTTACAGTATGGTTTGCACTGTATGCGTGGTATAGGTGACAGCCATCCGTGGATGGTGGGCAGTCGCTTGCACTATGTGCACGGTTGTCGGTTGGTATCGCTGAAAAAATTTACTGTCGGTTCGACTGCGTGCATCCTCGTAATGATACACCCATTTCGAGGGACTACTACCGTATATGCTGCATAGACACCGACCTGAGACCGACCGGTATGATAATATTTTCATATTTATTTAACTTCTGCTTTCTCCGCGAATCACCGGCACTTTCTGCTGACGCTTGGACTTCAAGCCGTTTCTGATAATAATAACTGCGCATTCTTGACCGGTAAAGTATCCATTCAACTGTAATATTTTTCTGATACGTGTGTACGTTTGCTTGGTAATAATAAGTGGTGCCAACCGGTAAACGTTAATACGACCTTCCTCTGACTGTTGAAATCCCTTGTCTTAAATTACAATTTTTCTTTGTAATAATAAATTGATTCAACAATTACAAGATGCCGCGGGTGTAATCGTTGTTAACCGCACCGAATTATCGCCTGTCGATTTTTTCCGTATAGTCTTTTCCATTAACATTTAGGGCAGCACGTCAAGCTCTCTCGATGATTGACCTTGTACAGCAGTAGGCATTCCGCAAATAAAAGCTTATCCCGTCAGCTGATATCGCCGCATGTCGTGGTTGAGTATATCGTCTATGCTTCTGACTACGGCTGAAAGCGAGTCAGCTGCGTGAATTCGGGATGTTTCCGGTCGCGTTCTTTTCTGCGACAGAGTCTGCTGCTTTGGCATTGATGTTTTTATTGATTTTCGTTGATTGCAACTGTGAGTCTGTTTTTAGCCATGCGCAATGGCTAGAAACCTAGAATGATCTGAGAGTATGATTCAGGATTGCTCTTTCTTCATTTAAGCAGTGTATATCGCGGCGATGCAGTATTTCAGCCGGTCCGATCCGTGGTCAAAACACTGTATGCAATAATTTATCTCACTAAAAATGATTTTGGTAACTGAAGTTTGAGTTTTCATTACAAGTTTTGGCTTCTAAATCCTAATCGAGCTTGCAATTTGAAATAATTATGTAAATAGTGTAGTATGCAAGGTGAAAATTTCGTGTTACAAATCTTTGTAGTACATACTAGTAACTGCGGAGTACAAAGTAATCTGTAACAATCTCTTTATCTTTGCGCGTCATAAAAGATTCTATACAAGTATCAATTGGATGGTAAGTTATGTAGTTTTGCTTTTATAAGCCGGGTTTACCTGCGTCATTACTGTGTGTTCCGAAGCCCTCACATGCCATAAAATCAATAAGCGTAACATTTATGCATAACTTTACGTATTTATGACTGCTGGCTAGCTACCCCATCAAAGATCTAGAGCCTGTTTAGTGGCTTACAAAAAGTAAGTAAACAAGTACTGTACTTATTTCTGTTACTTGTATGGTGGGTGGACTGCATTTTAAAATAATAATATTATATGGAAAAGAAGCTTGTGGTGCGAAGCCCTGCGATCCGATGAATAATGTGGCGCTAGTGCTCGCATTGACGACGGTAGCACCATAGCAGTTTAGGTATCGATACATCATCATAATATACTTACACAATATTTAAACGGTATCGTTGTTTCTTGCACATGACAGAAATATTTTTCAGCGTACGTGTTGGCAGTACACTGTTCCTATCGTTAGCGCATCACGTTTCTTTGGCTACTAATATCACTTGATTGTCTTCCATATTTCACAGTGACGATATCAAAAATGTTTTTTTTAGTTTGATCGTGAGCGGGAATCGGCCTTTCATCCGCGCGCGTTCAAAATCCCCAAAGAAGACGAACGGAGTTCCTACGTGCGCAACATCCCCATCTTCAGTGAAGATGACGCATCCAATCTGATGCGCCAGACGACGTCATCCGTTCCTAAGCCTGTTCCTCCCCAGCAACCGCAACAGCAGCAAGCGCCCTCAGCGCAGCCGTCAAACGAACATCCAGCCGGCAGTCGTTTCAACAGCTTTCCGGGCCTGTCATCTTCTTTTCCCAATAAACAGCCGGCACGCAACTTCCCATCCAACGCCTCCGACAGCGGCATCGACCGAGCGGCCTCCAACAGCCCATCTGATATTTCCGACTCTGCCAGCTCAGCCTCTTTCCCTCAGCGCTTCCCCCGACAGTCCCGCGACACCCACTCTCCGCCCACCTTCCGCCAACCGAAACCAACCGTGGACATTGAACCGCCCATGCGAGCGGAGAAAGTTCAGACACAGGACAGTGCGCCACCCGGGCGCAAAGATGGCGAGCCCATTCCTATGGGTTTCCTGCCCAAGCAGCGCAATCCCAGCGAGGCTATCCCCATGGGCTATGACCGGCCGTCCTCGGCACCCATGGATCCGCCGCAGAAACCCGACAAAGTCAAACCAGAGCCCAACGCCAAAGTGCACCGCGTGCCGATCGTGGTGAAACCGTTGGAGACGCCACGGTCAGCCTCGGCGCCACCGAAACCCACCGAGACCACCCCACCGCCACCGCCGGTTAAGAATCCCTTGGATCGCATCCAGGAGATCATCAGTGAAGTGCAGAAATTGGAGGCGCGGGTAAATCAGTTCACCGGCACCCGCGATGACCACGAATACCGGCTGCTGGATGAACTGCTCACGCAGGCGGTGTTGAAGCTGGATGTGGTCACCACCGAGGGGCTGGATGAGGTGCGGAATGCCCGGAAAAAGGCGGTGAAGCGGGTGCATGATGCCATTCATCTTCTCGAGACTAAGACGCCGGCACACAAATCGACGGAGAAAAAAGACAAGAAGGACAGTTCACCGGCGGCCAAAGGCGTCTCGCCCGTTCCGGAGGGCGGAAATACCGGTCCACATCGGATTGTTATTGCCATGAATCCGGAAAAGGAGAAGAAATTGGATGGGGAGGCTGTGGCGGTTAATCAGGCGAAAGAGACTTTTATTAATTGATAGGGCGGTTTTCTTGGTTAAGAAACTGTGTTAATTCACTTTGCGAAAGATATATACAGAGCATATTTTGTGTAACATTTTAACCTTTTTGTTTTGGAAATGGAGCGAACTCAGTGGTGGTTAAGTTATTATCTTCTTTGATCTTTCGCTTGGAACATTAATTTTGAATGCCGACAGGCGCTAATGGGGTACTTACAAGTTATAAATAATATGTTTAGCGTTTAAGCTGACTATTCTCGATGAATGGGAAAAACTAATTTGATTTCTTATTTTCTATGGACATTACGATTAATATTTCTCCGATGTTCTGTTTCTTTCGAATTTCAAGAAACCTGGTGTACAGAACAAAACTGCTCAGCCGCCGTAATCAGTCCTTGTTAGTTGTTGCATATTCTGTTTATCGAATCCAAGGTAAAATGTACGGAATAGAAGATAAAACGAAAACTTCAGCGCAAAAAGTCAAAAGGAGCGTCTACGTAATTTCCAAGAATGCTGTTTTCTCCAAAATTAAGGCTTTATCGTACGAGTAGCCATGCAAATAATAAAACCTTGTGTATATAAATAACGTTTTAATCAATTATACCAGAGAACTTCTGCCAACATTTCTTGCGGGTGAGTGCTTCTGTCAGCATTTCCTGTGGGTGAGTGCGAACGGGTGCTAGTCGTTCAACCAGTAGGTGGTAATCTGTCCTTTCCCCTGTTGTCAGAAAGGACAGCTGTAAGCACGCATATACGGTCCGCAGATTACACAATCACCAACAGTTAGCGTACCTTGATTTCCATTTTGCCACGAATCTCGAAGTTATGTCCAAACTGTTCGGCAATAGGAACCACATCTGGACTAACATGGATTTTTCCAGGAAGTCCATTGCTTTCCATTCGAGAGGCGGTGTTGACCGTATCTCCAAACCTGTAAAACGTCCAAGTCTCGATTGCAATGCTATCCAAAAAAAATTATTATCCACTATTACCAATTAAGTACTAGTAGGTTCAAGACTATTATGTACTGTCATTACAACATACAATCTCACAGTCCCCATTCGCCACGCAATACATGCATGATGCAGGTAATGATTTGCAATTGTGTTAACTGTGTCTAAAATAACACTTCTTTCTCTCCTTTCAAAGCAGTACTCGCCAGCACTGGCCTTTACTTTCCAGTAGACCTTTGCAGAATTATTGAACATCAACATTCTACGCGTTTTTGTTGTTGTTGTAATTATGAGTACAGTTGTGTTTAAGTCAAAAAGCTGACAAACGAACAAATAACGCGATACTGATTCTGATTTTGGTAAATTTGGGTGTACATACGATGACTGGTATAATACAGCGGCATAGCGTTATACTTTCGGTCTCTAGTGTGTACTTGTGAGCATCGTGCGAACCGATTTTAGGAGAATAAAAAATGGTGAATGCAGTCAAACACTGATAAACTTACAGGCAGTAACGCGGTCGTTTCAGCCCAACCACGCCCACCGCCACTGGCCCACTGTGCAGTCCCACCAGCAGTCCCAGTCGAGAATCGTCGATGACTCGATAGAATTCCTCCCGTAATAAAACCGCCAAGCGACATATTTCATGGGCATGCCGACTGCCGATCCGCTCCACTAAACCGCTAACCGCCTAATAAAACGGGTGCATGAAAAGCCCAAAGGTCACAGGTGGACAGAAAGCCAGTTTACGCATACCACGTAGCTGCTTCCGATGGTTTCCAGTTTGTAGACTGAAACGTGAGCGATGACCTTATCAAAGTGCGTGTAAGTGTTGTGAAGGAAATGTAGCGCCTCATCCGGTGGACATCCGGCGATGAAATCAGTGAATCCTGTAATATCACTGAAAAGGACACTGACTTCGTCCACGTATTCCGGGTCAGGAGTGATGCCAGATCGAAGTTTCCTCACAATTTCTCTAAATACGCCTTGCTTTAGCCCTGCATCGTAATACTACTGGTAGTAAGCAGTACCAGTCGAGGTACTACACCATGATGACATAGTATGTACCGTTTTGGTACTGTGATACCTGGTACTTCTTGTACGCAATACGTTGTATGATTTAAATTACGAATTTTATTTTAATTTAAGAATTTCCTTTTTCTTGCCCATCGTATCTACTTTCATGTGCATTCCAACTGACTTCCACGACTGTTTTTTTTAATTTTTCTATGCAAGACTTCATCGAAGCGGTAGTGTAATGAACGTTTTGTCTCTACGTACACTGCAGTGGCCAGTTGGTACTTGATACAATTTCTTACTCTGGAAGCATTTCTCTAAGAAGATCATCCGCCCGTTGCTGTTCAAGTTGCAGTTGAACCGTTTTTTCGAAAACTTGCTTCTCCAGTATGGCATTGTACTTCTCCAACCGCTTCAGGACCCTCTCAATCAACGTTCCTTTTAATCCTTCCGAAACCGTGACCGCCGCAAAGACTTTCTGTACATCCAGCATAGTTGGGCGTGCAGTCGGGTCTTCCTGCCAGCAGCGCTGTATTATTGTAATGAAGGCCGACAGTGATCCGTTTCGCAAAACTTCAGAGAACTCTGGTCGAGGTGGAGTATAATCCGCATCTGCAAGGAAACGTGATCAAGTTTTCAACATACAACTAACGAAACCGTAAATTCGTAAACCGAAACTCGTAAATTAAACCACGTACACCACCTAATACATGTACAATAAAAGGTCATAATGTTATAAGAGGCGTTGATTATTGGTCGATTTATTTTTGTTGTTTCTCGCTGACTCTTCTGGTTGGTACGTATCTGTATGTTCCTAGTCATTTCTTTCATTTACAGCTTTCCGCCAAATGGCAAATCTGTATGCCAGAAACAGGATTGACATTACCATCGGCTAACAGGTCCTCAGTGCTTCCAAATGCATACGCATTAAACGATTGGTAACCCATGAGAATCTGCTGCACAATGATTCCCATTGCGTAAACATCACTGGCCTGCAGAACCGTTTGCCCGCGCATAACTTCCGGCGCCATCCAGGAGTGCAGTGGGAAGAAGGGACGCGAGTCCTGGATGGCCTGCAGCGTCGATCCTGACAGGAGACGGCTGATAATCTGATGGCCATAGTCGGAGATCTTCAGACTCAGTTGGCTATCTAGAAGGCACTTGGTGGGGCGGAGATTACCGTGTAATCGAATTCCGGATGTATGGATGTAACGTAATCCCTGTGCAGGGAAATATATACCGGCATAGTTCTTAGCCCATTTGTATTGCGCAATTAGAAATACTCGTAATTATATTACTCTGTACATTTTTTCAGCAAAAGCGTTACTTATTAAAACACGACCCGTATTAGAGGGGACACTGTAATTTTTTACCACAACCTTCTTACACGGCAGTTCCTAATTAGACAAATTCTTTTGCACAAAATTGTCATACTTGAATCATATCTTGTAGAAGAGACAGTTTAAGCGTCCAGTCCGGGTCTTGTGCTTGCAGCAGATCTTCCAACGATCCGCGTTTGCACCATTCGTAGTACAGTGCCGGCGGAAGTTCGGTTATGTCCAGGCCGAGAAGCTTGTTAATTTGCGGTGCATCCAGTTTACGGATCTGTAAACGGCAAAAACTTTTAACTCAAAAAGATTCATAAAGGTCTACGTTTTATATTATACTTACCGGTAAATACAAATTTACTTTAATACTGGTGCCACGTAACTTTTACAAGTACTTAGTGATTATTAGTGGTAATATGTTCAGAGGCGATGGGTATTACTGTAAATTAAAAGTGTGTTAATCGATATTGTGCAGGAACTTACGGAGTTGAGAAAGTTAATGAAGGCGCTGTTGACACTTGGCTGTTTGTGACCGTGCGCGTTCCACCAGAGTGGCGTCTTGACCGCCTGGACACCCCGCACCATGACGACACGTCGCTGAAAGTTCTCACCCCCTTGTCTGGTAGATGCCGAAATCTGCGACATGCTGGTTTTTCCTGTGGAAGCTTTGAGGATGCTGCCGGCCTGCTCCACATCGGTCGGATGAACAATCCACCATGTTTGCTTAATATTAGTCTTCCGCTGACCATTCCTGATAAATAATCAAGTTTAAGTAATCAGGTAGCAGCTCTACTCGCGCGGTGCAAGATCGCTTAACATAAAATTCAAGTGAAAGCTTTACCTCAGTTATGGTTTTTGCTACAGCATTCATTTACTTCATGTTAAGAACACACAAAAAAGCAGTTATGACGAATACGAATGGGTAACTTACCAAATAGTGAAGGCAACCAATCCAACAACCGTCAAAAGTACAACCGCCGTAACGACGCCCACAATTAACCCTATGCTGAGCCCACTTATGCACTTTTCTCCATGCAGACCGCAGGGCGGCCGATCAGGTGGCACATGTCCGAGGCGCCATTTAACGGGTCGATTGGGATCGACCAGTGGGTAGCTTTCGGTTCGATAGTCGTAATGTAGAACCGTCTACGAACGTTTCGGTGAATGGCTTGTTTTGGTAATAAACGAAACGAGTTTTTCGTATGGCTTACCACTGCCTGGTTTACTGCGCGGTCGAATTGCTGAATCCAAATGATGGGCTCCTTGTCACTGGCCGGTGTTACGGTTACATTTTCGAACATGAGTTCGTGGGTCCGATTAGAAATTCGACGGATCATATCGGCTACCGGTAGATGTCGACCAAGAGCCTCCGTTGTTGTGATGTTCATGTCCATCAGAGTTTCATTGATAGCCTAACGGAAGGAAAAGATTCTCGTAAACATGTTGACTTCGTATATGCATAGCATGGCGCCTTACCAGAGAAGCCATTTCTATTGCCTCGTGGCATTGGAAGATAAAATCATTTACCTGAAAAGTTAAACGTATATTTTAGCATGCGTTTGGTGGTGTGCCATAAACACAAAGGGCGCCCTTACGATTAAACTTTCGTTAAACGGAGTGCCAAATTTCGCTTCCCGTCTTTTGTTCACTTTCCATGACGTTTCATTAAACCTTTTCCAATCGGCATGGGGTGTGCGAAAGTTAAGCACATTGTCCAGTGCTTGATAGACTTTCTACAAAATCATCATTTGCCGCGTGCCACATTCATTGTAGCCTCAAAGGTCATAAGCTTCATACGCAATAATATCGACGTACATACTTCGTTAACATCATGTTCACCTTCCTTATTCCAGTCATCAATCGGTGGCTCTTTTGGGATTTCTCCTTCATATAACATCATAAATACCTAACAAAAACATAAACAGGCAAAACATAAAAACGAAGTCCGCCGTACTTTAAGGATGATGTTCACTGAAAACACTTGGGTTGACACTTATTCATTTGGTAGAAAGTTGCGGTTTGTCACTTACGAAATCCCCGTTGGTCATCCCCAAGTCATACGCATCCGCCTACACCGTCACATAAGTGTTACCATATGCATGCTACATTGGTTCATGTCGTTTCTGCTTTCAGTTTACCAGTAATTTTCTCATCGATTCAAAGAGCGTGCAGCACATGATGACTAACAAAACACAAAGAAAACATTACATCAATGAACGCACAGATGACTGTACTATGCGTAGAAGACCACTAGACCTAAGCAGCACTAGACCAAAAGCAGGAACGTACTTCGGCTATATTCCGCTGCTTCTTGCAACGAGTTTTTGAAGGAAAACCCCGGATCTGTCGAGTCAACTGCGAAGACTTTTTGCTGGATCTCCATGGCCCGTTTACGTAGGTCAATGAACATTCCATCGCATTCGGATATACTCCGACCGGCTTCTTGAAGTCTTGTTAGATTATCACTGATAATTGCTAAGTAGCGCCAGTTGTACTTATCCATGATCTTCCCAATAGCGGCGCCAAAAATGATGTAGGAGGCTGCAGCCATCGCGACGGAATTCGGCGAACGCTGCCTATTAATAGCCACACCCGCCGCGCTAAAGGTCAGAACAACCGTCGTCAAAAACTGGAAACAGTCTAGATTGGCTAGTTTCATACCATGGAACAATCATGAGATCCAGTTCTGCAAAGATAAAAACATTCATGTAAAAAGGAAAATAGTCAAAAACCCATCGGTGCAAGGAGTAAAAGCGGACGACTTTTCACTCTTGGGCAGGATTTTTCGTATTGGAAAATTTTCGTAATGCAGTGAGTGGCCAATGAATCCGCGCATGTTAATATGCAATAATCTGAATTTGAATTGGTGTGCACCTTAACAATATTTCTGTTTTAGTGCGCTTTTCACAATATGTCAGTGGCGCTAAAAACAATTTAAGGACAAATCGATATATCTATACTTTACTACACTTTACAGGCAAATGTACATTAACAATTATTTCCAGTTACTTTTTAGCTATAGCACATTACAATCTAAATACACAAAATAATGGAGTTGTTACAAATATTCCTTAAAGTCAGGTTTCTACCTCTGGCAAAGTCGAAAACATCTGGTAACGCCCAATTGCAAACTGAAACAACAGAGAAATTCCGATTACTGTACTTATATCGGCATATACAGTACAAATGCGCAAAGTAGTAATTAATGGAGGCTTTACTACTCTTTCTGAAAGAGTAGAGCTACGTATTTATGTGAAAGATATTTATGTTTACTAGCTAGGTATTTTGTAAAAGGCCAACATCACCAACCTGAAGTGGCAATAATGGTAACACCGTTCTCATCACTGAACTTATTGGCGCCATACCATTCAGCTAGCCTAATTGGCACCAGCCAATCACCTTCCGCTTTGCATATATTTGGTCCGTTTAATTCCCACATGAGATCGGTTTTCGTATAATTTGCGTACAATACCGGGTACTTTTCGGCCATATGTTCCGCGGCGATTTCGAAGGTAGAGATCATTTGTTCGGCACCGGAGCCCCAGTTGCGTGTAGCCGTTAGTGTGACAATATTCAGTCGTGCTGAAGCGTGCTGCCATAACGATAAAAAGATAAAGAAAAACATCTTAATTTCAGAAATATCCACAGCGCCACATCCAGCGCACTAAATTTAAAAGCTGACAAGAGCTGACGAGAGGAAAAATAATAGACGAAAAGTGTGGAACATAGGAGTACATGTATATCAGTCAACTGTAAGCCAGACATGTTGTTGGTGCGAAGAATTACTAGTACTCTTATTGTGTGATCATATTTCTTGAATGTAATAATTAAGGCAGACCTTTGAGCGGATATTGAGGTGTCTGTTAGCAATTAGAAATATTGAGAAAATTGTTGTCATGAAACTTAAACAAAGATTTTTCCCGGAGCATGCGGAAGTGAAATTCAGCCTCTACGAAAGAACAACCGTGATTGAGGACCCCATAAAGCACGCCGCAATTAAGTTGCCTATTTGTCGGAATAAGCAGCGCAAGTGATACATCAATAGTACATGATGAAAGGTATGCGTTTGCCGTGCCTAACGCAGCGTCTCGGGATATCTGATCACTTTCCCGAGAGAGATTTGTGCATTCTTCATGAAAGGGATGGTTTTTACTTGGATTCAGCTTACCAAAAAAAAAACTGTCATCTCACAACCAGTTGGACCCGGTAATCTGATAATTCATTGACTGCCCAAGTTTCCCTACACAAGCAGATCTAGATCTACATACATACATTATGGAACATCATGACTGTGTACAGTACCAGCAAGGAAACTGTTACCCTGAAACGAGATACCAGGTACTAGCATAAACAAGCACACTAGCATATGTAACAACATTACCGCCATTGTGACGTATGTTTATTCCGTTCCACAGTGCCATCCGATGATTTCTCAGAGGAGGACAGTTATTTTTTTAAAAGAAAGGTTATTTAAAAATAAAAGCCGCTGATTGAAACCGTCCATTGCCGTTAAGTGGCTTATAATTATCATCTTAGGCGTAAATATTACATTTTGCTCGCGAAGCTAAATATGCACTGCACCGTTTATGCAGATAAGCTGCCGCATGCTTGTGTAATTGATATTCCTCTCATAATATTTCTGTTTATTTTGTTATTGCATTCGAACAATATTTAGAGTAAGTTTACCGCGCCCTTGTTAGTATGCATAACATTTAAGTCTGCTACTGTAATCGGTAATGTGAACTAGAGTAGGTGTAGTGTGCTCACACCGTATAAAATGTAACTGCCGCATCCTCGCACACCACAAACAGCTGTTGCAAGTACATCAATCAAAGAATGCGAGAATGAGTAAACTTTTATATAATTATTTTGGATGGTGATTAAGCAAGAAGAACATCCCAGGTCCCTTCCAGCGTGGTTAGGTCCCGCTTATTGGAGGCATAAATCCCTAAACTAGGCTCATTGGACCGGCAGAATGTGCAGCCATCATTCGGTCGCAGGAAAATATCTGCAATTGCAAACAGTTCTGTCAGCTGCTTTGTAATACAGGTAGCTCATCTGTTAATATACAAGTTCCCGTAGCAGCGGTAAAACGGATCATTAATATTTAAGAGTACAGCGTAGTACTCTATCGGTGCGAACGTCTACGATCTAATGATTTCCATCCGCTGCGGTTTGGCTTACCTGGATGGAAATACAGAGCCGTAATTAAGCTGTTGCCAGTGGCTTCGTAGTTGTCATCCAGCGGAGTGATACGGAAGTGCACATGCGCTGGACGGAACGGGCCAGTCCTGAGAAAGGCTCAACTTTTAACGCTTTCATTAACGCCGTAAATATTTTCGCCTGTAGAATCTTACATGTTATAACGATACCTTCCTGGATACTGGGTGGCAAACGAATAGAACCCGTCGCTACCGGTAATTAGCCGCGCCCGACATGTCTATTAAAAGTCATTAAGAATCCAATTATTCTAGCTACACGCACGCATCAGTACACAACCGAAAACCGACACGAGATTTATGGTTTAGAGCGTATTTGTAACAGCTTACGTAATCGCCGCTGGACCACGAGACATCACTGTACAATCCATGCGAATTGGCTTGCCACACCTCCACCATGGCGCGTACCGGCTTCCCGCAGGGGTTCTCGTACGAACTCTGGCGGATGGTTCCGTTGAGCAGCAGACGGCCGTAGGTCACATTCGTCTTACACACTTCAATACGGCCCACATTCTCCAGATCCTCCATCTTGTAGATTGGTGCGTACACTTTGTAGAAAGGACCTTCGTCGTCCGATTTGGTGGTTTCACATACACGGAACGGAGTGAAGGGATTATTTATCGCTAGAGATGAATCTGTAAAAAACGCAGTTCAAGTTTCCCACGTATTCGATTAAAGCGACAAAATAATCAAAAGGATCGGTAGCACATTTACAATCGGTTTCACGTACCGTTAAGAGCATCCAGTGCGCTGACCTTTTGCGTCCTTTTGCCGGCCCCCATCACGGAGTATGCCACCACCAGCACCACAACCGAGTAGTAACTAAAAGCATGTTCTGAATACATGGTTGGCTGTAGCACGAACAAATTACAGCTAAGCAGACTGTCGCAATTTCAAAAACTACATATGCATTATATATCGCAGTACTGATATCAACCTTCTCACTACCGCGAATATCTATAGGTAGTTTTGCGCTAATTATGTAAGAATTCAACTGATCAATTACAGCATATTATGCTCATGAACCACTCCGTTTTTGTTTGCTCATTTCAAAGGGTTTTAGCCGTTGTGTCGTTTCCGAAGGTAAACATCAAATTAATTAACTGTACTGTGGAAAATGTTTGTATCTGACTATTTGTAAAGCCTTGAGTGTCAGATTGTCAGTGGGATCTTTGTTGCTACTTGTCATTGTCTCAATGGGTGTTGGACCGTAGTCATTCTTTCATTTACTGTAGTACAGTTTCTCAAGTCTGCAAGATTGTTATTGTTATTGCTGGCACTTGTTTGCTTGATTCCAATTAAAAATTCATCTGAACTTTATATATAATGCACAGCAAGTGTTACGTATCACACAGATCAAGAAAACTTTCTGTATATCGCTTTTTTTGTATTTACATTTGTTAGTTGCTGCAGATTTGTTACTCGTAGATGAACTCACGTTTCTACAACTTTTGTAGGTGTACTGCATCTGACCTCTGCCGTTATAGATTCTGTTATTAAACACATGGTTTACCTAGTGTTGGTGTTACATGCGATATCCAACTCGATCGAGTAGCGAAGTAACGCCGACGCGGTCATCCTGTTTATGTGGTTCAGTACTCGTATTACTTAATCTGGTTACCGTATATTATGGCAAACGATCAATATACAACTCATCACCTGCAAGAATGTTAATGCAGGGGAAGGATTGTTGTTTCCCACAGTTAAACCGTATACTGTTCGGCAGTGTATATTTTAGAATTTAGTTATTTAGAGAGCCGTACCATTAAATTTCATTAAAAAGGTTAACAAATATTTAGCAAATATCATGGAAAACAATCAAAAATGGACTGGGTCAAATGGAAAACAATCAAAAGTTTATAACAGATCATCCAGGCGACAGAACCAACAGCATTTAGATTAAGAATTCGCAAACAGTGTACGAGCACAAAACGCTTTTCACGTTGGCTGATTATGAACAATTGTTTCACTGTGTTGTGTGTTCACTATGTTCCAAGTGAACAATTGTTTGACAGAAAATGAGTGCATTTATTGTACTACTGTTTTTCGTTCGTGAGCATAGCCATGTACGTGCATTTTAACGGTAAACATTGCATTCGATCATGATATGATGCCTTCACATAAGTACGGACCTGACTGTACGGTACTTACTAGTACTAGAAAAGGTTACTGTAATATGCACAATAAAGTTGATTACAAATCAATTAATTATGCAAGTGGGTATTTTCGAAAGGTTGCCATAATTATTATGGAGGCTGTATTATTGTACGTATTGGTATTTGGTGCTCTCATCGTTTAACACAGCTCTGGCGAACACGTTCGTGCACAGATGCTACCATGCCGTACTTTAGCTATTAGAGTAATGATTTTTTAATACATTAAACAGCCAGCGTCCGTCCTAATCAATTAAAATGCTTTTACGTTGTTTAAAAACTGGGAGAGCTCTCATGCTTGTTGTGAATACCGTCCGCAAGCCGCATGGAGTTCGACGGTTATAACAAACCACTGCATTGTAGGCTTTGTAGCTTAATGAAGGGTCATTGATCTATCATGCAAATTTTCTGTTTTTGTGTAAATATTTAGTTCTGTTGAGTTTGGGATGGATTTGTAAGTGGATTTGCATGGATTCACCATATGCATGTAAATTGTTTAAGTCGGTACAGGCTGATGTCAAACCGGGCAGCAGCTCCGCAGTCTCAATGTTTGAGCAAATTAACAGCCAAGAAGGATCGCGCGAG
Organism: Paramacrobiotus metropolitanus; assembly: GCF_019649055.1. NCBI lineage: Eukaryota > Metazoa > Tardigrada > Eutardigrada > Parachela > Macrobiotidae > Paramacrobiotus > Paramacrobiotus metropolitanus. The sequence continues at coordinate 1,080,418 of NW_026570253.1, read as the reverse complement.
AAAAGGGCCCTCTCCCTCTCGTCTGCAATGCCTTGTCAGTCAGATTCGTCATAAAAAAATACTTGCTGTATCATTGCGCGATTTTGTTACACTTAGAAATCCTCCCAATCTATAAATAAATGCCGCGCTGAAATTCGCCACATGCCGATGGTGGAGCAATCGACGGATGTGTGTAATTATCCTTAACCAAACCTTTCTGCGAAGAAACTAGTATGTCTGGCCCAGCGCACTGCGCGGACACGGAAAACACAAAATGCATGTTTCGCCGTCACAGTCTCAATGCGACATGTGCCAGTCAGTACGCTCCAGCAATTAAGTTGTCTTGCCCATGTTTTCCCCATAGAAAACTGCCCCTGTTTTATGGAGTACAGCCAGACACACTCGGAAGATGGACAGCGACCAGGCCGCCCAGCCAACACGCTCAAACAGGTTGTGTATCGGCCGCTGGTGCTGCAGTGTGGCACCACGGGGCAGACAGCGCAACGGCGGACGTTTAAGACATGGTTTCTGTGCTGGCCGGATGTGTGTAATCCCCACTGGACGGTGATCATCTGGGCGGTGTTCAGTTTGGCCGCCTACTTTGTCGATGTGGGTCTGGATGTGGTGGAAGCGGTCAAGTATTATCGTGTGGGTGATGATTTCTGGGCCAGTGCCATTGTGTCGTTTATTGCGCTGCCCTACGTGATCTCCTTTGTGTATTTTGTGATTGCCTTGCGCCGGCCCATTTTTGAGGTTTATCCGGCGGGAATGGTCTACTGGTATGTAAGCTGCTTGTCTGGGTCGTAAACTGTAATCGAGTTGGATGATAATCAGCACGCAGGCTGATTTCGACATTGTTCAAGTGCTTTCTGTGCGCCGGACTTCCGTCGATCAGAAGCTGCCGTCTTTCTCCGTAAACCAGCCAGCGCTCATGGCGGAATACCGGCAACAGTAAACTCGTTGGGCCAAAAAATATTCTGTACTGGGGTTTTTTCATCTTTTGTTATCATAATTTAAGTACAGGCCTTTATTGACAAATGAATAAATAAGCGATATTAATAGAATTATATTTTGAAAAACTCTAGAGTAGCCTGCTTGGTATCAACTGCAGTGTTGCGATATGACACCCAATAATAAATTACTTATGATGATGATAATTTTGTGATCGAGAATCATTATGACAAGCCAGCAGGCTGTTGTTAAGATGTCAGTTTCGGTTTGTTAAACTAGGACAAATTTAGCAAACCAAACTATTCAGTTTTGTTTGTGATTGCCTACGTACCTACGTGATTGCATCGATTATGTTTTTTTAAGTGCCTGGTGCTCATTCATCCACAATCCATATATTTTAACCTGAAAAAATGGCACGAAATTTCGGTATTCGGAGTTCATTGCGATTGCAATTTATCTAACCATAAGCAGACGCAGATGCTTATTCACAATGAAAGGAACAATACAACGTTGTATACGTCAATGCGCGCTGGTATAAAGTACCGGCATTTCTATTTGCAGCACACATTAGGAAATGTGCAATACAGAAATTTTATTCTTCCTTCCGCGGTCATAGTTTTGCCTAGGATTTTAGTAATGATCATTATCAGTTTAAGCGAGGATGATGATTGCATAATTATAAGTATTATATTATAATGCTTTTGTTATTTTGTAAATAAGAGCAAGTACCGATTTAGGCAGTCAAAATATGTTACCAACGCCTTTTGGTGACAGCAGTTGGTGATGATTATCCTGTCAAAACTCCGGTAAGATTCGTCAGTTATAGGCTTAATTTATCGCACAGTGCACACACTTCAAGTTGCGTAAGATAATTCTGATTGAAGATTTATGACCAATCAACCCCTTATATGTCATGCTTCAGGTCATGGAAGACGGTCAAAGCGTACTGTGCCTTACCCTGCAAGCGCAACATCAGTACTCCAGACGACGCCAAAAACTACATTACCAAACTGCGAACATTCCTGCGCTGTAATCGTGAACGGACGCGCGCCTCCGATCTCGATGTGTACTTCGGCGCCATCCCGCAGCTGATCATCCAGTCCTACATTATGCTGCAACGGGCCATCGCCACCAACGTCTACGATATCCCCATCAGTAGCTGGCTGTCCCTCTGCTCTTCAGCCATCTTCGTGCTGCGCTACGAACCCAGTGCACGGCACGGTCAGAAAGGCATGATCGTCGATCTGGATACCGTCATCGAGCCGGCCGTCTACGACTTTGTCATGGAGAATTTTTTCGATTTCATTTTCGTGATACCGCGCGTTATCGCCATTGGCTGCTTTCTGACCGTGGGCTATGCGACCGCGTTCGTGTACGTTCCAGCTATCGGTTTCTTTTCGGTCCATCTAACAGCGGCATTTTTGTGGTTTTGGCTATCCGCTCCGCGGCCCGATAACGAGCATCCGGATCATCGGCAGGCTGCCCGGGATTTTCGGGGGACGCGCCGCTACCGCGACGATTGGTTTGAGCATGTGCAAGCGTCCATTGCCTCGTTGATTCTGCCGCCGACGAATAAGGCGTGGCCAACGGATTTCTTATCGTGGAAGCATCGGTTGCGGGCGGTCCTGACCCGGCAGTTCTGCGTAGTGACCGTCTTCCAGTTCGTGGAGACCGTGATAATGCTGGGAATATGGTGCGCCACGGCGTCATATCAGTTTGTGGTGGTTGTCACTGCTGTACCGGTGGTTGTATGGATCACCGGACGAATGATCTTTCATGTGCTGTATTACGCTTTTGTGCTGTTTCCGTTTTATACGCGCGAATGGGAAACTTGCGTGCGACGCAGAGGTAAACACGATAAAATCAAAAACTAATATCTACAAGCTTTTCTTGGTGGATGCAGATATGTAGCTGATCAGAATCATTGCGCAATAATAGGTTTGATAGCAAAAATGGAAATTATTCGAATGGCGGAAGAAGTTGGCGGGTACTTTTGTCCAAAACTGGGCCCTCGACTGCGAAAAGTTCACAAGTTGATCGTCCAATCAGGCAGCACAGAACAACTCAAGGAAGAGCTGGAGTGGCTGTCGGATCGTTTTCTTTCAGAGTCACTGGGACTTGGTGGTGGTATCAAACGTGGCCGTACGCAACGGCATCGACTGATGGCTATGGGTCCACAAGAGAAAGACCTAATGAAAGCCGTACGCCGGTTAGCGGCACGGTGCCGGGAGTATCTCCACGCCGGACAGCGCATACCCGGTGAACTTACAAGCGAATGGCTGCAGTTAATTCGGCAAAACAACGGTAAACTTAACTTTCTGTAAATGATATTGGCGTTGTATATGATGAAAACTGGCTGGCTGTTAATACGCTGTACTTTTGGGGTTGCCAGACATTGGTAATTTTTGGATGGAGGTTTTGCTGACCGCTGTCACTCATCACTTCCTGCCCTCACGATTGCACCAAGTGGATCGCGATTTAAGTCTTTCAATATATCCCAAAATGTTTCATAATATGGTGATTCGGAATAACCTCCATTCCAAACGGATCCGCGACAGAAACGTCACCATCTATTCCAAAAATCGCCGGCGTGCATCCGCACCCAGCGCATTTACTTTGGAAATGGGTGTGGGCGATGTGGTACCGAGAGATGATCCCATATCGCCTGCCGGATCTGCGACAAATCTGACACATAGCAACCCGATGTACAAAACTGAATCTTTCGGCGAGAAACTAAATTTCGAATACATCGAAAGCGAACCTGTGTCGGAGTTCAGTCAATTTTGATATGCTCTATGAAAATGAATTTCTCTGTAAATTATCCAAACTTTATTTGCATATCGGGCCAAAAACAAATAAATATAATTATAAACAAAATAAATAAACCAAAAATAACGAAAAACGACGCAAAAGCAAAACTATTGTCTAAAAGAAAACACAGGTATTTACAAATCGCCTCAGGAAATCACAGTAAAGAACGTATATAACTAGAAGCACATGTAGGAACTCAGCACGCTTTGGGCATTCATCATAGTCAATACTTGCAATGAGTAAATCGCAAACACTTTGCAATGAGATACTTTAAATCTCGAGGGAAATTAATCTGTCGTTGGAAGCAGAAGCGCCCACTTCTACCACGAGTAAATTCTTCGTCCAGCTTGACAACTCCATACTAAGCTGAAAATAACATAATCTATTACAATTTTTGGGTTCAACCAGCTAAATGTAGTTCATTTTGAAAACCGGTAAAACTGCTAATAATCAGTGCCTGTGCAGGTTACATTGTGGATGTATTAGCATCCTTTCGGTTTCCCGTTATTATCCACAATCTGTTCCTCTTCCCGGAAGAACTTGACATATGGCCACGACAACATGAACGGCCATTCGTATTCATTAGGTACAACACGGTAGACTTCCGCTTCAAAGAAAGCGTATAACGGGAAGTATAGATTAGCGCGACGAGGATGGCGTCGGAGAATGTCCGTGTTGGCCATCGTGTGATAGTAAAGAAACAAACGGGAAGAAATGTAGAAGGCAATGAACACGTCGATCGAGTAGTGCTATTCAAGCAAAAATCAGAGTTATTTTCCGGTGCACATGCGAAGATCACACTGTTGGCACGCTTTTTACCTCGTGCGCTGCAAGGATGAAGAACATTCCGAACAAATTCAATGTCCAGGAAGACAAGTGGATTAAGCGGTGCCGCTTAGGAGTATCTACGTCAATAACACCGATAAGACGAATTTTCCGATGAAGTTTTATAACCATAACAATAAAACAATTTCGGAAAGCGTTATCCAGAATTAACCGGCTTATTTGGCATTGTTCCAACTTCTACGAAACATCTCCTACAACAATTTGCAAAGAAACTACTAATTAACACTTACACTCTGTAATGAAATGGTTTAAAACCGTAATAACCACGGTATGCCCACTGAACATATAATCGCCGCAGGTACGAACACCTTGAATGGACATTCCAAATCCTCGCGCTATGACTAGAGCCTGCTGCACTTTCGTTGGCAGATCTCCGAAGTTCTGCGAACATCATTTCACCAAATTATGCATGGTCGATGAAAAACAAAATTTGTTAGCTGAATCAAGTAAACCTTGCCAGCACACTTGAGATGGCGTCCAGGCACAGACATGGAAGTAATCAACATACACACGCTGCGCAGGAGGAAAATGGTTCCCATCAACACAAAAAATCGGCGCAACAGTATGAACCTGCAACAATACGAAAATCTAGTAAGCTAGACTCTGACTTCTTGTTCCTGTACGACTCCACGAACAAATTAGTTGCCAACCATGATCAGCAATCTTTCTCCAGTTTCGACAAACAACCTCGTAATAACTGACATGTAAAAATTTTTTCCTCAGCCATTTTCAGAATTAGTATTCAGATAATTTGCATTAAATTGTCTCAGTACCTCAAATAAAATAATTTGGAGAAATGACCTTAACAAAAAACATTACTCCATCCCATTATTAACTTAAATGCATGAAATTGCATTTAAATGCAATTTTAAAAATGCACTTAAATGCATGAAATTGCTTTCAAATGCATGAAATTACCGGTATTTATGGAAGAGCAGTACGAAAGTCCATACAACCGCCAACAAAAATCCAGCGACCTCGCACAGATCAAACGCCCACGGTATCAGCGGCACATTATCCAGTACAAAATCAGGAAGCGGCGGATATTTTTCCATATCTGGTACACGATCATGTACGATAACCATTACAAAGGATGTGACAACTGTCACTATGAGGAAATATCTACAAAAAACCAGTTTCACAATTATTGTGCTAGCTACAGATATCTGTAGACAACCATTACAAAATATTTATGTTTAAGGCGTGCCGGTAACTCATTCACCTGCCAGAGAAAATAGAGAGAAATAAAGCATACCGTACGTGACCGTATTGAATCTTCACCCAAAATGATTAGCCATTTTAAAAACATTAAATTTTGTTACTGAAAAAGCCAGCTAGGACGTAGAAGACTGCAAACGCATTTGCTGCTTCCAGACAACAATATTTCTAATAACACAATATAGCATTTTTTGGTGGTAACTATGAACAGGGCGCGTAAATCGTAAACGCAGTTTTAAACAAGAAATCGGAAGCTTGCAAAATGATTCAACAAAATTCATACGTAATGTACTATAATATTATTATTATTATTGTTACTTTTTACATCAAGAGCAGACATCCCGATTAACGGGACATCAGCGTTTCTGGTCGGTAATGTTAACTACAGTAAAACCAACAAATTAACCAGTTTTACAGTTTTTAAAATTGGTAAAAATTCATGAACAGATCAATATCAATAAGATTATAACGTACAAGTTGTGCTGATGGGAAATTATGCAATCGATTAAATACCATCGACACCGCTTACACAACATCACCACTTACGCAAACGCCAGCACGGCTTTGCCAATCTCGGGCTTCAATGGCGGCAGTCGGCGATGCTGAGAAGGAAACTTGAGTGACGGCCCACGGGACGCCTGACTGGCGGTGGGGCTCTCCGTCTCCTCCGTATCGCTATCCGACGTATCCAGCCCCCCGTCGCTACTCACTCCCAACTGGTGCGCCAACACCGTGTCCGTCGTGCCCGTCTTAGTCGGGCCCAACGCGCCGCCCCCTCCCCCCAACCGCCCCTCAGCGTCCTCCTCCGCCACGGGCATCCCCGGCTTACTGACGTCCACCTTGGCGATGATGGTGCGTTTGAGATCCGCGATGGCCCCGATCAGATGTTTAATGGTGCCCAATTTCACCAGAGATACAGGAGGCTGCCGAAGATCATTCTCGCTGATGCGCAGCAGTGTGTAGCCGTCGATTTCATGCGTGGAGAAGAGATCGCGGAGATCCGTACCGAAACCCTGCAATTCCAGCCATTTGGACACGTCGTTGACGGTCCATGTGGCCACTGTAATGTCCAGCAAATCGCTAGGGACTTTCTCCATGGTATTAATGGACGGCTGTCACCCAACACGTGCGACTGAAACAAAAATGCGGATGTTCGTACGATAAATCACAGTCACGCCATCCGCCTGTCAGCAACTATATTAGTAAATAGTGAACAGCAATTAGTACGTACAACGCCTGCGAAAATTAAAACGAAAACATGGTTGTTATTATTTATAAAACAGTTGGCGAAAATATTAATGTGTAGAATATTGTGGGAAATTTTCGACTGATGATAGTCAACTCACAATACCAGATCACTGATCAGTTTGATCTGGCAAGTGACCGCAAGTCGAATGAATGAAATCGACGGTGCGGTAGCGTTATGAAATTCGAGATCCGTGATCGATGCACACTCCGCCGCCGGTGAGTCACCTTAGTTTCGCAATAATCCCGGAGTAGTACTCCGGGAGTACAGAATACTACAAATACCGTCGCAAGTATAGAAGTACTCATAATAGTCGAAAGGAGCGGCGGAAATTCAAACGAATGACCCGCTTGGATACCCTACATGCACTAGAGGCGGATGTGCATGTACAATAATGTCATTTTCTACCTTTAAATCTTGCTAACGAAGCTAGACTGGAAATTATGAAGTGAGTTCGTTTTTAAAAGTCGGATTTTAAAATTTGATGGATATAGCGGGCCAGTGGCTTCTTTTCTTTTTGTGCAAACGGTCACTACAGTATTTGCACGTGCAATACACAACCTACACTGCCTTCGGAACTGCTACTTGTACTCTACTGCACAAAAGACGCACAAAGGAGAGTCTGACCGGAAGTGGTTAGAACATAAAGTTTTAACATTTCAGCTCAATTTTTCCGACAAAATGTTCAAGCAGATTAAAGGAAAACAAACTGAGGAGGAACGAACGCTAGATAATAATAAATTCAGTGCCAGTGTGAAGTTTTAAGAAATTTTGAATGATTAAATACACGGTTATACACCTGCCGGGCACATGGACGGGTGTGAGTGAAAAACTGCGGAGTACTTGCGGATTGCGGAATACGAATTTCTGCGGAAACCAATTACGTAGATTACCAATTGCAAGTTACTAACTACTGGTATTAAATCAAAGCGAAGCTAATGCACAGCGTTTAAGAACAATTCTTGTACAAAAAAATTTCTAACTTTTGGCGAGGCTCCATAGCTCAGTTGGTTAGAGCGCCGTGCTAATAACGCGGATGTCGTGGGTTCGATCCCCCCTGGAGCCACTTTTTGTAATCTATTTTTTTAAATTTAGTAATCTTTTTCTCGGTACTGAATTAAAAGTATTTTATTGGTAAAAGTTTGCACACTGCAGCACACAGGTACCTGTTCTAACCATAAGCTCTCACCTTGGTCACTCCCAATTCCCAATGGTTATCAGATTTATATAGGGGGAAAAATGTGTCTAGCCGAACCAATCCCTTGTACTTCTGATGTAAGCCAGCTGGTGGTTTACGTTGTGGCTGCACAGCGTTTTATGTAAAGCGCTGCTATTAAGGCTGTGCGGCATTGACGGTACATGTGGTATTAACTGCACCAGGCAGGTCCGTGCTATAATACACTTTTAGCCTGTTTACCTGCAGTTGTACGAGTGCCGCTTACCTGTTATCAGTACCTGCAATCTAAATAGCAGCGCTTTACATAAAACACCGTCAAGCCACAACGTAAACCACCAGCTGGCTCACATCAGAAGTACAAGGGATTGGTTCGGCTAGACACATTTTTCCCCTTATATGGCACAACATGTACTAGTAATATAGAAGCGTCTTCACCGTCTTGCAACTCCTTGACCGTTGTATCGGCTGTATGCGTTTGCGACAGTTAACGTTGACGCCTGCCCAGGCGGTCCGCTCGTTAAAGAGGGCGCCACGTGTTACCAAGACGAAAGCTGGCAATGCTTCAAGCTTTATCTGCACAGACTGTGATGCAGCATTTTGTTGCAGTCGCAGCCTACGTTACTGTAACGACTGCTGCAGGATTTACTTTTTAACTCCGCGACCAAAATTTGATTTAATATTTTATTTGTATTTGTATTGACTAATGAGTAAAGGAGAACATTTGATCACGTTGATAGATTTGTCACTGGGTGATACAAGAGATTTAAGAAACCCTTGGAGCTGAGTGGATGAAGTTTCGTTATGGTGGAACATCACCTGTACAAGTCGTCGCGAGTGGATAAGCGGATTGCCCTTGGTGCGATGGAGCCTTCGCGAAAGAAATCCACACTGATTATTAAGTCAACTGAAGTTCGTGTGAAGCTAAAAACCGATAAATCCGAGATTGTCACGGAGCGACGTGACAGCAAAGATGTGCAGATCGTCGCCATTTCACAGTCCGTTTCACCTAATCCTCATGTGGAGACCCATTCCTCCGTCCTGCAGCGCACCTTCGGGAAGGTGGTCATCTCGCTGGAGAACTGTATATTACCCGCTGATAAACTCTTTCCCACACCATCCATGACGGAAGGCTTGGATGTGCGGACGGAATGGTATCTGCGGCGACTTGGCTGTGATATCATCCAACATGCGGGCATTCTGTTGAAACTGCCGCAGACGGCGGCGGCCACGGCGCAGGTCCTCTATCAGCGCTTTTACTACGCCAAATCTTTCATTAAAAATGACTACCTGGTAAGTCATGGTGATCCATATGAGATTCAGTAATAGAATAATATGCGTTTTGGTTTTGTGGACGAACGCCTCTCAACAGTATTACGTTCCAGTAGTTATTTATGTCCAAGCAGTCGCTGTAGCAGTATAGTTGCCAAACGTGATGGAAGTTGTGTTCACTATCATGCGTTGTAGACGATGGGAATGGCTTGTGTGTATCTGTCATCCAAAGTGGAAGAATCCCCGAGACGTCTGAGGGATATCATCAACGTATTCACCCACATTCGCCAGACATTATGTGGAGAGTGAGTGTGATTATTGATCACTGACATTCGTAGTGTTGGCTGTTTTTGACTTTTCGATAAATAACCACAGCGGCAGAACTGCTTTATTTGAACGTTGTTTTTGTTTCAGGCCCATTGAGCCCGTGTTAGTGATTGAAAGCTACGTGAATCTCAAGAACCAGGTGATTAAATGTGAGCGACGCCTGTTGAAGGAATTGGGCTTCTGCGTTCACGTCAAACACCCGCATAAGGTAGGCCGCCTCATATTTTTATTCGTGTGGTAATTCGCAATCGACTCGTAAATGTTCGTGATTTATTTTTATACAAAAAATTGTATGAAAGGGGAAAAGTTATCATTAGGGTTGAGTTGAGATTAGATTATAGCGCACCTTTGCCGTGAGTTAGCCTATGATTAAATTGGACAAGACTAACGTACTTGAGCGCTCGGGATTTCTGATTTCGTGTTTGTTTTATTGGCGCGAATCTTGCGCAATTCCTGATGTTTTTGTAGATTTCATTACGGAATTTACTTATTGCAGTTTGTCTCTTCGGTTGATGATGATATTTTACTTGTGTTTCTGAAGTGAAACACAATACATAAAATTTGCCTATTTTTGCAGTTGATAGTAATGTATCTGCAGCTGTTGGACATGGACAAGAATGCAGTGTTCGTGCAGAAAGCTTGGTAAGTTTAAACAGTTAGTTGGCTTTTTTGTGCAATATTTGCAGGATTTTCTTGCTTGTGAAAAACTTACAGAAATTGTTTCCTTTAATTTTCGGGAGTGGAAAGTCGCTTATTACGCTTCTTGGTGCTATTCATTTGGGATCAGTCATGCACGTTCCAGTTTTCAATTGTAAATTTTTTATTTTTCCGACAAAATGCGGTTTGATTAATAATATCAATTGATCCATATATTTCGAAATTTATTTGAAACCATACCCTGGTGATCCATACAATAGTTTTTTTCTTTAACCACCCCACCTTAATTGAGGAATCTGTATGTCATGAAATTTATGATAACGGTGGAAAGATTAAAAATTTTGATATTACTCTCAGTTATTTGGGGCAAATTCAGTGTGAAGTGTCAACCTTATAAGCCGCATTTTTGCTTTGTGTTAACATGGTTTTGGTAAGAGTTGGGTTTTGAAGCGCCTAATTCTTTAAAGAAACCGGGAGGTTGGGCAGCATCCAGTAGGCATGCAATGTGTGTGACAGCACTTGCTAATACGTGTTTTCTACCAGATTGTGGCGAAAGCAGATCGGGAACGCCAAATGAGTGTCGGGGTCATCATTTGCCATCCGATGATACCCTAAACTGCCGCCCTGACCGACACACACAATCTGTCGATTTTCGTGTTAGATCGAGGTTTGTGTATGGTCTTGGTGGTTCTTTGACAGTTGATTGGTTTTATGTACACACAGAGCAAAAACACAAATGTACATAATTCTGTGCGGGTTGGACACTCTGGGTTCCGGCTTCGTTTCGACCACACTCTGATTGTGTACCGGATGGGGCGATGGCGGTAAGTGATAAAGAATAACATAACTAACATTGATGTTCCATTGCAGGAATTACATGAACGATAGTCTGCGCACTGATCTCTTTGTACGTTATTCGCCGGAAGCGGTAGCTTGTGGCTGTATTTTTCTAGCTGCCCGAGCATTGCAGGTAAATATTATTGCCATTACTTTCTAAATAATCCGAAATCATCGAGAAAGACATTTAGAAAAAAGAACTGGGTAAACGTTTGTGGAGCTTTGTTGCTGTTTCAGAGTTTTCTTCGTTTTAATGAGGAAACTTATAGGCCCTAATTGAACGCCATGTAGTTGGGGCAATATTTTTTGTCGAAATTTGCATGACTCGATGTTTGCTTTTAACCATTACTCCGCGTGGTGAGTTGAAAGTCGCTTTTAACGAAGTTGCTGTTTTGTACGATAGTTTTGCTTGTGATTAATGGCGACCCCAGCCTGCTTTAGGTCTCGAAAAGAGTTTTTGTGGCAAGCTAACATAGCGAATGCGTTTTGCCTGCTCATTCGAGGCTTTGGTAGTTATGAATAATAATCAGATAAAGCGGAAGGGATCAGGATGCGCTGAAACGAGAATATGTTCGGTTGCAGTTGGTTATATTCTGTCGATGGAAATCTGAGGGAATAGTGTATATGTGATTCTGTTGCTTGTATTTAGCCCTGTATATTGCCAGGTTGCACAGTGTTCGAAGACCATTAATTGAAGTGGATGGCCGGAACTTCCTGTTCCAGGGGTTACCTTTCCTGGGGACGAGAAAAGAAATGTCTTGCCGATGGTCATATGGATGTGGGGTTTTCAAACGTTTTATATCTGTCATGATGCGCCCAAACATACGATTGCATAAACTGTGGCAAAATAACACTACAAAATTTGCTCTTTTCCGTTGAAACAATAGCCTGAACTTTCTTGAATTTTGCAAGTGTTGGCCGTGTTTTGTCTTTCTCGATGATTAACGGAAATTTGCGTAGCCAGACTTCAGTTTTTGTATAGTTTTTCATCCTAATTTTTTATATAGATACCGCTGCCTAGGAAGACGAGTTGGTTTCAGCTACTAGCAGTTACCGCGGATGCCTTGGTGGATATCGCTACCAATATTCTGCTGCTGTATTCCATCAAATTGGTAAGTGCTTGTCATGATCAAAATAATAAAGCTTTTGTATTACATCATACGATTATTGAAGATCCGATGCGAAAGAGTACAACAAATTTGCTGGTTTTTCTAGCCACCGATTGCGGATATATTGGAGAAAGTTGATGCTTTACGTGCAGCTGTGGCCGACACCCGTGCTAAGGGGCCTCTAGCCGGTGTTGTGGGGCAGGAGGATGATAAAACACCCGATAGTACCCACATATCTCCGGAAGTGCGTCCTAGAGGTATGAATAGCTCGACAAAATTTTTAGTTTTTATAAATCAACTAATCAGCAGATATATGGTTTGTCACAGTGTGCAGTACGTAGTGTCTTCTGGTGTGCTAATTACAGAATACAACCGCAAAGATGACCGTAGAAATAGTCGAGATGAGCGTCGCTCGCGCGACCATGAACACAGACGACAACGGAGCCGGTCGAATGAACGCAAGGAGAAAAAGCGCCGCCGGTCGCGGTCACCTCGACAAACTATTTCCCGTGATCGTAAATCACCACGGCACAGTTCGCCTCATCGGCGGAAGGTCCGTGGCGATGACCGCCAGCCGGGACGTCGACGATCGCCGGATGTCGTCAAAGACGGTCGACGTCGGTCCCGCAGTCGCTCAGTGGATTATCGCAGTTCCAGGGATTATGACCGTCGACATTGATCAGCGCTAGTGTGAGAGAGTTATTTTTTTGTATCGAGTATCCACGAGAATTGTTGCAGTTTATTATTAAACGGTTTAACATGACTGTTGTAATTGCGCATTTGCTACATCCACGATGTGAAAGGTTGTGCGATTTGGTGAGTTCAGCTTTTGTATCAAGAACTACCAATAAACTGCAGAAAGTGGCTTCGTTTCGTTGACAGTGATATTTTCATTGTATGATCTTCATTGTATACAAGTAGAAGAAAATTTAGCTACAGAATGATTTTAGGTAGCTTTTGCAAATTTAGCTTTTGCTTCGTATATAATGAAGAGATAAATATACGAAGCTACCGTACGAAACAAAAGCTGCTAATTAATAATAATAATCGCTTTAGGGAAATGTGCGCGTTCGGGATAATACATTTTAAAAACAATTCTGTTTTCGTAGCTTGGTACTGTACGATCGCATCGCAGACTCCATGGTATATTGCGGGTACAAAATTATTTGTATTGCCAGGCTTGAGAATTGCCCAGCATTCGCATCTGTGTCTGTTGTGGATGGAAACGTATTTACTCACTTCGTTAAGGATTTTTGTTTCAGATATGCTGGTCATACGAATCTTCTGCACACAGCAATGACACAGTAATAATTACATACCGGCAAGCGCGAACTCTGCGGAGTCTGACAACACACAGTTGTTCAAAATGTTGCAGAAGGCGTTCCAACTTGCAATTACTGGGAGCGCTCGTTAACTGCAACCGTTTTTTAGTTGACGTAAGCGCATGGATATTTTAAGCTGCATATATTTTTTCGGGTGGGTGCGTAAGGCGAACATGCAGACAACGTAAGCGAAGACGGTATTACCGTGTTTCTTACGAATCTTCTTGCAACAAAATTCAAAGATCCTTTTACATACTATGCTTGCATTGCGCACTTTCGCAATTTCGGATTTATAATCTTATGAATATACTGCTTGCCCGAAAAATTATTGATGTACATTTTCGCCAGTTCTTACCTTTAGGATTAGTTTTCTGATCCAGAAATTTAACCGCAGATGAGAGCTTGACAAAAATTTTATGCATTTTTAGTTCCGTAACCTACATCCTGTATAGGTTTTGGATTATATCGCACGCTCTATATACTTTTGCCAAAAATGAGCCTTTCCCAGAAAATGAATTTGGGTTCGGATAAGCTGGACAGTAAGTGTTTGTTTCTCATGGTCAGTGGTGCAAACATTACGAGCAGCTACTATCTGTACGCTGTACTCGCACGACCATCAATGACATGATAAAACATATTTTAATGCATCTTAGATTTATTATTTCAATAAAAATCTTGGATTTAGAGGCTTATTATATGACAGTACTGCAATAGTCCTACTTCCTTCTTCTCTTATCAGACACCCCGCGAGGTCCAACCGGCACCCGAGCAGCTGGGCTTGTTGTGTTTCGCCGATCGGAAAATGGCGGATTATCATATCTCTTGCTGCAAGAGAATTTCGGAGAAAAACACTGGACGCCACCCAAAGGTTTTTATATTACAGGAATACGTAAATTATAGCCCGTAGAATGCTTGCAAAAGATGATACACCAAACCTCGATAACTGTGTAGTGTGATCTTGCACCACAAAATATTGCCAGTTACCACCACCTTGTATTCTGCCATTGTACAGGCTACCTAAAAGATATTTCAAAGTACGGTAAATATAACTTTAGTAGACAAATTTCAATATTGAAACGTGTCTCGACTGAATGCAAAAGTAAAACTACGAGGTATATGTTTCAGTCCTTGTACGCCTTGTCATGTAAAGTAAGACCTACTGTAAACTGGATGTCAGTAATTGCGACCACTGTGCTCAAAACAATCGCATTTTAATTTTTGTGTTCTTAATTTACGAGTACGATTGTACGGGTATACAGTATCTATGCTTGAAACTCGCATCACCAGCACGATCAGATGCACTTCTTATATGCAGAGT
This sequence comes from Paramacrobiotus metropolitanus, assembly GCF_019649055.1. Lineage (NCBI taxonomy): Eukaryota > Metazoa > Tardigrada > Eutardigrada > Parachela > Macrobiotidae > Paramacrobiotus > Paramacrobiotus metropolitanus. The sequence goes on along the minus strand of NW_026570253.1, from coordinate 1,065,351 downwards.
CCCAGACGTACTTGTGAATTTTTTGTCAACTCTATAGTAGTCAGCTTTTTTACTGGAAAAATTATGTAGTTAACACTTTAAATTTTGGTGGAAAGCAAACACGCAGATGTTACAAAAGATTCCCTTTATCCGGAATATGGGTCGCCGTTAGCAGCTCTGTATTCCATAGAAGTACGGCATTTTATGTTTGAACAGGCTACATCGAAACGGAAAACGATCGAGAAGCAGCTCTTCAAGAGACACTGAAGGAAACCGGGCTGGAGAGCCGCGATTTGAAGGTGTTCGACGACTTCTCCTTCAAGATGCAGTACTCAGTGCGGAAGGAGATCAAGAAAATCTGGTACGGCTTGGCGGAGTTCATAACGGGAGAGAAAGCCAAGGATAACGATAAGAGTAAAGGCAATGCCAAGAATATTAAGGTCACCGGCGATGCACATAACGCGGCGTGGTGGTTGCCATTGAGCGATGCGGTAAAGGTCAGCGGCTATGTGGAAGCGGATGCACTGCTGAAGAAGGCCGAAAAGTACATTCAGGATAAGACAAAGCCGGTGGACCAAACAGCTTAATGTAATGGATGTCATCATGCCAGTGGCTTGCGAAAGATTTTTGCCGATTTGTTTGTTATTAATATGGTTTTTTAATTGTTTTAACTGATCCGTGTCGCTTCTGATGTCAAATTGGTTTTGCAAATTACAGAACGTACAAGATAAGTAGCATCTATTTTTAAATAGAGCCTTAATCAAAAATTTACTGCATATTTATGTACAAAAGGAACAAAAAAGGTTTCCAGTTTGCTCAAAGCGGCCCTGTAGAACAAAAAAATAAATCAGCTGAAAACATTTTATATATATTTATGGAATAATTTCTGGGCGTTTGCTCTGAAAAATAATACTGCCTTAAAATTTAATTTATTGTTCGTGATTTTTATAAGCGGTTTATCGGGAATTAACCACTACCCTAGGAAATTGCATCTTAGAATAGTTTGCTCGGTACAAACAAGAAAAATGTACACTCGCTTTATAATCCATTCTATTAATACAAACACCGCTCGTCCGTATTTCCCCAGTCAAACAATAACGACGTCAGCGTGGCAGTCGGCTGTCACGGCGCAGAATGGGAGTTGTCCCGACGTCGACAACCGCCAGACGCTCTCGTTCCCTCCTGACTTCCGGTCTAGCACAGTTGAAGAGGATGTAATCACATAATAGAGTGGCCTGCAAATTCAATTATACTGTGGACAAATTTCTGTGACTACTGTTTAATAGATAAATGGCATAAATAATGGTCAACGTTATGACGCTGCGATGTTAATGTGTGGAGAGTTGTGCGATGTGTGTACATGTGTTACACGCTTGTTACCATGCCGAGAAGACCCAGTCCCGATCCCAGATTCATGGTGAACTTTACAATACTGAAACGCCCGGCGACAGCGTATACGTTAAAAACGATCCGAATCCCGGTGGCCTTTAACAAATAACGTGCTTGTTCATCGTTGTCCAGCCAGTATCCCGATATTCTGCAAATTTCATTGTTATTTCTTATGTTATGGCTAATACTGCTGAATTTAGCGCCCTCTAAAAGGGCAAAATTTTCGGAACAATCAAAGTTTCTGACTCGCTGTATAGTAGAAAAATTGCATTAAGCAATTATTAATCAGATCTGACAGTTGACTCACCGGAAAGACCATCCAGGAGAGTTGGTTTCTTTGGGATCATCTAGCCTAACACAGAAAGATTTTATTCAGCTACCACTGCTTGCCTTAGTGCTAAGATTTATGTCGTAAGTTTTTGGAAATGCTAAAATGCACCGCACAGCAGACAATGTTCGGGAGAAAAGCAGACAGTGTTTACGCGGAGTATTATTACAAAGTGTATTGCACTCTACATACCGACGAAACGAGTATGTTGGCATGCAGTGGCGAATGTGAAAATCCAAATTGCAATCCCAGTGAATTGCAAAACTCACAACAGCTCCCTAAAAATATGATAAAAGTTATTATAACATTTTGCGCTAGCAGGGTCATCCGGATCGGATTCTGGAAACCCCGCAAAAGACATTGTTCCAGGTGATCGAACAACTGTGATTCTAAAGCAATTAATATGCTAATATTTGCTAGATAATGTCAAAGATTCCGTGATGAGTCAGTACACTAAACAGACCAAACCGATTTGTGTGGGATTATTAATGTACACATCGTATATTCGTGACAAATCACATTAGCTAGCTGTTGCATCGTCACACGATGCGCATCCTCGTTGGCGAAAGGGCGCTCACATGCGTTGCCATGCTGAGAAAATCCCCGCCAGCCAGACGTGCAATGTCCTTCAATACGAAGATGGGACACAATGGATCGGAAACCGGATCGTACGTGCAATGCTTAACGTAACGCTCCGGCAGTTCGCCCAAATTCCGCCTGACAACCACGCCAACACAGACATACGGTCACTGATCACATTAATTCTGCCGCGCGGTTAACGACGTCATCAATTGTGTGTCTAATGTGCTGCCTACCTGCGAATTCGCATCCGCGGGAACATTACGAAATTCTTCACGAGTATCGTTAAGTTCTCCCCACCCGAGAGGACTATTGATCTGCAATCGGCACATAACATTTTGTGCTGACTGATGTAATTAAGTGTCATGCTAGCGGGGTTCATCCAGGCAACCACTACCGTCGTTTATCGTCCTCTAACGGGCACCACGCGTGCACTTCACAAGTGCCGGTGGAGGCCACGCAGCTGCCTGAGTGGAAGCCGTGACCGAAGTGGACTGTGGTCCCGATTTTGCAGTCATCGTCTTTGTAGCACTTTGTTTCGTTGACGTTAATTTGAAATTCCTATCGAGCGCACAGGGAATGATCAGATGATAAGAATCCTGCTTTCAAACTCATGAGTTTAAAATCACTTATTTTATATTTATTTGTATAATTTATTTCCGGTAACAAAAATCCTGGGCAACATGAAAGAAAGGCAGGTCTTGCAATGTGCAACGTTTTGACAGTTAAAGGAATGAAATGAATATACGGAAGTCAATGTACGTCAGCATGACACTGCAGCCTTTTTCGAATATTTGTGAAAACGAAAGCTGATTGACAATTTTGCAGATTATGTTTGTATAACTAATTTGGAGCGAAATACCTCTGGACACTTGCCTTGAACCTGTTTGGGCGTCATGGACACTTTAGTCATGATGAACAACGCGTTGTTTTCCTGTAAAATGCATAGTAACAACGCAAACGTAAACTGCAAAGAATATTTAAACGCAGACTCTTATACGTCATTAAAGACCGAATTATACCAACTATACCATGCCGGCTTACCAATGGTGGGATGACAACATCTAATGTAAAAAAACTCTAAAATTATTGATATCAACGGTAACAAGTAGGGTAAGCTAGAGTTGTTGCCATATACCGGTTGCGTCCCATGTCACACCACCTTCGACATTAAACATGTCAGCAGCGGCAGCGTCTTTGTTGATATGCGCTTGATTTCCCTTGACCTTAGCCACCACGCTGCTTTCACCCGTATCGAATTCTTGGTAACCTTTGTCGGCCACAAAGACAATCCTTCAAAATTACAATTTTTACACAACTTTGGTCATACAGGAAAGCTTTTCGGAAAAAAGCGTTGTATGCAAACTCGTTCGACGTTTATTGTGACCAAATGTCGGCGATTTTGTTTCGGTATTTATCTCTACGAGTATATATACCTACTACATCTCGATAAACTATGGCGGTGCGGGTCTGGGCACCCTACAGAGCGCTGTGTACGTACTGAAGCTGCATAATTAATTAAAAAGACGGCATAGCCTATATTCTGATACCGTGTATACAGGTATAAAAATCGGGAAGTCATGATGGAATTGGCTGTCAGCTGAATTTTAATATGCCGAAGCTAGCACCGTAAAACTTGTAAATCATAATCCGAATAAGGATTTTGGAAGAGCAAGTCGCAGAGGAAATGATTTCGTGGCAAGTATTTTAAACTTACCCCACAATATATGACAGAACAATCAACTGCACCAAACGATTGCATAATCCAATGGCAGGTGATTTGAATTCCACTCCGCGTGATGTCTCATATCTCCAAACACAGAAAATTTGTTTGTGAATGGAAGTCCGTGCGCATTGTTTAAAAATGAAATAGGGCTAACTATGCTTTAGAAAACATTATTGCTGACAATTACAAAATTATAAAAGCGGAACAATAAAACAAAGCGGCATCAAAAACAAAAACGATTTAAATCAATATAAAATGGTCTGGTTATAACAAATCGGTACAAATTTTGTAAACCGCAGTGCTTAGTGCGCACTAGCATAAAATGGTTAATAGAATGAACGGATATAACAAAAGCCCCAGATACAAATCGTACTTGGTGAATTTGTTGAGCAATCCGCGCAGGAAAACGCTCCAGTGATTATGATCAGCATAAGTGGCCGCCATTGCCTAATTCACACACGGGACATGACTCTGTCCGAGCAGCGACAGGCGACACGTAAAGTTAATTTTGTTCCTGGGTGATGATCGGCGAGATGGTGGTTCGCGCGACTGGACAGTCAGACCGGAAGTCGGCACATGTGTTGGCGTTGAAGTCTGTCGTCGCCCCGGTATATAACGCATTAAAGCGAACACAGTGCCGGCAGCCATGTGCAATGATTGCAGCGTTATTCCCACCCCTCCCCGCGATGGCTGCCATATAAAGTGCCGATTGCCCATTTGGTCCATTATCGATTACTACTTAAACCGGTGCTGTTTTTCCTCACATATGGGGCTTTGCATTAGGCATTTTATTGAAAACTATCATGGATGCATATATGGCATATGTACTTGTAATCGTATCAACAGGGTAAAACGAACGGAAGTGTAATTTAAATGCGTGATCATCAGGTTCGCGTGTATATAAAATGTTAGAAACTGTCTAACTGACCATATTTATAAACTGCGCAATTAATTTTTTAATATGCAAGTAAAATACGGTTTATATAAAAAAAATATATTCATAGTAGGTGCAGATGAACCGCTCGGTTATGCTATTTTGTGCAACGTCCTGCATTAGTTCTGTAAAGAGGTATAGTGCAAATTTTTACACTTGTGCCGCGTAATACCTTAAAAACTGAATACAACAGATTGCTTTGCTCATGTAGAATATTGCATACACGCTCAATACCTTATGCCAAATTTGCCAAAACTAGTTTAAGATGTTTTTTGACGGTGGTAGAACGTTTACGAAGGCGTTCATGTTGCCTGCTAATACTGTATTTATTAATTTTTACACTGTCTTTTTTGTGAAATATTTTTAAGAACTGGTCTAGACAGGAAGCAGCATATCATAAACAAGTAGAAATATAAGAGTCATAACAAACTGACATGAGGTTACCATTTTCACTATTTTATGTGCGCTCTTTCTGTTTAACAAACAACTTCTATTTTTGTGTGAGAAGACGGCAGCTCGGGAGAGTCATAAATATTTTTAAATATTTTCAGGGTTGATTATATTATAGGAATACGGGGTTTCCGTTGTGGTGGTCACCGTTGTCATAGCGGTAATGATAATTTCCATTTTTGTGATTGTTACTGGCGTTTTCGTTCTTGATTTCTTCGGCATCCACGGACGCATAAGCACCCCGAATCTCTCGCTCCCGTGGTCTCCCACAATAAAACAGCATATAGTCACAAATCATTGACGCCTGTGAAAACGTTAAGTTCACAGATTATGATTCTACGAACGACTTACACCAGTTGCACTCCAGGTCACATAATCTATTACTTGCAGTCTAACCCTAATTATTTCAGAGCTTTTTCTAATAATCTGGTTAATAATTAAAGAAGAAACACATTTCAATAAGAAGTTCATTTTTTGGCATCGTTTTGAAAGCTGGCGCGGGAAAAATGTAGAAACTTCTAGCTAGGTATTCATTAAGTATCTAACTCAATATCTGGGAGAACTTGAAGCAATATCCCTACAAAACATACACCCTTTAACATAAACCGCACCTGCAATCTGCCTCGGCTAAAAAATTGGATGACTCCAAACAATGCATTACTCGTATTATGTTTAATTAATACCATGAAAAGAAGACCCAGTCCTGCTCCCAGATTCATGGTTGTCTTCACTATGCTAAATTTCCTGGCTTTAGCGTAGACAGTAAAAACGATCCGGATGCCAGTGGCTTTGATGAGGAAGCGAGATGGCTCGTTATCCTTGTCCAGCCAATATCCCGAGTACCTGCGAATCAAAAATTGAAACTTCGACCCGGCACAGATTAACAACTGAAATACCCTGATCATTGATGCAAGGATGTGTGCACAATACATAAGCTAAAGTACAATAATACTCGTAATTTATCACATTGCACTACAACCTGCACTGATATCAAGTGCCCTTTCGAAAATTTATTTCCTTACCAGAAATCCCACCCAGGAGCAACCGCTTCCCGGCCGTTGTCCAGTCGGCGAAATGAATATTGAGGCACGCAGTTCTGGATGTGCCGGTCCAGGTTGCAGTCCCAGGTAATCGCAAAGTTCAGTATAGCACCCTGTACAATATCGCAAGCTTAAGGCGAAAACTTTTGATGTGCACCATATATCTTAACATGTAAAATTAAGCGCTGTTAAGGCACCAGCCAGATATTTAATAGACACTATACAGCAATATCTATAGAAGATCAAAGTGTTAGCAAGGTGCAATTGCAGACGTATATCATGTCTTTTCATGAGCCGAAAGTTCAAGTTAAAATCATAATTAAACGGTTTTTTCGAATAACTATATGCAAATGAACCGATCTTAATAATTGCTTTGACATTAAAGGGCATATGTAGACAAAAACGGGTACTGCAAGTGCATATTAGCCTATTGTTTAGATCGTCAAAAATTTCTCCACGTACATGAAGAGCCATTTCGGTAAAGTTTTCTTTGGCTAATTCAACGATATCGCCTAGAACAAATATGGGACAAAGCGGATCCTTCTTTGGTTTATATTTGCAGTCCTTGAGGTGAGTGGCACTGAGGTCACCAATATTCCTCCTGGATATTACAATAAAATAGAATAGAGGACGGGCTTCGTGTGATTTACGATAAAAAACAATAACTCGTACTAAATATAGGAAAACCTTCCTAAATAGGAAAGCTTTCGTGTGGTTTACGATAATGAATTCAGAGAGCATTTTCTTAATTTCATCGTCTAGCTGCGTACTTTTCTGGCCTATGTATTTATGATTGCTTCATAGCTTACCGGCGAATTCCCCATTTTGGAAACAGAACAAAATTTTTTACAAGAATGGTCAAATTTTGTCCGCCATCCAACCAGACAAATCTGTATCAAGAAAAGATCATAAGTAATAAACATACTGCACGTCGCACGATAATTGATTCTAGCGAGTATTACTGTAACAAAACCGCAAACGCACAGTATGTACGAGTACATTGCAACGGGAATACAACGCACTATTAACTAAAGCAAAGTCACCTACGCTTCATTTGTATCTTTTTCTATTGGGCACCACGCAAAAACTTCGCAGGTTCCGGTGGAATATACACATTTCCCGGTATGAAATCCATGCCCGAGATGCACTGGTTTGCCCAGCAGACAATCGGTATGATCGACACAGCGGGCCTCCTTTTGTGTTGATGGATCATTACGCTGCAACAAACTTATTTTTTATAAACATTTTTAGTAATTATGAAACTGCGGCCTGAGATAAATTTTTGAGAGATAAATTTCTGAGCTTTTTGAGAGATAATCTGAGATAAATTTTTGCGAAGCCGTCAGTGAAATGATTACTGTGCGCTTCAAGGCGATACATGCATGATTTATAGAGCTGGGATGCAGTACAGAGCATATGCTTAACTTACCTCGGCGCACTTGCCTTGATTCTGTTTTTCTGTGATGGTAAATCTAGTCATAATAAAGAGCGCATTATTTTCCTATAAAATAAAAATAAATCCAGTAAATATAGGATGCGTACGTTTGCACGTATAGCTACTGAAAAATGCAGTTTAGATCGATACGAATCACAGCGCTGCAGCTTACTAATGGCGGATAAACGTAATCGGCGGCATCCCACGTTATGCCCTCTGTGGGAGAAAACATGTTCTGGCCAGTGTGACCGCGGCGGATGTTCTTCTGGTTTCCTTTGACCTTGGTAACCACGCTACTCTCGCCATTGTCAATCTCCTGGTATCCTTTGTCGGCCAGCAGCACATACCTTTAGATACGGTCGAAAAAAGGACAACATTCAATGGTCAATCTTTTAATTACATACCAGATGACATCATGTGCTAGCTGCAGCCATAAGTATGATCATATCTTTGCTGTAATCAATATGAAAGATATTCGCCACCGCTAAGTAAAAAATATACAAAGTATTATGACGCCTAGCTGAACTATATAATGTACAGTGCTATTATTACTGCTACAGTATATAATTCCACGAAATGTAATACATCTGAGTGCAGCAATGCAATATATCTAAGTGCTGTAAGCAATATATCTACATAAGTACCGTACTATTTGCAGCTATCCGATTATTATTTTGCACAAATATGAAATGGTTTTGTTACACAAAATGGTCGTAACCTTAACAAAAGCATTACCCAGTTTAGAGAGGGATAACATAATTACATAACACATATAGTTTTATTATTGAGAATGTCGGTGTGTACTTAGCATGGTTCATAATAATGTCATTGCAAATTACACTGCTATTGTCAAGCTGCTAATATAATGCACTGACGGTCTATATACCTTGTAAAACGAACAAACTGCTATTTACAAAAGAGACCTTTCCTATTTTTTCCATTGTTCGGTCTTGTACTGTAAGTACTAAGTTAGTTTCAGTGCACCGCGGGTTTAAAAACGCGTAAGTAATTTAACATGATATTATAATAGTTTCTGAGAGCACTTACCCGAATACATATACCAAGATGATGCATTGGATGATCCTGTTGCAGATGGCTATAAAAGGTTCGTTAAAGCGAGCTGTTCTTCCGGTCTCATATCTATAAGTTACCCAGAATTACTGGCGGTCTACTGTATGGTAATGAATTTGGCATGTGCGATAATATTTCAGTCCTTCATAATGCATATGCTCTGTATATAATATTCGATATGTAATTAAATCATATGTAAACGATAACTGCAACTCGCAAGGCTTACTTGGTAAAGGTATCGAGACAATTCCTCCAAAACACTGACCCGGGACGAGACGCCATTTATAATCGACCAATTACGGATGATGCACCGATAACAATGGTGATAATATTCCACTCGGGCCAATTTATATGCATACTCTAACCTGCTGCATTGGCATACAACGGCAGATCATCGCTTGTACTCAAAGAAGCGTATCTGACCCCTGAGCATTCAGCCTTTAGGAAATTGTTGTGGCATCTGCATGAAAAAATCAATTGCAGTATTAACAACCGAGATGATAAATCCTGAGCACGATGCTGCCCGCTTAATTAACCGCTTAGCAAGTTTTCGGATCCAAAAGTATGCCCTCATTGGCTTATGCAACAGCACGCAATATCGTCAGTTTTTTTAAGCCCGCTCATAAAGAGCCATCGAGGAAAAACTCAGAAACTATCGCGTGGGACGAGCTAGTGTAACAGCTCCATCCACGGCGTTTTGTCTGCCAATCTGTCTGTCAATCAGTGCGCGTGCCCGGGCAGGCGCTGCAGTGTGGAGGTTTCTCCACTTCCGCCGCGGCGGATGGCAAATGTTAATCCTTCAATTAGCTCGTTTCCTTCCAACTCTCCTCATATCGTCTTTTATTCAGATGGGCTTCTGTTTTCTAGAAAAATCTGCTAATGCAGAATTTATATAACTTCATGCAATGTACCAATTATTACTGTTGTACGAGTTTACTTTTCCTAGTGCTACATAATTATGTTAAAATAATAGGGTTGAAAGTTGGTTGGAGTCAATAAATCTTTCACCTGCAATGAAAATAATCGTGGCGAAATTTAAAAAAAAATTTTCTTTTAAGCACTGGTTTATTATTTTAAGCACAGTTAGTAGTCTTGCAACTGCAGCAGTTATTTTTGTACTACACTGTATATCGTTGTAGTTGTATACTCGTAAAACTGGATGGATAAGTCGGTGTTGTAGTTTGATTTTTCCCTTCTGTATAATACGTTTAAGTTCTGTATATGTACAAAGTAGTAAGTCCGTACAAATGCATACGTAGCCCCAGCTCCTCTCGGTGGGTAGCCGGGTAATTGTGTACATTGAAATGGCCGAATAAGTTTAATGCTCTGCAATTTGCTCTGTAATTACATTTTCTATTGTAATGAGTTAACTTTATCTGAATAAAAAGTGCAGTTTTTACGCAGTGCAGACAGCCAATTGTGGACGCCTGCGGAATAACAGAGTACTAAACTTCCGTAAACAGTCGGCTTTCCCAGTTAATGCTTGCTATTTTCTGTGGTTCCGGTGGTGGCGCATGACAAAGCGGGATGTCCAGTTCGTCAATGCAGAGTTGAGATGAATCTACATTATTGAATATTTTGTGCACATTATCGAGAATCATAATTCTGTGGGATTTCTAAATTTTATAGATGTACGAGGTATCTGTATGGGACATCACGGAGCCTGTACTACAAGTTGGTGTTAATTTTGCAAGTTAGACGTAAGAGACTACTAGTATCCATACCATTTTACGATACTGGGAACCGCTGATAATAAAAGCCAGATGCTAAAAACTCGTCTATTGCTAATCACTAGTTTTGAGTTCTGTGCTTGAACATGCACGATGCTTGTAAATATCAATTATTCACATGTCGCTCTTGAGTCTTGATAACACTTAATCTAAGTGTCTGAGCGGTCGACTTGAACTCACAGAATGGAATGGCAAGCACTCGGAATCATAGAATTTTACCTGGGCTTGCAACACTGTACAGAACAGTCTTTTTTTGTAATTACATATGCCAAATTTACGAATTTTTTAACATTCGTGAAAGAACACTCACATGAAATGTTTGCCTATAGGCATAAATAAGCGTAGACTTGTCTTACTACTTTGTTTTCTCATGCTGCATGCATTTTACAAATACCTATAGCTATTTTTAATTACAGAACCGGCAAGAAAGTTACTAGTTTTACACTGTTTTTTTTAATAAAAAACTTTAAATATTTACGAACTTTATTTTTTAACGCTAATTCTAATAACGTTAAAAAGTAAGGTTCGCAATTCAGGTTGTAAATTCATTTGGGTGCGTATCCTCTTATTTGATCAATAGAACTACTAACTAAATAGTAACCCATCATCCTTAAAAACTGTAATTTGTAACACAGCTTTTTATGAGTTCGTGACAGTACAAAAACATTGTGGGAGATGTTTAACGCTACGTGATACTGCCGCTATCCATCCTATCGCAGGTTATTTACTGCTCTTTTTAGCTTGCCGCGCATTTTCTGATCCATTTTGGTTTGATTTAAAATCGACCCTTTTAAAATAGATGAAAATCGGATATTAAATTACAATAAAGCTAATAAACAAAGCCAGTTTATACTATATCACAAAATTCCAATTATTAGTAAACTTCTCCGTTCAATTTGGCATCGCGCAATTCGTTCTCCGCGATCAGTGTTGCTGCTTGCGTGCGAAAATCCTTTGTATTTCTCCTGGCGCATTGATAAATTAAAAAATCACAAAGTATTGTTGCCTAAAAACAAAAGTTAGTAATTAATCCACGAGATGCTGGTCCGGAAGTAAATACATGCAAATCATATAATCGGGTATGTTATTGTACATATGCAGTTATGCACGCATAGAAGTATTGTATACCATACAAGTTAAGCATTTTACGTCATTTATACAGCATTTGTATGTGTCGCACTGATTGGACATATGTTGAAATTTAAAAGGTCAACGAGAGTAATTAATTATTTACCGTTCCCAGTAAACCGAGTCCGGAGCCCAGATTCATAGTAAAACGAACAAAACTAAATTTGCCGGCCACGGCGTAAACATTGAAGACTATGCGGATGCCGGTATGTTTCAGGAGATAACGAATTTGTCTGCCGTTTTCCTCCCAATATCCCGTCCGTCTACGGCCCAAAAGAGAACAACAATGTGCACTGCAAATAGTGCTTTCAGGAAGTTTACATCCGATTAACTAACCGGTAGTTCCAACCAGGAAAACTGCCGCCTTTCTTTTCATCCAGTCGACGAAAGGAGTACTTTGGCACGCAGTGGCGGATATGATAGTCCAAATTGCAATCCCATCGTATGGCAAAGCTCAGTACGGCACCCTATCACGAAAAAAACACGTTTACTGTGCACGTGCATGTAGTTGTATTTCCGTAATTATTTTATATATGATATTCCTATTAGTGTATTTATGAACCAGCTTTGTATATCATTGTTTACTGGAATCGTCCTTTGCGGTCATATTTCATCATGTCATCATAATTTTACCAGTCATATTCTTGGCAACTTTTTTATAAACCCTATTATACCCTAATAATATCCATCGTTCCTGCTTCACTTTTGGGCAGGCTACGTAATCATGAAGTTTTGTAATTATAAAACGCTCACCCAGTAGTAAGTACAGTTTTATCACTACAATTTTTTAAATGCTAGTATACATATATTTCTTTCAACGTCTTTAGAAATCATCAGTTATTTAAGCGCAGCAATCGACGAATTGGCCTAAGGTAGGCCGCATTGCATTGCATTAAACAGCATTACGGTACGTTTGGTACGGAAGCGTACAATATCTGCCATTTCATTATAATCCTCCCCCGCCTGTTCTATTATATATCCGAGATTGAATGCAGGACAATATGGATCAGTTTTGACGTTGAATGCACAGCTCTTTACGTAGTCATCGTCTAATTCCCCAATGTTTCTCCTACAAAACCGCCATTTTAATCATCCTTACACGGTCGATGGCAACAAGGTTTACATGACTTGTGAACGCTCTCGCGACACTTACCTTCGTATTCGGTATTTAGGGAATAAGATGTAATTCTTCACCAGAACTACCAAATCCCTTCCTCCGGTTAATTCAACTGATCTGCAATAAGATGTTTTATTTATTAACGATGTTAACTATCTGTCAAAACTATACTGCATTGATATCCAAGTAATAACCTTTAATTGATTCATGTATCAGCGAACAGCTTACCGTCGATTTTCATTTTCTAAAGGGCACCATGCATGGACATCGCAGGTGCCGGTAGATCCATTGCATGTACCGGCTAAATGGCCGTGACCCAGATGAATGGAACGTCCAATCCGGCAATCGGCATTCGTCTGGCAGTTTGCGCCCACGTCCTTATCCTGCAGATATCGCCAGATTCGGCACTGTCAGCTTTCTTGATGTTAATTTCCTTTAGATTCCGACATTTATTGTTCGTGCTCCCACCTCTGGACACACGGTCTGTACTTGCTTGGGCGTGGCCGTCAGCTTCGTGGTTATAAACACGGCGTCGTTTTCCTGTATAATCGGTGCGGCTGAAAATACTGGTCAGTTGCCACAAGATGTTCCAGATTTACATATTAAAATTATGCTGTTAATTTGTAACTGAGGTTAATTTTTTGGGAGTGCAGATTGCATGGTTTTGGGAGTGCAGATCGTACATGGTTAATAAAAATTGATAGATTCGTAGTATGACGTTCGCGTCATGTAGTAATAAAAATTCCCATGTACAAAACGTTCCGGTGCCTTAATTTATGAACAATTTTACCAGTGGCGGAACAACAGTGTCACTGGAATCCCATGTTAATGCCAGCGCTTCGAACGTTGACGTATTGTCATGGAAGTCTTTTTTCAGGTTACGCTGCAGTCCAACCACCTTGGCCACAACACTGCTTTCGCCTTGCTCTTGCAGTTGATATCCTTTATCAAACAGGAATACCACTCTGTAGGATACAGACGGGGTTAAGGTCCAATTGGATATTTTATATTTGCACCAATGTACATGTACGAGCATTGGCAGGAGTAGGGCATATTATGTACTACCTGCAGGGGATTTTTGGAGTCGAAGTAATAAAATAAGTGCGAAAATAGAGTACAACCATTCTATTCGCGGCTTTCTTTGCTGCTGGACACTTGCACCCGTATTATTCGGTTTTTTTTAAAACCACTACTTACTAATTAAAAAAATGCAAGACTGTGCAATATTTACTTTTAGCTCTGCGTATTGCCCAACTGGATATACATAATTTCAACAAACGGAAATATTCACAAAATATAACATTGTTTTGACTTCCTTCCGTTTGAGTTTGCTACGTAGTATATATCAGTAAAATTGAAATACGGTGTTATCATTGTTTAAACGTGTAGTAAGGCGGATTTCATAAAATATGCTTACCGTTAGCTGGCGCCCTCGAAGAAAACCATTTTAGCAAAGGACAGGGTCACTTACATAATGATATACGCAATAACGGTCCCCTGGATCAAACGGTTGCAAAGTGCGACTACCGGTGAGTGAAAGCGCACACTTCGCGCTGTTTCGTACCTAAAAAGAAGTAAATACGTCTATTTCATCAGCCGTCACTGCGCACATTTTTCATGCATATGATCACAAGGATCCAAGCACCTGTAAATGTAATTGTTCTTTTACTTTCTCCGCTTTCTACGAGTAAATGTTGTAGGTCTTTATGCGCTGTACATCCTATCTTGAACTATTAAAAGCTCGTATGTTGTTTGTGCGTGAATTGATTACAGCCAAACCAAATTTACAGTAGCACCGTCAGAAACTTCCTGCCAGGAAGTGAAATAACGCGTCAACGTACTCTTCATGATGGGGCTGTCTTTACAAGAAGCGTACATCTTTCGTTAATTTTAACTGCAAAAGCAGGTATGTATAATTTGGCTGTACGTACAATAAAAAAGATTTTCGAAGATTTGATTATTTAGCGCTTAAAATTAGTGCCGGAAAGCGCTTCATTCTCATGAAACAATACTCTTACAATCCCGAAATTATCGACTTACTTAGTAAATGTATCCTGAATACTGCGCAATAGGACGCTCGTACACTTCTCCTGATGTGCCATGACATTTTAGAGAATTACATATGATTGCGGGATATCACAACTGACAGCCAGATCACTGACATTGAATAAATAATATTCGCCTCTGCCATGTACGATCGCTGTAAATTTTAACCGTCTTCAAATGTTGTGCAAAACTACCATTGAGTGATGTGATGTGTAGGCCGAAGATTCTCCAAAACTACTCTATAGTACTACCGTAATGATCAGGAAAATGGGCTACGTATACACTGCGGACGGATAGATAACTGCTGACGCTTACACAACGGCGATGCACTCGTATTCTAAATGGATGCGACAGCATAAGACACAGACATACATTTTCCAGAGAACATATCCAGCACATTGTTAGACTAAAGCCAGTGCGACATTTCCGGTCATAGTCCGGCGCATGAAGTGGCGTTTTATTTAAAATCAATTTTACTCCACAGCGGGCGCAGCTGCAGGCCTACGATATATACTCGTATCAGTCGTATGTATGATGCGGGATTCGATGACGTAGTCAATTTGTGTACTGATTACCGCATCGATTTACTGGTGCACTTATGGTTAGTTAAAATTGTGCCTTGTTTTTGTTAACATTTATGCAAACTACCGGGTCTGCGTACAGGTCATAGAAACGTTAACTTACATTTTGTGGTGTAAAAGTGCATCGGTGATGCACCGCATCAAACCGCTGTTTAACAGGTAACGATACAATATCATTAACCATCAGACAGAGTCTTTGTCACCAAAAATTATGTTAGAGCAATACCGCTTACATACAAACGCAGCTTCTAAATATATAATTATTTTTTATTAAATAACACAGGTACTCTGGCGAAAAATGATAATCGTGACCTCGTAAATTCTGTAGCCTATCGACAGTGATTCAGTTTGGTCGATATATATGAAGAGCGGGTACGACTGTTGCGGATTTGTCGTTTCTCATTATGCACCACTAGCACAGCAGTCGTTTAATTCACCATGTGCCGGCATACTGTGATTATAGTGCGCTTAACCTTTGCAGCAGCGTTGCTGTACTATGTTTACGGTCAAGCGGGATACTTCGTTCCCGCAGGTGGTGCTCCCTACGGCGGCGGTGGTTACGGAGGATATGGCGGCTACGGTGGTGGATATCCGGGTTATGGCGGTGGAGGTTACGGATATGGGCTCCCGCCGGGATGGTAAGCGCTCTGGCAGTTGCTTATTCTCGTATAACATTAATGATGCCAGCTTATTGTAAAATAGTGATGCTTATTCCAACATAACCAAGCGATCAATATGTGTACAGTACATAGTATTTGTTATAGAAATGCGTAATTCAAACTTTTCTATTTCTGCATTCAAAGCTATAGTTAACCCACAAACAATTTGTTTTCAAATGCGATATGCGAATAATCTAGCACGTGCAAGCTTAGGTGCGTTAAATATATACGTATTAAGTATAGTGACTTTGATTGTTACTTATAAACTTGTTTCTTAGGGAATATCATTCATGAAAGGTCATAAGAACGGTATCGATATCCCATAAGAAGTACTAATGTACAACGTACGTGTAGTTAAGGTTAAGCGAATGGAAAGTCTGTGTTTAATTTATTCGTTACGCATTCGCAGCTACGGCTCTCAGCAGTACGGAGCATATCCACCATACGGAGGCTACGGCGGAGGTTACGGTGGATACGGTGGCGGATACGGAGGTTACGGCTACAACAGCAGTGCCTACAACGCCAGTTACACCACTTGCTCCTACAACTACACCATCCCACAGGCCATCGTCGTCAAACTAGTGTCCAGTTCCTTCACGGGCATGGACGTCACGCTGCCGCCAGTGAATTTCACCTCGTACAATATTCCGTACTACCCACCGCCTCGCTATTATCCCCCACCCGTTCGCCGGCCTCCACCGTACGGTCAGAGCTATGTACCGCCCCCCGGACCACCCGCCTACCGGCCTCCAGGACCACCATCGGCCGGCTATGCGTCCCCCTATCTTCCTCGCTTGGGAGCGCTACCGGCGGCGGCGTCAGACGCCCCATACGGAGCGGCTTATGCGGATCCGGGCGCGCGAGCTACCCAGCCGGAATTTCCGCCCACATACTCGCAGAATTCTTACACGGGTCCCCAGCAATATCCCTATAATGTGTACGATCGGGCCAATGTGCATGGATTAGTTTCAAAATAATGCACGAGCTTTCCGTGCGCTCAATAAAATTCCGTGAATTTTATCTAGATGTTCTTATTATTCATTATACTGTTATCCGCGTTTACTTAATAAGCACGAAAACATAAGCCACATAGCCAACAGTTAATGCACATTAGGAAAAATACATACAACAAAATTTGGAAATTTTTGTACAGAAAACACAAAAACCTGCAGTGTTCGCTGTATTGCACATCCAAAACAGAGGTTTATGTACCCTGCGTAGACTAAACCGTGTAAATGCAACAACGATCGCTATCACAGACCGTTCAACACACTTAAACAACGCCGGTTTAATTCCCGTTCGACCGTCTCTTCGGGCAACTGCGAACAAACTTCCGCTCACAGACATTCTCCCCGTGTTCCATGTACTCTGCCTTCGTCACACACAGTTTATCATACACCCCACTTTCTACCATGCTCTTCCCCCCGAACCAGGCCGCCGCGATGGGATCCTTAACCGGCATAAGCTCCGCTTCCCCGAACTCCGGCACTTCCGGGGCCACCTCCTGCATGAACCGTTCTCGAAACCCCGGCAGCCGACAATTCCCCCCGGTGAGCACCATATTACGGAAGAGATACAACCGCTTATCCTCCGGCGCCCGCCGAATGGCCTCCACCGCCGCTTCCCCCACCCCCATGCGCGTGTCGCCCACCGCCGACGGCCGGAAGAGGATCTCTGGGACGACGAAGCGATCGGCGGTCAGACGGATGCTCTGTTCGTGCTCCCCGGGGCGGTCGAAGGTCTGTTCGACTGGTTTTAAGAATCCCTCGAAAATGGCGTTGTAGTCGGGGAGGACGAAGGTGCGAGCGGCACCCGTCTCCGGCTGGTCGAAGGCGTCGCGGGCCCGCTGGAAATCGCGGGTGAGATCGGTGGAGACGAAGCAGGTCAGCTCTTTCAGATGGTTGATCACGTGCGTCTCGTCCATGACGTTGAGCTGCTGGAAGGTGATGCGCTGCTTCAGGTGATTGGTGAGGATCTTCCCGCCCACCGGGACGCGGATCACGCTGTCCCAGCTGATGCGACCGTCGATGACGGGCACGATGTGGGTGAAGGAGTGGCCAGAGTCCACCACCAAGCAGGTGGGTTCCTGGGGGTTGTCGCGGCGGAATTGGAAGGCGGCAAGGTGGGCCGGCGGACAGATGAACGCCGCTTCGAACCCGTAATCTACGACCATCAATCAATCAATCAATCAAATTAATTCGCTTAATAATATTCCTTTCTTAATCATCATAAAAAATAGGGAAAACAGTGGCACTAGTTATAAATACTTTTTGAAATATCAACCCATCATTAAATACATTTCAAAAAAATTATAGATTACCAGGAAAACTTGAAAAACTTCGAAGTATACGAACATAAAATTTCACATTACATTAAATCAAATAAATTCCACGAGTAGTCGATCATGCAAAAAAAATCAATCAATGGCAGAAATCTCTACGCAAAAGGCAAACCAAACATTCCATAAATTCAGACGTTTCATGCGAGAGCGCATGAAATTGGCTCGTAAAATAACGTGGGTTCGAAAATTAGACACTAAGCACATTTTTGCAAGAAAGCCACCAACCTTCAAAAATGGCCTCCGCGAAGTATCGTTTCAGAGTCTGAAAGTTGAAGTAGGGCTCCGTGATGAGGAGCTTCGTCTGAGTTGTGTCGATATTCAACACTTCCGAGCCGAAGAAATAATCCAACACTCGCTCCTCCAGTTCCCAGTTGGTCAGGAACCCGTTATTGAAGGGATACATATGGAACAGCTGGTGCTGGTCTTTGCACTCGCTGATCTGATTGGAGATGAACTGGCGCTTCTTCTCGCTCTTGGCCTTGTAGATGCAGTTGGGCAGGACGCGCGGCTCTGCGTCGCTAGCCAAGCCAATCTTGGCCGTATATCCGCCCAAATCCAGCACGACCGTGTTGGTCGCTCGCGATGGTGCTGACGACGACGCAGCCGCTGCCGCTGAGCTCGTCGACATGGTGCGCCGCTGTGGAATGGGCATAGGAAGCGGCGTTGTGCGCAAACGCGGTTGGTGCGCAGCGCTACTTCTACTTCACAGCTAGAATGAGTCTGCTCTACTCCAACAGTGCAATCAGGGTAGAATGTTGTATTCCGTTCGCTACCATAGGAAGACAGAGAAAAACACTTATACAAACAACAACTTAACCTCCAGATATTAAACCAGTCTTGAAACTTCGTTCAAAGAACATATAACTGGAATAATATAACGGCATAAACAAACTTTCATACGAGTATGGTTTTACGAAAACGGTTTGAAATGCTAGGACCGTGGTGTGGTATACGTACCGCAGTCTTTCCATTGAACACACAACCGCATTGTAGAGGGTTGTCATTGCGACTGCCACGGTTTCGAAGGATATGCGGCAAATGTAATTTATTCATACATACTTGGAAGTAGTTCAAATACGTAAATTCACGTGAAAGACTTTCCCCGGTTAAAGCCATTTCCACTGATGAAAAAATATCTCTGCTTCTCGAAATATTATGGATATTTTGGATGCCGAGACGATCAAGCAGGCTTAATCACACCGATAGATTTCTTCGCCATGAGAAACCTCAAAGTTTTTATGGTCGTTGTTCAAGGGTGAAGTTTCCGGTCATTCACCGTGGAGAATAAATGTTTTATAAGTATATCACCGTACCGCTATGTCATGACTGGTGGCGATTAAATGTTGCCTACTTCAAAAATTAATGCCATTTTTGGGATGACCAAAATAACCTACGGTGTCCGAATCGATGACTAGATCCATGACAGATTTCAACAGTCCATTTTGTGTAATAATTTTTACAGAAGAGACATCGTTATCTGCGTTATCTGAATTAGAAACAGTTCAACATTCTAAAAGAACAAATGCATTTTTGCGGCATGCGACATCGAAGTATACTTTATTCTCTTGTAAAACCGGGTACAAAGTCAAGATAAAATTGCAAGAAAAATACGAAAAATAGTTTTAGAATTCAGATAGATAAACGTTCCCTTTGCACTGCTTCAGTGCTTTTGTTTTCCCAAGGCGGAGAGCTGTAAAAGCGAAAAGGATAAGGTTTCTTCGCTTATTTATCACTTTATATCGCTGCTGTACTACATTTAATGCAAAATAATTTTTACTTCGAACGAAACATATGTGTTTTTCTTTTTTGGTTTCAGTGTGCTCAGATGATTGTGCTTACCTGATTAAGAAAAATTGAAGCGTTCATCAATTCCGTACAACCGTACGTTATCCTTTTTGCTGTACTCTGGGATTTATTCTGTGAAGAGAAAGCAATCTCTCGTAGCGTACCCTTACCCATTTTGAAATACGAAGCCATTTTGTCCTGAATCCCAGTGTAAATTGTTTTAGATACGGTTTTGCGCTCACTTTATAGTCAACCAGATTCTGATATTCTACGAAACTTCCTCCGCCAACAACAAAAACAAACGCTTCCGGGAAGTTCTGCCGATTCTTGGCGAGTGTAGATCTGAAAAGACAAGCAAAGGATTGGGGCCAGTCAAAGCAATTCACGACGCTTCCAGTTGACTATTTACGGATCGGGTGCTCTTATCGCTTTCGGGTCTAAATACTGATAGTCTTCCACTTCCGGCAACGATTTCCGCTCTAAGAGGGCATCCACTATACGTGTTATAGGAAGATCCTGCAGCGCAACGTAAAACGACACAGCAGATTATCACTTATGACATCCAAATATTTCCGAAAATTATAAGGAAGGGAGAGTTCACGTACGTGCTTTTTCACTACAAAATTCTTCACACCTTCCATCACGAACTGTGAGCCTTGAGACATCAATTTCGAAAACATTCTGAAATATTCCAATGAATGCGCACACTTCAAAATAACAGATTACTGTAATAAAACAAAAACCAATTTTTACTTACTGGACAGAAGTTGTGCCCCCGCCTCCATACTGGACTTGCGTTGCGACAGCAACTTTACTGAAGGTTCTAAAATAAGTTATCCAGGAATCGTAAGTAAACTAGTTTGAAAGAAATAATCAGCGCCGCGCCACAAGACTCACTTCCACTGACGAATATAATGGAACGGGAGCATATCACAGCCGTTTTTCTCTAGTAGATCTGTACACTGCTTCACCAATGCCTACGAAAACAGCAGAAATATATGCATTCACACGCACCGCTTGACAGCACCGAAATATAAATTCAGCACGTGTAAAACTAAAAAGGGCATGCAAAGATATGCAATTAACTACATGCAATGATATGGAAAGAATGTAAGACTGACTGGCGAGTAGAACAACTGTAACTACAAGTTACTCATATCATTATCACTACAGATAGTTCACTACCTACGCACTTAGGCCCCAACTTACGTCAGACATTGTGGGACCACAGACGTAGGCGATCAAAAAAAGGCGCATCTTATCCTCGGGGGTTCCGGCTAGAATCACAACACTATATTCCTGCGGACCAAGACAGCCAGCTGCTTAATGGTGCATTTACCAAGAGGATCGGAAAGTAATTCCACGAAAGATTCATCCTATAAAAAAATGCCACTGCCATTCCATTCACATAGATCTGAATTATTGTAAACAGACAATTTATATACAGTAAGTACTCAAATTTTTCATAGGCAATTTATTATTTACTTACTGTAGTACGTCTGGCCATAAGTTTTTCCTCCATTTCGAACAGTATATCGAGCTTTCTCATCTAAGAAGAGCCCCCAAAAAATTAAGCGTAATCAGATACAAAAAATCCGAACAAAATCAGCAGGTGAGTTAACTTTTTTGAAGAATAATAACAGAAAAACAGCACATTAGCACAGTCGAAATATACTCAGTGTATTATACTGATCCTAGAAATTTTTTTTATAAAATGTATTCACCTTAATTCTTTCCAGCAGAGCAGTGGCCAGTTCAGTATGGAGATTGATGTTCTTTTTCCGCTCAAGTAGTTCAGGTAGCGATCTGGAGCAGCCGAAAAGATCTCAAATTTTTCACAAGCGAAAAGCGAAAATAAGCTTACGTTACAGCGGACGTCAGTTTGGCGGTATTATCGGACAGAAGAAACACCGTCTCATCTGTTTCATTATCAAGACCCTAGAAAACGCAAAGCTAATTTATTGCTTACTAACTGACAATCTCTGTTTAAATGACCAGTGCAACCAGCGTACGTACCATTTCGTGCTTTAACCGCAACACATCTTCCTCGGAGCTTTTATATTTTTCTAATTCCTCTTGAACGGCTTGAGCTACAGCTGGAAAAGGACTGAAACAAAACCGAAACTCAATTAAATGCAATACTCATAACTGAACGAAAGCGCACAGTCGATGTACCTGCCCTTTTGTGTCTGCCAAAATTTATCACGAGAGCCCAAATCATACGATTTCGGTTTCCTTTTGTTTTTGATAATCTCAGCAGGTTTTGCATCGTCCAGGGTAACGCAGTTCAGCTGGTAATCCTACAAACCCGAAAGGGCTCAGTGCACAAACAAAAACTTGCTAAAGAAATACCAAATACTGACCAAAAAAACAAATTTTTAGTCAACAATAAGATTGTACAGATCAATCATTGAGATACCGCATAAAGCACCACTGCTAAAGATATCATAAAGCACCACTGCACGTACCAAAATGTCGTGCACCAAAGCCTGATATGTCCAAGAATGATGCAATGGGGTTGCAATATCCACATTTCGATCAATCACGATGAGCAGAGGTCGGTGAAAACTGCAAAAAGCGAACTTGCATTTTGGCAGCATTTTAAAATTTATTGGTTATTTCAATGCGCTGTTCAGGAAGCCATCCGTTTGAAACACAAAAATTCCCAATTAAATTGACTACTAAAGTAAGCGACCCTACCTAAATTGACCATGTTGAGCATTTTCAGCTGTGAAAAGATTGTTCCGGGGATCACGGAGATTTTCCCTAATCTTCTGGTCCAGGCGCTATTGAAAAACAACGAACGATGTTGATGCACCATCGTAAAGCATATGAAGAGTTCAATTACAACATTTTGTCAAAAGTCTGTAAACGAAAGTTCTCAACTACTCACTTCGGCTACCATGGCGGCAGCATTGTTGCGTGGAGCTCGTATGATAGGCACGACACCTTTAAAAAAGAAATGCCAGAACTATCCGAGAGCGAGATGGTCCATCAGAGCATTTCATACCCATTGTCACAAAAACCGAGAACAGTCCATCGACGATGCCATCAATCAGCAAACTCATCTCAGTATCCTTTATTTCGTTACTATTCAAAGCTACAACATACAGAATACATTAAACGGAACGCTAGACGCAAGGTCATAAGCACCAACCAAAATATGATAATTCATTGGCTTTCTTCTTCAGCACGTATAAGTCGTCATCCAGACTGATAAAATTGCCATATTGATCGTACACCTGCGAAAACATTGGAGATTATACTAAGAAAAGTAACCTGGAAATTTTAAAGGCGAAAAAAAGTACTACTGGAAAATCTGTTGTTCTTCGCGACCGAAGAGAACCCGAAATTAAAGGACAAAGATACAAGACAACTAAATTAGACCAACCTTCGCAACCTGCGACACACAATTCCCGTCAACGGCAGCGCCAGCGATCAATTCCAGCAGTTCTCTCGGAATGGGAGAAATGAAGTTCAAATGATATGTATCGTACATTTGGTTGCGAATATCCTGGCAAGAGAAAATTTAGTTACAACGAATAAGCTAGTCCGCTTACAGAAATGCACGTTTTGGAAGTTGATTAATAATTATTACTATCGCTAGCTGAATAGTGCAGATCAAATGAGCCATCTGTAGAAGTGAGCATAAAAACGATAAACCTACAGAGACCCATAATCAAAAAAGACACAATATGTGAAACTGAGTATCAACCCAGTTTCTAGGAACAGCAGCTCCGAGGAAAAACGTCAAGAATAACCAATTCATAAAAAAGCCAAAAGCAAAATCGCTTCCAAAAAATAAAACAATTGTAGTAACAAATACTCGTACAATAACGATAATAATATTATAAATGCAAAAATAAAGAGCAAATATGCAAAGTATGCTGATTTTTTAATCAGGTCGAGTAAAACAGCTTGAAAAACAGCAGTCAGTTGCCGCTACAAACCTCGCATATTTTGCGAACGTTGTCCGATGTCGGCATAACAAAGTACACCGCGGATACGTCAGGAATGGCATCCCGCTCCGACAACAAATTCCTAGTCAGAACAAAACTTAATGAGAGTGCGGCGGTACGTCAACAAATAAAAGCTGCGAAGTGAAGCGAGTAAAGCACTGTACAGGTGCAAAGTGACGCCCAGGTCCTGCAGATCTCGAACAGAAAGGATGGGCGAAATGATATCCTTCCCTGCATTGTCGTACACCAGAATCTAAACGGTGACACCCATACACATTCACACTCAAGTGGAAACATTCGTGCTCGCAGCAACTTCGCACGTGATTTCCGACGAACCTTCCAAGACGGCTCCGGAGCAGCTGCATGAGATTTCGTCCCACTTCCCGTGGAGATGGTCAGCATGCGCTTCAACGCAGCTAGTAAACCACAATCAGGATTAATTAGATTGGCAACCCCATCAGTTGCGACAACAAGAAAGCTATGTGGACTTCGTCTAAAACAGTCATGCCAGCTGGCGTTCTCAACCTACAGTACCTGCTTGCTTTTCCAGTACACTTGATCCGGACTTCAGATCCATGCTCAGTCACCTCTGGCAAATAAGATTTGGTAAAATTTTAAAAAAATAAATAAAAGTTTTGCTTTATCTCATTCGGCAAAACTTTATGCTGTAAATCAGAAAACAAAAGTGAATCAACGGAAAACTTATGAAACAAACAGAAATGAGAAAACGCAAACAACAACTGGCGACTGACGTGTCCGCATAAATTCTGGCAGCATTTTGCAGTCAGCTATTATTTCACGGCAGGCAGACCCCTTGGATGCGCGACTACGTGTGGTACTTGTATTTCCTCCGTTTGCGGCTTTGCGTATCGTCGCTGTCGGAAGTGGATGGGCCTGTTGCCGGAACACAATCTTGCGAAGAAAAAATGGAAGATTTTCCTTACGAGTTACGGCTAGTGTTGGATTTACCTAAGCATTTACCTCAAACCAAAAGTATGTGCACAAGTTAATTAATGAGGTTAAAATGCTAAAATCGACATCAAGAATTTCTGTCTGAGTCGTGGAGGTGAAAAATTATTGGTGTTGGTGAATGGTGAATATACTCAGTAAGTCAGTATACTGCGACCGACTCCTCTGAATTGGATACATTTACATATTTTATTTAAAAAAAGGTCACTTGTATGCGCCAGGAAATTTCATGGCGCATAGCACTTTCGTTAAAAAAATGACTCAATAGTCTAACTCATTTGGCGATGATAAAATTTTATTAGCAGTAATTAGCCTACGTATTACTGCGTCTCAGCGTCTGCATACCTTCGATTTACCGTAACTCTTCAGTTTCGTTTTGATTTTCCACAACCAAACCGGAAATGTTTTGTTTAAAACGTTATGACCTACAATATAAAACTACATAGGTACTTACAGAGTACAGACCGTGCAGCACTTAGAGCAACAGTCTATGTACACCGTGCAGAAAACTAAGAGTTTTGAATTAATTCGGTGTTCCTAAAGATTTGCCGCTTATTATTGTATTGTAAAGACAATTCTTATTATGTGCAAAAGTTACTGTACAGTCTGTACTCATATTGCCCGATGTGACCTGCCGTCATCTGAGTATTTAAGTACTTAATGGAGCAATGGCTGCTTGTAATAGTGTTGCGTGGTACTACCGTTATTCGTTAAGCACTTTTAAAATCAGTAAGCAATATTCGGTAAAGCAATTTTTGCGCAATCAGTGTTTTTAATTACAGCATAGTATTGGCTCGAATAAGTAACAGTATTCTTTTGTCACGTAGCAACCGAGTGTAGTGTACAGCACGTTTTCTTTAAAGGCAACAGACTATTTACCGTACTTAGTTATGATTATTTCCTCTCTCTTGCACGATTCTTCCGTAATCAAAGCCGTGTATCAGATTTCATTAATTTCTGCGCGGTATTAAATACAATACCAGTCTCTAGTACTTCCTAAGGTACCTAGTAAAAATATGTACTTGACCTTTAAGTTCTGATACAGAAACGGTGGGAGTACGAATACTCTTCCTTTAAAATTCGTACTGTAATCAAACTGCAACTTAAAATGCATTAATTGTATAATAATATTGATGATGATACTGCATCTTTGAAAAAAGCGTCATGACGTCATTATTAATACTTCATTACTGGCGATTAATTTGGCGCTGTTAATAATAATTACTTGCTCTGTTGACACAAAAATAATTAACGCAAATATTCTAATAAATGCTGCATATCGTTTTAGTCTTGTTTTTTGGAAAATATTTCGATAACTTCATGATAAGATAATACGCAAAAATTAGTGCACAATGCTTTTTAAATTGGAAACACGGCATTACAACACAAGATTTACAGCGTACGTGTAGGAGTGCCTTCTGTACCAGTATCTGTATGTATAGAAGTACTGCTAGGGTAGTCTATGAGATCATAACACTGGGTGATAATACAGTCATGTCATCGTGCTCCTGATGTCTGTCAGCCGGCGCAGATCCCGATTGCATCTATTTAACTGCTTCTAATCTTGATTTTCTTCACCTGCTCCAGCTGCGTGGACCCGGATGATGTAATTTACAATTACTAATTGATCAGCCTAATTTTTGTCTGTATTAGTGTAATATTACGATGTAAAACAGTATGGTGGTAACTTTTGACGCAATTTATGCATAGCAGCATAATGGAATCTGAATCAGCCTTGTCATTGCGCATGTGTATTCCATCATCTGCTCCGGTCGAATCCAGCCTGTACAATTTTTCTTGTGATTGTGTTTTGGCAGATACGGGTAAAGGTCGTGGCAAGCCGATCCCGCGATCCGGTCACCGAATAGTAAGCGACGACAATTACGTATATAGTTATGGCGGATATAATCCCAGCAATCTATTTCCGCCTAACGGGATGTTGGCCGAATTGTGGCGGTACAACATCTCAACGCAGAAATGGGACTGTCTCTCTCGTGATGGCCCTCCAGAGGCCGCGTCCCATTCCATGATTTTGCTGGGAGATTTTTTGCTAATCTGGGGCGGCACCGCTTATCCGTGGGGACGCTGTTTGAGCAACCGGCTGCACTTTTTCCATATCCCTTCCAAAACGTGGATGCAGGATGTGGAGTGTGCCGGTGACGTCCCGACACCGCGGTACGGGCAGAGCGCGACGTATTTCGCCGGAAAGCTGTACATCGTCGGTGGAACTAACGGGGTGGACTACAACATGGACGCATACATACTTAACCTCAAGCACCTGGAGTACGAGCGCATCCAACCGGAAGCCGAAGAGCAGCCCCTCCCGCGCTACCGCCACGAGGTGGCTGTGCTGGATGATTGCTTGTTTGTGCTGGGCGGTGGAGCAGCGGATATGAGCGCCTTCTCCTTCATCGACATCTGCGTGTTTAACATGAAAAACCAAGGGTGGAAGACGGTGACCTCGCAGCCTTGCCGAAAATCCGGTGAGTATCCCGCTCCCCGGAAATTCCACTCTGCAGTGCAGTGGGGTGAGTGGGCGTACATCTGCGGGGGCCATACAGGGACAGATGTGCTGGACGATATCTGGCGGCTGCATCTCCGACAGCGGCAGTGGGAGCGACTGCCACAGGAACTGCCTTTTCCGGTGTACTTCCATGCTGCTGCCTGCACGCCATCCGGTTGTATGTTTGTTTTTGGTGGGGTCATGTGCAAGATCGGGGATCGGCGGTGCAATACGGTGTTCAAGGTGTGGTTGACGGTGCCTACACTGCAGGAGATGGTTTGGGATGTCGTGATGCGGAATCTGGGGAAGTCATTAAGGAAGCCGAAAGAGAATGAGGAAATTTTGTGGTCAATAAAAAATGCTGGATTTAAGTTACCGTATTGTTTTTTAAAAAGACTGCAGTAGTTAGATTATAAACTAATATTTAATAAAGAGCAGTTACCGCATACATCGATCGTGATTTCTACCAGGAAGACTATTAGTGCAGGTCGTCTAAAGAGAAATAAAAGGCATCACTTTCACGCGCGGAAGATTTTTTTAATCTGCAAAATAATAGGCGAAGTTGTTTTAAACGACCTTTATGAGCAGAAACAGCAAAGAACGAGAAGCTTTAAGCTTGTTAACTGCAGCTGTACGCTGATCGCACGAAAGATGCCACGTTGCAAGTTGTATAATTTGATCAACACGATGAAGTTTTATTCACACTCACTTCGAACAGTCTATCACTAATTTTTTTATTGAGGTCAGTCATAAACTGTAAAGTCACTCGAACAAAACTTTACGAACAAAAATAATGTAACTACAGTGTAATTAAACTGAAAAGCCTGTGTCTTTGTCCAACAAATTACAAGTGTTACAAAACCACAGTCCACCAGCTGACGGTGAGTGTAGGCTGTACTCAGACAATCTACAGTACGAGTATGAAGTATCTAGTGTTCTTAGGGCAGGTGTGCACGTGGTTTCCAAAAGTAAAACTAACGGAAAGTCTATGATTTTGTTTATATCGGCGTATCTGTATGTACAATATACTAATAGTATCATCCCCTTCCTACTGAGTTGTGAGGTTTACATTAGCGGCACAGCGCAGCTACAGGTGGCAATACTAAATCCAACCAGGTGAATACTATAGATATAAAAAAAGTTCTGTACAGAGTTATAAGCTGACAGGCGATGCTTTGGTGCGGTTTCGTATCACAGTAGTAATTGATTTGTTGGAATCCTCCGATAAGCGGCGTTTGACGCTCCGAAAAAAGTCCACCACCATCATCTTTTTGACGGTGTCACGAAATTTCGCACTAACTCCGCAGTATAAAAGAAAATTGACTGAGAAATTAATGTTCATGGCGATGTTCTGTAAAGGTCGCATAACAGCCTGCATGTTGGGGTTCCGCTGAAAAGTGCAGGTCTTTTCCAACAAATACGTCAAATTGTCGATAAATCCCGGGAACTGCGTCGCCAAGTATAGTATCACGCACGCGGCCAGCATCGGCAGTGCATACCTAATTATTTATGGCAGCTGTTATTGTGGTATGTATCGTTAAAAGAAAAATATGCTAATTTAGGTGCGTCAACAAGTAAAAATAGTGCGCCCGAAACGCTTAACCATAAGGAAACATACCATTCGGCATATGCCTTTTCCTTTGAGGACACAGCCTGCAGCTTCTTTTCGCGACGCTTCCGTTGTTGGAAAATTGTCAGTAATAAAACAGTGTTCACGATCAGAATGGCCAGGAATGTGAACACTTGAATGAAAACCTACAATTAATTTTTTTCTGGACACTGCCACACTGGTACTTATAATATTCGCACGTTTGTAACATCTGAAGAGAAGAACCAGAGACTTGTACTCTGTACACGAGTAAGTACTGTATACTTCTACCCGAATAAGATGGTACCAGAATCACATGAAAAACATGAAAACTGCCATTTTGCCGCTATGAAACAAAATAAAGTACAATGAAATACATATTTGTACCACTTAACCAAAACACAAAATACTTTACTATGTGCATAGCAGAAACCTTGCTTTCAATCTGTACAAGCCTGACAAATTGTAGGTGAGTACACAAAAAACAGCGAGAATACTTTATCAAAGCAAGCGCATCCCGGGCAAATCCAGTTACAGTAGTTAGTATTTATTATTGTTAATATGGATATTATAGGGACATACATTTTATGTACTTTCTTCTACAAACACTCGCATCTCTGGTAAATACTAGGCAGTTCGACTGACCTGTCCCCAAGTATATGCTTTGCTCCAAATCATAAGCCCATAAGGTCGCGGTGGTCTTATTTTGGGTCTGGGGCGTAAACGAAGGAAGTTGTCATAGAACCAGTAATAGTCCACCAAGCGGAAACAGGTTAACAAAACCGCCACTGCTATGATTGTGGCGATAATGATAGCTGTGCGTTTCAAGTTACTTCCGGTTAAGTAACGCAAAGGAAACCGGATGGCTAGTAACCTTTCCATACTGAAAGCTATTATGAGCCATGAGGAGGAAAACACCGCGGTTTCTTGCAGGAACATTACAAGTCCGGCTACGCGATCAAATGCCGCCTTCAGCGACGGGCGGAGGGCGCCATCGTGAAGGACTTGGTCGTAGTTGATCGTGTAAGACCACAGCGCACACCACCTAAAAACGTTGTACGATAAAATGCTATTCTTAGTAAACCGTAAGTAAATCATGAGCTAAATTCCTGCATTTACTAATCATTCAACAATGAAATCTGAAACATAAAAAAGCATGTTTCTTTTGCATGTTATTGAAGAACTGATAAGAAGTACCCATTTTAACTGTAAATTAAAATACTTCCATAAAAATAAAAAAAAAAACTTTCTTGTAAATAATAAGTATAGAAATAATAAAAATTTAATATAATAAATATATAATAAGTACAGAACGAATACATGTGCATTACTATAAATCATTCTCGGGCCGTGTAGTGCAATAGTTTTACATTTTGTAATTTGTAATTTTTCATAGTTTGCTCACATATAAATGGTGTCAATAATCGCAATGGAAACTAGATACGCGTTTTTTCCTCCGAAGGACTTCTCCCGCAGCAAAACAATCAGGTTCAGTATGTTGCCAAAGGTGGACAAACCCAAAAAGAATGGAAACAAGACCAAATCCACCTGTATAAAAAGGTCTGCCGCATCAGTATTGTTGGACTGCTGCAGTGGCGTCCAGCCGCACACGGAATCCACTGACCCTGGATTAACCGCTGACGCATTGTTGCTTTGTGGTGCAGTCTGACTGGACATTGCTTAATCGGCAACTTTGATTTGGCGATTAATTCATCAATGGGTCAGGAGTATTGTGTGTGTGTAAATTTAAACAATCACACAAGGTCTTTTTGGGGAAAGTGATGACATGAGCAGAATCTCGAAGCCACTCGAAACCAAAGTCAACCGGCAAAAAACTGGTTTCGTGTACGCCAGTAAAAATGCGGCAGCCACGAACGAAGATATCACAATAAATGCAGCAGTACTATTCGTGGTACGCACGGACACAACACGGTAACTTGTGGTAAGTTGTAACGAGCAAAAGTATGCAAATATTTATGATCCCACAATTTCAAAAAAGTACACCATTAACAAATAAACACACACGGCCAAAACTCATTCGATCACGGATCTGCATTAAGCGGGAGAGCACTGTACCAATAATTCAGTTCCTCGCTGCGTGACCGAGCACAACTCGCACAAGTCACTCAACACAAAAGATCGCTTTTCCTTTTTTACGATCATTTAAAGCGGCTTGCATCCAGTGCTGTTATAGAAAACCTGGCGCTGTGCTTCCGGATCCTGTGAGTCATGATGAAAACATCCGCACACCACGGCAACATATAGTCTGACACGCAGCGACCATTTGCGTCAGGCAACTCGCTACGACCAGCCGACAACGATACTGTATGTATTTACTGTAACGTGCGCGAAGGGAATTCGAAAGTGCGCTGCATGCACAGAAATAGTTTTTTCCTGTAATATTATGCAAATCATAAAAACGTAAACTACTGATAAATAACTTCCTCTGCAGACCGACGCAGTTAAATAATTATCCCGGTTGGGTTAAGCAATAACAAACAAAATTAATGAGCGCATTTCTTCGCAACTGGCTGAAATAATAAATAAAAATAACGAGATCCGTCTGCGTGGTCGCAGCGTGTGATGCGGGACCGTACGGTGCTGCGTCGGCAATATAACTTGTGCTGCAGTCATGAATGAGTCTGTTTGGGTTAGGCGTGGCCACTTAACGATTAACTGCTATTTTTTGCAGCTCCTGATTACGGCACCGTGTCTAACTCGGTAAACAGTGCATCTGTCTTGTCATGACACCGGCCGTGGCGACTCCCCCATCGTTTTCTAGCCGCCTCTAATTTCAAGGGAACAACCAAGCGCTTCGCATGCTTGAGTGATGATGAGCCATTAGGCGCGCTAGTCTAAATTTGCCGGCCGGGTTGAGTTTTCTCGAGGAGCTGAAACTGTGACCCCGGTTGATTGACACTCTTCCTGATTAATTTTTAAAGGCTTCTTGTGCAAGACACGGTCGTTGTGTAAGCGGTTAATCATGGATGTGCGGATATGTGGCTTCCATTGCGCATCGCTGGATTGTGTAATTAGTTTTTATGCGCATGCGACGTAGATTGTAGAAATATGCGCATGCTTGAGCTCATGTTTCTGGATTATCGTTTCATCGTTCTCACGCTTCCTGAGCAGTCTTCCAACGGTTTTCTATGACGATCGGAGTGTTCTTAGGGTCGTAGCTCCAAAATAAATATGTGTGGCGACTTCGCTACAGAACTGCCACATACCTGTGTGATGGTTTTTAATAAGCGGGTTGCAGCAATTAAGAAAAAACGTAATTTACTTCCGTACTTGATTGTGCTTTTCGTTTTTTTATAAGCCTACCGTAACTATACATGTGAATTGTGATAGAAATACCATTTCGGCTACATACGTGTCGTTCACGCAGGTGGGGTCATGATTACGTTAATTACATAAACTATAACGTGACGGACTTGAATTTTGGTTACAACGCACACATTACGCCGTACGCGTATAATGTAAGTATCTTTTACTACAGTTGTCAGTAAGGTTTATATCTGAATTATTGTTTTGTTAATATGCCGCTTGGTTGGACTTGGTGGGAAAAGCACTGTGAGTTAAAAACAATCGAAATAGAAAAATTCTCCCACCTGCTTTATAATAAAGATACGCTACATGTGCTATATGCTCGGGAAAACAAAAACTGTTCGTTTTTTACGGTGCACGTATAAACTTTTTTCTATGGCATAGTTCTTGCAGAGTTAATAATTACATAATTCTTGAAGTTGCGAATGCGTGGTTGGCGACTGCGTCGGGATATCCCCTGAGGCAAAAAATGTAGTACTTACTATAATACCGTAAATAATAGATACATACAGTGTAATATTCTAATATGCTTTTGTACACTTGCATAATCGATATCAATGGAGAGAACCTGTTGCTCTGGATACATGTCAAACAGAGCTGTGACCTTTAGATTCCAGTAAGTAGTGAAAAAATGCTAACATATCGGCGAAACAGAGCTAGTACTTAATCTGCAAGCAACGGTGTACCCTGTCAGATCTCTGCCACCAAAAACCACCGAAAGAATTTTATACGTCATATTAGCCACACTTGGTCCTGGAAGTATTTAACGCGTACTCCTGACGTGTAAACCAACTAATTCTATTGGATTGTTGAATATGACCTCAGGAATCTTTTGCACTTTATGTGCGACGACATTTGTTGTGTGTTGGGTTCAGTCAGCTTCCGGTAGCAGAAATGAGCCGCAAACTGCCAATTTACATGCCGGCTTACCAAGCGTGCACATACGCCCGGTCAATCCTGAGTCCGTTGCGGAGGGCGACTTTGGCGACGCGGACGTCCCGAAGGAGCGAAAGAAACCAATAGGAAAATTTTGGCCTTTCGCGCATGACAACGACGATGCGCACGACTTGCCACATGCAGGGAAACCGAAAGGGCGCAATTCTCGTCTACCCGATGCTAGAAAACTCAGCGCCATGTTTTTAGATATCAGCGAAATGGCCGACAAGTTGTCGAGAATCTTGAGTTCTTTTTCCAAATTCACCGACAAGGACAACGGCCGCGACGACAATCAGGTCCAGATTGAGCCGGCGGTGGGCGGTTCCACTGATCAAAAACGACCTGAAGAAGGACATGGGAGCGGATCACCTGCTCCGATGCACCCGGCAATCAAGGACAAAGTGGGCCGGGAGAATGAGAATCCGACTGCAGCGGCAATCGGATCCGCTGGGAACGACACTGCACACAACAGTTCGCCTAATCCGGCCACTGCTGCTCCCGCCTTCAGTCCAGCGGTGGTTTGATTTGCTCTCCAGTAATTATGATCAGCGCTTTGCAAATTTATGTTGCAATAGAGTTTACGACCAACTGGTGTTTTGGCGCATTGAAACTACAAAGTATGAAAACTGACAATCAAGGCAAAACTATTAAAACTATCAAAATTATCAAGGCTCTATTAATTATTAATTCTTATTGCACAGCGCCGACGGGGTAGACAGGCTTACAAAAAGGTCAGTGTAAAATAGTGTTCCCGTTAGCAGCTACTTATGGTTAAGCTGAGCCAATGATTACCAAATTCGTATTTCATACGACCTTCGAATTCTTCCCTAACCCCGTTTGTAACTTCGTATACAACGCGCAGAAACTCTTACAATTATTCTTTGTTTTTACAATGAAGTATTTTTATACCAGTACCAGAAGCACATTTCTATATTATTTTGCACCGAGCGCGAAGCGCCAGGTGCTGCAATAAGTCTTCGTCAAGAGCATTAATCGTCAAGAGTCTTCGTCAAGAGCTTGAGTCTTCGTCAAGAGCTTCGTCATTCGTCATTTGTCTGAAGCCACGAAGAGCGTACGTCACGCTTTTCCAATTCCACAATCCCAATACCATTTCCCAGGGGTACTGGCGCTCGCGCTCGTGCAATAATGTGGTTCGCAACCACCGCTAGTGTAAGGCAAGATTACAGTACTCGTACTAATTCTAAACGTAAACACTCCTATACAATACAGTACTTACTTACTTACCTGGGAAAATACTCGTTAGTACTTACATTTATTCGGATGCAAATAGAAGAGTGCTCCACTTTCGACCACCGTCTCTGGTAGGCCGGCTACGGTTAAGCGTGCTCGGCTCGCAGCCATCCTGGTACGGATGCAAGGTTGATAAGCGATAACACGTGAGTCTTGATGCTTATACATACATACATTAAAGACTTTAAAGTCTATTTTTCCTCATTATTGCATTTGTGATTTGTTTCTTTTGACTTTACCGTTAGAGTCTTTGACTTTTCACTGTCAGTTTTCCTGCAGCCTGTAAGCACTCGGATCTTGTAATATCTTTGCTTGGTCCGGGTCTATTGTATTGAACCAACGATAGATCTGTGTGGATTGCGGTGATATGCTTCGATCTTTGTGTTTGTAAGATCGTTTCGCCGCACTTTTTCTTTACCACTCCGCTATTAAACACTCGATGCGGCTGGAAATGATTTGCAAACCTCGGCGGGTTCTGACGACGATATTATTCTTCGCATTGCTGTGGACGGTATTGAAATATTTTCCGGGTGTTCCCTTTCTGTTCCAAAACAGAGGCAGGTCAAGCTGCATGCTGTTCGGTTGGACGTGCGCCAGTGTTTCTATGTTGCAGGCGCGCAGGATGCAGTAGCCGCATTGCTGAAAGCTGTCGCATTTCCCTTGTCATGGTTGGGTTGGCACGAATCGCGTCAGGGTCCGTGGATCTCGCAGTTGAAGCGCAGCGCAGATACTGAAGATTATCACCGCATCGATTATTACTGTGAAGCACCGAAATTCAATGGTAGGAACTGCGAAGAGCGAAGTTTGGCATTTCATTGCCTTGCGAATGTTTGCTTACTGTATAATGTTTTACCGTTTTATTACTAGTACTTTATAATGGTAGCATCTGTGTTTTCTTGTAGTTTTTGTTCCAGAATTTTCTTGCTTTTAATCCAGAATTGCTCGTGCAAAACCCATAATTGCTCGTGGATGTTTTTCTGATTTTTCTAAGTATTTATTTTACGTTAAAATTTATTTTTGTGGTCTCATTCCTTCATCCTTTGTTGACTGCTTTTCGTGTCGCCAGTTTAGTGATTTATGATTTCTGTGGTGAATTTATAGTTTATTACTTTCTAGCGTCCGTTCCGAAAAACCAGGAAATACTGGGCATGCAGGTGCTGATTCGTCATGGAGACCGGGGAGCGCTGTTCAACATGAAGGATTCTTCCCACAAATACTGCCCTTATGACGAATCATTCTCCCATTCCAGTGTGGTGGACTCCTATTACAATGCGGTACAGTTATTTCAGAAACCGGGAAATTATCATCCCGACTTCCATTTCGTGCCGGAAAAATCCGTATGCCTGAATGGTCAGTTGACCAGTAAAGGCGTGTCGCAACATTTGGATTTAGGCGCGGCAGTGCGTCAGCGACTGGGTGAGGCGGCTGGGCAATGGATCTCCGCTGATACACCTGTGTATTCCACGTTGTATCCCAGGACTTACCAAAGCGCATTGGTAAGATGTAATCAGGTCGCCATCTTATTTTATTTTGTGAAAACCGTTCCTTTTAATTGCCTTTTTATTGAGGTAATTGTGGCTATTATTGTATGATTGTAATTATTTTGGTATATCAAGGAGTGGAGCAAAGCAAATTTTACCGGACAAGCAAACTCTTTCGAGGTGTTCAAACAATTGCTGTCTCCGATTATTGACATAATTTGTGTCCGAATTGCTCAAATCAAGCCAAGGTTCAACTGTGAATCTGTGATGTTTGCAATGCGGCAGTAAATTCTGTTTTGCAGGCTTTCATGTACGGTCTAAACCCGGCCGCTGATCGGCACATTCCGCACAAAACTTCTTTCGCTCCACCCCATGACACCATGTTCTGCACATTAGCCGGGACATGCGAATGCGTGACCACCAGTCGACTGATGGACGAATATTTCCGCCTGAAGATGGATTTCTTTAAAAAAGACCTGGAAAGCATCGCGCTGATTACACGCATCCGGGAAATTCTCACCGGTCATCTGGAAAAGCCCCTCCACGTGTGGCCCACGCACGTCTTTGATGTGATGCTGCAGTTTGCCTGTCACGGCGGACATCTGCCGTGCTACGATGGCACCTGCATCACTTTCAGTGAACTGATCGAGGTGATTGAAGTTATGGAGCGGTTGGCAAAGAAGTTGTCGGACGAGCCAGCGGTGCGGCTGTACTCGGTGGTGGATGGGTACGGATTGCTGCGGAAGATGGTGGAGAATCTGAAAGACGTCGTGGAGGGGCGGGCCAATGCGACAATGCGGTTTACCCTGTTTTCTGCCCATGATTCTACCGTGGTTCCCATCATTCATAGTCTGGGGCTGCCGTTCAAGATTGTTATTCCCTATGCCAGTCATGTAGCGGTCGAAGTATATGCGGTGAATGGGGAAGAGGAAAAATTTGTGCGTGTGATGTATAACGGGGAGGATATTACGCTCAAAACGCTCTTTGCAGCGGAATGTGATCGGGAGAGAAAACGGTGCTTGTTCAGGGTGTTTGAGGAGTTCGTCAGTGGACCGTTGAGGAAGGAATACCTTGCCGCATGTAATGTGGCGCACTGAGCGAACCGCGTCGGTTCTCTGTGATACCAAAGAAATGTGACGCTCATAGGTACGAGTACTTGATTTTCTGATTTCCCTAGTTATAGATTTATAACTTATCCCCATTTTCTTGCCTTTGTTTTGTTTTGTTACTTGGCCGTTGGTTTGATGGGATTTTGTTCGTTGTTGACGTCTGAGCTGAGCGTGATTATATAGTTTCGTTAATATTCTAATTACGTAATAAATCAATATCGTTAGAAAGCGAACAATTAACACACCTCTTTAAAGCGTCTTTGACGTGTTCCGATTTGATTAGGGTTTAATAATTAACAAGTGCTCTACGCTATAATGCATGCATATTGTTCATCAGAAAACAAACAGAAACATTCAGAGTAGTACAGAGCACTACAGACAGTACACAGTCGTATAAAAAAATATGCACCTGCCTGCTGTGCGTGTTAGTTTCTATGCGAACGGATAAAACTTTCACTTACCGAGACAATAATAATCTTTACATAATGTACTTATCATCGTGTGCAAGAACTTTATAAGTTTACGTTTTACCATCCTACTACCTGAGGCGAGAACGATGCGTTTAATATTATTAATATACAATTTTTTCGTTATACTCAGTTCTTTGCAAAAAATTGCGCAAAATAAAAAGAGGTACATAATAAGAATGTCCATTGTCTTATTTCACGCGCAAGCGTTCAAAAACGCTGCTCATTCGGTTAAATTACGAGAGCCATCGGACTGCAGCATCGCCAGTATTAATATCACTGCAGCAAACTGATCGTGAGAATATGACAGCGTCGCTCTCCCAGCTAATCGTGCAGATTCTGGTGTTTACAGCGTTGTTTTACCGAAACGATGCAGAGCATCCTCTTTTTGAGATGGCACGCCAAATGGAAACGTTAGCGTCCAGTATATTCGCTCAAACTGAGCCGTACGACAGCACAGAAAACACTTTATCCACCGAAAATTCCATATATTCCGGCGACACCAGTACGAACAAGGCGATAGTTACCGACAGCTCATCGACGGAAACCTGGAGAACTGTGGGCATAGAAGACCTTAATTCCGCTGCCACAACGGATAAAACAACCTTTAATGCTAGTCAGTCCAGTTTCCACAATTCTTCAAAATCCGTTTCGAATTTTTTTATGACTGACATCGACAAAGAAGCCAGTAGTTACGCTTCTAACGATAGCAATGCCGATGCGTACAATGAACTGAACTCCGACGAAGCTCCTGCCGATATTCTTGATGTATTCTCGATATTGGATGACAACTCCAACCCGAATTTTAATTATTTTCCGCCAAACTCTTCAGCTTTTCTACAAAATCTTGGTGTGCAGCACACAGGTGACCTTTTAGATTTTATACACGCGAATGGCAACACCAACCAAAATGCGAACGGTGACACTGACCTTTCGGCTGGACCGAATTCGGACGATGTTGGCGATGATTCTTCAACTTCTGACAACGGGATGCACAATTTTAACGGCATCGCTGAGCCTGGCGATAGCTCTAACCAGTATATTAATTCCGATGCGCGCAGTGAGGTTCTTGATGCATCAGTTATTAACGGTGATGGATTCCAGCGTCCAAATGCTGACGACAATCGACCGCCTATTGACGGATATAATCTCATTCCGAACCCGCATGTGTCTAATAGTTGGTCGGATAAAACAGAGCAGGATGCCGCTGTTAGTTCTAACCACGGCAAAACGTCTCCTGTGCATGTTAGCCTACCCGGAAGTCTGGATCAAGACACGCCCAGCATGTTGCACGGTTTCCGGAACGCTCCGGGGAGACTGTTTCAGGAAGGCGAAATTCCGCGGACGCCACCATATCGCCCAAGAGGTCATGGTGGTGAACACCATGTTCCCCCTTTCAGGTTACCGCATGCGTATCCCATCGGCGAATACTCCCTTCCGAGTCCCGCAAATGGTTTCAGATCAAATGGGCCTAGGCTTGCAAAAACCAGCGCTAACCTTGACGATCCAGTCATGAGTGTTCCGGGTAGAAACGGCACATCGCCCTGGAGCACCGGAAGTAATCACACAAGCCAACGTGCATCGAAAGGTCATGGTACTGTAACTACTGTTAATCGGGAGCCCTTTGCGCGAAACGGTCAGAAGGAAGCCAAGAATTACGGCGGTCGTCGCAAACGCCCACGTGGGCGTGGTCGAGCAACGCATGATCACCATAAAGGCACTTTTGAAGAAAGAAAAGATGTTTACAACAGTCCATTTGCAACGGCTCGGCATGGTCAGTTATTGTAGCAATTTGTCTGGAAAAGGTTTAATTGCATTTAGGTATGTGTTTTCCATACTTTTACGCTATTAATATATACGTGCGTATACGTGGTTGAGGAATACGTAATTTTCTTTTGAGCTTGTTAACACAACTATCACCGAAACTGGTGTGCGAAGAGCACCGAAAAGGGAAGACAACCTAGAAACGAAATAAGAATATGACAATAAACACAACCGGTAGTAGTATTTGCAGCGAATTAGGAAGTAATCCACATTAACTTTCCAACTTTGACCACGTGGTCAAAGCTTGAAAGTTGAAATATCGTGTTAAAAGCTACAACTTTCTATATTTCGACTATTATGGCAAAGCCGATAGCACAGTCGTGTGTTTCAGAATTTTTGAAGCAACTTACCGCACTTGGTGTATACTATCAAATATCTATATACTGTGTACTTACCATTAGTAAACTAGTGTAGATTAGTGTGTTATTGCACATTACGTAATATATATATATTTCAATATATATATATGAAATATATATATATTTCAAGATAAATAATGGTATTTGTACTATTCATGGATCTCCGTCCCCAGTTACGGGAACACTTACCAGCTGAAACGGTCACTCACTTCCGGTCACATTAATACGCTATAAAAGGCTTGCTGAACAGAAACATCGCCGTCAGTGCCCGTCACGAAACTTCATGGGGTAGTTTAGCGTAGTAACTAGTCAAATAAAACAGGCTCTGATGACGATATGGTGAATCACCTACCCAAACGTTTTTATGACAAGTACAACTAACAGATACATGCATCGACAGCACAAAACAACGAGATGCAACATGTTGTAGCATGTCTGCAATATGCCCGTGCGAGAGCAATACTATTTACAGAGCAGTCCATTCTTTTTTCTTGAATTTATTGCCTATTTTGTTTGCTTTACTAGTGGCAAAGTTTTCGCCAGCTGTCTAGCAGCAACGTAGCTGCAGTACGCGTGCGGTGGCCTATGCAGCACGCTGCTGGAATGTAAATCTTCAAAAATTCGTAACTTTGATAGTTTCCGTGTTAAATTTTTCTGTATGAGCTTAAAAAATACAGAATGACGCATACTATTAGGCAGAACAATTGATTTTTTGGTTTCGTCTTGAGGTTTGGCACTGAGAGCATACGTGGTTAGCATAGCCGCCTATAAGAAATCTCGAATGAGTTCTCCATAGGCAGGTATGTTAACAGCACAGGCTCACAATGAATAACCCGAAAATAAAAACGAAAAAACATTTGTTTTGCCTAATAGTATGCGTTATTTAATTTTAAACTCATTAAAATTTAAACAAAGTTACGATTTTGAAGATTTACATACAGCATGCTACTGCTACACCTGCACTAAATCTGCAAACAAAAAAAATAAATCAGAAAAAAATGGACTAAATAATATTATCTCGTAGTATGCGCTTAGATAAAAGCCGAATTGCTTTTCTCCACTTCT
The DNA here is from genome assembly GCF_019649055.1 of Paramacrobiotus metropolitanus. Classification (NCBI taxonomy): domain Eukaryota; kingdom Metazoa; phylum Tardigrada; class Eutardigrada; order Parachela; family Macrobiotidae; genus Paramacrobiotus; species Paramacrobiotus metropolitanus. The sequence continues at coordinate 1,024,195 of NW_026570253.1, read as the reverse complement.
CACTCTCGTATAACTGCAGCTGCCTCGGATGTTAAAAGCTGATTTCTATCGATATTTTTATTTTTAATTTATTGTACTGTCGTTTTGCAGCTTTGTACATACGATACCTGTTCATACTTATTAAGTGTACAAGTATCTGTCTAGTCAGCGTTTTAACAATTGACTTCGTTTGGTGGTGCTTCGGAATCAGATTAACTTGTAACTTGTAAGATTGAGTTTTAAGAAGACACTGAAGCAGCCACACATTCCCATGGATTCCCGGGCATTACCCGTCATTCCGCCTGAACTGGCTCCCTTCGCTGAGAAGATCCGCGCGACGCTGAAGGATGCCGTCAACATCAAACTGCACCCGGCCAAAAACTTGCAGCCGTGGCAGAGCAAAGTGGGCGGAACGCCGTACCTCCCTAAATCAGCCGAATACCCCCGTAGTTCTGCGGGCAGCGCGTTGCTCTTACTGGCGCAGATCAACTTCGCCGAAACACCCCGTCTCAGCGGTTATCCGGACAAGGGAATCCTGCAGTTCTTCATCGATCCCACGGACGATATGATGGGGCTGAATCTGAATTCCAATGCTAGTACCACCGAACAGGATTTGTTCCGTGTCCAGTATTTCCCTGATGTGACAGAAGATGCATCGCAGCTGCAGACCGAACTGCCGTTCCGCATTGAGGGCGAGAACATCGTGGACGTCGCGTCCGGGAAAGAATCGCAGATGTACTGGCCGCTGGAGCGAAACGTGGAGTTGGCCATGGAGTTCCAGCCCTTCCAGCAGTACATGACGCCCAATGATTACCGTCGGGAAGAGATTTTTGGGGGTGAGACGTACGACACCCGCCCCGAGGCGTACGAGGCCTTCGATGAGCATCTGCGGTCAAACGGACACCAGATCGGCGGGTATCCCGTCTTCACGCAGGAAGATCCCCGGACGGGCTCCAGCGATCTGCGCGGCTATGAGCTCTTGTTCCAGCTGGATAGTGACGGAACGAACGGGATCATGTGGGGCGACATGGGAGTGGGGAATTTCTTCATCCGGCCGGAAGATCTGGAGAAACGAGATTTTTCGAAAGTGGCGTACAATTGGGATTGTTGCTGAGCCTCGTCGCGTTGACCGGCACCGTAGTTTTTTTGGAAAAATGTTAATAATTATATTGTGGGTTTAGTCGCTGGGATCCGGAGCGGTGTGACACACCGGTGATAATTTTGAACTAGACATGATCTTGATGGGTGTAACCTTGGGGCGCTGGGCTCGTAATACGTTATTTTAATATTTTTTGTGAATTCATATAGTTTCTACTACTAGCAGTCAGCTGCATCGCGCGCGCATGTGATCTGTGTTAAATTTTCAAACAGTTTGTAGCGATGCGTGCGAGTTGCGAACGTTTTTAGTTCTACAAGTTCTGAACGAACGTGCTTAGTTCTACAAGTTCTGAACAGGATCAATCGCTGATTGATAAATAAATTTTATTGATTTTCGTTTGCAACGAAATTTCCACAGTATCTTTGGTTTGTTGAGAGTGGCTCGGCGAGTTTATACTACTAGTGAGTCGGCGAAGTCCGCCTGGGCAGGCGACCGGGCGCCGTGAAACGCATTTAATCAAGGGAGCAGACAGAAATTCGTTAGACACACGCTCTGTCTAACTCTGTACTCTTGATTAAAAGCGGTGCCCGTTTTACGGTTTACGGCGGACTTCGCCGACTCACTACTGTGTTGCCGGAAACGCCGTTGTGTTACAGTACTTAAAACTTGATATTCTTTCGCGTTATTTGATGATATTTTTGGTGAGTTTGTTAATTATTTGCTAAGAAAATCTGCACTTTGAGGTGTTGGTACTTGGTTATTTGTTTCTACACACTTTGTTGTTTCCAAAATTTTGTGTTAATTTTCACGACCGAAAACACAAAATTTGAACTGAACGTTTAATACAACAAATCAACATGCTGTCAGTACGTTACTGCTTATTGGGCACTCCGAAAAATAGCTGCCAACATACAAAGCATCCCATATATATTCGTATATATCAAAACAAAATTCATTCGTAAAACATGCTTAACTGCTCACTGTCAGACGCAAGCCGCTAAATTCAATCAAACGCTTAAAAAAATCTAAACATTTTAATGAAAAGGAAATTAAGCGCAACAGCTGTTACAAAATGGAGCAATATTAAAAAACAGGAAATTACAGCTGGAAATGTGCAACAGGCATCCATCAACTTGGTCACACCCAATGAAGAAATCAATAAGGGAAGCTTTAAACAAACGCCGCCCAATATCCGCCTCCCCACTGCGCAAAAAATCCAACCTTTGATAAAAAAATGGCAAAACACCAAACGAAGACATAGTGAAATGAGAAAAGCATTAATAAGTTTCATTTCTGCATTCTGTAGGCATCAATCCAATCACGGGACACAGTTCCAGCACTGTCCACACTTGTCGAAATCCTACGGGAAAACGATTTCTCAAATTTAATAATACCATACGACTCATAATATAATATTATTGTAACACATCCAACACTTGTTAAAAAAATAAAACGATCAGAAATGTGGCGGCTGATTTACAAGAAAATGGTCCTTCAGTAATCAAATCTCCCCCTCAGTCTTTCTCGTCGCCATTGATGGACTCATCATCGACGAGCGACGATGAACCCGACAGGTTCAGCGATCCAGATTCCCCGTCGCCATGCGGTGTGCCTTGGGAACGGCCGGCGCCATTGTTAATCGAGTAGCTGCGCGGTGTGCCCAGAGAAACACCTGTTCCACGTCTGCAAAGTAAACGCTGTTAAGAAACGATATCAAACGTGAATGTACAGCAGTAATGACACAAACTATCAGTAGCATAACGGAATTTACTGCATCAAATAAACACACTTAAGCCAAATATGCAAGACTAATCAATATGCGTATGTGTTCTAAAACAACCTATTTCTGACTAAGAATTTCACTTATCCAAACTAGCAAACATGGTCTCTCAAAATATTTAAAAGGTACCTCATTTTGAGTTTCAGGGCGTTCAGCTCGTTGCTCAGCTTCTCCTTATCGGCATGCGCCTCATCATATTCGTTCTGGATCTTTCGACGTTTCTCCCGTTCACGATTATATTCAACCTCAGTGTCCTCTAGCTGCTGCTTCAAAGCCTTGACTCTTTGGTTTGTTTTTTCGCACAAATCACGCTGCTGGTCACCGTTGCGTCGCTCATCCTCGGCCTACAATCAAATGCAAAATTACTGATTTACACCAAGACCGAAGCAGTAACAGCGATAACATTTCGCACGGCTAATTCAAATTCCACAAAAGTAAAAACAGTATCGATGCTAACCGGTGACTTCAGAGAAGAAAAACATAACTGGAAAGCACAAGCAAATCACAAAATTCAGATTTAAAGTCTAAAAAATACATGTAAAGTTTCTCTGCAAAATGCGTTACATACAAAACTGCATACTAAAAAATATTTGCACCAATATACTGCTTACCTGCAAAGAGAGTTCTCTCATGCGCTTTTCTTGCTTCCGAACATTCTTGGACAAGATCTGTTTCTCCCGGGTTTCGGCTTCCAGCTGCGACTCCAGATTCTGTATTTGCAGTTCCATTTGCCCCAACTGGGCTCGGAGTTTGCCGCGTCCTTGTGCTTCCGCTTCTTCCAGTTTGATACGCAGTTCGCGGGCAGCCCGTTCCGCTGCTGAGCGTTCGGACTCCAGTGTCTGGATACGCAGTCGCTCATTAGCCAGCTCGGCATTGATTTTATCGCGCTCCTGGGTAAGCTTGTTGCGAGCCTCCATCATCATATCGTTATCGGTCTGCTTGTCCTCCAGTTCCTCTTCCAACTGGGCAATACGACCTTCCAGCCGACGTTTCTCGTCGGTCAGATTATTCCTGAAAGCGCAAAAACTTTAGCTACCTACTGAGCACGCGAAGTCAATGAAACAATATGTGACCATTCTAGTGGCCATAATGAAACAATATGTGGCCATAATTTAACAAATAACTGAACTGGCAACCGAACATATGAAACTAGAAAGTTCCACTTAATTGTTAAATTAATTCCAACTAAACGCTGAAAATGTGTCATACAGAAAACCTGACTGCCGCCACCAGAAAATAAACTGTTTTGCCAGTTCATTAAGCAATAACAACAAGCAGCAACAAGAATACAGCTAGCAACCGAAGCAAATTTTAGTAGGCAGATCTCCCCATTAAACACTTAATCATATTATGTAATGCACCTACCGCATCGTAATGATGCTTTGCAGTTCCCCTTCCATGTCCTCCCGTTCGGATTCGGCGGCGCGGCGTGCCTTCTCAGCGGCAATGGCTGCTTCTTGGTACTGTGCACACTGGTTTTCCAGCACTTTATACCGCTTTTCTAAGTCTTTATACACGCCGCCCGTCTGATCCTTTTGTGCTTTGAATTCATCAATTTCTCTCTGGTAGTCCTTGATCTGGTTCTGCAATTTTTTAAGATGTTTGACGGAATCATCACGCACACGACTGACCAGCTCCAGCTGCTGCTCCAGATCCTTCATGTCCGTCTCGGCTTTCTTCTTGGCCGCCAAGGCACTAGCACGCTCTTTTCGCTCCTGTTCCAGCTCCAGCTCCATGTCGCGTACCTGTTGTTAAAATAGCAATCATTGGCTGATCTGTGGCTGTAGCGGCCACGAGAACGGAATTTTTAAACTTCAAATAAATCCCTGACGCCAAGTCAAAAAGGTAAAATTAAATGAACATCAAAAGAGCGTAATCACTGCAGTTTGTGTAGTGCCGTCAAAATAAAAAACTGATGCCTCGAGGCAGCCAACTCAATCGGCAATAATATCAACCCTATGTTTCTCTGCAAAGCGCACCTGCTTAACCAAGCCCTTCCGTTTGTCTTCGGCCTGTTCTTCGCGTATGACCAGTTCCCGTTCGTATTGCGCCTTAGCAGCTTGGAAATTAACTTCCACGCGCAGCTTAGCGTCTTCCGCCATCGTGTAGTCATCTTCCAGCTCTTCCAAACGTAGGCGCTGCTCTTCAAGCTGCTGCTCTAGTTGACGTTTGGCCCGATCCAGCTCCATGACACTCTTTCCTGTCATATCCTTACTATCCATCAGCGATTCCAGCTCTCCTTGCTGCTGTTTACGAATACGTTCACTTTCGTCCAGTTTGTCGCGGATATCGTCAAACTCCCGCTGCAGCGACAGGAGGCGAGTTTCCTTCTCGCGCACATCCCGCTCCACATTGTCCTTTTCTTGGATGAGTTTCTCTGTGCGGGCTTTTTCTTCGGCGATCATCTGGTCAAATTTGCGCTGCTTCCGGTCAATATTGCTGAACGTGGCACGGAAATTCTCCAGCTCGTGCTGGGCATCCTCCAGTTCGGTTTGAGCGTTGCGCTGACCTTTCTCGGCCTTTTCACGGGCGGATTCCACATCCTGGAGACGATGGTGCAGCTCGTCCATTTCTTTTTGCATCGACTTGCGCATGGTTTCCACGGATTCGCGGACCTGCGTGTCGTCGTCGAGTTTCCGGCGTAATTCAGTATTTTTACGCTTCTCATCCTCGACCAGGCGCTCCAGGTTTTTTTTGGCGTTCTCTTCTTCTTCCAGCAGCTCCTGTTTTTGATAAAGTCTCTGTTTTATCGTGAATATGCAGAAGTGGGAGAAAGTAAAATCAAATCAAAGCAAACAGAATTGAAAAAATTTGCCAAAACAAGAATTATCGCGGCTAGCAGGTAGTAGACTCCAAAGAGAAACTATATGCCAAACTTGTCTTAACATACATGTGCGGAAAAGAAACTGTTTTTGAAATCAATGGTGCACATTTAACCTAATTCGTTTAACAATTTGTCTCGGCTGACGAAAATTAAAAACCAGTCCAAATGAAAAGGAACAAAAACATAAGGAAACAAAATCAAATCTGAAAAAGCGATTTACCTTAAATGTATCGATTTCCGGTTCTAAAGCACGAACTCTGGCGTAGTAGGCCAGCTTCTGATTGCTTTCTTCCTCTAATCGGCGCTGCAGTTCCACAATCTGTACCGCCAGATTCTCCTCATTCTTCATAACCTTGGTTGCCCGTTTATCAATCTCCGCAATCTGTGAATTTGCTGTATCGAGTTCCAAGGCCAAGCGAGCGCTCTTTTCCACCACATCGGCACGCTGTTTTTCCATTTCGGCAAACTTCAACGACCACTCTTGGGCCTGGGCTTCCGTTTGTTTGCGGCGTTTCTCGGACTCAGTTTTCTGAGTGGTTAATGTCTTGATCTCATTTGCCATATCAACGGCATCTGCTTCCAGACGGTTTTTGTCTTTTTCCACTGAGGCTTTGGCGCGTTTCGCCGCTTCCAACTGCTCCGTCAGTTGTTCAAGCTGACTATTATACCGATGCCGTACTTCCATTAGTGTGGCTTCATGAACCTTGGCCTCTTCGTCGGCATTCTTCTTAATCAACTTTACTTCCTCCTCGCGCTTCTTCAGAAGATCTCCCTGAGACGTACCCACATCCACCGATTCCATCAGTTCCATCTTCAGGGCTTCCAGCTCTTCACTGAGATCTCGTTTTTGGCGCTCTGCCTTGTTGCGAGCATCCTTCTCCGTTTCCAGGTCTTCCAGGGTTTCCGTGAGCTGATTCTGAATTTCGCGTAGCTGTTTCTGCGCGGCTAACCGTGTGGCCGCTTCCTCGTCCACCTTCGTCATGGACTGGGCCAGTTCTTCTTCCTTGCGGGCCAGAGCAATCTGGATTTCGTCCAACTGGTTGCGTTTTTCGGTCAGGTGTTCGCGCAGGTCACCCACTTCGGCGTCGGCTTTCCGTCGGAGACGGTCAAGTTCTTGCCGTGCTGCAGTTTCTCGCTGAAGGCGCTCTTCCATTTCCGCTACAGTGCTTTCCAGTTTCTGTTTCTGCTTGAGTAACACTTTGCCTAAAACACAAAAGCAAGAAAATACTCTTCATGAAAAGATAAATAAGACGCTAACCAAGCAAATTAGTGCACACCTAAAAAGTTACACTCGAAACGAGAAATGAATAACACAACCAGCGCCCAAAAAAATCGAAGAAAACAGTCACCTTTTTCGACCTCCTCGGCCAGCTGCTGCGTTAGCTCAGCAATGCGATCTTCCAGCGCCTTCTTCTCTCTTTGCAGCCGATCGAGCATACTCTGACTGCCGGCCAAATCATCATCCATCTTCTTCTTGAGTGATTCCATGTGGGATTTCTCCAGGAGAAGCTTCTGCTTGGCATTCTGCTCCTCCTCCAGCTCCTCTTCCAAATCACGGATGGTCTCCTGCATCTTCTTCTTCTCCTGGGTGAGACCATTGGTCCGGTTTTCTTCCTCTTCCAACCGGCTCTCGGTATCATGCAGCACTTCCTCCAGCTCCTGTAGGCGTGTCTGGGTGCGGGCGCGCATCTCTTCTGCTTCCGCACAGGCTTCGGTTTCCGACTGCAGCTGTTCGCTAAGGACGGCCTTTTCTTCTTGCAGTTGCTCGCAGCGTTTTTCGAAATCAACAATATCTAGGGACAGTCGATCAAGCTTTTCTTTCGTTGCCTTCAATTCCTCTTCCTTAACATGGACTTTCTCTTCGGCATTCGTAACCTGAAACACAATTTTCGAAGCTTTGTTGCCCAAAATAAAAAATCCTTCTGCACGTACAAGTGAACAATCAAATTTCAATTTGGTAAACATATACAAAAACAATCTTATTTTTACCATACAAAAAATATTCCAACAATGATAAGCAATGTCAAACTTCAAATGGAAAAAGACACGGGTGCGAACTCAGCGAAGCTAGCACACTGCAGAAGAACAACTGTAAGGAATCTACACCCCATAAAATCAAAGTGGACATAAAACGCCCTCGAACATCATCATTTTAGTTTACCAAATAAACTCGATTCAATGCAAATCAATTCAGAGAAACAGCGAAAATCCATACCTGCAGTAGCGGCTTAACCTTGGTAAACAACCGCCACCATTCCCAGTTGCGTAACTTCAAATATGCCGCACAGTTACGCTGAATAACCCGTATGGCATTCAGCTGCTGCAGCCGCTTCTGATAATTCTTCCGTGACAAGAACCCACGGCAAAACGCCTGGATATGGGTAATCAACTGGGAAAGCTTGGCATCGCGCTCCTCTTCCAAATGCGCCAGTACGCCGCCCCGGAAGAAGATCTTACTCCGCCCGATCCGATATAGCGTATCCTTCAGCTCCAGCGCATTGATCATCATCTCCACCGCCCGGCGTCCATCCATGAATCCCTTGGGGATGATGTTGGGGGTGAGCAGCTCATAGCGCTGTCGGAATTCCTGGAAAGGAATCCGATTGGGAAAGCCCTGCCGACAGATTCTGATCCCCTCCAAAACACCATTACACCGCAGCTGATCCAGCACCAGAATGGCATCAATCTTTCCGTGTCGTTTCTCCAAATTGGGCAAGATACAGCGGACAAAGTTGGGATTGGTCTCACGTAGGGTGTTCATCAACTTGGCCAGCTGTTCTTTGTACGTCTGCCCGACAGTGCGGAACATGCCCTTGCGGGTACGTGCGCCAAACTGCGTTTCCATACCCACGGCCGCACCCATTCCCACAATATCCGCATCCTTCCAGATGGACGCCACAAAGGGATCCTGTGAACTCTGCAGTAACTGCACAATGTTTTCATTCAACGGATCCATATTCTTCATCAGCCACATGTCCGCGGAGTAATCCACGCGGCCAGCGTAGTGGACAATGCTGAAATGCGCTACGGAACGGAAATCCGTGCGACTGAATTTGGGGTGATCACGAGTGAAAGGCTCTGTGGACAGTTTCTCCACAAAGGATTTGTCGGTGGTCTTTGGAAGCATACATTCATCGTCCAGTAGACTGAATATTCCTGTTGGCTTCTCAATTAAGTCAATGGTCGGCTGCAGATCCAAACCGAAATCAATGAACGTCCACTTGATGTTCTCTTTCTGGTATTCTTCTTGCTCCAGTACGAACATGGTATGGTTGAACAGCTGCTGCAGTTTCTCATTCGTGTAATTTATGCACAACTGCTCAAACGAGTTAACCTACAATTGTACCGCACACAATCAACAAATGCGCAATTCAGTTATAAAATAGCCGACGATGGTTTCCTCCCTTGACTTACCTCGAAAATCTCGAAGCCCGCAATATCCAGAATACCAATGAAGGATGTGCCTTGGCGTTTAGTGCGATCCAGCGATTTGTTGATGCGCATCACCAGCCATTTAAACATGCGCTCATAGCAGGCTTTAGCGATGGCTTCGGTGGAGAACTCCGCTTGCTCTTTTGTCTGGGCTTTCGTCACAAAATCCCGACCGACTTTAATCTTGGGCTTGAGAATGGCGCGGGTCAGTTCGATAACGTTCGTTCCTAGCATGTGGCTGATCTTTTGCATCACTGCAGGCAAGACAAACTGATGTTGCGCGCATATAATTAACCTCTAACTATGATTAATGACATCAGTGTTTTTATGAACCCGAACATCTACTCAATAGAAAACCTACGTAAACCAATTACAGGCAAAAATAGAAAACAAATTATGTTTGATCAGGGTTGCTTCATATTAGTGGATCCATAAATCAAAGTTGTGAAGGAATATGAAATAAGTCTAGACAAAATTATCGGCCGTTCAGTAAAAGCCGTTCAGATAGTAGATAATGAAAGCCAATTTTTTACCGGTATCATCTGGAAGGATTGCTTGATCTGAATTCTTCTCCTGCTTGAAGTGTAGATTGCCAAATTGCAGCACGGCCGACACAATTTTGAGCACGGAAGAGACATCTTCCTGGTTCATGCCCATGATCTGCATGGCCTTCACAGTGTTCTGGAATTCCAAATTATCGTCCACACCGGGAACCGGCAGATTCCCGTTGGACAGGAACCGGTAGTTTTTGAAATCTTCCAGCAAAAACTCATCTAGAAACAGATATGCACTTACAACACCACTCCAGTTTACAGATTTCCTACAATTTTACAGGCATTCAAATTATAAAGTAAATTTAGGCGTAAACACATTTCCAGTCTAACGCTGGAAATGTGTTTACGTCGTTAAGTTGTTTTATGAATAACAACAAAAGAATTTGTTGTTTTATGAACTAGATTTAAATTAATTAAGAAGTTTAACGCTTATTAATTAGATTTAAATCTAATTCATAAAACAACAAGTTCTTTTGTATAAAACCTACTCTAGTTGCAAATTGTTTTAGCGTATTTACCGCGCTGAGCTTTGCTGGACCCGAGGAGAAACTGGTAAAAAATATGGAATGTACGCTCATCCTTAGCCTGCCGAATAGCACGGGATTTTTCCAGCAGGTAAGTCTCAATATTAGCACCCGAGATGTAGCCGCTGATATCAAAATTAATTCTGATGAATTTACCCTGCAGAGAAAAAAACACGCAATCCTCACTTAAGCGATCAAACCGGCACACCATAAGACAATCGAGTCATACAAATCGAGATGAGTTGTCGTTCTTGACTGTCTTGGCGTTACCAAACGCCTCCAAAATAGGATTGGCCTGCAGCAACTGCTGCTCAAGCTCGCCCTGTAAGCAAACATTAATCAGCAATTAACATGCAACAAAACATGGCTTCAATATGGAAAATTAAAATCAACAATATTAAGCGTGCAGGGAGGCTACTCACAACATTGGAAGAAAGGGTCGAGGTGACATGCTGAAAAATGGGCAGAAAACATAGAAAATGAAAAAAATCAGGCAATCAGGCAGATTGGCCAACAAATATTGAAATCAATACAAAATCAGGATGAAACAGATAAAAGACCAAATTCCCAAAAAGGAAACCGAAACGTACCGCGTGTAGCGAAGAATTTGAGGCAGATGAACTTTTCTGTTTGGAAGCGGCCACGCAGGCCAAATACTGTATGACTTTCTTCGTGTTTTCGGTTTTTCCGGCTCCAGATTCTCCCCTACAAAAAATCAGCTGCAAATTTGAATCCAAATTTGAATTTGAATCTCCAAATTTGAATCCCAAATTTGAATCTCTTAAAGCAATACGAAACAATGTCCATATTTAGAACAAGTGTAACCAGATGGAAGAGATCTGCGATATGCACGTATTCGTAATGACAAATTTGAAATTTAAACGATTCACGTCGGCAGAGAAAAAAATAAACTATGCAGTGAACTTACGTGCACAAAATGGACTGGTCTTCCCGATCTGAAAATAAAATATACTTATTTTTACAACGGTAGCAAACAAATAATATAATAAAATTAAAGCAAGTAATATCCCGAACAGGCACATCGCGTCATAACCCAAACTTCCAAGCTATCGACCGTGCTTTATTACGAGTATTAAAAAAAGTGTAATAAATGCGATCAGTACTTTAGTTATACTCGTACTCGAATGGATAGATCTTCAGAGAAGAAAGACAGAATATGTACTAACAGGGGCGGTGAAGTTAGAGTGCCTGGATTTGATAACATTTATCGCAAGACTGCAAAAAAATCGCGAGAAAGCGTTTTCTATAAACTATTTCACTCCATTTGAACAAGATAAATTACTTGAAACAAATGAAGTTTTACATCTTGGATGTGAACGTTTTTTCTCGCAGATGTCGTTTATTATGACGCTACATTTATCCCTAAACAGGATGAATGCCCGTCAGCTGCATTTTATGATGTCCGCACAAAATAACTCTTTCAAATGCGGTAATGACCTATTCCTCCCTTCGCGCAATGCAGGCCCCGGTTGCAGTGTCGCAATGATTCTGGATAAGTGAAGAATAATAAGAGTGTACGGCACGATACACATCACATTACCCAACCCAATTTATCAATACACCAAAAAATTGGCCTCGTAAACAAAAGCTGTCACACTTCCGGGGCTGCCGCGGTGTCGCATTCTGACTCACAAGTCAGCTGCGGGAGCAACGACCACCACCGCGCGGAGCGCTCCAGAACCAGCCCGGCCTACTTTTTTACTGGCACAGGCCGGGGAATGGGTCCGTAAGAAAAACATTGAAGATTTTTCTAATCCACAAACGCGCTAAACGGAAATCGATCCGTGTTACGAATATAATCGATTCGGAGTATTCTTGACATACTTTAAACAGCTGATCATGTGGTAAGATTGACGATTTCGCAGCGCTGCCCGAATAAGGGACAGATGCAAGTATACAGAAAATGTGGAAAGCGTTGTTGTAGTTTTCCGGCGAGACAAATACGACAAATATAAACAAGTGTTCACACTCTACTGAAACTGAAAATAATTATTTAAACTAATATAAAATTTTATGTCCGGGCGATTTTCCATATCGATCAAAATAGTTAATACTGTTAAAAAATGTTCTTTTAACTCAGATTACTGATACCATCATAAAGAACTTCACAAAGATTCCATACACTCTTGACTTTCTCATACCGTAAAGCTTTATTGCTCTTATATCATTTCAAGTTATCTAGTTCACTGCCGACGAGCTTAACAACCCGAAAATTATGTCCATGACAGGTCTCCGCGTACTGGAGATAGTTAACAGCATTCTCACGACTAAACAGCTTACGTGCCAAATAAAAATGCCGGCTGAGCGCAAATTATTTAACGCCGTACCTACAGGAATGTGACTGCGCTTCTTGCAAAACTGATCTTTTATGCGATCAAGGTCTATCGATAGTACTCGTACATTATTAATTCGATATTGCAAGTAAACAAAATACGATGATAATAATATAGCAACTACAATAATGCCCAACAAAATCGCTGGAGATATGCTCATTTCTGTAATACAACAATGGCTGACAGTCCTGATAGTCAAATCACACAAAAATCACATAAAACTCATTTTAGAATAGTTCTCAAACTACTTACAAGTTAGTCTAAATTTTATGGAAAATAAAGGCAACTTATTGCTCAAACGATTAAAGGGTTACCGTGATCTACAAATTTATCGCTAATTTTTTAGTTCTTTTGAGCTAAATTACGCCGAATTTGGCTCTAATATGAGAAAACTTAGCCCTGTACCAACAAGGATCAACCAAATGGTCTCAACACGGAAACTAAGTCAAACATCCTTTCGGTACGATAAGTGTCAACTCAACTAAAAATTTCAACAACGAAAATCCACACAGCGGCTATATCAGGGAAAATCTTCGCACTGCTTCAACAGACAGTTTATTTTTTCACACAGCATGTCCTATCGGCCACGAGAAAGTGTCCCCGGCTTCTAACGATTTAAACTTTACGAATCCCGCTGTCGCGTTTGCATTCCACAAGCCGCAATCACCAAAAACGACTATTTACTTGCCGTCTATCAAAAACTTCGCGGAAGATACACTTTCCGCCATTATTCTCGGTGGAGCGGCGGTTCAAAGGTTGAGCACAAGTGTCAGTTATTGAATATGAGCCAGATGGCTATGAACGAGTCATTTCATCTCCATTGTGAATCAACCACTCAGGCCTAGCAGACGAGCGAAACCCACCTTGCAGCATCGATCGGTATGCGGTATCCGTAATGGCGAAGACATGAGGTGGCATTTCATGTCGCTTCTTCCCCTTGTACATCTCAATCACACGTTCCGTGTAGATTGGCAGTTTTTTGTACGGATTGACCACGACGCAAAAGAGGCCGGAGTATGTCTAAAGAATATAAAAGTAAGAACGAATTCCTGTATAAATAATCAATTTGAATCAAACACATGTTATACAAACAATAACAAAGAGCATAATCGTAACTCCTTAAGAACTTCAGAGTATACCTAAATGCGATGGCTTGAATGCGTTTGATTCCATAAATTATTTGATATACAGCAACATCACGCAAATATTTTTCAGCTTTTTCAGTTTCCTTCATTTTCCATTTCCAAAATCTGAATTCTTAGTTTTATTTTTATGCTTTTATGAAACCAAACACGAAAAGAACGAGCAACAAGCAACAGATATTTCCTTAGAATCCAGTTATTTGTATTTGTTTGTGAAGCGTTTAATTTTTTTCATTGCGCATAATAATGTAAACAAATTACTTGCGTCAATAACGAAAAAATTATGCCACAGTACAGCATCAAGCCCACATTGCTACATTCTTTTGCCGTTCTTTTTACATTCCTACACACACCCCCCAAAAAACATCAGCACCGAAACGTGCAAGTACTCTGTATACTTGTGTGAAAAGAGCATCACCGCCACCAATGACAGAAGCGTGGCCTCATTCTCTTTTTGGTAGCCACTTAAGTATGCAAATATGTATCTTCCAGTGATTAGTGATATATGACATGAACCCATTGAAACGCTACGACAAGACAATCGCTCGACCGAAGAAAAACAGCAATAGACAATTTTACAAGTTCATAAAATAAAGCAGAAACCGTAAACATGATAAAACATAACTATAGCTCTGATGTTCTAATAAATAACGGACATGCTAACCAACAAAAGATTAACTGAACTTCGATGGTGAGGATAACTGCTACAAAAATATTTTTACAGAGAGAAGCAATTGCTTCTGCAAATAAAAAACAACCTGACACGGTTTCTTATCAAATATATATATATTCCATTTTTGCAACTGCGGCTCTCTGATCAAAAATAACTGATCTAATTTTCCAGCAGACGTTTTCCGGCTCAGTTTGTGCTGCCGGTGCGCTGACAACCCAATGACCCCAAGTCACCTTCACAAAGAGCGTGGCAGTTAGTTAGCTAAACATATGCGATCCTGCTGTATTATAAACATATTACTGCGATTGAATAATCCCTGGTTAAACTGCAACGATGAATTATAACATTTTTCTCCTAACGATACAAAATAGTACTTATTTTGTCAAACAACAAACAACGTCATCGTTTGATGAGAAGAGATAAAACGCTACTCGAACGCATGAGTCACATTCCCATCCTGTGTGCGATGATTATTCGCCATAAACGGCAACTTGGAGATTTTTCCCCAAAAAGAGGTGGACTTGTCATTCGGATAAGTCGGTCACACACCATATCGATCTCTTGTGAAGTCAAGCAATTCAATTTTGTTTAACTAACAACAAACAAACGCTCGTAACGGAAACCAAAGAGACGAAGTCTATTATGCACGCAGCATATGAAATCCGGCAAATGCCAACTTACAATTAGATTTTCTGCGCGCCAAATATACCCATAAAAATTATAACGCATACGATATAAAACCGAAAGTTTTCTTTAACGATCCTTTAGCTTCTCTCCGCACTAGTAAATTCAAGAGCATCAATAGGAAGGAAGTTCAAAGAACTATACTCACGAGCGATGGGCAATTTTAAAAATCATAACAGGTTTTTCTTCGCATTGATTCTTCAGCCCAACTCTATACTTCTACCTTTGGTTTCATATCCGATGAAAGCGAAATGACTATTTGCATTTCACATCGCACTGCTCAGATCACAGCTCAAAACAATTAGAACGATTTCTGAAGCAATCGGCATTCAAGACAGTTTTTTTTGGGAATCAAAATTAACTGTCTTAGTTAATTTTGATTCCCAAAAATTTAACAACTGGGAATTTTTTAACAATCAAAATAAAAACAACTGACTGCTGCCAAACATCCCCAGTCCGAAGTCCGAACACGCTAAGTGCGGGCGCCAAATTTTAATATACATAAGTGCGGGCATTAACAGTTTTAGGCAGGAAGAAAATTACTTTGAATTTCTATTTGTCAGTCTAATTTTTTTTTAACTGAGGTATTATTACTTGTCATAATTAATTCATAATTCACAATGCGTATGGCAGTTCATATTTACCATTATCTGTATTAACAATCAAAGTCTTACAGTCAACGTAGAAATTAGGATCAGACAAATTCTAAACGTTCAGCAGATCATACAGGTATACATATTAAAATTGTTACTGGAAAATTCAAAAGTCCCATGGACATCGAACAATACACTTACATATATCAGTCCCGAATAATAACGGTCTTTGAGATTGAACAACACACTGGCTTCGTTCAAGCAGGTAAGTTCCGCCATATCCTCCACTTTATTGAACTTGGGAGGATTCATCTTCTGGACGTCGGCCTTATTCACCACGGTCTTCTTACCCGACTCCTCCAGGACCACCTCGTATTTATCATCCTTCAATTCAGCTTTTATACTGGCTGCCACGAAGCCTTCCTTTTCGTGGGGGACCCAGACCAGCTTCTTGGCGGCCCATTCTGTCTGCGTGGCGGGATCATTGGCGAAGTTCTTATTCTCCACCGCCAGATATTTCATGGCCAGATTATCCTCCGACAGGGTGGCCATGACGCCGCCACAACACGGGGATAAATCAGATTACGGAAAGCCGGGAAAGGGATAGTATTTTGCTCTCTCTTGCGGATGTAACGGCACAGTCTACAAACCAGCAAACAACAACAACGTTCATTGAAGAACCTTGAACGACCAGGAAGTGTTCGTCAATTGATCTCGCATCACCGCTACGCACAAACGCACAACAGTCAAACCGGATAAAATCTTTTTAACAGCGGACAACAACAGTAGAAAACGTACGCTGGGGAGAAAAACGGTCTGAGCAGTTAGTGGTGGCCACCCAAGCTAGTATGGCGAAAATGCTCGCGGCGTCAGCACATATTCAAACATCTCTCTCTCTTTCACTTGGAACTGAATCTTCGTTTCTCGCTCTTTTTACATGCAGAGTACTGGCTACACTTTTCACGGACACTCACGTATGAAATTTTTGTAGACGTTGTGTACACGAGCGGTACCATGTAATCCGATACGTGGAGGATTTTATGGCTGGGTACGACCACCGACTACGACGCTGCACACTCAAACGGCATTACAGCAGACGTGATACACTGGAATGCACTGCCGTAGATTCGCCACCTGTTATTTCACTTCTTGCTTACCTCTGCAGTGCAAGCACCAATAACCACCCAGTACAATAAATTCAAATGCAAAATGATACGATTACAGCATTTCAAGTAGTTTTTCTACAGAACCGAGTCCGTACATAGTATATCAATGAAAAAATAAATTTTCGTGTAGGAAAAAATTCGAAAACACCGAAAAGGAATCAACACGTTTGAAATGTTTGTTGCTATTTCAGCCGCAGCAGGGAAAGGCGATTGTACGGTCAACACCGATCCAGCCGTCACCACTCGAGTCGAACCGAACCAATCGCCAGCCGCGGTGAATCATGAACCTTACTGCCTATTCGCAAACATTGGCCAATCAGAGCAGTCAGTAACCAGTTCCTGAAAGAAAGTTTTAAATCTGCAATAAGGACAGCAAAAATGCATAGCGTTTTTGGATGACAAATGCTTAACCGACAACGTTCAGGACTCCAGATGTTCGAAGGTGCACCATCATTAAAAAGTAAAGATACAGTTTGGGCAATATCGTGCGGGTAGCAGCAGAACCAGTGAGGCAGGGGGCGTCAAAATCTGGCGAAAAGGGGGGTCAAAGTTTGAAGGGCCAAATTCGTTTCCGAAAAGCCGAAAATTTAACAGGGGGGCAAACAGATTTTTCGAGTATAAAATTTGACAATCGCTGTTTATTTTTAAATGTTAAAATCAAGGTGATTATCAGTAGTGAGTCGGCGAAACAGGTGTGAACTCGTGATCTACGTTACATGATTTCCTTCTGATTGGTCGTCATCTTTGCTGTTGTGCCGTCACCGCAGTGTCAGCCAGCCGAAGGTGGACGCAGGACTGCCCACGTCAGCCTGAAGTGCTAAGCGGTTTTCGTACGTTGCCTCATTCCCCTTTGAAAAGTTTCTGGCATTTATACTCTGAGAATGAGATTCAATATTTGCTGCTTGTTATTTTGTGCCTGTATAAACTATAAAAGGCTACCGATCACTTCGGCCGTTTTCATTTCATCCGCGTTCATTTCGGCCGCCGTTCACTTCGGCCGCCGATCACTTCGGCCACAGTTCATTTCGGCAAACCCTCAGTTAAACTTAATTTGTGCAGAAAGCCTTAATTCCGATGTAACTTTGACATAGTAATTTAAATCCAGAAAAATCTAAAAAAATGACCTTTGATTGACATCCAGTCCTGGAATGAGTAAAAAATGAACAGAACTAAGAAAGACAATCATTATCAAAAATTAGCAATTTAACACAGACAGACAGTGAGACATTCAGAAGAAACTCAAACAATGGTTCGAAGATATCTAAGAAACTACAGGCCATCGAATGAACCCCACCGTCCTTGGATTTAAAAAACAAAAAATCTTAAGAAAACCCAACAAATTCTAACATAATTCAAAAAGTCTTAGAAAACTTAAGAGACCCATAGAAAAATTAAGAAAGCCAAATAACCTAAAATAACCAACCAATACCAAGAATAACATAAGAAAATCTAAGAAAAACGAAGAAACCCTAAGAAAACATAAGAAACCTAAGAAATCCAAAAAACCTAAGAAAACCTAAAAACCCAAAGAATAACGTAAGAAACCTAAGAATAACCTAAAAAAACCTAAGATAACCAAAGAAACCTAAGAAACTTAAGATAACCTAAGACAACATAAGAATAACCTAAGAAACCTAAAAAACCTAAGATAACCGAAGAATAACCTAAGAAACCTAAGATACCTAAGATACCTGAGAAACCTGAGAAACCTAAGAAACCTAAGAAACCTAAGAAACCTAAGAAACCTAAGAAACCTAAGAAAACTAAGACACCAAAGATAACATAAGATAAAATTACAAAACCATAAGACATCTAAGATAACATAAGAATAACATAAGAAAAATAAGTTAACATAAAAATAACATAAGAAATTTAAGATATAACCCAAGAATAGCCCAAGAAACCTGAGAAGCCTAAGAAAGCTAAGAAACGTAAGATAACCTAAGATAACATAAGAATAATCTAAGAAACCTAGGATAACATAAGAATAACATAAGAAACCTGAGATAACCGAAGAATAACCTAAGAAACCTAAGATAACCTGAAAATAAATTAAGAAACCTAAGAAAACCCAAAATAGCATAAGAATAACCTAAGAAACCTAAGAAACCTAAAATAACTTAAGAAAAATGAGAAACCTATAATAACCTACGAAATGATCTGCAGTGGAGCCAGATTACGTTGCCAGTTAGGGATGGTGGGCTGGGGCTGCGAACCACTGAATCGCTTGTATTTCCTGCCTTTTTGGCATCGGCGTATTCGGTGATTGCGTCAGTCTCGGAAATCTACCAGCCCGCGACGGCGGCGCTCCTGGATCCTGTAGTACAGCAGTGGACGAAGTACACCCTTTGCGAGCCCCCAGCCGAAGAGAACAGAAAGTTCCAGTAAACATGGGATCGACCACCGATAGACCGTGTCGTATCCTCGTTGAGATTAGCTGCCACGAATAAAACGGAAAAGGCCGTATTACTGGCTGCCCTGCACCGCGACTCTGGCGCTTGGTTAAATGCCCTCCCAGCACCTAATCTGCGTACATTCCTGCGAGACGAGGAAGTTAGAGTGGGCGTCGCTCTACGCTTTGGGCTTCCTGTTGTAGAGGAACACGACTGCGTGAATTGTGGGAGTCATGTGGAAATTAACGGTCACCATGGACTGTCCTGTTCAGGCAGCAAAGGTAGATGGTCGCGGCATGTCGAACTGAACAACGAAGTTAAACGGGGCTTGGAGATTGCGGGTTATCCTTGCCAAAGCGAACCGGTCGGATTGTCTGCACGCAATAACAAGCGGCCAGACGGCATGACCTTGATTCCTGTGCGGGATGGTAAAGCGCTTGTGTGGGACGCGACTTGCTGGGATACTGTGGCGGTGTCTCATGTGCATGCCAGCTCGAAGAAAGCGGGAAGTGTAGCACAACTGGCCGAAGCAAGCAAGCGTCGGACATACGATTTTATCGAAGAAATGGGATATCTGTTTTAGCCGCTGGCAGTCGAGACGTTCGGGACTTTCGGAATGCCTTTTGCCGAGCTGATCCGTTTCGTCGGCAGAAAAATCCGTGAAGTTACCGGCGAACCTAGATCTACCGCCTTTTTAAGACAACGATTTAGTTTAGCTGTAATCCGTGGAAATGCTGCAGCTGTTTTTAGTACACTGCCTGCACGTCCGAAGGCTACGAGTGGCTATAATGATTTTGGATGCTTTTTTAATGTTTACATTCGATCATTTTTATTAGTGTAAATCAGCGCAGGCATGTTGTTATGAATACTGGCTGTTGTCGATAAAGAACACAAGTTAACATAAAAATAACATAAGAAATTTAAGATATAAACCAAGAGTAGCCCAAGAAACCTGAGAAGCCTAAGAAAGCTAAGAAACTTAAGATAACATAAGAATAACCTAAGAAACCTAAGAAACCTAAGAAACCTAAGAAACCTAAGAAACCTAAGAAACCTAAGAAACCTAAGAAACCTAAGAAATCTAAGAAATCTAAGAAACCTAAGAAACCTAAGAAACCTAAGAAACCTAAGAAACCTAAGAAACCTAAGAAACCTAAGAAACCTAAGAAACCTAAGAAACCTAAGAAACCTGCAAATAACCTAAGAAACCTAAGATAACCCAAAATAACATAAGAATAACCTAAGAAAACTAAGAAACCTAGAAACCTAAGAAACTAAAGAAGCCTAAGATACCTTAGAAACTTTAAAAACCTAAGAAACCTAAGAAACCTAAGAAACCTATGAAACCTAAGAAACCTAAAAAACCCAAGTAACCTAATCGCCTAACAAATCTACCGCCTTTTTAAGACAACGATTTAGTTTAGCTGTAATCCGTGGAAATGCTGCAGCTGTTTTTGGTACACTGCCTGCACGTCCGAAGGCCACGAGTGACTATAACGATTTGGATGCTTTTTTAATGTTTAAATTCGATCATTTTTATTAGTGTAAATCAGCGCAGGCATGTTGTTATGAATACTGGCTGTTGTCGATAAAGAACACAAGTTAACATAAAAATAACAAAAGAAATTTAAGATATAAACCAAGAGTAGCCCAAGAAACCTGAGAAGCCTAAGAAAGCTAAGAAACTTAAGATAACATAAGAATAACCTAAAAAACCTAGGATAACCGAAGAATAACCTAAGAAACCTAAGATAACCCAAAATAACATAAGAATAACCTGAGAAACCTAAGAAACCTAAGGAAACCTAAGAAACCTAAGAAACTTAAGAAACCTAAAAAACCTAAGATAACATTTGAGCAACCTAAGAACCTAAGAAACCTAAAAAACGTAAGAAACCTAAGAAACCTGAGAAACTTAAGATAACCAAGGATAACATTAAAAAATAACCTAAGAAACCTAAGAAATCTAAGAAACCTAAGAAACCTAAGAAACCTAAGAAACATGGGAAACCTAAGAAACCTGAGAAAACTAAGACTCCAAAGATAACATAAGATAACATAACAAAACCATAAGACACCTAAGATAACATAAGAATAACATAAGAAACCTAAGTTAACATAAAAATAACATAAGAAATTTAAGATATGTTATTGGACGAAGTGTACGGGTTTAAATGATGAACTGCGTAATTTTGCTTTTAACCTATGTTAATGAATAACCCAATTAAAGCATTACTTGCTTCTAAAACTGCATGTCAACTTTGTGGGATCATATCTCAGTCCAGACTGATTTTCTTCAGTTGAAACTTGAAACCGATATTTCGTGGTCACGCCCGCGTTGGAGGGGGGAAGGGGCGGCAGCCTTGGGAAGGGGCGGCGGCCTTCCCCCCTAGTTTTCGATTTTTGGCCGCCGGGGGGGCTGCGATTTTTCGGTTTTTGACCGCCGGGAGGCGCATTTAAAGTATGGCGCCCCTCTTCCTCTAGTTTCTGGCCGCCACCCAAGCGGTTTTTAGGCAAAACACCACCCCCGGCGGCCTTCCGCCCCCACCCTTTACCAAAAAACACCAGCGCGGGCCTTTTTCTGGTAAACAAAATAAGTGGTGGCGGCGCTTCGCGCATAATGTGTTTACACCGGTAGAGCACTCTCTTTTTACACTGTTGGGAAGACTGGCACAGTAAGTTGATGGTGTGAACATAACACGAAGACCGACCACAGAATTCCTGCTGCAAATACCAGGAGATACGAGAAGAAAAATACTCACCAATCCGATACGTATGGGTCACCAAGCGATACTATAAAGAAAGATCGAAGGCAGGTTGTCCTCGTTCAGATTAAATCTTGGTCTCTCGGGGTTGCAACCGGTGTGTTAGCGGTGACTAGCTTCTCCGAATCACTTCGTTCAATGATTGTCGGACGAAGCGTCCCGCGCTCTTTTTGCACGAAAGTCCATGGTCGCAAAATTCGTCCACAGGCAAACGACTGTCAGTACGCAGATGTACGTTGGAGAACTATGTACTACTACAGATTAGCGCACCGGTTCGTAGTCCAGTCGCTACATAAAAGCTCTCATCCGACATCAACGTTCCAAGCTAGTGAAGGCACAGGTAGAGAGTTCAGCCATATCCCTGATTGTAGCGGTATTACAGTAAGTATATGTACGACCGAATCGGTCGTACATATACTGTAATACCGCTTATCGGTCGGACCGATAAGACTACTGTACTTATCCAGTTTAATCGTTCATGGTTTCATTGCGTTATGAAGTTCTGTCCGTTTTACCGGCGTATAGTTACATTTTATAGAATTCGGTCTTGTTAAAGCTTGCGTCAGCCTTTTTCTCATGTTTAAGCCTTTTGCTTACAATCTGTAATCTATATCGTTCAATTTGCATATGGTTTCCGCTTTCGGGTGAGGAACAGCTTGGGACCACCGTGACCTTTTCACAAATTTTCGGTTTCCCTTACTTCATGGGCATGGGCAGTCACCTTTCGGACTGTTTTATCGTGCAGCGTGGCAACTGGCCACCTTCGCTTCTCGCATATTCCATGGCCGTCGACCTGGTGGAACCATGGAGAAACGAGAAACGGACTACGACTGGCTTGTCATATACGTGGACAAAATTGCCTTATCTAATGTCATCAGTAGCAGTACCAAGGCCGGAAAAGCAGTTAAAGTAACGGCCGGAGAGCGGAAGAAGAAAAGGTTCTGAAAGTAAGAATACCTAGCTAACGAGTACGATTTTATTCATTTAGCTTTTGAGATTTTCAGTGTCGGCCAAGCATTTTTTAAGTTTTTTACGCGAACTGGACATGCGGTTAAAGGATGCTGAAAGATGCTCTTACGAGTTTTCGATGCACCGTCTGAAATACAGCGGGGAAATGTGGTGTCCGCAACGTCGGCGGTTGTCACCGTTCCATGTTCTGATGGTCTTAAATAAATTCTTAATGCTGTTTACTTCGTTTTATAATGTTTCCTAATGTGATGCTTATAACTCTGCCTGCTAAATTGCTAACTAAACCAATAAAGGTTTTTTTTAAGTACAGTACAATACTAATATGAGCTATATACGTTGCAATTATTAAATTTATTATGCAGCCAGTGCCCAGTAGTAATGCTGGTGCGTACTGCGACACGCCTGGCATATCTGTCCAACTTTCGCCTTCAGTGATGCGGAACGGGAATATCAACGGAAAAAAAATCTGAAAAAGGCCTTACTTTATAGGTATCACCACGAACTTACTATAGCTAGTAACTATAGTAAGTACTTGCTCACACTATAGTAAGTACTTGGTATCACACTAATCGCAGCAATGTTAACCCGCCATTTCTTCTGTAACGTTTGCCTGTGTAGGTTTCCCGTCACTTTCAGAACAGGCAGATAAGTACAGTACTGTACTGATTCAGTCTGGCAAGCATGTAGAAAGTTAGCGATAAATAAGTAGGGTAGTGTTACTAGTGTAATACCAGAAGAAAAATACTCAAATGATCCGATGTACGTAAGTACTTGCACCCCGTAAAAGCACAACAGTCAAAAACGTCGTCAAACTTTGTAGCTTTTATCTGAGTTTCTTTGGAGTTTGGACACGTCGAAAATGTACACATCTTCTGACTTCTGTTAATGTGAAAGGGTAACCGTACATTAAAAAAACAAGAACCCAATTAAAGGTGACAAGATTCATTGCCTTAAAAATCGAACGTTTTCGTGAAAATACAAAAAGAAAACAATCACCGGCAGAATGCATCGTTCTCTATATCACAATTTCCCCAGCCACCACCATTAACACCTGGTTGTCTGCTCCGCGCTGCACTGATAATGCAAGGGCACATGCATCAGTTGCCACCAGCCGCCGCATTATCCTCGTCATCCCGATTCTGGCTGTCGTCGCGCAGTGGATCCATGACGGTATCCTTCGCGGCCAGCTCCAAAAGCATCTTCCCGGCTTCCGAATCCGGCGCCACAACGGATTTAGCCTTCTCCAGCCAGTGATTCTGCTGCGTATGGACGAGATGAGTATTGTTGAGGACAAAGCCATCCGGTGTCCCGTAATTGGCTTCGTTGGTGTAGGGATCATAGCCCAGTCGCTGGAGCATAGGCGCCAGGTTGGCCATATCATCCAGCACATCCTGGGGGATACTGCCGACCCATTTGCCCAGAGCATCGATATTGATCGGCTTTATCACTTGATCCGTTGATCTCTCCACACTGCAAATTAAGCGATCCGTTTTTAAACTGGCTAATGCGGTTACAAGAATACTTGTGCAAAGGAACGGAAACGACATCGTTACATCTCTAAAACTCTTGAGAAGGAGCGTTACACGATTCAAGATCGGATATCTTCAACTTTTAACACAGAAAACTGTACTGTACAAGTATGAATTCCTACAAAGATCGCCACAAAACGTAAATTTGCAAAAAACAATTTTGATATTTAAATATACCGCAATTACTGTAATCGAACCGAAAGCATAAAAAAACAAAAAAACAAGCCCACCATTAGGCTACCAACAAAGGGTGGCTTGTGAAACTATGAACACAAGAGACGCAATATCGTCAAACAAAGAAGTCACACTCATTAAAAAATCTATGTTCACTAATTAAAAGCTCCCGGAACTTAGCACTAGTCGAATACCCAAAACAGCAAGGTCGTAGTGGTACTTCTAGTTCTAGCCTCCAATTTGCAAGACCCTTTGGGCTTGTGAGACGGCTCACACTATCTTAATGGGTAATGACACTACTATTTGGAGGAATAAAGTAAAACTGAACATAATTATTGTATTTTTGAAATCTAGTATATCTGATGGGCATTAAACTACTGCATTTGTAATAAAGCGGCAAGGCCATGACGAAAAACGGATTTAGTCACCACCCGGTCATCAGGATTAACTCACTTGGATATAGCCACTCCACCCGGTTTGCCGATAAGATCTTCATGATGCAGAACAACATCACTCCACGGCAGATCCAGAAACTTTGTAATCCTTTCCATCCACACTTTAGGATGTAAAACCAGCTGTTCATAGTAGACCAGCATGCAACGATCTGGACCGACTTGTCGACATTGAGCAAACATATTCTCCATTGCGGAGTTCCACTTCTGTAAGCATTCCCTAAAACCAAACACAAATATCATCAATACTTGTATATGCGTAGTACAGATATAAAACAAACGCAACCATGTCCTGCAATTGAACGGTTTAAAAATTCTTTATGGTATTGTACTTGGAAACTTATACGCATTCACGAATACGAATACTATATTGCACGCAATGCATAGGTCCGATGTTGTAATATATCTGTTTACTCGTCAGTCAAGACAAGACTAAAATCCAAAAATGCTACAAAAACAAGATTAACGAAAATAATATTTTATTTATATAAGCACTTGAAACAGAAAATAAGCTGAACGACTCGCGCCAATTACGACGCGCGCGAGTCTTTCTAAACTTTTTAGCAAAGTCACAGTCAAATAGCAGCAACTGCCAAAAATTCTCCAAGCCACTGAAAAAAACATTGATCCGCAAACGGTGACGCGGTCATTGCAAATGCAAACTGGGATTAAGTTGCGTCCAGTGAGCGGTGCTCATTACCACTAATACTGAGTAAAACGCCGTCCGTTGCTTATTGTTCACTACGTAGGGCCTAGGGGTAAATTTTCTGTCATTGTGGAACGCATCTTTTCAGAGTAACCAAGTCCAAATTAAGTAGCTGTCTATAGGATGTCATTACTGCAAGTTTTAAATTTGAGAGAATTTCCTTCTTTTTGGCTTTCTCCAGGGTCTTTCATCTGGTGCTTGCTACGTTCACGATACGCGATACTTTGTACGGACGGCATAAACATTAAGCTAATTTGGTCGCTAACCGGTAACTATCCAATTTGAATCCCGTGATGGTGACTTTGCGGGTTATGATTGAGTGCACCGTGGCCCGTCCGTCCCGCACCATAAAGAGGAATTTGGCATGCGGGAATAATTCCGACAAATAGCCGGCGCTCTTCATCGTAAAAGGATCCTTATTGCAGAACCGTTCAGCCGGCTCCCCATGCCGCACAATAACCTAACACAGCACAAAAGACCCATAAAACGCGCGTTTTAATCCAGCCAGCTACCAAAGGGGGAGAGCAAAAAACACACCCGCGTCCGACAAAACCAACCCAAGTTGAAGATATATAATTTCCGATCACAAAACGAAAATCAATACGCTTACATGCCCTCGGCGCACCAAGTGCTGTGATGGGGGCATTTTTCCTTCAACAACTCTTATTTTTCCGCTACCGCACATACACACTACTTAAATGGGAACATGCAGAGCGATTAACCATCTGGACACACCGAGAAAACGGTTAATCGATAAAATATTATAACACGACTGTATCTTTCTATTTGTTAGACCTCGCGTACATTCAATATATATGCGCAAACATTACCACACAAAGTAAGGTAAAAACACTTTACATACACTGTGCACAGTGTCAACACTTGGAAAGAACGGCAAAATAACATTTGTTATGACTACACACACCATGGCCAGGTTTCTGCAAGTTTTTACCTCCAGTATGAAAGCGGCAAAGGCCGGATTGATCACGTCCGCGGTCACACCGGCACTGTTCAGCCGACGCAATTCCTTTTCCGATTTAAGCCACATCTGCCGGAGGGCTAGCAAGCGGGGAATCACCCGGGTCTCTTCACCGCAGCGGACCATGGGATGGGCGTCCAGCATGGCGCGCATGAGTGTCGTTCCTGTGCCCGGCAGGCAAAATCACACGTCAAATATTTATGCAAAACATGCCAAGAGCTTTTTAATCTCAATTCACTCGCTGTTCACTAAGCGGGGGAAAGGGTGAATCAATAGGGCAGGCGTGAAAGAAAAGCTGCGAAATTACCATATAGACAGGATTAGGGATACGCCTGAATGCGAGCCTTATTTAATGCTCAATGGGCTTATCCCAAATTAAGAGTGTAAGTGCAGGAAAGCTTAATAATGTTACATCCATTTGTGATTCTCTGAATACGTTCTAATCACAGTAAATGTTATCAGATACAATAAGACCATATACCTCCATGTACTCGAATTCGATTTTTTTTTCATGGGGAACATTTTCTATCTACAATCATGTACGTTGGATAAGCATCAAAGTATTTTCAAATTTATCATTCAATAAAAATTTCGCTATGTCACTAAAAGCGCATAAACCCTCTCACACTGTAAAGTGTCTACATTGCTACAATGCGTTTGCGGTTCTGGATAATCAAACGTATTAATTAGAAAAGTTCGTAGAGTTAAGTGTTGGAACTCTGTAACTCACAAGTCAGCCGCAATTCAACCAGTGTTTATTGATAGTGCTTCCGAATGTTTAAGTAACGCTAGCTGTTCGCTGTATAACTGGATAGTAAAAGGTGTCCGATTGTGAAATTGCAAGGCCGACTTCAGAAGGCAGTAGTGCAGTTCGAAAGTCCGACAACCTTTATGCGCGGATGAACGATCTGTAATATTTATCATTATGTATTTATTACGTAAACGTAAACCAGTACGGAAAGAAAATGGTTGTGTAGTAAGAATTTTGTTGAGAAAAAAATATACGGCAGACTAAAAGCAGCGGTAGATTAACACAAAATACCTTCATTGTGTTCGCTCTACTCCCCTGCGTAAAATAACGATACTATCGAATCGTTTTTACGAAAGAAGTTAGCAGCACACACATGCGGAAACTCAGCATTCGTTTTTTGTGAACACTGTACGCTGCAAATCGCGGCAAAATTCAACTGCAAAAGTACTTAAATGAAAAGAAAGAAAATGTTGAAAACAATCGGAAGTGACAGCGATACAAAACTTAACCAACGATGCATCTGAATAACTGCACGAAGTACACGCACGCATATGTGAAACTAACAGTAGTTTGAAAACGTGCCCATTCCGCTCATGAAATTGAATTTCCCTAGCACTCGTCCAGAAAAGTTTGAGAGGGCATTGTGTATGGCCTTCCGCACTTGAACGCCTTTTTCGTGTACAATTAACCAAAATCGGCACTTCTGATAAAAGCGCATAACATGACTGTAATAAAAGGCTGTACGTCACCAAAATTGTTAAAGCATTACAGCCATTTTGGCATGATTTTTAACGAGTGCATAACGAAAATTCCCTCACAAAACGTCATCACCATATCGTCAAGTTGACTCAAGTAAAATTGCAGCCATTATTAAAGAAAAAGCAGCCATCTATGCATGTACAGTAGTATATTTAGGACATTTAATAGCGATCCAGTTGAGAAACGTGACTGTCAAACGCATAAACGATATGACCATCTTCACACGCCCCAATTTTACCCGGCAACTCAACTTACCGCTTCGCGGCATTCCACCGACGAATATTAGCGGAATGTTGTGGTCATAACTGTAGACTTTCTTATTGTTCTTATCCATCACAAAGCCCTGCCGTACGCCATCATCCGTGACACACTGGAGCGGCCAGAGGAATGACGACAAATACAGCATCACCAGGAAGACTAATCCAATTATCACAGCCCGCTTCGCAATCCCACCACGGGGAATCACCGCGCTCATCTTCTTTGTGCGCATCAGTCCACGAATGCCCAACAACGGAAACATAGAAAAGTCTGCAACCATGCCATTTTCTTAAACTACACCCGTGAACACTTTTATCAGTACTATAATTACAATCAAAGAAAAATATTCGATAAGATATGGACACGCATTCGTACATTCGACGGAGTTCTGTCCTCACTGTTCAACGAGCAGTCTGCCCGGCCGGGAGAGCAACAACGTTTCCAGGCAATGCTGCCGCGCACAGCCTAAGGTAGGTATGATGTGAATGTGATGCAGGCGAAGGAACAGTGTCAGCGGAGGTACAAGCTGCTGCTGCGGCTGGTAACACAATCCGCCCATAGCCCAGGAAACGAGCGATGCGATACTGATCAGGGGATGACGCTGCGGACATGTAACATATATATCTGGCGAGATGGTAATTAGCTTCCCCCAACACGACAGCCGAGTGAGGAAGGGAGCAGCCAGACAGCCAGCCAACAGTCGCCGCAACAAGGAAGCGTCTGGTGAGCGACGACAAAATAATTTGCTATTGGACTTCAATTACCACTTGGCCTGCGGAATCAACACCACATTGTGGGAAATCTTTCCTCCCCGGCTCCATACACAGCATATATAACCTTCGTCAATGCGAGAGCCTCCGAGGCGGGTAAAAAGCAATTTCAGAATCCCCACTCGGCGCGCGCCCGATACAAATCAAGATGGAATACTGCTGGATGCCCTGTTGTGCAGATTTTAGGGAATGGATGAGCCTGTGAAAACGCGGGAATGTGTCACGCGGCTAGGGTTGGATATTGAATTAAGAGATCCATTTACCAGCTTTCAGTTCCTTTTCTCATCAAAATTTACCATCACAATACCGTCTATTTACGATCCCCCTGCAATGAGAACAGGCTGGATTTTGATACATGCGCACACGCAACTGCTTCCGCTCAGCAATTGTTGTACTATGAACAGTGATGAATACCATACAAGCGAATCATCAACATCACAGTACAGTACAAGGTTATCAAAAAACGCTGATGCCAGAATAAAATGCACTGGATAGACTCCGCTATCACCACATGTTGATTAGTGCGATACCGCTTTCTCAGCATTATGTGAACACGGTGCAAAGACAGCGAATGCAGAGGTCGACGGAACTGTATGGCGTGTGTTTCTACGCTAGCAACAAGGATCGCCGTACGTTCGATCACGCCGGTTCAAAATTATGAAAAATTAAAATCCGTAAACTGGCGGTTTTTAACAGAAATTAACATTACCAATAAACTTTGTATGAATCCGTAGTTCCTCTTGCTAACTGGTAAGTAGGATCTGGTAAGTAGTAATCATAGTTTCTTAAAACATGTCTTCGCTTTGGATCTTCTTGTCCAGCTTGACATCATTTTTAAGTGTATTAACTAGCTACAGCCTACAGGCAAAACCACGGTATAAACCGTGCAGCTGGCATGAGAACTCATGATTAAGGATGTTAACGCAGCTACAGATTTCGAAACAAATTCGTTATTATTAACTCGAAAAAAATAAGACGGGAAGAAAGAGAGCATTTAATTTCAGCAAATACGTAAAACTTCAGTTACGGTAAGAATTTCAGCTCAGCAAATAAGTAATACTGTGACACTAAATTTTTGCCTACATTAGCAGTGCCCGCACATTCCCAAAAAAAAGAGACGAGACTCGTATAATACTTTTTAAGTTTTTTCGAAGCAGCAAAATTTAAATAAAGCAGGTGCCATAAAGTACGCACAAAAAATTCAATAACTCATTATAACTGAGAAAACAAGAAAAACGATTTCCCAGATTAATATCTGTCTTCAAAATGCTCGAACCGCGCACGTCACATTCGTAAAGGTTTGTGCGACACTCCGCTACTGTGATAAACTTCTTTTATCTACCTGCTGCTTGAATAATGCCGTAACCGATTAAATCAGCTAATGCCGTAACCGATTAAAGAAAAATCGAACAATTACTAATTAATAATATTATTATACCCACATTTCTAGTTTATGGATCACGAAGAGCTTCCTGCGATCAGTCGCATGACAAAGCGCGCTCAATCTGAGTCAATTTCGCAACGAAAATGCATTCAAATATTGACCATGAAAATTCATGTATAAATAGCACTAGAGCACAATTCGCAAACAAATTATTCCGCACGGAAACAAACGACGATTGGTTTTCCCTTCATTTTCATATGTACACCGCTGATCACAGCATTGACGACGATCGATCGCTAAAAGCCTAAATCCGCAATCAAACACGAAATTAGGCAATGCATCTAGTACTTCAAGCTCACAAAATTTTTTCCTGCTCAAATTTTTCTCAGACCATTACGATTAGGAGACTAAAAACGAGAAATTTTCAGAGGAAAAATGTAGCCCTTTCTATTAGTTCATAACTTTATGCGTATTTATACTGTGCTCACCTGGTACTGTGATATATGATAGGTATGTCACCGTAAAACCGTATGTTTTACAACTTTTACGTGCAATCCATGCATAGACATTGGCAATAAGGCTGAATAAGCCTAGCAAAGCGGATAATTCCCGAAGGATCAACCAGGTCCACACTATCCATAATTACAAAAAAGCACACGGTGTTTTCACCGAGCTGCACACGAACAAGCCAAAAACTCAACGACTTCAAATTTTCGACCAAAAGGCGCACGCACGGACATCAAGATCTCTCCAGAAAACAAACAACTTCTCTCTGACAATACTGTAATAGTTATAAGTAATCGCAACTCAGAATGATTAAGATTAATTTCGAAATTCTATCAAAAAGTACTGGCATCGCAAATTCACTACTCTAAAAAAATGTTTGAAAATTTAGTCAAGCACAAATATGTCGGTATGTACTGTAGTCGCGTACCGTGAGATTGAGTTGACACAAGTCCAAGCAGCTGCGAAAACCCGGAACCGGAACGGAAGCCGACCTGAACAGCTGACAAGTGCGAGTAACGGAGTAAGTGCCTACCGGAAACAACAATTTTATGCAAATACTGAATACAGCCAAAAGTTTAAAATCCAGTAATATGCCGAATAGGTGAACACACGCGATTTTACCGTAACAGAATTGTGGTCTCATTCCGGTTAAACTTTTTTATCGATGACAATGTGGATAATATTTTTCTTTGTTTAATATGATTGTAAGTGGAAGTGAAGCACCCGTTGTACATTTTGCGCACTGTGGGAGAATCCTTGCAGGAAAATGCAAGTGTCTCAATATTTTTTATCGACCTGACGTCAGATCTGGAATTTCTTTGACGTCGTTTTATATCTGATGCGTGCGACAGTGCAGACTACAGACTGCAAAAAGATCTTATCCCATGAATAATGATGAGTTTGTACCATGTTGCTGTTACAGTCTGTTTCGCTTCTTGTGCATTTGTACTGGAAGCAGTAAGCGTACTATTTGGTATTTTCACTGTTAATTATTACGTAATACTTTGCTCTTACCGAACTCATTGTCAGAACAAAGCTTCTGCTTTTCTGAAAATGCAGACATCTTACAGCAACATAAACCATTCGTAATACAGATTGTAATTAATGCAGTTGATGAAAGACATGATTCAGTTATCCAATAGAATTGCAAATTCATCAAAAACATTCGAAGTCTATTTACAAAAACATTTCAGGGTTCACAAAGCCACCTGAAATGACTGGAACTAAAACCAACTGCGTCTAGAATACTGGATAGCATGGATAGCGTCACGGAATTATTCCACCTTTTTTCCTTCCCTTTTTGCTGGGCGACTGTGTCCCAAGACCTTTTTCCTCTGATGCAGCATGTACAGATATAATTTAGGAAACACTAAAAAAGAAAACGCGTTCAGAATAGCATTTCTTCGCTGATTACAGCCTTACCGGGTATGTAAGTCAGCATCAGACCAACGTAGACATACCACACCCAATTGACCGCATTATCGCTGTAGCAATATGGGCGTTTTTCCACAATTTTATTCATGGACTGCCATGTCGCTAACAATTCGCCCTATAAACAAAGACAGATCATCGGACAGAAAAAAACAAGGAAATACGATCCCTGATACTTGGTAAATAAAAACAAAAGAAATGGTGCTAAACAATTCGTGTACGCTCAACGAATTTTCCCATAGTTGTATTGTGGTTTGGTGCAGACTTAGAAAAGTATTTACTAATACTACAGTATCTCCATCACAATAATTATCAAAAAGATTAAGCCATTTGAGTTTGCGATATAATTCTTTTAAGCATCCATTTTCTCATAAGAATTAATACATTTTGAATCAACAACAAAATCAGAAGCAAATAAAACCGGCAAGTGGTACAGTACATACGGTAATGCCGATCGGATACAAAACGATGAACATTGTGTAGCGCAGCCATGTCAACACCGGAGCGTCCATGTTGATTAGGTTAGCTGCATAGAAAGCATAGCGCGTCATTTCGGCCAAAGTCCAGCAGATCAAGAGCATCGGAAATCCCACGCTGTCCCGCGCCTGAAAGTACCGTGCAAATTCGATACGATGAACTATCTTGTGAAATGCGCAACTTTCGTAACTTGCGGTTAGATTTTACATCCGAGACTAAAGCCTCACCTCGACAGAATAATCCAACACGGCCCATACTACGAAAACACGGGAAAACACCTGAAACCCCGTCAGCAATGGACTGGACTTAACAAAGCCCACAGCTGCATGTACAATCTGCTAATGCAAATTAACAATGTTGGATTTATTGAACAAATTACAAAACTTTCGTAATTTGGTTGCATATGCCCCGGTAAATACGCTAATGCTTACTGCTTATTACATGGAGTTATTACTGTACGATTAACAATTGTAAATGCAAAGACAGCGTATTACCGCGAAAAGGCATTAAATAGGAAAAAGGATCATACCGCAAATAATACAGCAAACAGCAAACTCGAGAAAAACTTACATACCTACATAATCATAATGATGAATAATCAGAAGCGCAAACTACGCACCTCAGCAACTGCAAGGGTCTGGAAAAATTGGAGAGCAGGATTGACGGATGCGTACAGATCTTTCCCCGAGCGGAATGAACTGAGCATCTGAAAACCGATTACCGTCCATCTGAAAACAATAGAATACTGGAGGATGAGTCTGTAAATTGACAAACACCTTGATGGCGATGCTACGCGTACGCTAGCATAAAATGATAATCCGAAGTTCCAAACACTACCCTCACCCGCAGAACTGCAAGATGTTATAAACAAGCAGATAAGCCTTTAAAGGATATAAAGGCATTAAAAAATGTTGCATTTTCAAAACATCACCCTGCAAGGAAACCCCCAGGAAAACAGTTCAATTAAAGCTCTGCTACGTAGTTTCGAGTTTCGACAAAGAAATCAAATTCGATAACAACATCAGTTCTGGATTTTGTGAATCTATTTTTGTTGGGCCGGTTTCTGAAACACCGGCGAGTGTCGAGCTGAGCTACGTAGGAAAATTGCTTGCAAACAGAAAAGTGGGAAGGTAAGTAAATTCGGCTTATGCCCTTCGGCTGTAGCCTACTTACGTCACGCCTACCATGCGCAGCGCTTACGTAAATCACGGTAAATGGATTTTTTCAGCTTCCTGTTTGTTTCTCTTTTTTCATTATCATTCATTTGAGGTGGAATCCATTTGTATCCATTTTTGTCCATTTGTACTGCTGATAGTTCATATAATCTTAGTCCGCAGCTGCGTAGCATGCTGTTATAATATTATTCATTTATCTGTATTCTTGATGTGTTTCCAATCAGCCCAATAAATAATCGCGCTTACTTCCTTTTCTGAAGTGGTTTCGTCGGCAGAAGGCACCATCTCAGCGATTCCCGCATCAAAAGACGGCCTGAAAATGTATTCATGAAAATTGCAACGTGGTTTCTTCAACCTTGTAGAATTGATTTCAGGTGAGTGGTGGTCAGTTGGTTGTTGGTAAGAAGTGATCAGAAAGACTGCAAACGTGCCTCGTGGCGACCATTGTAAAAACTTGACTGATAATGTGTACGCATTATCGTTTACACTTACTCGTAATCTGGTTTTTTATCGCACCTTGACAAACTTCTGCCGTTTGACAATCTTCATGTATTCACCCGCACAGATATCGTCGGAAAGTGGTCTAAAGTTCAGGCCATCGTTTAAGAGTCAGCCGCCGTACACCACCGTCATATCAATGGATCGCCATTATGACAGCAGCATCAACGATGCCAACGGTGAGCCGTCGGAAACCACCACCTTCCTCAATTCACGCAGGAAAAGCTCAGTTTCTAAAGAGCGCTGGAGAATGTTGCGGGGCTCGAATAAGAATATCCCACTGGGAGTGCGGATTGTCCAGGTATGTCCTGTCCATAATAATATAATACGTTTCTCTGTCATCCATTTCGCTGTTATTTCCAGTTATGTTTCGGTCGCCGTTATTTCTTGATGTATTTGTCCGTTACGCTTACCTGTACTTTTTTAACCCATCCTGGACCTCCTAGCTGTTTTTCAATTAAGATTTGAATTATTAAAATGGGATGCTTTTAGGAATATGAAAGTTTCAAGGTCAGTTAAAAACGGAAAATTAATACAGTAAAATTAATGTTTTATTGTGCAAGTATTTTAAGTGAAATTACGTACTCGTTAAACCAGCTGCATGAAATTAATAGTGTTCCGTCATTTATTTTGATGGCTCTTATTCTGTGTCTTGAAATATAAGGTTACGATTGGTTTTAATTCGTTGCTTTTGGGTTTTTTTCCAGAGATTATGCATTCCTACAGTCGTGAACCGGATCGTGTGGTATCGTCTCTACATTCTCGTTCTCACATTCTTCTTCTACGCCACATACCACCTCTCACGTCGTCCCCTGGGAATTGCCAAGAACGTCCTCCACCGTAGTTGCTCCGAACTCCCTCCGCCACCGGTGATCGATCCCAACCGCAATGGCACCTGGTGCGACTGGGCTCCCTTTGACAAGGATAACTACCAGGAACTTTTTTCTAGTCTGGACTTCACCTATTGGTTGGCCTATGCGATTGGGATGTTCGTGGTGGGTCATATCGCAGAGCGTACCAATTTGCGGAATTTCCTGGCTTCCGGGATGATTATGGCCGGATTCTGGACGATCTGTTTCGGACTAGCATATTTCTGGGAGATTCACAGCTTCTCGTATTTCGTGGCCGTGCAGGTATTTGGTGGCATCTTCCAGGCAACAGGATGGCCCAGCGTCGTTACGCTGATGGGAAATTGGTTCGGGAAAAAACGGTTGGGGTTGATTTTTGGCATCTGGAATTCACACACCTCGGTGGGGAACATTCTCGGTGCGGTGATTGCCGGCGTGTGGGTGAACGATAATTGGGGATATTCGTTTATTGTTCCGGGGGTGATCGTCGCTGGTGCAGGTACGAATTGTTGATGATAGCATGATTGGTTTTAGTCTTTTAGATTATTATTTTATTCGCCGTTATTATTTTTACCTTAAATCTTTTCGTTTCCACGTGGATAATAAATGCTGCATTATTAATTAACTTGTGCTGTTCTGCCGATTTTGCGCATCCACAAGCATTTGGATATGTACTTCGATTTTTTTTTTGATGCCTGCTCTTTTGAACCAATGTAGTCACCTGATAGTGATACAGTAGAGTAGTAATTCCGCATGCATCTGTTGATTGGAAGATGTATCGATACGTAAAGGTCGATTCATATCCACACGCCATAAACGTTGAGTAAAAATATCCCTTTCATATCCGAAAGCGCTTCCGTTAACCGTGAACGACGCACGAATTGATGGAAAATTGTATTTATCTCCCATCCAGATGTAATGCAGTGTGGCGTAAATGCGAACTATTTTCATGGATAATTGGCCTGGGTATGACGCACGATGCCTGCCAGTAAATCTCTTTTGTTTATCCAGGGGTATTGGCGTATTTGTTCGTGGTCGTTCGACCGGAAGATGTAGATCTACCGCCAGCGGATCACACTGGCAGAATTCCCGGTGCGCCTCCTGATGTCGTGGAGAAGGATGACCAAGTGGCAGCCTATAGCACCGTTACGGCCGCCTCCACGATCGACATCGACGTGGCCGTTGTACCCCAGGAGCATGATCACCCCATTTCACTTCTGAATGCCATCCGGATACCCGGTGTCGTGGAGTTCTCTGTTTGTTTGTTCTTCGCTAAGGCCGTGTCCTACACCTTTCTTGTCTGGCTGCCGGTATACATTCACAATGCGGTGAATGTCACCAGCGATGTGGCCGCCGACATGTCCACCGTCTTCGACTTGGGCGGAATTGTCGGGGGGATCCTGGCGGGATTGATCTCGGATCTCTCTGGCGGGAGCGCCACCGTGTGCGGTGTCATGTTCGTCTTTGCCGCGCCGCTGCTGTATCTGCTGTTCATCTACGGCGCCACGAGTGCGGCGCTAATCGCCCTGCTGTTCTTTTCTGGGCTGGTGGTCAACGGGCCGTACGCGCTTATTACCACGGCGGTGTCCACCGATCTCGGCACGCACCCCAGTCTGACGGGGAATAATAAGGCGCTGGCCACTGTGACGGCCATCATCGATGGGACGGGCTCTTTGGGTGCGGCGTTTGGGCCGCTGGTGGCCGGGCTGATTTCTGTTAAAGGCTGGGAGTCGGTGTTTTATTATCTGATTGTGGCGCAAATTGTGGCGCTGCTGTGCTTGAGCAGGTTGATTTTCCGAGAAGTGCGGGGATGGTTGCGACGGACGCCGGCCTGATAACTTTGTGTTGTGTGGTAGTTTTGGCTTATTATGTGCAGCTTGGTTACAGACTTGCAGTTATGTTGACCTTGGCGGCTTTTGTGATAGAAATGTTTCGTCCAAAATCGCTTTTCTGGCTTTGAATGCTCGCTCCTGTTTTTTTGTAGTATTTTCCTGCTTAGTTCGCGAATAAAAATGGCATATCGGTTCGATAGCTTACTTGAGGCGAAAACATCAAACGGAATTGACGGAGCAACAACAAGACTCAAAACAGCAAGCAAGCAGATGAATTACTTATTTAAAAACCATTATGCAGCAACTCAAATAAAGAGTGGCAAATTGTACTAGTAGATCAACGTTCTACTCCACGTTCTACTTACAATTACCAAGCCATCTACTCGTAGTAGACTAGTATTGTACATAATGTGGCTTTGTTCTGCATGTTTGAGATTGCATTTTCGTATCACGATGAGTTTGCAAACTGAATCGTAATTACTCGGAGATTCTAAAGCCAATCGTCATGCGGTAATTGTAATTCTTAACAGCGTTGTTTCCACCACCATTTTCGGTAGAAAACCGGTGCAGTTTCCAGTACACGTTGGTATATAAACATGGCGTATTTCTGTAAATGCCCTTTAATAAGGAATCACAAAACTCATTTCCGGTGTTGAATGGGTGTCTTCCAAATGACATCCATAACGTTCTTGCACGAGCTTCTCTGGTATCTACACATTCAGAAAATCTATTGTTTTTCACACACATTTCCGGAATTTATTGGTGGCCAATAGAGCAATTAAAACGACATAAGATATCTACTTATACTTCGCAGCCGAGGATGCTTAATGTAACACATGTTGCTGTTTTTTGTCGTTGCATTTTATCAAGAAATGTGCAAATTCATCATCAAATGTCCAAAATTAGAGCCGTTTCTGTAAAATAAAAAGATATCCCTAAAGCCTGTTAAGATTATAAAAAAACATGTTCCCGAAATCGCGGATCTCACCATCAGTGATGTTACGGTACTATTGGATGATGAGCCACACGAGCCGGCTGCTGGGTGGAGCTTCCGTCATCACCGGCCGTTCAGTTGTATCGTTGGCGGGTCGATTTGGAAAAGAGATTCGGAGGGAATTGATTGCACTACTTACAACCGCAGCCGCGTACAAGCATTTGTTTAGAAGTCAACTGCTTACTTGCTGTCATGTATTTTTATTTGCTGGAAAACAGTTTTCATGCAAATGCGGTATAACGACACCCACCATAAGTTTTGATGCTATCTTTGGGACACTGGATACAAAATCACAAATGTTTATCTGGTTTATTTTTTCTGACTTGATTTAAGCAGTGTTGATGGGATTGAATGCTGATTTGTTACTGACGGTTAGCAAAGCAAGAATATGTGCAGTAAACTAATAAACTAAATGCTCTTTATCTAATGTAAAAAATTATGTGTTTTTATGATGAAATTTTTGTCGTTGAATTTTAAATCTACGGATTATCGGCACCTCTTTTAAGTGTTTGCCCTTACGCAATTGGTACTGGAAGTGGAGTGGTCTGCACAAGAAGATCGGACGTTTGCGATGAAATACACTCAGAGGAAAATGAAAGGTAAGGGCGGCAAACAATATTTGCAAAAATTATTAACAGCAATCATTGCGCATATTACTGGTACTTCGAACAGGATCGATATGGTGAGCTGTACAATACTATTGTAATGGGAAGAAAATGAATTTTTTTCGATGGAGAAATAAAACGACCTTTTGCTACCACGCAAAATTAAATATTATGGACGGGTGAAAATAAGTAGCTGAAAGTATTATGTAACCTGTTGTAACAAATTTACAAATTTTGTTTAGCATATTTTTTACCTGGGAGGCGGAACAAAATTATGTTAGAATCGGTTTTTGCATTGTTCACTAAAATTCGCTGATAGTTGGCATTGTGTACACAGCAGGCACAGGGCGTTACTTGGTGGGAAAAGCAATCAGTTTTTGGAGGGAGCGTTGGTTAGTCCCTTAAAGTATAATTCAGCGCTGCAGGTATCAGATGTTCAAACGTATTAGCGTAAGTGGACGACGGAAAGAGAAAAAAGCCGGCATTATCCAGTGAGGATTGGAAAACGTGACGTTTTCCCCGTTTTGCACTGCTGCAGCGCGTATACCGAGAAATACGCCACTGCATAGATTCGCTCCACTTTCCGGGCGTTTAAGCTATTCATCGACTGGGGCGCTACAGCAAATGTTTGTTTAAACATGCACAGGCATGCGAATCAGTTTACTTATGCAGAATGGGCCGCCATACACTACCAGTTAAATCCAATGAATTACGTTGTATAATCAGGCTAAATGTGCGGTAGAGTAGGAGCTCTGTGTGTTGACGACACTGATTTTTAAAACCCCGGTTTATATACGGCTTAGTGTAGGCGCGCGCGATAAGCCGGTCGACGAAGGAAAAAACTGCACTTATTCCATTGATTGTCCATGTTGAAAGTGCAAGCACACACACAATTTACAATTTCACACAAACAGGGTTAAAATAGCCGGTTCCGTTTTCATATGGATGTCCCATGTTTTTATGACGGCGTAAAGGCAGATAATAATTTTAAGGCTGGCATGGCGATCGTAACAACAATATATACACACGCACCACATTACTAGTCTGCATGACCGGTCAAAGTGGGTTTATTGATTTCCATAGCCACAAAATGGAAAACGGCACAGAGACACACACAAATATATAGGCAAATAAAAGTGCGATAGTCACTGGCTCAGCCGTTTATGTGTGACACGTAAAATGCAGCTATAATTTACGATCTGTAACTTGTATATTTATAACGGCTGAAAGATTGACTGTACCTGTGAAATGCCTGGGATCAGTCATGTCAAAAGTAGCACGCAAGATCTAATAATGTGGTATTATATGACTGTAATTGCTAAAATTAACACGTCGCTGTAAATATCACGAAAGATTTGTAAGCGCCGTAACCGAAAGAATTTATAACTATACTTGCAGCAAATTATTTTTTGTAGTCCAGCACAAGTGACTTCGACTGGTATGTACGCAAATGCTTTAATTATTATTTAGGCTGATATATCTTTTATTTTAGTAAAATGTTTATAATTGTATTCTTATTGCGCGCGGATCGATCGTGGACGTTAAACGTCGAAAGTGCGCAGAATTAATTTATAGCATCCCAGTGCAGTGATTGCAGCATGAAGCAGTTAATACAATTGCTCCATCGGTGGCCATCATCGAAATTTCCCACGCTAAAAACCATCATGTCGTTCCTGGCTGAGCCTGTGTGTGTTTTTTATTAGATTCCCTGACGATGTTGTTTATAAATGACTTACTTGTCAGACCAGTGAAAATCAATTTTCCCTGCCAAATAATAAAACAACCGTGAAGGCATCAGCGTTCAGCAGCCGCCCGCCCGCCGGTGCCGCCGTCACAGCTGTCTATGCTGCTGACTGCTGCGGACGATCAACGTGGCAGGAGGTCATTTTCGTGTGTACTGTCGAGTTTGTTAGGGGCACTTGAGGACATGACAGCCGCGATAGAGGGAACAATGGCTGCGACAAGGATAATCTGAGGATACCGTATGCAAATGAAACTGTGGGGAATTACCTCATTATAAATGGTAATGTGCTCAATGAGCACGGTGCAGACGCTGACCATGCGCAGTCGGATTTGCGTGTTTCTGTATGTGTGTTGCTTATAACAGACGTGCGCAATGGATACCGGCTGCTGACAACTCGCCGATAATCATCACTGATTTTTTCTTCTAATACTGATAACGCTTAATGACATGTACAGACGCACATGCCGGTAAATTCTGACACAGTTTTGGGACGATTTTATCGGAAGGCTGCACATAAACTATTGTTTTCTTATGATTTTTTTCCCGAAATCATGCGAAAATAAAATACTTTCTATAGCATTACAGAACTAGAGGTACAGGAAATATTTCAAAAATTTAATACCGCTAAATAAATAAATCAATCGTAAGATTTATTCTCTTATAATATGTAGGTGCATGGCGTCCTAATTTAAGAAAATACTTTTGTCAGAATTATAACGTACATATACTCATATAATTACTTTAGAGAGAAGTGCGAGCAACGGAAACAATATTTGCAATAATGGAAGAGATAAGAAAACCTGTGCAGTTGTGTTAATTCTGTCAACAGCCGAGCAAATTCCTATTGTTTTTATCTGTCGGAGTTGCGCCCGATGAAAGCCATAAGTCAATATGTGTTAAAGAAGAATTTCGCATATGCTAAATGTCAATGCTAAGCAAACATATTGCCCGTCAGTCCGGCCCATTTTAAATGTCGGTTTGAACAGAAGGCGGTTGGTTACAGCTCAGATGTTGTGTATGAGCTTTGTGTAAATGAATTATTCATTAAAACCCGGTACATACGTATTGTGCGGAGATGTCTTATATTATATGTGCAGAAGGGATGGACTGGGATGTAATACGGCAGCTCCAGTCTGACACTATTGGGTTTGACCTGCGGCTAACAAGGCCAGTAATTTGGACGCAATAATTGGATTATTACTGATTCGTCATAGAATAATTTCCAAGTCAAATAATTAATAATTCTGCATTGATTTACAAGTTTACTGATTAAATTATCAGCGCGGCATGACTGCTTCATATCTACATACCGGCGCCGAATCTCCATCATCAGCGTACGTACATGCTCCTTCCGCAGTTATTTAATACTTTACTCGCCATTAAAATTATTATCGATTCTAGGTGCACTTAAATTTCTGATAAATGTTTATTTTTGGTATACAATTTTTTGCAAAATTTTGATATCCTTTTTAATAATACTATGCAGATACCATAATTCGGGCTATTGTTATTTTCGGGCTATTCGGGCTGTCGCTTGGCATAAACTGCGTCGCATGCCTACGTACAAACTGTATATGACGTATCACTAGTATTTATTAAAGGTAGTAAAAAAACACGAACAGCGTGAGTTATACCCCATGTGATGATTGTATTCAATTAGCTGAACATAAAAATTCTTTAAACTCCGCCGGTGATTCATCTGACGATGGCAACTTTCGTATATAAACAGCGCCGATGCACGGCATATGACAATATACAGATATGATGCATCTTTTGCCTGACATGGACCCCCGCACATGATCAAAAGAGTGTGTGCGGAGTATGAGAAATGAGAATAGTTCACAGATTCGCTCATATTTCGCGGCTGGATGTTGGACAAGAAAATCCCATCAAAAGTCGATTAAATCTCGGGTTATAAATCATCGTTGTTTTGTTTTCGCTGTAGATTTATATAGTGAATCGTGCAAGAGAGGATGCGTCGCTCTTTCCGCTGTGGATCGCCAAACTGTTATAGCAATTATCGTTTTGAGTCTTGGCTATATACAACATTTCTTGACCATTGCCCGCTCGTACATCATGTCTATGGTCTTCTTGTCACTGCAAACGATGATTTCCGTTGTGACGGAAATGCATTGAAAACCGCTTTGGCTGGCTTCTTGCAAAATATGATGCACAAATCACAATACAGAAAATCTATATATGAGCGCACAGTCTCATGCCGATTATGAGAATTTTTGCACAGCTTGATTTGTTTCACAGCAAGTTTTAATATTTTAATTCACAATATTCTTTTGAAAACTATCGTTAACGTTATATTGTTTGTGATTTTCATGGTAAAGTATTATGGTAAGTGCTAATACTGTTTCGGTGAGCGTCTCAGCATATCAGCCGGTGTTTCAGTAAGCGTATCAGCTTTCCATCCTTGATTATGCGACCCGGAACCGCGCATCTCCCTCTCACGAATATCACTTGGACGCATAACATCCTTAAACGCAACAAAAATATTACACAGCATGCGAAAATAAACACAGGCATCTACATCTGTTTATTTTTTATTCTTATACATTCTTCTACAGTAATAACGGAGACTTGGACATTTAAATCCGTTTATTTATAGTTGTTCTAGAATAATACACTTGAGGCTAGGATGGCTATTCGCTCGGATACACGTCTTGACTTCCGCTTGGGCATTTATTTACAAAATCCCCAGTATAATACCGGCATGACTGAATTTAATGCGAATTAAAAATCCATTTTCCCATGCCCCGACTCGGGTGTACTGACGGATGGCCGATGGTCAGCCAACTTACTAAATAGGATTCGTGTTGTTAACGTAGATATCTATCCGGTATATCAACGGCCAGTACACACGCAGCCCTACTTTTCGCCGGGCACAAAATCCCAGCTGCTATAGTCTTCCCTCTGGAATATTTTCTCACGCTGGGGAATTATCGTAAATGGAAATGACCAGTGCAAGAGCAACAAAAACCAAGCTCACGCGAGCGCTGTGCCGGGACGCGCTGAAAGAGCCTTAATCCGAATTGACCAAGCGTGCATAACGGGCAGTGGCGGATTGGCACGTTCATGGCCAGGGCTACTTTATATAAATACCCCCAAACCACTGCGTACGTAATTCCATGGCGAATGTGTGTCAGATACCGGATAGCAGCTGACGACCATCGCGGTTAAGATACATCCTGCAATATGCATTTTATGCATATTACAGGAAGCAGCTGTGCTGACTGGTGACTTTCATATCTGTTCATGCAATTCCATAAATCGCTCTGTCAGCGAGTTGCTGTTGACCTTAATGAGCAAAAAACTCTCACTAATTAGTCAGAGGCCGATAGATGAAGGACGGTTGAGGACAGTTAAATCTGTGAGGCCGAGGTGCTGCTGCTACAAACATCTTCCAGATGATATAATGGTGATGGACGGGAAAAATGTCCAGACTGGTCTCGCTCTCTCGTGATGGACATACAAAAACCACAGTGTTGATACGGGGATAGATTACGACAAATCTGTCATTAAGCGCGATCTGTCGCTGTGAATTTAGATCCAAGAATATTTTACGCGTATCGTTTTTCTCCCAGTAATGTACAAAATATGAATGTAAATTATTTGATTAATTCTTATCTATCTTCCTTCAATATGTGCATCTGCTCAATAGCTAGCAAAGCAACATTTAATTCGCTCTTTTTTCCTTTATGACACAATGGTTTATTATACTAATGATTTGCTATACTATGTAGAATGTCCATTAAGGCATTAATTATTATTTAAACAGGCCAAAGGATACTGCCATTTATTTCACTTTAAAATATTCGGAAGTAATTGGACCCTATTTATTTTCTGTTTTCTCCACAGCTATCTGTTGGTTCTTAGACCTTTTAATTTATTTTGTAAACTGGAAAGCAGAAATATGGAATCACGCAATTGAGAATATCTTTGTAATT
The DNA here is from genome assembly GCF_019649055.1 of Paramacrobiotus metropolitanus. Lineage (NCBI taxonomy): Eukaryota > Metazoa > Tardigrada > Eutardigrada > Parachela > Macrobiotidae > Paramacrobiotus > Paramacrobiotus metropolitanus. Next base: position 979,435 of record NW_026570253.1, on the reverse strand, counting down.
GTGAATGTGAACAACAGAACAATACGTAGAACATGATAATTACATACAGTGACTTTAAACGGTTAACGATCTTTCTATAGTAAGAAGGGCTTCGATTCATCCCTTTGTGGAAACAAGAAAACTCGGTGGATTTCTCATAGCCGCCCACAACTCAGACAAGTATGGATAAAAGATGGTTAATTTTCCGGTTGAGCGGATGGTCTGCGCGCGCTGTTGTCCGCACTGACAACGGCAGGTGGTCAGTCTGCGCTGACCATGGCTACTACTGCAACAGGCCATCCAGAAGTCACGCTAATTATTTTGACAAGAAAATCTCCCTTCATAAGCATAAATTACTGCCACCGCGCAATCCATCTACAGATAGACTGGCGATTAATCATCGCTGGAAAAATAGCCGGCCAGCAGTGGTCAGTTGTGAGGTTAAGACCTGTTTGTTGCCGGTTTGAATTTAAGTTGTTGGTTGTGTCCCGAACTGAAAAGAATCGTATTCAGTAACCGGCGAATTCAAGTGTTCCAACATTCCACGACGGATTTGTCTGTTGATAGGGGTCACATACTGCGGTCACTTGTACGTGTGTGTTGCGTAGATCGAAGCCTTGTGTTACGAGTATGGGAAGACAAGATTTTGGCCATTTGGAGTTGTTGCCCGCATAAGCTGTTGATCAATATGTGTTTGGCATTTAAGTGAATTGATAATTGTATTCCCACTGTGTTTACTGTTTAACCCACTTATGTTCCGTGTTATTGTGCTTGGAGATGGACAAACCGGGGCTGAGGATTGCAGAATCAATCCTCTCTTTTATGAAATGTTAACGCGCTGCATATGCACAAGTTTGTCGCATTCGCAGAATACACGTTCAAGAATGAGCCGGCAGTGCATTTACATTGCGCTGGCATTAAATCAGTACAAATTCGTTAGTTTTAATCAGTAAATCTGCATCAGCGAGAAAATAAATTGTCGGGACTATGTGTTTGTTGCTTCGGAATCCATCATGAAAATAGTTTGTGTCCATTTTAATTGTATCCACCGTTACAAAATGCCTGGGAAATACAGTACATTCTGAGTCCCTGTGCGGCGAATGCACACTTTATTTTGATTAGACGGTATTCAAACATACTTGCGCATCTGCTCGGAAATCAAATGCCGCATCAGAATTTGTAGGGCTAAGGAAATTATTTCCAAGTATGTATTATATATGTTTTTAACATATGATCTCGGCATCTAATTTTCCACTGCCATAAGGTCTCCCGGGTTTCGTCTGTCTCCCCTGAAGGCTAATGTGATGCGTGACTTTTGGGAGCTGAGAGCGAGAGAGTGCTGCTGTTGTAGTCTTGAAGTGCCATTTTAGGCCATGCGACAACTGACAGGAATATCCAGTGTGTAATTTATAGTGTGAATGTACCAAGTAGATGCGCATATGTATAATTCTCCATAGTTCATATCGATATCGTATTGTGTATACGGTATATCCCGGCTGTACTGCAGTATTATTAATGCTCGCCAGCATTAAATGTGAGCGACTCTTGCCGGATCCACTAATTGAACTGGATGCGTCTCATGTTACAGATGCTGATAAACGACTAAGTGACCACCACAGGAAACATATCCCCATCCCCGCGACGCCCATACCAATCATGCTTATTGATTTTAAATTACCAGCCGGCAAGAATGCTACATCCGCAGCCAAGACGCCGGCGTCGACGGCTGCAGTATATTCATCGACGGTGTCACACATTGGATTATTTTCTCACACGATCACTGTCGTCATCAGTATCGTTTTATTAATGATCCTGCTTCTGTATTTTGCCATTCCCTTGATAAGCGCCCCAGAATCCGGTGATTATGCGCCGCGTAATATCACAGCTCCAATGTATCCATGGCTGATCACATGGACACCACCGCTGCTGTATTCGGATCTCTTCTTTCCCCTCAACACAGAGAAACCGCGCTGGACCCGTGATCGCCTGATGCGGCGGCTGCCGTCGTGTCTGATTATCGGCGTCCGCAAGAGCGGCACACGAGCGCTCATTGAATTCCTCAGTCTGCACTCGCGGATCACCAAAGCCTCGGACGAAGTACATTTTTTCGACGAAGAACAAAATTATCAGAAAGGCCGGGAATGGTACCGTCGGCAGATGCCGTTTTCTTACGAGGACCAGATAACGGTGGAGAAATCACCGGCATATTTCATTACGCGCTATGTTCCCCAACGCGTTAAATCCATGAACGCATCGATCGCGTTAATTCTGGTGGTTAAGAATCCCGTGACAAGGGTCATCTCCGACTATACACAGACATTAAGTAATCGTATTAAAAAAGGCAAGAACTACTTGAGCTTCGAGGACAGTGTGTTGCGGGAGGACGGCAGTGTGGATGTCAGTTATAAGCCCATCCGGGTCAGCCTCTATTACAAGCATTTGACAGCGTGGTTGCGAGTGTTTCCCCGTGAACAGATCCTCATCGTCGATGGCGACACACTTATCGCCAATCCCATTGAGGAATTGCGCAGGGTAGAGGCGTTCCTGCGGCTGCCGGCGGAGATCCGTGCGGAGCAGTTTCATTACAACACCACCAAAGGTTTCTACTGTATACGGGATACGGTCAATCCGTATGCGGATAAGTGCCTCTCCCATACCAAAGGTCGCAAGCATCCCGAAGTAGCACCGGAAGTTGTCGACAAACTGACCCACTTTTTTCGCCCCTATAATGACATGTTCTACCAGATGGTGGGAAGGAATTTCAGTTGGTAATCAAATCACTGATGGTCGAGTGTTGTTTTATCGTGGGAAGTATTCCAGAGTTGGTTTTATATGCACTGATTGATGGTTTCGGACAATTGCTGTGATACTTTTTCTTCATAATCTAAGTGTAAAACTGTGAAAAACCAGTAGACAATTGGCTTCACAATAAAAGGGTAAAAAATCAATTCAGAATGCCCGTGAGATTCGGAAAACACGGTAAAAGGATTAAAATTATCGAACGAGAATGTAAAATAACCGTTTAAAACGTTTAAAAAAAGTCTTTAAAAATCCACTGCATAACAATTTAAGCCACAATAATTATGGCAGACGAACCGAAATGCACCTGCACGGGTAACTTCACATGGCCGTCCGAAATAAAACGGACCACTGGAAAAGCATTATGTAAATGCGTTAAAACAAACCCGGAAAACCCAGAGCCAGGTGAATTATATGAAGTCGAATGTTTTTACAGCTTGTCATACAGATACTCGCTCCGGAATTCGGTTGCCGTCAACAAACGGATTATGTGCTTGAGCTTGTACGCTGCCCACTTTGGCATACCCATTTCCGTGATGAGCTTCTCTCCGTCCACATTGTTTTCAGGATCAACCAACAGCTTCAGGGCCTGACCATCGATCTCGTCGCCCGTGAATTTCTGCTCAAAAGGACTCAGTCCGCGAATAGATAACAGCAATGTGCCGATATCAGTCACCTAAAAACATCCTATTGTTAAAAAAAGTTACTGCAAAACAATATGCGATTTCAACTGATTAACTTCACAATCGGTCCCACATTCCCTTGTCATGCAAGACGCCGGCGACCCAGCTTCGTAAGCGGAACAACCTTTGCGCATGTACTTAAGCACTATGTTGAATTATCCATATTTAACGTAATAGTTTTACGCGAAACGTACCATTTAACGCAACGAAAGGTACAGTCGCAATCGAAGATTACAATTACAGCTCCATATACAGTTTAAAACCCAGAATCCATTTATAAGACAATCTCATTCGTTCCTTACTAAGTACTTGATGCAAACACGTGGTTGTCAACCGGTATTTAGCATTCACTTTTCTAAATGCGGGCACTTACCGTCCAGGTGTCCAGATCGGGCTTTCTCTTCACCAGCACAATCAAAGGAGCAGCGCCCATGACATCGCGAGGCTGCAAACAAATTTACTCTATTATTCCACGTACAAAATCAGACCACTACGAAAAATTGTTTTCGGGAAGTAGTGACGCACTGCCATTTCTTCTGGAACCGGAGGTACATCAGAAACAACTGGTGCAACAGTGGGAACAGTTCGCTCTACCAGCGCAGGAATATTCGGTGGAGGAATGGCCACACTCTGCACTGTCGGGGGCAGCAGCTTTGAAGGAATAATCCTGCGGCTAGGTGGCTCAACGCGCATCTTTTTAATAACTCTTGGCTTGGCAACACGAGCTGGGGAAGCTGCAATCAAAAAAAAGTTTCTTCAAGAAAGGTCCGATGTCACCTTTGTATCATCCACATCCACAGTCAAACACATAGTACAATCCAACATTTAAAAACTTAAGGTTCGTAATATTCAATACAGTCAACAAACAATGTGGGCCCAACGTAATCTAATGCCTAATGCTAGTGTAAACGCAACAAATTTAAACAATCTCAACATCGAAGCAACAAAATACATACGCACCTTTCTTTTCCACAGAAGCGTTATTCTTTTTAGCCGCGGATCGCTTCTTCTCAAGAGGTTTTGCTGCGACATTCAAACTTTGCGAGCAACCTTCCTTGCACAAACATCGCTTTCCCGCAAAAAAACGTTCACCTTTCGATGACTGGCAGAAATCACATTTTTTAGCGTCTAAACACAACAACAATTTTATAACAATCATAAGAATCCACACCAGAGCTAGTCCGATACGAATTTTTCGTCACCGCTCCGATATTTCAACTGTCCGATACGATTCCAATACCGCTACGACTTTGCACAGAATTTCCGATACGATAAATCCGATATTCCGATAAAAAAAGAAAATATTTAAGTAAAAATTCGCACTGGCCGGCATTCACCGGCGCATACCGAAAAACCGAATTTACGATTTTTTAAAATTACCGGTAGTCTATTGGCTGAAATTGCGTTTCAACGATTTTTTTTGCGGTTTTTAGTAAGGCATCAGCCTAAAAATTTACGTTTTGTCTCACTTTTTCTTTGAAAATTGAGTCTAAAAGTGTTAAAATAATCATTTTTTCGTGCTTATCGGGTGAAAATCCCGCTACGCTAAAGATTTTGTCGCTCCGCCCGATAAGCAGATTTTCCGATCCGCTACGATACGATACAGAATTTTTCCGATACCGCTTTTTCCGATGAAAACATCGGAATTATCGGAGTTATCGGACATATCGGTGGCCTCCGATGATTTATCGGACCAGCTCTGATCCACACTGACTTGACCGCTCACTGTATTACAAGTACGCACCTGTTATACTGGCATCATCACCATTTTCCACTTCATCCTTCAGCAATTCGGGTTGAGCTAGCACTTCGTTGATATCGCTGGCATCGAAGTTGTGCGCATAATATTCTTCGATGTAAGCCATTTGCGCCTCCTTAAAAAAACAAGAATTTTAAAAGTGGCGTTGTACGATGTAATCGGAATATAAGGCGAAGCAAAGGTTTTTTTATTTCAGAATTACACATTTTTAAACCGAATAGCTGTTTCTGTCCCTGAAAAACTACTACCTACAACTTACAATTAGGCCAAACTAAATTTCAAGCAACAGAAAATTCTGACATATTTGTACGTGTACATTGTTTTTTTGGTAGCATCCATGAATAACGAGTTTTTTCACTAATTTTCGAAAGTATTTCTAACACTAACCGAAAACGGCCCGGAAACGCTTTCGAAAATCGTCTGCCCACCGATAACATGCCGCAATAGATCCCTGGGTCGTTTGCGTACAGGATTACCCGATTTGGCATGCGTTTTATCGTTCGCAGTCGAAGGCTCGACCGGTACCGACAGACTAGCATCGCTAGGTGCTTGTGGAGAATTTTCAACGACCGTAATCGTGGGAATAACGGGAATACTGGGCTGACAATGAGGAGTAGGTACAACGGGAAGCGAAGGATTCATAGCGGCAAAAAAATTGTGAATGTCCGATCTGGTAGAATTCGCAACAACTCTCAACTCCGTAGTTGCAGCCTTATCACCGACAGCTGAGGACGGTGGAGAGCTCAACGTAGGTAGCGCCATAGATCCCGCTATACTCATAATAGGCGAACCTGCAAAGGCAGAGTAATCAAATTCACCGTCGATTTTTGAAAAATTACGTGACCGTCAAAGACTATAAACAAGAAATATTCGCCCAGTTACTGCCCTCGCATGACGTAAGCAGCTGCATCTAGTTTCATAAACTGCGCAGTAACAACAAAATTTTAAAAAAATTGGAACTAACATTCACAGTTTTGAACCTGTTTTCTTTACAGTAATATTCATTTTTTCAAAACATGCAGGCAGTACCAATACTGGTACTCTGCACTGCGTCCAAAATCTGTTAACAATAATTCCTGCAAGCTTCAAAATTATGGCACAAGGCGGTATTTTTGTCAATTAACGTTTTTTGTTATCAATTAACGTACCGTTGTCAATTAACGTTTTCATATTCAACTGAAGTAAGTAACCCAAAAGTTGATAATAAGATCGAATGGCCAGTAACAAATTCCCGATTTTTTTACCTCGGAATTTTATCGGTAAACTAAGTAATAAGACAATTCAGTATGAAATTACTATGAATAGGTTTGCAACGCCGAAGAGAGGGGAAACATGTTTCAGATTTCCCGAAGTACTGCACTGACCCGGGACACTGCGCGGTGGGCCCAACGATCCAGAAATGTGCAGTGTTCTGTCCGGATTGTCGGGAGAAAGCGGTGCAATCCTGACGGACGGATCCAGTTGTGCGACTGGGAACTGCATTCCGTTCTGAATATCTGCAGCAAAACCAGTCCATCAACCGTAATCACTCGAATCATACCCACACTCTAACGAGAAGAATTTACTCCCAAAAGATTCGGAAAAATAACAAAACAACTGACATAAAACAGATACACGAAGTAACCCAAACACGGCGACTTTCGACTGCAAACTCTTCCAGTATTACACAAAAACCTGGGAACTGTTAATGCGAATCACCAGTTAGCAACTTTTCTGGCTATAAAACATTGTGTCATAACATTCTTCTACACAGTTCGAAATTATTCAGAAATACAACACTCTTTTCATAAGAAATATCGCTTGTAATCCTTAATTATAGCAATAGTAAACGGTTACTTAATGCTACGCAGTGTTTGGTGAATTATGATGCGACAGTTTCCATATACTGTATGTCCCGATAAAATCCATCTTTTAGAAAATTATGCTGCCTCAGAAGGAATTATGGTTTCCGCTGTACAGACAACTAACCAGTGGCGTTGGCGTCTGGTGGACGCGACACGAGTGTAGGGAATGCAAGAGAAGTTCGCTGCGCAGCGTTCATGTTCATTCCGCCAGGCGTCATTTCCACCACCTGCCCGAGAATGTTGACATACGGCGATCCAGCCACGGTACTCACCACCGCCAGAGTGGAAGCGGGCTGGTGGGGGTACGGATAATTGTACGGCTGAATGGAGAACATGTTCAGGCCTGTCAACAAAATCCGCACAACATACAGTATCATCCTGTACTGAGCTCTGTTATTCAACAGACTTGAGAGTTGAGACTAGCAACACCAGACAAGTTTTGCGCATGACTCAACAGTCTCTGCACCATTTCCCAAATAAATGAATTCATAATGCAAAAACACTATTCTTCCATCGAAAGCAGTTCAGAATGGAGAGCGGCACTAACCTGGCGCAGGGAAAATGTACTGCAAGTGCTGCGGGGCAGAAGCTATTTGTGACGGTTGCGGAGCATTCGGAGCGATGCTGAGGTTCGTCGTGGGCTGGATAGTTCCGCTGCTGGGCGGTGGGGCTGCGGTGCTGGCGGTGGATGTGCTGGCACTGGCAGCATCGCTACTAAAACCAGCGGATCCTGCGAGAGTGAATGCGGTAGGATTCAGGTGCATTCCTTGGTGCGAAACAAAGCAGATTTGGATCTACTTTTTTATCAAAGCATCAGCTCAGCATGGCGAATTAAGGTTCCACGACAATAATCAACTGGAATACCTTCAATACAAGTTGACTAAAACATTCACCCAAGCTTGCGGACTATCAGAGATAATATTTAATTAGATAAATTTATGAAAATCATGAAAGAATTCGAAGCTGCTTTGAAACTTACGATTAGGAAAAAATGAAAATGCGACAACTGTGTTAGAAAGCCAGCAACTGGATTGGAACTTTACCAGATGCCACCCGTGGGTGGGCGAACACATTTGTGACCGGAAAACAGAAAATTAATGTGAAAGAGAGGTGGTGTGATGTATGAGGGTGTGGTGTGTGGTGTGATGTCCTTTGGTCAGTTTCCAGGAGTATAATATACGAATCTGTCGTTCGGATTGTTATGGTTTTTATCAATACTTTTTTGTTTTCATCTTCGATATCGGGTTCCGTTAATCGGTAGAAGATTCAGCGTACAATAAGTTTAAAAGATATTAATGTGTCAGCTGTTCTGGGTGTTTTCATCTATAGATATAACGATACTGTACAGTTTTATCATTTTTCCATATTTTTAAATATTCAAAGGTGCAGGTCGGCGTCAGTAGCTGCATATAACAAAACTAAACTTATTGCCCAATGCACGGCCAACCCAAAAAGTTAAGTATTGTACTTACTAAAAATAGTGTACACTAGAGCTTCGCGTAACTACAATACAGTACTCGCAGTGTTTATGTCTAGCGATGTGTACGTGCACTTGAGAATTTGTACGTGCAAATTCTACAGTATGCTTTAGTCGTATCAAGAGAACTACAATAATTATTAAGAACCAAGAGTTTTACGAACCGATATGGATAATTTAATATAGATGTAATCATTCTGTCTCACAACTAACGGGAAGCAGATACTGGCACTTCGGTAGTAATTTCCGTACGATATACGGTAGTCTACAGAAATCAACATTTATCATTGCTTATACAGTACACTAAAAACGACACTAGATCAAGTCCAAATAATTTATTATTACATAAATGCTAGGCCAGACCAGTGTAGCCAAAAATATCATGGTGGATAGTGGATACTACAAACAATAATTATCATATTCATTTGCATCTGTACAATACATGCTTTAGGCGCGCGTAAACTGCGAAGCTGGTCAACTATTTGGCTAACGGAGCACGTAACATAATGGTCATTGTCAGTGATATACTAAATTAAAACGAGTAAGTAAATACTGAATTCAGGAAACTAAGCAAGCTCCTGGTAGCGCTGGAAGTATCAGTAATCGGAATATTCGCTGTGATATGCTTTGGTGTAGAGACCGGTTTTCAGTATGGTTCCCGGTTTATGCACTTTCACCTCATCCTGCCCTGGCGGAACGCCATTATCCTTGTCGGGCGATGTTGATGAAATCGTGTTGAAACTGGGATCTACAATTACAATCGCACTGTATAAAATTGTTAGTGTAAGTACAACTCTGTACGGGCACTTTGGTACTTCTACGCGATGTTTCGCGAAACACTGGAAATACGAACGTTAAAAGTGAACCATACTATCCGCGTCTTCCCTGTAATAAAAAGGCAAAATATCGTAAAGACAACCGGATTTTCCCCAGTACTCTGTATACGAGTATTAATATTAATTGCCAAATTAAAAGGCTTAAACTTGCGACTGCATAAAATAGCTGTAAGGACTTTAGCCGGGTACAACTGTTTGCAGTTTGTGCTTTTTAGAATTATCATTATTAAATTTAGAATTCCCGTTAACCTTATTTTGCCGTTTCTATTTAGGCATAACAATGATATAAACATATTGTTGCAACGCATAGATATCAAAACGTCTGTTTTAGGAGCAGACTGCCAACACCAAAATTCTTTACCAAGTTACGAAACACCGGCGTTAACGCAGCGCCAAGGTTATACAAATATAGGTCACAGCCGTTTAAGGGAAGTGGGCCGGTACATGGTACCAAATTCGTGTACATGCATAAAAACTTTCGCTTTCGCGCACCCCCAAACACATTTTTGTTTCGATTTATGACGTTTTGTACCCAAAAGATTTGCATACACTGGCGTGAAAACCGTTTGTGCGCGCAACATCCGGTTCGGGAGTATGGCTGTTAAAAAATTCCACAAAGTTTGAATGCGTTCAGGTGTACCAAAAGTCTCATTATGGACCGATCTCCCTCAAATTTTGCACATAAATGCACGTAACCATGAAGATCGTTTTTACACCGATCCAGACTTCCATGATTTTTTTCCAATTTTAAAACGAATTTTAAAATTTTTGAAATTCATTTTAAAATTTGAAAAACATGCTAGAACAGTGGATCGGTGTAAAAACGTTCTTCGTGGTCATGAGCATTTACGTGCGAAATCTCAGGGAGATCGGCCCATAATGAGACTTTTGGTACACCTGAACGCATTTAAACTTTTTGAGATTTTCTGACAGCCATAACTCCCGAACCGGATGCTGCGCGCACAAACGGTTTTCCCGTCAGTGAATACAAATCTTCTGGGTACAAGATGTCATAAACCGAAACAAAAAAGTGTTTGGGAGTGCGCGGAAGTAAAAGTTTTCGTGCATGTACACGAATTTGGTACCATGTACCGGGCCACTTCCCTTAACTTGTTACCAAACATTTTCTAGACAGGAAACGAATAATTCGCAAATTAACTGCTTATCCACGTGAATACACAACTACATAATTATTTTACCCGTAATGCGTTATACTCGTATACTCGTAGTCTATGAACTGAAAACCGAGCACGTCGAACAAAAACACGCTGATGTAGTGAATGTATTGTACGTATGTTGTGAACATCATACGCAATTTTACCTTGAGAATCTTCGGTGTTGGAATCTGGAGCATTGCGTACCACCGTTCCGTTTTTATATGTCCCTGTTGCAACAGAGGAACTGCCCGCATCCGGTGGGATTTTCTGTTCCATACTGCTGGTCGCATCGGCCTCCGACGATGTATCAATTTCATTGCTTAATTCATTGCTCTCGCGGATCACTGTTTCCGTTGCCGACATCTTGACGCTGTCTTTAGCAAGTAATTGCAGGATCAGACTCTGCAGTTTCGAATTCTCTATGTTTTTTAAAAAAAATGCATGCAGGTTTATAACAAGAAGTATTTGCGTCGCCGGCCCTGACTGCCTTTCTAAAATAGACCTAAACGTCTGTTAGCCGAAATTCTATATATGGATCTGCATTTACCATTAGCTTAACCAGTCATACATAATCGCGTTAAATGTTAATTAGACAAGTGACAATAAAAAAGTTGTTTTTGTCTACAGACTGTCTGTATGTCAAGAGCTATTAATCGCATCTTAGCAGCGAAAAAATAATTTTACCTCGAGCTTGGATCCACCGGTAATTTCCCCTTCTCGGTTTTGGACTTTTCCGTGCAACAGACTTTCTCTTCCACTTAATTAGGTTGTCAACCATCAATTTCTATCCACATCTGTCAATAAGATATTCAATATAGTGTTCTTAGATATTCAACCAAAATTTCTCGAATTCCCAAAATTTATCGTCAAAACTTCCAGGCGCAGATTCACAATAATTAAAGGTGCAATCACAACTCGCGAAAGATACGGGGCTAAAAATTGCAGCATTAAATACTACAGTCTACGTTTCGCGTCAAGTAAACACCAAATTACTTGTTGCGCCAACCGAGATGAGCGGTTTACTAAATCCTGTGTATTCACTATCAAAATAACAAATCGGCAGATTTTCATGTTACTCACCCACCACTAAAGAAAGGCTCGTACAAGCAAAACAACGTAAGCGGTGTGGAAGACGGAGCTTAATGACACAGGAACCTCAACGGTCTCCGATCACGCTCACTGCCCCAGAAGCGAATGTCTTTACAGAGCAACAGGTGGTGAAATTATGCGATACTCGCAGGTACCCGCACTATTGTACACGCTAAAGTGACTCTGAATGATTCATGTGCTTACGGTTTACTACCTCAAACGTAGCATTTGTAGGTCGTAATTTTAAGGAGATTCAAATTTCCCTTGCTTCCGCCAGGAAAAGAAAATAGCTAGAGCAGCCAAAAACTAGCAGGAAAATATGTGGTACAATACAAGACGGATATGTATCGTGATCTGTCATATTACCACCATATCATTAAACGCTGGCAAGTATTTAAGCAACTGCAAGTAATGCAGTACAGCACATCCATTCATTTCTCAAGTGTTTTGCTAATGAAATCAATACTGCAGATGCTGCTAGGTGGGTTTGCTTTTGCTTTCGTTTATACAAATAGGATGATTCACTGCAGTACGACAGGATTTACGGAATCACGAACTATGACCTTATTGTGTCACCGTTATGCATACGAGAAATTCTTTTAGCGCATAGATGCTCGTTTTGAAGTATTCATACTTCTGTCGACTACCACCGGTAATTAGCGGTGTATACAATGCACCGGCCGCGGTGCTGTGAGCCTTTGCAATATGAAAACATGGTCTATGACAGAAAATTAGCAAAGATTGTTTTGTAGCTGGGGCTTACAGGTCGAAAGTGTAATGCATTATTTAACTGCAGTTGTAAATTTGTAAGTGACAGCTATTAATTAAACTAAACGGCTGCTGCCGTGTTTTGGGGTCACTTGAGTAATATACTGTAATACTGAAGATTTCGATGCGTAGCTGCCTAAGTGATAATATTGTAATTATAAAGACTTGATTTCTAAAAACTGTCAGCAAATATTGGGGCCTTTTCGAAGCCCATCATTACAAATTTAACACAAAGTTACATAACATGCTGTTGTTGCTTATCGCGACATAACAGTCGTAATTCATATCACTACGGCCAACAATACACAATTAAGAATTAAAAATACAACCGAAATAAAGACATCAATAAAGAACGTTGAATGCTGTTGTTGCGGTTATTAATTGATATACAGTAAGTGATTAGTTTGGAAACCGTTATAGTCAACCACTCGCGCCCACGTTTATTATAGGCATCTTATTTGCACCCAATTTGTCAGAGGCACCCATTTTAAAAATTTAAAAATATATTTTGCTACTCAACGTATATTATATGAATTTTTTATTACACAATTTTATATCAGCTTTGTTAACTTTGGATACTGTAGTTGCAATATTAATAATAATAATAATGCTAACTAAAAAATTAAAGAAATGAAAATTCGCCATCCCGCGATTAATTTACGGTTGGTATCACCGGTCGCAATACATTCAATTATTCATGATTGTATCATGCAGGAGCAGACAACCCGGTAAACACGACTTCAATGCCTGGTCGACAGGCAGCAGCGAATCCGATAGAACGTTAAACCATAATCCCAATAAAAACGACATGACCATAGGAATGAGATTTTCATGTCTGCATCCTTCCATATATTGTTTGTCAAAAACACGCCCAGGAAAATTTTCAGATTTTGCAAATCTAGGCGACACTGCCATAATTATGTAAATGCGCCACCCAAGATGCCTGTCATTTTTTTTATGCAGTACTCTTAAATCATTCTTCGTGAAAACACTTCCCATAAACGCATTATCCGCAGGCTTGTCTCGGCAATCTGCTGGAGAATAACGTCGTTCACATAAGGTCGCGCTGCGCCTGGGAGCACCAATCGGTACACCTCACGTGTGTGTTTGTGGCGGGTTAGTTGACGAATTGGGCCGGCATGGGCTCAGATGAAAACGTTTAGCAGGAAGACTGCCACGACGCGACGGTATAAGCGGGAAATTACTCGTGGACTGAAAACGGCCGGTTTTCCAGCAAGAATGGAGCCAAAAGCTCCTTCTGTGAAAGATCGCAAAAAGGCCGGATGTGATCACGCTAGTATTTGTACTTGTACCATGGCAACGCGGAAACCCGCTGGCAGTCGATGTAACCTGTGTGGACATACTTGCCGCTTCGTATATAGACCGTACCCGTGCGAACGCCGGAGCAGCCGCTGAACACGCCAAAAGGGGGAAACTGACAAATTAAAACACGCCTGGCTATAATCAAGATACGATTTCGTATCTGCAGCCCTCGAAATTTACGGACCCTGGGGAGACGGAACTAAAACGCTAGTGAATAAGGTTGGAAACGACATAGCAACTTCCACTGGCCAGAAACGGGCGAAAGAGTTCTTTAAACAGCGACTATCTATCCAAATGCAACGTGGAAATACAACATGTGTAATGGGAACAATTCCTGACCAGGATAGCATAGAGGAAGTGTTTCTGTTATAAATTTTGTTATTGGTACTTAGTTTGTATCGACCGGAATATGATACTTATTAAAGGTACCCTTATTTTTCCCATAAATCTGTCGTTTGTCCTTTACCTTAAACTGGTAAAGGATGTCTTTAAAAAAGTTTGCGAAATACCGAAAAGAAGTGCTCGCAGTTATTAGGTGCCCTTGCAAGGGCACCTAATAATTTAATGCCGGTACTAGCAACCAGCATGAATAATTCTTCGAAAATTCTTAAACTACATTTTGTTGTTTTACACAAATCAGATTTATACATTTTAACAACAAAATAGGATAAATACTGATGTAAGGTCAATATTCACAGAATCTTTCCAAAGCGTCCACACGCACACAGGCTTGATTTACCGCTGTTGTCGTACCCTGCTCCCTGGGTTCACCGATTTCACATCCGGTCTTTTGTGACCTTCACGGAAAGGTCTTGGGTTCCATTCTAGAGGGAAAACCGGTCGTCTTTAACCCTTGTATGAATTCCTACCAACTCGATCCACCGTGCCTTGACAGTCTACTGCAGCTGACCGTTTGCACCGAAGCCCATATGCCTGCCCAACTCGTCACAAGCTGTCCACTAGGTGTCCACAAACGCAATAATGTGCAGTCACGACAGTCGACAGGTGTTCCAAGGCGCAGCGCATTACCTTTTCGAAAGTCTGTATTCTCCACCAAACTGCCTAAGAAACCCTGCGGGCAAAGCGTGGATCCATAAAGCCGATTCCGGTACGGCGTTTAGGTGATCATGAGCGACTTCTTTCTGCTCTTTCAAAACTGCTATAGCTGCGAAAACCCACTGAGCGTTGTAGGCGCGTCCCATGTTTTTGGACTTGGCGTAATAGCTTTGCAAGAATTTTTTCTGCGTCGGCCAGGACTTTCCACGCAGGTGTAGCAGCGGTAGCATAGCTAGGTTGTCGTGGGCATAGATAGTCTCGAGATCAGTGGGCGCGCGCGTAGCGAAGAAGGCGATGTCAGCTGATATACCGTAAACTCGAGGGCGGCAGACTGAACTACCTGTAAAGGAGTCCCTCCGTACGTTTGACCCCTTAACTGTCTAGCTAAGTGGATAAGGATGCTTGCGCATACGTATGTTGTGGCGTTTGTTGATTATGACCTCCGAGTATCGCGGAACACTTGGTCAAGCCGGTAGAGGTGTTTAGGGTAACATCCACGCCAGGAATGTGCGTGGTATGTGGACGATCTTCGGCACACATATGACCCAGGCAATTTTTTTATTACGAGCAGCGCCTGGTGCCTCGAAATCCGACCGCTACCCGTTGCGCTTCCGTGCCTTCGGGGATGAATATTTCGCACTTCGGTATACTAGCGAAAAAATGCAATCGTGTGCTCCTGTGTTTCATTTTATCAGGTAATCAGCGGTGTTAAGCAGTTATGCAGCACTCCCCAGCAGCTTGGACCGCCAGTCCTCACGTGGCAGATTGCATGTCTCGCCCCGGAAAGCCATTTGCATGAAAGCTATCTTTGTTCTAGTCGGTGATAGTCCTTAAAATTCCTTTTTATTTTGAAAATTTCTTGAGGAAAACCCATAATTTTACTGCCGCTGCGGTGAAATAATACTAGCAATACGCGTTACAGAACTGTGATACGCGAGAACTTGTGGTAGGCTATCATGACGACACTAAAGAACCCTCACATTTCGACAATCGAGAGATATAAGTACTCTAGTCTTGCAACGGCTGGTCAGTGAAGTTGACTTTACTACAGTAGGACGTCTTTGTCGCATTACTTCAAATTCCGTAAGGAACGATCAGTGTCTTATGCAGATATTCGTACAGTTGATTCCCATGACGTGCGTTTTTTTCGGGAAATTGTATACATGTACGTACCTAATTCCCAGACCGGTTTTAATTAAAAGGGCTTCAGAACCTAGAGTTTCATACGAGTGCAGTCCATTTAATCTGGCTGTACGTAGGAGAGACTGCGACGATTTTATCGACCTTTTAGTATTCTACCTGCAACGTAACGGTGATTGCATTCATTCATTCTTCCGATAGGTCAAACTCCTTTTGTCTTCCTTCCGGGTCATATTCGGGTTAACTCTCGTCATCTGGTTTGGTCAGTTGGAGCGCACTTTCTTGCCGGCACTTTAAAAATTGTGACCTCGTAATCGTATCCGCTCGATTCTAGTTTATGGGAGCGAAACATTATGTAGAGCGACACATACAGTAATACAACTGCTTTAACCGCTCACTATAATAACTGCATGCTGTATACTATAATTACTGATACAGTGATACTATCAATAAATACTAATTATATATATTGTATTGTTTATAACCATGTAAAGCTATGATCGCCAAACGGCGCAGAACTAAATTCTGTATCTGTACATCGATCAGCATGGATCCATAAAGCCGATTCCGGTCCGAACCGATCGCCGTACTGCCGCCTTCTTGTTCATTTTCAGGCTCGGAAGTATTTGCCGTTAAACATGGAAAACTTTCCTCTCGAAAATCCTAGAAACCTAAGAAGCTTAGGAAACCTAAGAAACCCACATTACAAGATTGCTCTGCAGCGGATACTGTTGTTATACCAAATTGAGGAATAATAAGTTCCCACAACAACAGCTAGTTAACGACGTCAGGCTCTGTCAAAATGAAGTCCGTACGTCTTAGCATTTTTGTAAAAGCACTTGCAATAATTTCCTTTTTAGTTTGAGTAACCAGTTAGGAATGGCTCCACTTTTTGTTGCTTGCAGTTAGAACATAGCAGTTCAAAGCGGTTGATTTTGCTTTAATGCTATGTTTTTCCGGCATAAACCGTTTTACTGCACACTGCCAATCTGCTTGGCTAAGCCATGATTTGCTTGTCTCCCGCAAGATTGTTTATGTCCCGTCCGTCAATGGATGGTAATTATGCTCCGGTCACATCTGATGTACAATATAACTTAATTGTGCTATAAAACTGGCAAGTTTGGATAATAAATTTACCATCGGGTTATGGATGCAGTGTATCGCAAATTTGCCAAAGTAGCCGTATGTTCACATCCGGCGCTACCTTAATGGTTATTGAATACGCTGCCGGACGTGACCGCGGCAACAACAGATAAAACGCGCAGGCGGCTACTCGGGTTACTGTACACCATCCAAGTTTACTCATTTACAACTATAGAGCGGCAATGGTTTACTGCAGCAGTAAGAGTACTGCATATAGATATGCGGCCAACGTTTTTATTGCGTGTATTGTACTCATACCGTTGTTTTACAGAATCCTTTCGGCACTAACTCTATGGACGAAGGCGCCTGAGAGTGGAACAAAACACATTTGTGGCATTCTTGTTGTGTTCCGTTTCCCCAAACTTGATGCCTACTGCTAGAGGTCTCCTTAATTACATACCAAGAATCTGAAATATTCTGTCCAGGCGTGTATAATAAAGTACAGACTACAGAGTAGGTTCAATAATTATAATGAACAAGTGAGAATAATCGCGTAACGAAATCGTTGTGACGTGCGGAATTAAATTTTCAATTACGGATTTGCGAATGATCCAACAAATTGCACAAACAACCATATTACAAATTACTTTCTATTACACAAAGAACGATCGTATAGCATAGCAAATAGTTATAAACTTAAAATTAATGTGCATTCAGGATGTTTGAAAAGTTAATCAATTTTGTTAACCTACCATCGACTTTTTCCATTTGCGTAAATTTTTTTCAAGCAACATAAGCTTTTGGAAAAATTTTGTTGAAAAAATGTCTAAAAACCTGTCGTACCTAGCACGCACCGTATAAGCCGGGCTATATTGTTAGCAAATTAGTAGAATACCGGCACATGCCATCTGGCAAACATTTGTAAATTCCGTTAAATTTATTCCGATGTGCAAGGTACAACTTAACTAGAACTGATTTTAAAAGCTTCGAAAATTAGACCCTGTTGATGTTTTTTTAAGCACATTCTTAGATATAACATAGAGCAGATGCGATATCGGTAGGTCTCGTTCCGGGCATAGTACTAGTACTCGTATCTATTACTCAAAGAAATAGCATCCGGAGTTTCTAAACGTGTGACACAAAAAAATAATCTAACAATCATTAAAAGATTAAAACTGGAAATGTAATGGCAAAGCACATCGAACTTTCAATATGTATTGGAAAACGATTGCAGGTGTTGTTGAACTTTATTGGTCAAATCAAAATGCAGTACACAAATTATTAGAAAAGACACGCAAACTACAACATAAAAATTTCGTTTAGTTTGTCCAGCCTAGGTTTGTCCATTGCAGGTGTAATCCTTGCAATAACAATGGCCACTTGTGTGCACGTAGGCAAAAAGATTATCGGCAAATACCAGTGCAGCGTACAAAGTAATTGAAAGCTTATAAATTTTGATGTCAACGTGAAAGTTATGGAACTATTCACCTCCGCCCATTCCAATTAAAAACCGCTGGCTACCGTGCAATTTTCAGCATTTTTCACCGGATTCCGAAATTTCGCTCGCGCCGGAAAACAATGACGCTTCAAGTTGACGGGGCGAAAACAGTCGACTTGATCTCTTACGCGATCATAAAGCAAGGCTGTAATTTTCGCTTATGAAATTCTGACCATGGAATTGTGATTATTTTTCTTTTATACGATGCACCGTATAATTTATTTTTGAGACCGAAATTATAATTCTACACTAAACTTGAAAACCTATTATTTGTGTGTGGAAATCTGTGGCATTTACCACGGCGCTGGTTCAAAGCACGAGACGAGTACACGCATACTTCTACCGGCATTGTTTTGCCAAAGAAAATTCGCAACAATACTGTATATTTGTGTTTGGTCAAACTTGACAGCAGTGCCGCGGCGCGATCGACATAGTTTATTTGATTGTGCGGTTTTTTTCTCGAGCTGTTAATTGTCACCCTGCGAACAATGGGTAAACAGTTGGCCTGACCATCGATGGGAAGTGTTGGAGTTTGTTGCGGTGGAGTGTTGTGTCAACATATTCAGCGCAATCACTGTACTTGCGCTGTGCCGGGTCTTATTCAAATAGATATACTCTTACAACGTGTACGGTAATCAAGAGATGCAACGAACTGTTGAGCGGTGTTCCCTAATTAAAATGTTGCACTCGTGGTTAAGAGGGTCACTTGTGTACAATACTGTGGTCGGCGCTGAAGAGCGGACTCATTTTCGTTCGACAGTTTATGTATTAATTCGTAAAAACGAGCATTAATTAGTGCAAAGTTGTTCATAAACGACGAATAGCCAGATTTGTTAAAAACAGATATAGTCTCGTTCTCAGGCGGAGAATGAATGACTTGTGATTCAGCCAAACAAATTCGCTTTAATTTGTTACAACTAAATTACGAGTACTTCTAACTGCAGTTTAACAACTCATGCGCAACCGATATCGACGCTATATACTACTCTATAGTCTGTAGGTACACCACATACTCTATTATTCTGTACTTGAATTTTTAAAGCATTTATCATATTTAATTGTTTAGTAAATTAGTGTATGAATATTGAATATGAAACAGTTTTAAGTAGCTGGTTCTTACTAAATTTTAACAGGAGAAATCATTACGGAACTCATGCATTTTCCGTTTCCGGTGGTAAGCGAAATGCATTATGCCGGTAGGACAATTCAATTGTAGTCATAAATACCGGAAGGCGGGACCGAATTACGAAGTAGGCGTAGTTAGCGCAAATACGCCGGCATCGTATAGGCCTTTTTCTGCATGGGCGCGTCTACTGATTCGGTCTGCACTGTGTTGATCAGCGCGAACGAAACCATAAACGCTTTCGAACCGGCTACAAACAAACTGCATCACCGGCTGGCTGGGTTCTGATCTGCGGATCGGCATAGATGCGGGAATCATTTGTCATGATCGCGCGCTACAGGACGTACTAGTTGTAGTGCAATTATGGTCATCGCTAATACGAAAAGGCCCGAAATCTGCCGAAAAGTTGGGTTCGTTTTTGCAAGCATAATCGTCTTTATTGACCGAGCATTTGCATTATGATTAGTATTATCTGTCTGTACAAATTCTGATAAGAGTCCATTGGACTTGATGCCCATTTATTTATTGCCGGAAAGCCTGTTGAGTGTTCCGAGTGTTATCGCGGAGCTGTCAGCAATCCTTTGCCTGCATAGTCTAATTTCGGATATATATAATAAGTGTATGATGAAAATGTGGGAAAAACGCCAGTTTGCTGATTGACTGGGGGACTGGTTGTCCACTCATATATAATGGACATAAGGAACAGTAATTAACGCTTGATTATACACTGCACATATTATATGCTCCACGTTCAACCGTCAGCCATGCGTTGAAACTTTCGCCGGCATAAATTTGGGTTAATCATTTTTTCTCTTTGCACTCACTCTCTCATCTCTCTCCATGCATATGAGAGCGTCATTGGAATTATACGGAAAACTATGTAATAAAGAAATGACTTTCTGTCCGTGCCAGTGTGGTATACATAGTCGAAAACGGGACGACATTAGGTCAAGTGGTTATGCTTGGCCAGGTGAGACGTCATGCGCCAGCCGAGCGTGTCCAGCCGCAAATGCCGTACCGGCAACATCAACATCCCGCCGCTCCTCCACATTCTCCTGTTATTTAATGTTTCGCTTCTTTTTATTAATGCTCATTGTGGATGAGCAGCGCCGGTATAATCATGTGATGGCCCTTCAACTGCCCGATGTGTACTGGAACTCATCAAATCCCATGTAAGTTGCTTGTTGCGACATGGAGAAAAACACTCCGCGCACAGTCCCGATCAATCATGTTTTGTTGTGTGTTAAAAAACACTGGGTGCCGGGTTGACTTTAATTTGAGCGGATTGATTGTGTGCTGGGCAAATAAGGATTTGCACACTTTGACATTAAGTGAACGTAAAGTGTGGAAGAAGAACGATGATTTCTGATGGACTTGACATTTTATCTCTTAGACAAATCATTTACATATTCAATTTTTTCTGAGTATATTGCGCACTTAACATTGCCAAGCATCGAAAGCTACCTTTAGATTTGATTTCCCTTCCGCTTGAAAATCTTCTGCCGATAATTTCAATTTTTCAAGTGTATTTGCTTTGGTAACTGTCAGCAGGCCCAGAATTTTTTCTGACATCGTGCAATAATTTCCATCCGGTGAATTTGAATATTTAAATTCATATTTGAATTTCTTACATATCGACTTCCGACGTCAGAAAAAAATCTTGTTCAACGTAACAATAAGTGATGCAATGTTTTTGCCTAATGTTCTGTCAGTGTTTCCGCCTCAGTAATTATACACCACCGGAAGTAAACAAAGGGAACTTTTCTTCTCTTTTTCCCATAATAAATAATAATACACTCAGCCACACAATAAAATATACGCGAGTACCGTGTCTGTTGTGATGGTGCGAACGATAATGATCATATTCATTTTTCATGAAGTGGAAGAATAATTATATCGTATCATGTCAAATCTAGCCGGCGAGTAGGAGAGAAAAAATCATTTGTCTTTGACGATGACAAAAAGCGTATTGCTGCTGTGTGTACCGGCTGTGCTAGTGTGTGGTAGCCGAGACCCAGTTTCATTCTTTTAATATCTACCTGTCAAACCCAGACATCACCAGCTGCATTATATGCACGCCGGATGATGCAGGCTGCATTATGCATCGAAAAATGCGCAACGCGAGATCTAAGCGACATGAGAGAAAGAATGGTTTGTGTTGCAAGGCCTAAAACATGATGTTACGGTGTGTCACGATATTATCTTGTGGGATTGTGTGCCGTGGCGAGAAGTTGTCTTATTAATGAAAATTGCCTGTAAAAGCTTGTCTTATTACTGAAATTGCTTTTTTCCTACAGTGCACTGTGTCGCTGGCGCGGATTTTCTGACTCGATACCACGGCTTATAAAACCAGCGCTGCCCTTCGCCGGCTGGCGTATATATTGCATGCTTTGATAATTTCTTTAACTCTACGCTTCGCTGAGCTTAAAATCACTAAGTCGTTTTCGTGCAACGGCTTAAAGCCTTAATGTACAAGTGGTACACACCCGCAAATCCAACTTGCTATACTTCTTTTCCACGCAACAAAATAAGCCGTTTGCAAGTTGCAGTAAAACTGTTAAAGGATAAAATTTTTGTGATTGTAGTGGTAGAATAAATTTATTGTGGTAGTGGCATTGTGGTGGGTAGTGGCCTAGTGGGTACCAAATATTATCATAATATATAAATGCATGTATCACGTGAATGTATAAAAATAGATTCTATGTATAAAAATGAGACCGGTTTATATTGCGCTACGCAGTTGCTACTGACTACTGTCATATATCCAAATAAAACCATAATTGCCACGGTTGGAAAAATTTACCCGCTAGTGAAATATTAAATGTGCCGTGTTACATGATTGGTTTTATCACGAAGTGCCGTGCACATATTTCCCTTGGGTCAGACACGGTGTAGATATTTTCTCCGACATTTAGACAGAGTTTTTACGATCCGACTGTTTTTATGGTTTATGAAGCGAGGAGAAAGCGTAATTTAGCATGTCCGGGTGGAAACGTTTGCGGGTTTGAGGTAGAAATATATATACAGAAGAAAGAGAGCACAAGAGAGAATGGTGCACACATTATTCGCCATGTTTAATTTACTTCATGTCCGTTAAAGCGAATATAATACTCTTCCCCTCTTCCGCTACCTGCCATGCAATCAAGCAAGGAAAATTGCCCCGGCAAATCTACTGAGCTCAGCTCTAAACATGTATACAACCTCGGACAATGCAGTGGGCAAAACAATGCCGCAGACGGCTGTTCGTCATTTTTCCATTATGATGACCCCGGCCCTTTCTCTTTACGTATATGTCTGTGTGCACATATAGATCGACTGCTCCTTTTATTATGCGACTCGATGCTGCTCTCTTGGACAAATATGGAAAAGACTTAAATCCCAAATTGAAAGAGCATGCCCCGGTGAATCAAATGCTGGCAACTCACAGCACAGGTCGCAAAATTTTACACAGCAGAGGTTAAACACAGAGAAAACATGATGGTAAACGTTGATAAAAATTTCCGCTTCTGGCTGCTTGAATCAATACCAACTTTGTCCCCGTGCCGGTTGGATCCGGGGTTTACTTAGTAAACAGTCAGCCATAATTACGATTCGGGTTACCTGTCGCCGTTTGTTACACATACACATATAACACACATGCACACACTGGCATTGCATTCAAGTGATAAAATACTCGTATTTCATAATCATTCCTGACACTTCTCGAGTGGGTTAGGTCGGCAACGGCGAGATAAGATGCGTGTAGAGCATTTATGGTAATTTTCCTCGGTTTCCCTGGGCCAAACAATGTGGTAACCCTCGCGGAATGGTTCGGGTAGCGGTCACAATGTTTACTGTTCGTAATTAACCCCGACACCATCCTTTTATTATTATCTTTAACGGCACAGGTCTCCCGTAAACCGCTGCGCATTGGCAGTACTGCGGGCAGTGTGGGGTGAAAGAGTTGTATATGATGACACCTGCGAAGAATTACATCATGTGGAAAAAATGTTACATGCCGAGTATTAACCTTTTTGCCGGCAATTTGTGCCAATTACCGCTTTTACACTTGCTTGGTTTGTACCCTATTTAGATGTTATACCTCGCGTACGTTTTACCGGTTTCACGATGCGTACGCATTTTTTAAAATTTACATTCAGCAAATATCCAAACAAATGTGCGGAAAATAATAAATCCACGATATAGAAATAATACTTCTTCGCAATAATGTTATTCTTGTCTTATGTTTACATAATTACGTGTTGTTTATTCCAAACTGTATTAGCGGAAAGTTTGTCTACTTTTCGGTGTATCTGTATATGCTATTCTATTTCTTTGCATGTCTGCATACGTGAATAATAACATCAATATGGGCTGTTATGTACATGTACATTGCGGCATAGATCACGGCATTTTGTCATTTGGACAAAAGCCGGCATATTAAATGTCGGTTTTGCATTGGAACTCCATTAAACTGTCATAAAGCAATGCCAGCTGAACTCCAGCAGCCGAAATACCAACCGGCGTATGATTATCTTGTACATACGAACATTTATAGATAAATTGCGTTCTTTCTGCCAAGTGTCCTTGTTTACCTGTCAGGACAAGGCGATCGTGGAGCCCCAGCTTGTCGTGTTTACTCCTCAGCCTGGAGCACAGAGCAATGCAGGCAGAGTGTGTATTTAGCGGACAATGATCGAATGCTCTTTCCCGACTTTTCACCACACCGATTGTTCACCGTCCGAAGAGACTCTCCCTCTCCAATACACTAGATATATTTCTTCAACCAGCTGTGTGTACCGAACATGCTGTGCACGTTTTTGTTACTATACCCGGCGCAGTCGACAATAAATAGCCTTGTATATGACGGTGTGTATGTGTTTTAATGGAATGGAACAAAAACCAGGCTATAAACCGTCCTTTCAGTCTTGCTCATATTTCAGGACAATAACACAATAAACTACTTGTTCCGTACTCGTTCCCGTGGTACGGCATTCAAGTGTCCACTGTGTGTGCGTAGTGGCTTTTGGTCACCTTTTCGCTTGGGCGCTGTGCGTTGTGACCAGTACTGATCGGTATCAGATGACGAATCGTTTTGATACCGAAAGCGATTTTCTTTCTCTTCTTTCCCGATGTAGATCAACTGTTTACCCGAAGACTTTCTCGTAATCCCACCAAGTATGCTTCGTTTGCACCTTTCGGTTGCATTCGGTTTTCCCTGCGCTGTATGCACACAGCCTTAATGGCCAGCGCCGGTTGCAGAGTGTGATAATCACCCGATTGCCATCTCCTGTGATAAAAGCTCCGCTAAGGAAGTTCTCAGCGTTTGACCAGCAGGTGGAGAAGGTAACGAGCGCTGAAAGAGCAATTATAACAGCGAGATAGCTGGTTACAGAGGACCAAAAAATGAGACAACTTCCATTAACGATAAGAGCCGTACAATGAATGGGATCTGCCGGTTCGGCTGAAAGGTCCAGCATGGGAAATTGCAGAGCATGTGTTTTACAAGGCTAAAATGAATGAGAACGGCACCGCCGTCTTGAAAGCCTTATATTGACGATGTTATTATCTAAGTATGCGGCTTCAGTATGCAAGTAACAGATGCAATTAAAATATTTATTTTGGTTATTTAGTATAAGTCTTACAAATATAAAGCTGGCTAAATGCATTTATGCATTATATAGTAGCTGAAAATATTAGGTTTTAATAAAACGAATGTTGCAACTTTTGGGAGAGCATTTACGTTGTAAGCTCTGAATCGATTTAATTAGCAGCGACGTTAACGCCATTGCGTGACAATAATTGTCGGTGTTTTGGAGTTGTAATAAAATTTGCCTGACTTACTTCATAGTAATTTTTGCGTGCATATCCCACAATTGCAGCGCAGACAGAGGATGTAACGTTAATAATTATACAGATTATTCGCAGCAAATGCAGCTGTAAGCATAACGTTTAATATTGGATGTGTGGCAACTGATGACATCTGCTTGTCCACATGTAGTGCGTACATAATTTTCGTCAAAAGTGATTTTCGTTTAATCGTGCAAATATGGCAGATGCATATGTATACATGCATCAGTCCTGCGATGTGTGTTACATTCGAGTGTAATTTAATAAGTTTGACCCGTTAATACTTTGAGAAATTGAGTTAATATCCACGGCATTGTGGACATCATCGCCACAATTAACTTTCTAATGAATATTAATGACTCTCTTGGGTCAGTCCAGGGCGGCGACTGCATCGGATTACAGATTTCGCAAGAAGCGACAAATGCGTAAGCCAAGTGTGAAGTGTTTAATAATCATTATGTTATACACTGCGGCAGTAATGCGTAATGCATTCACTACCAGAGTACCAGTATATCAAAATACCTTACCATTAACTTTATAGTCCATTAAAATATTTTAACACGCCAACCTACCATGAACTATTGCAACTTTTTCAAAGACACCATTTAGGTTTTGTTACTGCATTGTTACGCAAAGTGGACACAATTAAGTGGACCTTTAACGAGCGTCTGAATAAAATTTTACGTAATTGTTAGAACTAAAAAATAACAAACGGCTTCCATATAATTTTGATAGCTGTTTCGCAAATGCTCAAAGATCACATATTGCAGACCATGCATCTGTTAGAATCTGAACTTTGCACTTTGCTAATGCCCAAAATTAGGCATGGAGTTTACTTTTTGACGAGATAAATCGAAATTTTATGACAGGCTTTTTTATTTAGTGGAACATTTGATTGCGCAGTTTGTCAGAGCATTTTATTTTCCTGACGCGCGTATGAATATGTACATTTCATCCGGTGCTGGCTGCCCAGTGATTGATGGCTGCGTTTGCGGGCTTGATTCATTAATCATGTGTACATGCTCTTGTTCATATTGGAATTGTCCATGTGGGCAGTTTTGCATGAACTAAGACCCTAGACACATGTGATACTCTGGTGGTACATATAATGTATACTATAATATTATCTGATTTTTATCTAATACGAAAAGTGGCATATATACAAATTAGCCACGATCGTGGGAACAATGGGAAAATGCGCCGGCTGCGCCGGTAATTACCAGGTTATCATGCGTGTGCAACTGGACTGTATCGACAATTGCCTATAGTGAATTTTCCAACCAGTTCATTAACTTTGTTCCGTCAACTACACATGTCTGTTTAATTTGCCAGCATCTCGTGGTGTTCTTCGTACATCTATACATGGTGATGCCGAAGCCTGCTGCAATCACCAATTATCAGCAATTTACTGCATCGGAAACCGGCATTTTGCTGCTACCGCTGGGGCACTTATCAGACATTACACTTGTTTCCGTGTTCGGTGACAAAACATTTTCCATGTACATTAAAAATACATTACCAACACTCTGAACATGATGGTTGGAATATATTAAAATATTATATAGACACTGTGTGGCGCCTGCGGGCTTGAACAATATATTGCAAAAACGGCCAACATAAGAAATCTCCGAGATACGTATCAGCATGTAACTTAATCGCCAGTGCAGCTTATCGGCGCTAAATCTTCTTTTGTCAGCAGAGCACAGCACCAACTGGCATCGCTCAATATGTGGCTTAATTAAATAAAAATCTACAACCTGAGCCGAGCTGTGTAGATATTACTCTGCATCGGGCGCATATATAATATGTAGAGCCGGATCTGTGCTGGTTATTTTCCATCAGACAGGAAATGCGAAATTCACTCCATTTGCCATCTCCGATTACCAGCGGAGACATAGACAGAATCGAGAGAGAATGCCGTCGCTCGGCTTAAGATTGCAGATTTCTATTACATCATAATGATCCGTTGATACGACATCAAAAGATCAATCTGGATCAAGTCTTAAGTGCGTGCCTGGGCGACTGCTGCTGCTCCTATAGCCGCCGCCCGCAGGCCGACAAGGGCTCCTAATACGCACACTGTATATGCTCGTATATAAATAATCCCCCTCAGTAGCCGGGAGAATGTTTTCCCATGGGGGTCTAAAGGGCAGCAATCGCATGTCGAGATTGTCCATCGGTAAGATGCCGTTGACTTTGATTGATTATTTATTGACACATGTAGCACAAGTATGGGGCTCAAGTGGACAGTGGTCAGTTAATCGTCGGCAGGGGTTTGCTGTATCGGGTATCCATACCCGGTGTAACAAAAAGCCCTCACTTCAATTTGATTAATTAAAATTGTCCATCCAGTATGTATGGAAAAGAGATTTCTCCATCAGATGTCTGTTTTGTGAATAAAACACCGGATAAAAAGCGTTCATCAGTTGACGCGCTAGGTGGGCGCTCACCGACGAGAGAACGAAATATCATGGGGACGGCTAGCAAGTTGGCACTAATACTAGTATATAGATGCACGGAAGCGCAGCTAACTATGCATTACCGCTGACCAACACTTGTCGGTTAATTGCATAGGGGATCCGGCATATTTCTTATCCGTCAGAAACAAAATGTTCGCCCGGGCATTGTTCACCGGCTGGCATATAATAACATAGCCCAACAGATGATGCGGGATGGTGCTGTGCCGGGGCTTAAGGAATTTCTTCTCTCTTGCAAGACTATAACGAGAGCTTATTTTCCGTTTTGACCGCGAAACACGCCCTGACACCGGTAATAAGCGGTTTCTTACCGTTGGGCCTAATAATCACTACCTTGCTTCGGCTTGTCGTTCAGACATATTATCGACTTTGCTTTCTTCCGTAATTTTCTCTTTCTTTGTACTCAAACCGTCAAACAGGCGAAGCAAACCGAAACTTCTGTTTTAAAATCGGCAATCAAATGATCGAAAATAGGCACCTCGAGGCCGGCTGTAGAGCTGTAAGCCGTTTAATGACGAGGAAAATTGGTCAAAGACAACGCACAAGCAATTAGGGGCTTTTGATGCTTTTCTACGTTAGAAATTGTGAAAGTATTTTTTACTTCACAAACATTAACTTTTTTACAAATAAACTTTTTACAGTGTTTATTTCTGTAATTACCAAATTCTACGAATATTTATCGTTTATGTTTTGCTTGAATTTTCTTCACATTATTCTGTATATCTTTAGACGTACAGCAACGATTAGATTGCTGAACAGCGTCAAATAATAACGAACCACTCATAAACTTGCAGACTCGTGAACACAATCCTCTGGTTATTGGTTATAATAATCCGCCTTTGTGAAATTTGAATGGGTAACAGAATCTCGTAAATACCGCTCAGGCATAAGTGAAACGTGACCTTATGTATTGGCTATGTTGTTGTGTGAGACGCGTATCAGTATGACTTCATCTCGGTTTCCCAAGCATTCCCCGTCGCGCAGCGACATCAGCCTATGAAATCTGATAACACACCAAACTAACCATTGTTCCTTTTGGGATACTTGTAGATTTCGCATCGACAACACTGACCACATCATCGATGTCAACAAGAATCCAGCCGAATTCGACCGCGTCAACATTTACTGTCCGAAAGTAGGTCGAACGTCGGCAGTGTCTTCCCGGGGATCCATAACGGATTCCGAGAGTATAAACTATAATTACGACCGACCGGCGGATTCCTCGTCCCGAGACGGATATTACATAATCTACAATGTATCCAAAGAGGAATACGAAAGTTGTCGTGTTGTCAATCCGGCAGCACGCCGGATGCTTGTCTGTGATAATCCCTTTTCGGATCGTCTTTCCTACGTGACCATCACTTTCCGTCCCTTTACGCCGCAACCGAATGGACCAGAATTTCATGCCGGTCATGACTATTATTTTATATGTAAGTATTTCAAACAACAATCATATAACATTTTGCGTTATTATGACCAAAGCGTAACAAGCAGCTTGAACATTGTTATTGCAGCAGTCTTTTTTCATGTGATCTGATTACACAGACTCGCTGCAGAAATAGCGTGTTTTCTTTAACGTTTGTTGCATCAGAAAGCTGTGTATTTATTATGATAAGAGGGTGAGAAAAGTGGTTGGCCACTTGGCGAATTTCCGATAATAATCATAATATCATAATGTACCGCTGTTATTTAACGAACAGATGAGCGCCACACAGCAACATGTGGCAAGAGGCATAAACGGCTAATTCTTCTTCCCTGTCTATTGCAGCCACATCGACGGGATCAGACACCGGGATGGATAATAAGATTGGCGGTCGATGCAGCACGCACAATATGAAACTAGTCTTCAAAGTGGCCGGAAAAGACACACCTGACAATGGTACACTTATTGTCTGTTATTTAATAGAGTTACGTAAGTTAATTAATCCTCCGTTGTTGTGTGCATTGCAGCAGATGACGCGTCGACCGTCGAGCCGCCGCCGTTGAAAACGCATTTTCGCCTGCCCGGCCCGGAACAATTGACGGCATACGGGCGAGTGGATGATCCGCTGCCGATCCGCGACGACACCACCACAATACCTTTGTTTTTCCGTCTGCGCTCCACACAGCCGCCGTCAATGGGGGGGCTGGGCACACCGCACCGACCAAAGATTATGCGATTCACGCCGGCTCCCAACCGGCCCCTCAGTCCGGCCGCACGGGCTCGCGGCTCCCATGCGGATAAGTCGGTTATCAGTTATGATAACAATGATCTCACTGATGCGGAAGGCAATCGGCCAAATGGATTAGATGATATGAGTCGCGCGGCGGATGGACAGGATATTCAGCGCAGCACAACTAACGGTAATTGATGCAGTTAAATCGCATGGGCATAATGCCAGCGCGATTATGCACCAGATGTAGTAAGCGGAACAATAGGGAACGGTGGCCTTTTTTGTTATTTAAATAACGATCTCACAGATGAATCACTACGCTTTATTACAAATTGGAACTAATGGTAAAATACACAACTGCTAATATGTTGCATAAATTTGTGCACATAATAATGAGTGATATTTAAACCAAATGGCGTTGTCGGTATGTAATGATGTTGGACGCTTGAGTGTGACATTTTTGATTGATAACAAAGTTGATGACATTTTTTTCGGCACAATCGCAGCATTTATACAAGTAGCTGGTTTTCCTCAGGACTAGATATTATTATACTTTGCTGTTAATAATTTAATCGTATTTGTAGATACAAGTTTTCTTGCAAGTTGCAAACAGCCATACTGCAGCTGTAAATTATTCAAAAGTTGATTTAATGAATTCTTATCACCAATAATAATCGCTCGCACTGTGCGTCCGGTATGCGAGCTATCCATAACAAAAATGTTGAACGAGACGATTTCCGCAGCGTAGACCATTGCATCAAATATTTGCTGCATCACTCATATGTATTATATCTCTTTGCTGTTGCATTGCAGACTACTTCAATCTGATCCGGGAAGAGGATGCCGCTGTGCCGGGTTCCGCTCGACAGACCAAGGCTCGCGCCAGTAATCGTGCTTCCTCATCCATTACACCGGCTTCCAACTGGATATTCCGGCTAGTGGTCAGTCTGCTGCCGCTACTGGCCATCCAAAGAATGCGGCGATAGCCGATCGACCGACTCGGATTGTGAGGAACTTCGTCATCATCAGCGCCGAATGAGAGATTGAGCTGTGCTTGCCGGCGTTTGACGGTGGTCAAGTGTTGACATATCCTAATGAGTGTAAAATGCAGAATTTTTATGATTCGAGTTTTCCTCCTCTGTCCTCCTCTGCGGTGTGTGCCTTTTGGATTCCCATGGTACTGCGCCGCCGTTTACCCAACCATAAGTCAAAGCGGAGCGCCGCGCGCGGCAGCAATCGCTTTTATGGACGGGTTTTTAATGGCCGCGTCCTGTTAATTTTATGTGGACAGGATATTGCGGTTTCTCAGATGGGATGTTTTTGTTCAGCGATGCGGGGCCAAAATTGTGCAGAAATGTGGTGTATACAGTTGAGATTATTTACTAATAAAAAGGAATGCAATTGAATTCTTCGCAATTCGGCACCTCGGCCGTTGCAAGCATACGTTCCACTCGTAGTACTTGCACATCAATGTTATATAATTTATATGACTGTCTAGTTTCTACTTCATGACATGTATGTACCCTGTACGGATTGTACGCGTATGAAAACCAAATATTTATATTAATTAAGCAGTTGGCGGTACTCGGTAGCAATTTAAAATTCGTCTGGATTCCGATTTCGCGAATTCACATGTGTATCAACTGGTACATCGAAATAAAATTACTAATACATACTGTGAATTAGCCTTAAGCTGGGCTGCACATCTCCGGCAAAATAAAAAAAAATCCGCTTAGCGACCAGAAGACGGGGCAAACGTTTACAAAATTTGCCAACGTTGTAAGTAAGCGGTCAGCGAGTAAATTGCAGCCTTCTTTGGACTTTGAAGTGAACAAAACCTGCAGTTGTAGTGGGGAGAACAGTGCAGGATATGTGCGGAAAGTCGTTAGTCATTACCACATCGAAGTGCCTGGTTCCCCGGATGGTACTTTGCCATTCTTTTGGCAATCAAATTTTGAGCTTCACCTAATTTTTAAATAAAATTTTGGTTTCTTGTACGATGCAATCTGGACCCATGGTCAACTGGAATTACTGGATAAATTTACGCGTACGTCGATTTATATACTGTAAAAGGGCATTACGAGTACAGAAAGTGCTGTTGCGAAAAAAAACAGTAAGCATTTCAAAGCAATTGAAAAAATTATCGCATTAATAATTTATGGCCCGTTTAAATTTTAAATGCCCGTATATCGATTTTCTTTGACGAATGCAACGGTTAAACGCAGTGATAGTAAATACTGATACTTCCCGCTTAGTGGATGCCAACAAACGTTTTTCTTGCGAAAATTGCTCTAAGCTGCATTAGAAATAGTACAATTATTTTGACTTTATTGCGGCAAAAGTCAATTGGCGAATAGCGATGCTAGTACCAAGTCTAGAATTTATGGAAAATGCCAGTTTTCGAGGGCAGCGAGCAGCCAGCCAAAGCACGTTCTTTGCAAGAAATGCTACTCGTAGAAATCATAAGGATTTTATTATGGTTTGTTTATAGAGCTCATTCTTCACAATAGGTTATTGCTGAAAGATTAGATTGCTGTACGGTCTCCATAAGTAATGTATGGAGTATTATTTGCAGTGGAGTATTATGAATACTGTTCTTATATTTTATTTTGCGTAGTTAAATTTATTAAATTACTAAAATTACAGGTATGAACTGGGCGGCAGCGTGCGGAGCGCGAATCCAGCACCCAGTTATATTGGGAATATGGCTAGAAATGTAAACGAAATTGAAAGCATTTCGATTTTGTTGTGAAGCCGGTTATCCGTTAAGCTTTTTTTAAAGGTCATCCAGCCATTGACCGAGTAAACCGAAGTCGTCCCGACCGAAATAACTCCCGGCCATCTGAAATAAGACCGGCAAACAAACTCTGTACAGATATCTTTATCGAAACGCTGAAGAGAACACTACTGTAGCGCTATCACATTTAGGAATTATGACATTACGAGTACTGTACTTTCATCGGGCACGTGTTTTGTTGTAAATTTGCATGCTAATTAACGAAAAATGGTCGAAAGGGAGAAATTTGAATACACTACAAACACCGCCTCCCCTTTCAGTAGGGTGCGGTGATAAAGTGGCTAAATAAACCAGGCGCAAACAGAGCTGTCTAAAATAAAGAGAGGATTTACCTCGCCCCTACTCACGTCCTATGTTTTGACATGAATTATTGTAGATGTTTTCACCAGTCTACACAGTAAACAGCTTTCAGTATGCGATTTCAAAATATTACAGCTTATATCGTACGTATATTATACGCGGGGTAATGTAAGAAATGACGAGACTGACCATGAAGTTCAAAGAGTACACTACTGTTAGTTTTGTACGAGTACACATGCACTTGTTGAGTTCTCTCCATTGGGTTCTTCGTGACAGCTAAATTGGACGCGGGACATTTCGTCACCTTTTTTTCGCCGCAGCGACAACTCATTTAGGGAAAACTTGTTGCGTAACCATTTCGTTACGTGACATTTGGTCGCGCGACTTTCCGAAGTAGGAAACGCATATAATTAACGTTAGCTAATGATGTCATCATATCGGTTATCAGTGTTCAAAAACAAGAACACAGAAACTACGAAAACTATGTAGATATTACGTAACAAGAATTATTGCAGAAACATCAAATTATAATAAGTTTTGAAAACGCCGAATTAAAGGAATGCCTGTAGCAACAGCAGCTAGGGAGGTCACAGGATAGGGTGCTTGTAAGTCACAGGATAGGGTGCTTTCCTACAGCGGAGGCTACAAGTACTTACATAGAGTAACTGAAACCCGGTACAGGGTTGCCCGTATTCCAATGCTTGGAATCATATGCATTGCACTAGCGCTACATGACAATAAACAAATAATATGCAATTGGGGGCAGGTTTATTGCATAACCATACTGGCATCCACAGATGCCGGGTGTACAAGCACATTATGGTCTATACAAAACACAATAACAGGCCAAAGGTCATCCTCCAAACCCCCAAAGGTGCTAGGCTCTAAACTTCGACGATTTCACAGTAGAGCGCACGGTTTCGCAGTATTCCTGGCGGAGGTTTTCGGTGCGAGAGATGTATTCTTGGAAACAGTCGCTCCGCCAATTACCTTGCGCTTTTATGCCTAACACAATAAGTGCGCAAGCACGTTTAACTTGGTCTAGATTTCATACGTACTCGTACGTAGTTATATTTATTAACACCCATTTAGTGTACGCTCATCAGTAATTTTACTAGCAGTCGCTTTCTTTCGTCGCTCATCAATAATTTTTAATTTTAAAAACGCATTTGCTGCCAGAAAGTGAAGCATTTGTACAGTACCAACTACCAAGTATGCATCCGCACAGCTGTTGCATGCTGTGGGCAATATAGCGAAGGAATCACGCAGATCCATAACGTTTTAGCACTCCCCTAGCAAACTCTCAGGCACGAATGGACACCACGCAAACGCCGCCTCAAGGCCGGCGAGTCTAAATACCTAAATCGCCCCCGTTTATGTAAGGCAGCATCCCAGAAACCATAAATTCGTA
Organism: Paramacrobiotus metropolitanus; assembly: GCF_019649055.1. Lineage (NCBI taxonomy): Eukaryota > Metazoa > Tardigrada > Eutardigrada > Parachela > Macrobiotidae > Paramacrobiotus > Paramacrobiotus metropolitanus. The sequence continues at coordinate 944,854 of NW_026570253.1, read as the reverse complement.
ATAGTTATCCCACGCACGACGGTTGCTCTGTGATCCGAAGCCGGAAAAGTGCAGTGACGGGGTTAACATCCCTATGCAGTATTCAGTACGCACGCTGCCGCTTGTCCGGCAATCTGCAGATATTTCGTACTCGCATTTTTCATTTTCCAGGACGCACCATTATTTCGATCCCGGTTACAAACTTTACGAGTACGCATAACAACATCGACTAAAACTACACTGCAAAGCATAAATGCCCGTATAGCGGCTGACGGCATCAATACTTTTTAAATTGTTACGAATGGTCAAAAAATTTCAATTTGCTGCAGTATGTCGCTATGAACTGGCGGCCTTTGTTTAATAATTGATGTTACTGGAAGCTGGATCCTTTAGCTAGCAGACAACATCCGTAGAAAAGTTCATCGGAATCTGCAAATTACGAGGAGCAAGAAAAAGTGACAGCCTGAAAGATAAATGTATTTTACTGTAAGCAAAGTTGCCTATGTGCATGCCGATCGGTTATGGGAAACCGGTCGGTTGCGCTTGACATTTGCAGTGCAGGCTCTTAAGCACGATGCCGGCGCACGCGAGCCTGTATCTGAATTGTCGCGGTCAATTTTGCAAAAAATTAAGATTTCCGCATTCTCCTACACCACATCCGGAAATCGCATTAAATTTCAACAGGAAATGGAAAAAATAACGCCGCAGCGCCTTGCGAACAGTTCTCTCAGCTCCAGGCAACGATCATCGTAGTACTGCACTCATAATTAAGGAAAATAAGTGCCCAGTTACTGATAAACCGCGTACGAGCACTAAAAATTTACTTATACTCCGTGGTACGCTATCTTCCTTTTCACTGTTTGATGTTTAACCTAACAGGCGAGACGAAGTTCCATATTTCTATTACTGAGGATATAAATTATGAAAGCGTGGAGTTTGGCGCTACACGGTATATATATGTACGTACCTAGTCCTGTACGCACAGCAATATAGATAATGATATTATAAAAATTTTATACTCGTAGCGATGAATATGTAAATAAGTATGTATTTATCTCATACAATTATTTATTCCAAATTAGCAGTGGCATGTACTGATCATGAACTTGCACTATTTCCCTAGAAGATTTTTGCAGTAAACTAACAGCTATAAGTTTACATCAAGTAGTACTGTAATTATTGTAATATAAGTTAAATACACTTCTTCGCTTAAACATTGCGTGGATTTTAAAATGCCTTATAACTGATTATAAATGCAATGACCTTTTGAGCTGCGCAGATAAAGGCTGAACTTATTTTTATATTGTTAAGCATAACGGTACAAAAGATTTTATCATACTTAATAGTACTTAACTCCACAGTATCCTTTTTTTACGCGTACAGCAATAAAGCGAAATCCTGATGGATGCTTGGGAGCTCAATGGGTTACAAATTAACCAATGCCAGTAGTGTTGTCACAATATAGAAAAGTGCGTCGTCAAAACTGTATACAGTGCGCCTGACCGCCTATAGCGTTCATTGTATACAATTCAATTTCCCGCAAATTTCTACCAGTGCTGGGATAATTGCTAAATATCCCCCATCGAAAAAATGGCGAAAGAGGAAATTAATGCACATAAAAGGGTTTTGGAATTTGTTGTGTGCTGATGCATCTATACATAAGCGGATGCCGGTTAAATATGTCTAATGTCTTCTCTGCGACTGGCGTTCGGCAAGGACACACCAGCCGGATGCCGGCTCTCTTGTACCATTGTTAGCCCCGGCACAAGCGGGATGATGGGCAAATACGACCCGGCACACAGTCAGCGCCTTCCCCCGGTCCACATATCATCTGCTTGTCGGACCTGGATATCAATCCGTTCGATCGGCTTGTACAAGTATGTGTGTTGTATGTTGTCGGGTGTAATGAGGGGCCGTTGCTGCGGCCGGGGTAGGAATGACACGGAGTGAGAGCCGGATATATCCCGTCGTTTGTATATATACATATAACTGTATGTACGGACCCATTGCAACGTCTCTTTATTTAAATGCCGGGAACACTGGAAGCGAGTATCAAGCGCTAAGCGGCACAAAAGTTTTAGCAAACACTATACGATCGGCGTTGCGGTCATTTTGCGGGGTTAATTGCTTTTCAACGCCCGGGAAATTTCTTCCTTAAGCCCAGTGCATTCTCTGTAGTCTGTACATATCTGTAAACTCTTTACAAGACATTTTCTGGTATCTGTTCGCGCCTATCTTGATTGAAGTGGATGTAAAGCGGCAAAGAATATCGGCCCTTATACATACACGGCAACACACAATAGTCAGTTCGCCTTTTCTTTCAAGGATCAATTTGATGCTCTTTAAGCAATCTGCGGATGTACTTATCGTTCCTGTAACCGGGACGCCTATCACGCCCGAAGGGTATGTAAATTTTTTTCCTAACCGGTTTTTTTCTGCGGCTACTCCCGGCAAGTGTGGCGTTAATCAGCGGAAACTCTTTTCACGCTTGGTTCTTGTCCTTGTTGCGAATTGTACACGTAATTGTTTAGTTATTCTGCATTCAACGTTTTCGCATCATGTTTTTTTTCACGAACAAATTCGTATAACTTAAGACAGATTACCTTGGAATATGAAATTTGCATAGTATTTGGTCGCGTTCACCAAATAGAATTCTTTTACTTCTTGCGCAGTCTAGCAGTTTTAGTATTCGATAAACAAATTCGTTTTTAGTATTCGATAAACAAATTTGTGATCAAAATTCCCGAAAAAAGCTTTATCCATTCTGCCCTTAACAATCCGAAGGCAAGACCAAAAGGTTAACTGCACTAAATATTAATGCTAAACATTTTTTCGGTTCCAGCCACATCAATTCCGCATACATAATAAATCTGGATTGGCCCTGACAGAACTATTGATTTATTGTTCTTGTTTCGGTTAGGAATATCTATGGTTATTGACACAAATGTGCTTGAGTTACAACAGGGCATCGAAACTTCATTCATCTGGCAAAATAAACGAACGGTTGTTTGTAAAAAAACATATATGCATTTCGTTTGATTTGATAGCTTTTGTTAAGACAAAAAAGGCCACCACACAGAACCCGGAGAAATCCTATCGAATAACGGTAATGATCACGCGCTGTTGGGAATATTAAGTTGCGTGTATATCCAAACCGGCATTAATGAGAAAGTTCGCTTTGCAGTGATATACAGGGTAGGGATATAGATTCCGCACCGTACTATTTTGTTTTTAACTTGACAAATTTGCAAAAATTAACCACAAAGGAATTTTTATTTTGTTGTCTGAAATGGTAAATGCACTCACTGGCTTACGCAGAACGATGATCAACAAAATATCTGCATATTTGCTGTGCCAGGCAATCATGCCTTTACGTAAAAAGTGTTACGGTAGCAAACTGCAAATGAATACACCGTTTCTCTTGTTTACGGTGCATCGATATTCAGAAATGCTTTTGAGTAACTTTATTAGGTCGTTCATTTTATACACAACTGGTAAAAATTGTATCTGGTGGATGATAGACCATAAAAGTGCTGTCGAACAGCGTCTTCCGGCAATGAAGTGATTCGGCAGCTGTGCTAAGAGTGCATGTTGGAAGTTGCAACCCGGATTGTTTTTTGTATTATTCAAGAGGATGGTCGTCTGATTTTTCTGAGATAAAAAACATGTAAATTATTTCGGTTAGCTGGATAAGCGCCCAGCGCGCCCTCCAACTCCAGCCTTGTAAAATGACAAATTCTACCGCATCGTAATCTGCATGGTAATTGGCTAAATTGTCGTAACATCGTTAACGGGAAGGCCTTAAAATTTGGCATTTAATAGGTTCAATTTGATTTACTACAGCTGACTGCGCACGCGCTAAGGAATCCATAGTGTTCAGCGCCGCATGTGTATGTACACGTCATACGAGCATTTTTCCTTTTTGATTCCCGGCAAAATAAATAATTAAGCGGAGAAAATATATTCTGTACCGGTGATGCATAGTATGACCGCGTTGACAATATTCAAGATAAATCGACCGCAAATTCCCCTGGAACGCCGCATCTCGCTAGTACAGCCGGGAAAAAGTTGCCTCTACGCTTGAGCAGGTGCACTGCCGCTAGCACGCAACCGGAAAAATGGTTGTGCAGAAAATCGGGATATATATGTTAGTCATAAGTCTCCATGTGGTGGGCATCCCGGGTACGTTTGCCGGGTATTAACAATAACAACGTCTTGGAATAATTGGTCACACCCATATTTTTATCCTTATTCGCGCAGTGCGGAACAACATGGCAGCACGCAGTGTGTAGAGTGGTGTTGACAAGTTATGCTTAAAAATCCAATTAAAGGTCTAAAGCCAATAAGACACCTTATGCCTGCCGGCGAAGGATCTACTGTTATGCAAGCCGAGTGCTGAAAAAATAGCCTTTTACAGGATAATGGTAATTAACCACATATCCTGCTGACAGATTGCTTTACCGACCACGGTGAGTACTGAGTAGTTCGTCGCACTGTATTTTGGTCTACATAGTCTGCAAACCTGCAGCTTCCGCTCTGTAGTGCGACCAGGAAAACTTTCAGACCTTTCCTGGTGTCGCAAAAAATTAATTATCAAATCATGCTGACGGATTAACAAGAAAGGGGTTTCTGGAAGTTTTTGTCGATCTTGGAAAAATCGATGCATACTTGCATTAATAAAAATGCAATACGTACTTGCGGTATGAGGCATTAAAAATGCATAATCATGAGAAAGGACATCAAAAGAGGAAAAACAATGTATTTTTGTGCTTTTCGTAAGTAAAAAGCTCTGCAGAGGTTACCATGCTATTATTTTTACATTTTTCGATTAATTATTAAAAAAGCACAAGCGTTAATTAATAATATTTACTTCATATATTTCTCACCACTCGCTGGTTTTACAGTTTATACCTAATTAATCTATGATTGTGTTTCACTATTTTCGTCCGTTATTTTCTGCTTACCACGTTAGTGTTTTATTTGTCCCGCGTCAATTGCCCAAGCGATCGGCAGGCTGTTGACTAGCGAAGCGTTCGCGCAGTTATACGTTAAATATTGGTTGCTTTCTGTTTACATGCGGCATCTGCATATATACACAACGCTTTTGCCCGATCAACAGCCAAAGAAGATATAAGGACGAAAAACCAAAAACGGGGATGTTTACTGTTCGGTTTAAAATTAAGTAGAACATTCCGCTGCGTGTATCCATACAAACAGGCAACATCGGCGAGAGTACATTTTGCACACTTGCGCTCCGCTGTTACTTATTAGTAACAACATTTTGCGATTTCGTTCGCAAAATCCTGCAAACTTAATGGCGCAAATTACGTATGAAGTCACAAAAGATCATTAAGCTAAGTGACAAACCTTTCACCGCAGCTGTTAAAAGGCTCTTTGACTTTTAAACATTCTGAAAAATTTAGACGAAGATAGTTATGACTTTATTATGTCATACGCGCGGTTTTTTTGAATGCTCGTTACAAATATGCATATTGAAGCTATGCGGATACAGTGCTATACAAAAATTTGTTCTCCACTTTGCATGTCTCATTCGTTTTCGATGAATTGCAAATTGGTGCGATGCGTACCTGTAGAGCAGAGTGCTATAAAATGGCATAAGTGCATCCTTCGTGCACTATATTATTATTGATAATACAAATTGTTTTAAGTAACTAATTTTAAGTGTGGCTATAATGAAAAGCTAAATATTAAAAAAGTCTGTAGTCGAAGAGTTCAGAGACAGGCAGCATTTAATATACTCATTTTTATTGACCACTAAATTACGTACCTGCGGAATTACCGTAACTATTTCGAGTATAACGGGCAGATTTCTAACAAAATTACGCGGAAAAATGAGCTACACTTTATACTCGTACTATAGCTAGCGATCTGGCTCCCTCCAAAGGTGATTATAAAATGCTAAACCTAGGAAGGCCATAGAATACTCACTGCACACAGACTTCAGAAATCTGTAATACTGATTATGAGTTCATTTTTTATATGTGCTGCTAAACGATTACTTAAAAGTGTATGCCTTATGGTCTTTCGATGCATGCAGTATCTGTAGAGTATAGTGCTATAATTAAGTTATATGCTATTAATTAATTAAATTATATTCAGTAAGTTATGCGCTATTAAATTATTACAGTTTGAACGCACTGAAACAATAAAGACGAAACGTTTGGATCGTTCCCAAACTGCAAAGGAGACATCGAAAAACTACAGAATTACTTTCTGTAACCATGCGGCGTTATTTTGCCTGCTGAATTAAAGCAAAACATTACAAGAATATGGAATATTAAACTGACAATTCCTTGTCGAACACAGCCAGATAGCCAGAGATGCATCTCGTACAACCGGCATACAAGCTTGTCCGGTAATTTCTGCCGGTTCAAAACAGCGAGATACACAAATTTGCGTGTTACGCCAAACGTAGTGTAATGGCAATCGCTATAGCGCAAACTCCGCGCTAAACATGTGCTACAGAAATTACCGGACAAGCTTGTACAATAGATACGATAAATACCTCGAAGAATTATAGAGAGCTGTGTATCTAATAATACCTACAGAAGTATTTTCAGCGGGTAAAGCGAACGTGTACTTGCCAGTTAGTTGCATACGGTACAATCACTGTTCAACAACATTTCCGGTATTTAAAATTATTATTACGTATTTGACTTATTTTTATATTATAAGAAATTACATACAGTATATTATATTGTTTTTTTCTTTGTCCAGATATATTTATGATTTATGTTTTTATTATAAAATAACTGAACGTTGACCTTTCAGTATCATACAAAATTGTTCGTTAATTTGATAGATAAAACTGCGGGATTTTTTTCTAAGGGGATGACCCTGGTGCATCCCCGATTAATTGCTATGTTTAAGTATGCTTAAGTCTTGAGTTTGCATTCCGTTGGGAGAATCCGCCTATACTTTCCCATTTGAGCATGTTTATATGCCGTATGTACCAGTGGAACGAAAAACTTACGGTACATGCCCGCACTAGATCAGCATATTCTGCGTTGTGATACACAAACAAAATTTACAACATGATTCGGAAGAAAACTTGATCAAAATTTCTATGTTATGAAACCACCAAGAAGATGGATCGCGTCAGTGTTAAAAGAATATTGTCGCTCCTTTTTTAGCCAATTTATGTGCGTTTTTTTTGTTTTGTTATTTATATAAGCATTTTTTGTTCATTCAAGCATCTCTGCGGAGTGTAGTGAGTGTACCCTTCTTGCTTCTTTTCTTACTTTCTTTGTTTATATACGAGTATTATATAGTAAGCTTACCGACACAACTTTAACTGCGCTATCACTACAATTTATGAGGCAAACTATGTAAATAAATTTTTTATTTGTCTAGGCCTGCTCTGCATATCTTTCCTGGTCGTTTTCAATACCGTCATGGAACAGAACTGCCCGTTGAGCTCTTACAAAGTGACATTTTTGTTGATATGCCTACATGTACATAGTTATTTTTACAACATTAAAACTTCTTTGTTTTAATTTCATGGTTTGGTACTCTGTACAGGGTATAGAAGGTAGTTCAATTTTGCCTTTGTTAACCACAATTCGTTATCATCAGACATCAACAAGTTGTTTTTTTTTCTGGCATGCCTATTTGTAATAGGTATCCAGACACATTTGTTAGAAGCATCGACTTTAGTTATTGTCAAGGCAATCTGCTGGTCAAACAGCAATCGTAAAAAGCACGACTGATTAACTATCATGTTTAATTGCTACTACAAATTATGTGCGGAATTACATCGCAACATACGCAGACTTGTTGCATTTGCCTGACTGTACGGAAAGAGGAATCGAAATTAAAATTAATGGGCGACATCTTTCCGGCTTTAAATGATCAGTTTTAGAAACATCCGTACGTAGCTGTCAGTGTAACTAATGATGAGCTCATGAGTAGATTTAATGAGAACCTCGTTGCGTTTGGATGGATAAATCTGGAAAAAATCGCTGATTGCAGTATTCTGTATGAATATTAATATTCTCTATTATTAATTAGTTTGTTATCGCTGTTCGCAAATACTGCTTTCATTACAGATACAAAGCAGCTGAATTTGGCATTCGCTCGCCGTTTATTTGTTCTGCTAAAAAGAGGCATGTACCATGCTGCTTATGTTTGTGAACTGAAAAAGCGGTGGCATTCGTACTCGGTTGAATTTTAAACGAGTTTTTATTTTGATAATTATTGCGGAATTTGTTGCATATTTCAAAGCAAAATTCAATATAAATTTTTGTAATATAAGCACATCCGTAAGAAGTGCGCGAAGTACGGCATATTTTGCGCAGCCGGTACTGACCTAATCCTGATGCGATTTTGAGTACTAGCTAGTACGGTAGTACTAACTCCCTTATAATCTATAATCTTATTTGTCTCCAATAGAAATATGTCAGTATGACTTGCGTATTCGGTTTGTAAAACAAAGGTTAAAACACTACTCTACGCACTGACTTTTATTACGATAAATTTTATACTCAACTTCTTCATTTTGAATGTAACACAACCTTTACATTTAGTGAGCGGTAGTGGTTAATAGCCTGTATATAATATTAATTTTCTTGGCTTTCATCGATCATGTGGATTGCAAATTTACCACAAAATACTAAACAACTGTCAGCGTTCTTAATTACGTACAGCTAATTTAAACACAATCAGCGCTAGCAATGTGTAATGATTACTGATTAGGACAAAGTGGAAGTTCACAGTTCACACCACAGCCGGAATGTGGAGAACATCTGCCTGCCTGAATGCGACTTGGTATTTTTTCGACATTTATAGAAAACATCATGGTACCTACCCATATTAGGGTGACTTGTATATTTAAACATGCTGAGGCTAAATTAGTAGTCAAAGGGAAACTTTAAGTGTAACTAATGTAACTGTAACTAACGCAAAATTAAAAATGTTGCTGTTCCGTACATGCACAGACGGCAACAGTATAGTTCTTACGCAAAGACATTATTAAATTGCAGGTTGAGCAAAAACAGCATTCGTAGTTAGGAAAATCACCATATTAGATGAAACAAAACCACAAAGGCGGGAGCCACCACTAGCGCAGTATCCCCCCGCGGCGGCATTCACGCAGTGCCGCTGATGACATAACCATCCAAAAGAATAAAAGTTATATCCCGTCACAGCGCAGCCGAGCGCCGGGATAATTTATATTTTAATCAATAGGGCCTACAATTTCTCACGCAATCTTTGATACTGTCATTAAAACAAACGCTTGTTTTATAGCCGTGGCGGTGGACGACGTGCTGATGAGTGGAGGATGGTACAGAGCTGAGGCCGGGCAAATTAGCTCTCGGGATCGGCACAGTAATCCTGCTACCCACATTCATACACAACACGGCACACACACAGCGACATTTGGCCGGCTTCGTGTTCAGTGATACGGCAGGCAGCGGAGCGGCCTACAGCCAATAAACAAAGCCATAATGGGAGATTGTTGCGTTTAGGGACGCGAGGGGCGCGCCAGCGCCCGGGAATGACCCGGCCTGGCAACCTTTTTGGCAGGGCAACGTTACGATAACAATTGCCACGACTGTACCGTTATAACACGTACACAGCCACTGCGCGGCACGCAATAAGGAATCCCGCGCAGTTCCGCCAATTGCACCATGTGTGTGCACTGTTGTGTAGAGGGTCTTTCATAGGCAGCGCGCGCGCGACACCCAGTGTAGCGTGGTGAAGGGGAAATTGCCTTGGCGATCCACAACCAAGAGAGCAACACATACACATACCGTATACACACAAAACACACACGCCACGTCCCATGCATCCAGCGTAATGATGATGAAAATGATGACGGAGAAGGAACGAAAACCCAATCCAGCATATCCGCACGTAATCGATGAAGTAGCCAATCAGACACACATGCCAAGTGTACGTACAAGTGCGTATACGCTGAGTGGTGGTCTTTCGCAGGCGTTTATACAACAGCCGGTTGATCACAGTGTAGCCAGTGGACGTACGTACGACTACCAACCGTCGCCGGCTCTACCGTTGAGTGTTCTTTCGCAGCCCACACTGGATAATTTAGCCACAGTATCCCCTCGATTACAGTCGAGTCCAATTGAAAAACAGCAGGCAACCAAGTATTATCATATTGACAGTAGTCGGAATGCCAATGTCGTGGCTGGCACGGCCGCCGCACAACTGCAACCCGCCTCAACTTCATCCAGCGCTGACATTATTAACGGGCCTGCTGAATTAGACCAGGTTAGCTGTCCGCGTACGCCACCATACAATACCAACCTTCATCCCTACTGCTGCTGCACGGATCACGCTGCGTCCGTCGAGTGTCTTAATCATTATCCTGCCTCGAGTGTTGTCGCCGATCAGCGGCATATCGCCATTACTGCCACCCATGTAATCCCTCCACGTATCTTCCAACTGGGCGATAAGGATTCCATTGTGAATGAGTCGGACATTGATCAGGATGTGTTTATTATCCCGAGCAGTGCCGGCAGTGTCGGTGATGGTGTGGATAGTGTGGATGATTCCGCCAGCCGGGTGTCCACGCTAGACTCCCCCACACTCTCCGCATCCTCCTTACAGCCATTGGCCGGTGGCGTTAATGACCCGCGTCCCATCCCACCGGTGACATCGCTGGTGAATGCCAAGAGTCGTCCCAAAAAGAAGGTAGTCTTTCTCCGCTCCCCGGTCATGCCGCCCCGCGATGGCAACGGTGGTGGTCAGAGCACGCCTGTGGGCGGCGGTGGGGGTGGCGGGGTGGGCGGGACCGGAGGGGGCAGCCGGCGTGCCTCGGCGGAGCCCAACCAGACTGTGCTGCAGTGTGATATCGAGGAGTCCGAGAAGATGGCGCTGAATCATCCGCGCAATCGCCAGCCGCGCTTGTCACTGCACGGTAAACCTATCAGCCTCCGGCATCATAATCGCCGGGATGCTCGATATCGGTAAGCAATTACATTTATCGGCATGACACAAATATACATAGCTGCTGGCACATGCACAGGAATATCCCAGGATATTCTTACACATAAGCACCGTGGTGTGCAATGGGAAGATGTTATGGATTATCTGTAATTTCTTGCCATTTCTCGGTTGATAATGATGTGAGTATAAGTGTGTATTTATAGGCCAGCTGTTGCTACATGCAGCCGGATTGCATTACTCACTTTCCATTTACGTCGGCAGTCAAATTTTAATTATAATTTGTAAATAATTTAAATCGTCAATTCATCAGTGCTGACGGTTACTATATCTCAACAAAATTAAGTTTAATGGATGTCATGATCAACTGTCAAGTGAATATAAACCAGGAGAGCAGAGCTTCAAAACAATAGTCGGAAAAACGTCCAGAATTAATAAAAGTGTACTATAATTAAACATGCATCTTCCTGTCAATATACAGAAAGTTAAATCTAAAATTTTTATTTGGTATACACGGATAACGGTATCGTATGGTCATATTGGTGATCCATTTTTGCCGTACGTATATGCAAATTGAGTATCTTAAAAGAAATTGACTTCTACTGGTAGTTAATAAAAACGTGCGGCGCTATGTAAGTACTGTATATGCGCCGCTTGCGGAGTCCGTCATGTCCCGGCTGTCCATTTGCATCGCGTAGGCTATCCGTCACATTTAATGGCCAGTTGAGCCAGGGATGATGTAACTGATGGCATCTCCAGGCTGTCTAATGCTATATTATGTGCCTGTTCATTTCATCTCTATATTACCATTTTGCCGGTTTCCTCTACAGGAAGGTCCAAGCCAAGATCTACAATTTTTTGGAGAGACCACGCGGCGTCCGGGCCATTGCCTATCATATGCTCGTGTAAGTCAAATTTCCCCTTCTAAAAGCGGTATGCGCATCCTGTAAGGATCATAGCAGCATCCCATTAATTAATGGAGCCACATGCACTGCATCTGTATCTGGTGCTATCTCAACACTTCCGATTAAAAGCCATTTTCTCAGCTATCACTTTACTGGTTGCATTTGAATGCATAAAAACTATTTGGCTCCAAGTAAAAAAAATATGCAGCACTGCAGAAAGCTCTTTGGATAATAATAATATATCTGCATTGTGCGCGTATTAGATATTTTATACTGTAATTTATAAGATATTTATATTTATATGTGTCTCAGTGTCTGTATACAGATGCAATTGTACAGTATACAGAGTCACAGACGTCTATTATATCTGTACTTTTTTTTAAAAATTTTAGTTTGTGTTATTCGAAATCATGCATTTTTACGCTAGTACCTTGCAACAGATAATTTGTCAAAGCAAAACATTTTGTTAAAAAATTAGATACTATTTTTTTAAATATTATGATGGACTTTCGTTGCATTTAAATGAGCAGATGAATGTGTATTTTCGTTTTTAAAAAGCAATTACGCGTTTGTAGCAGCGGCCACTAGTTTTGGATAACCACCACGAGATAAGGGAATACAATTTTAACTACGAATCGGTGTTTTTGACGGTTTTACAGCTGGGTCGGCTATTTTTATATAACAGGAAGCTGGGGGATGGTTATGCAAATTCATCTGACGCGGGGCCAATCTCGCAACCATAGACACAACGCAGTCCCGCGTTAAGCCGACAAAGGCTCAACAAATGTGTTGTACGCTGTATGTACAAAATGTTGTTGTGGCCCGCGCTGCGCGTACGGGCACTATAATCGATAAACAAATTACCTTCATTCTCCAGCTGATCTGCTAGACTAATTTGACCTTTCTTTGGCAATGCACAAAATTCACTCCTCCACTCGAGATAATTTGGTAATTCAGAAGCGCCGGCAAAAGACAGTATTGTGTATACTATATTGCCGGGTCTGTATAACCGGATTGAAGTTTGATCGGATGGTCCACAGAGAATACCTGCTAGATTATCACCATTGACATCCAGGCAGATCGGACAAATTAAATTCCAGTTTACAGCTCAAAGCAAAGCTAAGGAGATTATGTTTATCCCAAGATATATATTGTATGGGCCATTCTCGCGCCGGGGAATTTGCTGCAGCATCCCGGACGATCAAGCGTCGGCTAACGTTCCCACCGTTCTTTCATTTTTAATTACACGCAAAACTGACCCGTACGCAGTCTTGTTAAACGATTCCTTAAAACTATAAAGCATCTAATAACAATATTTGCTAATTATTGCCACGTGGCGCTCATGGTGCTCAATTGACTACAACGCTAGTTAAATAAAATTTAATTAATTAACAATAGTTCAAAGGATGGAGACGGTACGGTCCGATATTTTTTCGGATGATTTTGTATTGCGTTTTTGATAAAATACAATAAAAATTTATATATATCCGTAAATATCCAGTTTTAGTAAATCCAGATATGTTTTAATTTTAATAATTATTATTTGGTATATATGCGTTATTTCAAAACTATTAAATTTGATAGAAACGCCAAACCAATATACAAACAGACATGGGTACGCGCTGGAACTAGGTTTTCTTGGTCTGGTGTTTGCCGATCCAGTATACGTACTGCGCCCAACACATGCAGTAGCACAATCGGTGTGGGCTAGCGAATTTCCGCCGGAAGTCGTTTACGGGACGCGCGACTCTCCAGTGTGCGCCGTTTCCCAATGCAAACCGTAATATCGTGCCCAGTGATTAATGTCCACAGGAACGTTTATATTCGCCACTGTATATAAAATGCACCTTTGGCGCCGGAGCTGATTGCCAAAACAGGCGTTTGCGCGCGTGCGCGCAGAACCAGCCACAACGCCGAACTGCTGCGCTGTATATCCAATTACCATAGCCCGGAACGTGACTGGTTGTAATCGGTGACATATGTTTCCTCGCAGCGGCATCTAGAGTAGATTCTGCGGGGTTCGTTCCGCAGTATTCAGCAGCATCTCGCGATGCTGGATGCATTTCACAGCGGTGATAATATTTACTGAAACTTCTGTTGACATATTCCGGATTCTGTTTCAATGTGCTACAAATTTGACCTTTTCCCTGGTTGTATGCACTGCTGCCAGTGTGGCTGCCTTTCTGGTTTAAGTGACGCGCGCGAGAACGGCAATGTGTAAATTAAATACGCTCAACGATTAGCCACGTCAGGGATTTTCCCCCTCGGAAATGCTTCGAATTTTCGATCCAGCAAAATAAAAATTAATCAAAGCTGGAAGTAACTGTTTTTGTAAATTGCTTTCGGACATCCGAGTAAAAGTTCAGTATTAATTACCACCTATAAAATTTGTAATACGAATACTGAATTTTATATTGTAAATTTATTTGTAAAAACAAAACGATTGGAGAGTGCATGTGTAAATTTTTTGCAAGAAGTAGCGCGCATGCCAGATGCGACTGTGTACGTTCAAATGTGTCATTCATCATAAAATAATCGTTTACATTCTCTCTATCGTCCCGATGATAACCTTGCGAATGAGCGGCAGCTATTTTCAGCGGGCTGCCGTATGGTGCGACAATGGGAGTATTATATGTTTTTAGTCTCTTCCATGTTTTATTAAGCCATGTTGGCTGTGCCCTGTCTAGCTGGGTTTCATACTCGTATGCGTTTTACGACAATTACTATGGCTTAAACCCGACAGCTAGTCGGGCTAGTCGCGTACATTTATGTCAAATGATGCGAAGTGCCAACAGTTTAAAGCCTTTTCCTGTGCGCATTTTGTACTCCGTTGTATGGTGCACTAGCCATTTTCCTCTGTGGATACAATACACACAATATGCGAGTACACAGAGAACGAGCGAGCGGATGCCGGGAGATGATAGAGTGATGCCGCAAGTCTTTTTTACTTTGGTTCACACAGAGCGTCCTCTTCAGACAGGATTCATGATCAGCTGAATGAACGTAAAAGAAACAAGATTGATGATGCACGTTGCAGAAGCCCTGGTCGGCAGATATGTACGGATATGTAGATGTTGCCTTGTCGACTCACGAGCCGATCTTGTTTAGTCAATTTTCCCAATCTATAACTGAGTGCTGAACAATGCAGGATGTTGCATCGACATATTGCGCATTTGACTGCTTTATCGCTACTAGGTCAACATAAAAATTTGGGGATGAGAGACATCTCTTTAGTAACATTGATAATGCTGTGTCATAAAATTACGCTTACAGACAACTTTATTTTTGGCACACACGTGACGAAAAATTCGGCTGTATAATTATGCGTGCTAAAGTCTGCGCTCTTTCAAATCCTTGAAATGTCTGCTATGCAATTACCTTATTAATATTTAATGTTTATTGAAATCACTGTTTTAATTTAAAAAAGAATTTTAGTATAAAATGTTTTACTTCCACTGCAATACTTTGGTTCAAGCGGTTTACGGGTCGTCGATTTATGGGAAATGGGAAAATTTATTTGGGAAATTTTATTTGCGTTGCAGACTAGCAGTGTTTGCATTCCATTTGAATTTTTCCTTGTCACTTTCCCTGAATTAAACGTTTCTTATTTCGGTTTCAGCAAAAGTCACATCTAGTGTGACTCCATAATTACTGCAAGCGCTACATTTATGTCTCGCGCATTAAGTTAGTGCATAATTACGATGCCGTCAGTGTCAAAAGGTCAGTGGCGGAAAGATGGCCGTCGCGTGTCGGCCCACCGCAACCGCCTGAGTAACCGCGCGCGCTCGCGATGCTGACGTCTTTTGCCAGCTCAGGCAACCTCAGCCCGTGCTTCCGTAAAGAAGTCCATTGTAGTCGGGATCATGAGACGGCGGTGGCGTACGGCGGAATTAGATGATGGGCCTATACTCGGGGATAGAGTATAATGGACTTCGTATCCGCTTCTAACCACTGACACGATGAATTATGGTACTTCACGGCAGCCTGCCTGCAGAAAATAACTTTTAATCGTTTAATCCGCGTTGTAGCGCAGCGATTGCGTTTTTCATATTGTGCAATACAACATGGCCACATAGTCACTGTGACATTTTTATCACATCTGTCACCACCTGCGACAATCTCGGGTTATTGCGGTTTTTCTTACGTCATCCTGAGCCGCCACACAAACTGAAATTTTTATTAAGAATTAAAGCCGCAGCTGTAAGTACAAATAAGTACAGTTACGGACTACATCGGTGCACCACAAATCATTCATAAAGTATCGAATTGTTGACCAAAATGCGGCTATTTTTCAATTGACGAGCGAAATTAGTAAGGGTTTTGGTATTCCCAAGTTCCCAACTGAGACGGCACACATATGAAAAGGACTGGGTCCCGAAATTAAATGACTGCTGTGGCTTAAACTCACGCGACCACGGCCTCCGCGCGCCGATATGGTGCAGGAAGTTGCTGCTAATTCGAGTGTGACATACACTCTTTGCCTAATTTTTTCCCCGGCTTGTACAATACAGATAGCAGTGCCATACAGACAATTCCATAGCTAAATGGAGGAATTGTAGGGCAAGTTGTTTCTACTGTGTATATACGCCGGAAGAATTGCGTGCGCGGAAAGAGGAAGATTGTTAGGCCGGGGCGATTCCCTAGGCAGATCGTTTTATTATTCAGTTTACCAATATTTGCTGGAAGCGTTAAGGCAGCCAACTGCCTTAAGAGGACGCACGTTATGCTTATTTTATCTGTTGCCCGGCATTCCCTGCCAGCGACTGATGGGCCCGGGCTGGTCTCCCAGGGATTGTCTTCCGGTTTTTTCACAACTCTATTCACAGATCACTTTAGCGCCACGGCCCCGGTAATATACAGATATGCTTGGATATAGATGATGTTCCAGTCGCCCATTCGCATATAAAGTCGTACATCCACGGACTGCAAAGTCCACACATACGAGCACTTTATTACAATTCGTAACTTATATGACTTAGTATGCAAAATTTTTCAATAGGCGGTTTTAAAATATATGTGTTACGGTTTACCGTTTCTTGCTGTACGTTTGCATGATGTTGTCCATCATTCCTCTGGTTTTCATTGCTCCGGTGACTGTCTCCACCGGAAGTGGTAGAAATCTTGTCGGCTGGATTTGTGATTGTATAATCACATGAGTATGTTGTTTCAACAAACATTTTTGTCGAAATACATGTAATATTTTGGCTGTTCAGGCTGCTTAAAGTGAGACTTAGTGAAACATGTACTTACTTATCGATATTAAAATATAGTAATCGATGACACAATAATAATATTTTACTCTATTTGTAAGCAATGTGCATGGTGTCTTTAAGGCCGTATACGCGAGTTGTACGAATCGTCGAATACGAATACGTAGTCACATACAATACAGAGTTTAGCATAATTTATGATTGTAATAATAATATCAATGATCAAGCAGCAAAGGCAGCTATAACAAACTTAATATATACCGTTTGTAAATAAATTACGGGTATCTCCCAAATTTAATCCATACATAATTATCCAGGTCGTATGAAACTTTTGGCTGAAGGAATGAGAAAAGTTAATATAAATCATGGGAAAATATGTTCACGTATTAATAAGTACCGTATTTTTGTCAGTTACTACTCTAACAATCAGTGGCATCCCCCGGCAGTCCTCTTTCGTTTAGAAAAATGTAGTTTGGAAGAGTCTCGCTTAGAAAAACAAAAACACCCATCGCGAAAAAGCGTACGAATAAATGGCGACTTTTGAAAACTTATAGTTTGATAAAATGCTGTGTCATTGTACGTAGCGGTAGCTATAGGATCGATGTTGGAACTCAAGTACTTTTTCTAAAGTTTTTACGAACAGCCCCATTATATATGAATTGAAA
This sequence comes from Paramacrobiotus metropolitanus, assembly GCF_019649055.1. NCBI lineage: Eukaryota > Metazoa > Tardigrada > Eutardigrada > Parachela > Macrobiotidae > Paramacrobiotus > Paramacrobiotus metropolitanus. The sequence continues at coordinate 927,169 of NW_026570253.1, read as the reverse complement.
GCGCTCATTCATGACGGATCAAATAGATAATTTTAGACTTCTCCATGCGGCTCATAAAAAAGCACTGTGTTGTAATTTACAGTTTTGCTCTCGTTTTTGGATGTTTTTGCTTGACAGTCATCTCGACTGTGCCGGATTTCGAAGATTCCACACAGCAGCCCCTCTTCTGGATGGTATGTACTGCGTTACTTCGGAAAGAATTCCAGATTTTGATTTATTGACAGCCAAATTTTTGTGTGATATCGGCGTTAATTTTCCTCATACTTCCTGTCAGTAGTTAGCATGCATTCGCATGACTCTATGACAATCTTGCTAATTTTAACCGCGGAACGGACACAAGAAAATCAGTAATTTATCTAATGGGTTTTTCCACAATGCCATAAAACGTAACAAAATATCTAAGCTTTGTACATTCTTGTGATCAGTTGTACGACCAAAACCACCTCAGATGAAATTAGCCGCACATTTTGTTTTACAAAACATGAAGGTTTTGTACGTAATGCTGTAGTCTTACCCGGTAATCAATTAAACAAACGCTAATGCTGGATTTTTGCGTTGTTTTGGAACATCAAATTTTTCATACATACAGTAAATTTTATTTGCCCGGGATGTTATCCGTGTTTCATACGTAATACATGGGGCCCGAATTGCTGATTACACATGACAACGCTTCTCTAGCGCAAATTCTACACACAGTGCGGCTAACTCAAATCCACAAATTCGATAATCGATAGGCCCATAATGATATGGTGCCGGCATTCGCTGTTCTCTTTCTCTCTCTGTTTCCCTTTTCCTAGTGGTCATGTTGAATTTTTTTTACAGGAATTGATCATCGTTGTCTGGTTTACGGTTGAATTTCTTCTGCGTATGTGGTCGGTGGGATGCCGGTCCCGCTACCAGGGCGTCCAGGGAAGGATTTTGTTCTTTAAAAGACCGTTCACGATTATAGGTAGGTGGTCGCGATCGCTCGTTCTGCCGTCGACTGTCATATGCGTGCTCAAAAGATGCAGCTGCCAGTGATGATTGGCTGGTAAAAATACCCCAAAAGGGCATTGTTGTGACAATAACTACTGTAGCTACAGCACTGTATCTGTATACAGCCGGTGAACTGTCGACAAAGCGCTAGACTTTTTTATTGATTGTTGTTGTATTGATCGCAAAAAAACATTTTCCAAGTTAAATATGCAAATTTTGATTGTTGTTACTTGTAACTTGTAAGTAATAATACGATCAACTCTTCAGGAAATGTTGTACATAAAGTTTAGCCATGTAAATTTTGCTAGGCTATGCTTACCAATCTAGCATTTTTATTTGCTTCCGCTAACAAGTTATCGAATTATAGCGCCAGTGTTCCGCTTGCATAATAAAATTGTTCACAAATTCTGCAATCAAACGTGGCCTACCTATTATATTATTTTGAACTCTACAAGAACCAACCGTGAATTTCAAATCGTTTAAAACGACTGCACCAATGAAAATTATTTGAAACGTAATAGCCCAGCGCATAACGATTTTTTCATCTGGTCGGCACTCGGCAGTTCTACGTAGTTCTGTCTTAATTTACAATTTTCGTAACAATAGAGAATAGGAAATGTTTTATGATAAAAATTCTGGTGTACTTGTACCGTTGTTCTGTGCCCAAAATTGACCGGCATAATGCACTGCGTCTAATACGGCGGGGAATTTTTGTTAACCGGATTAACACGCTCCGTCCAGCGGAACAATTGGCGCACCAGCGCGGCGCGTTGCAGTTGATTACGTTCTGCGATCTTCCGAGCACCAGCTGATCTGTATATATGTGTGTTTTTCCCTGTCTTCCGGTACAGATACCATCGTAATTGTGGCCTCGATTATTGTACTGGGAATCGGCAGTCATGGCCAAGTGTTTGCCGCGTCAGCATTGCGCGGTCTGCGCTTCTTTCAAATTCTGCGCATGGTGCGTATGGATTGATAATTGTAAAGAGAAGAAAAACCATTTCAACACTTTTGCCGATGCGCTTTGGTGGGGCGTCGTAAGTACCTATATACCTGCAAACATCCATTACAGTAATTTTAACCATTCGCAATTTTCAGCTTATTCGACACGTATTACAATGAACTTTACTGCTGTACGCACAAATACTAATGTTAAAATTTTGTGAGAAAGGATTCTATATGACAGTCTTCACTAGTCGGGAAAGTGATGGCATCTGATAAATATGTTTGAAGTAAAATTTTGTATTTTTGTGCATAATATTAAAGCTGCATCAAGAAATACGATGAAAAATGCAGCTTGTATGATAATTTTTTCTCCTCTTTGCCAGATAACATTAGCAACCGTGGGTTATGGCGACACTGTGCCGGCAACATGGAAAGGCAAGTTAATTGCCGGAATCTGTGCAATGATGGGAATTTCCTTTTTTGCATTGCCTGCGGTAATTAATTTTGTCTCACCTACGGCAACTGTCACCCAGGATGCCCACGTGACATATACCGTTCTGCCTTTTCTTTACAGAGCATTCTTGGTTCGGGGTTTGCGCTGAAAGTCCAACAGCAGCAGCGCCAAAAACACCTCATCCGTCGCCGGAACCCCGCTGCCCTGCTCATCCAGTGCATGTGGCGCTGCTACGCCGCCGACGAGCGCTCCCGCTCCATCGCCACATGGGAGCCGCATCTGCGCGGACTCCGGCAACAGAGTGTGGCCGTGGTGCCCACGACCACCTCCAAATTCCACCACTCTTCCACGTCCTTCGTCAGTCGCTTCTCAACCATCAAACGCCCGAAATACTCCCATGCCAACCATGTCGGGCCACCCGGAGCAAATGCCGGCTCACCGCCCACTGGGGGCGCGTCCGCCGGGAAAAGTAGTGCCTTAAGTGCCACGCCCTCCCGCAGTATTCACGGCAAAAGCTCTTCGGCGGCCGATCTGCTGAGACGGGATAATTCCGCCCGCAAGACGCTCAGTGCACCGCTGGATGCACAGGCCAACCGCCCTGGGCAGGAGGGCAGTAATCCGGCCACGCTGCAAGGTCGGCGGATGGCGCTGACGCGGACGGAAGATATCCGCAAAGCATTGGATCCAGGTGGGCATTGAGAATTTTAGGCTGATTAGGATTAAATCCGGCGGCTTTTTATATGCGTAAGCTGTTTAAATCCTCACGCCATAAAATTGATGACAAAACAGCAAACCATGAATGACTCTATCTATCCCATATCTATACTGTCAAGTACTAGATTAGTACTCGTACATACTAATTCCAAACGCGCAAACGAACTACAATGCCCGCTGTTTTCGATCCGGAGCTGCAACCGTACAATGAGCACTGCGCCATATGCGTATCCCATCAATTCCCTTGTATGTGAGGTACAAAACCGATTTTGAACAGAATCGTTCCTTATGGGGCGGGCCGCCACATGGGATACAAGAAACGGCCTTTAGCTTTCAAAAGGTATTAACTGACGCTCAAAATTTGACGGTGTGCCGCAGTTAGGTAATCAGTGGGCAGAAGTACGTCAATTTGCATTATGCGGTAATTAATTGCAAGACTCCATAACGTAATATTGAGATATTATGCCGTGAAATCAATCGCCACTCGTTTGAACTTGAACATGATCATAATACTCTTTTTCATGTAGGATCTGACTTCGATGATATCTGAAAAAGTTATGAATATTCTTCAAATTTATACCAACAGTATATGTTTTACAGAATATTTTCGAGTTTTGCGAATATAAACTGATTACGGAAGCATACCTTCGTTATATATAGCAACGTTCGATATTGCAAATGTTTATTATAAAAAATCGAAAACTTTTCTTTCGATAATGTCAACTTGGGAACAGTGTGTACACACCAGAGTTGGACGGGTGACAAACGACGAGAAGGCCGGTCATCACACCTAGTTGTTTGTCAAAAATTTAACAAGACCTATCAGGTTTCCGGTATCAATGTATGACAGAAGGTAGCCTTGCAAATGCCGCTTTCGTGCTATTAGTGAGCCCAGCAGAGTCATGAAGCGGCAAAATAAAACTTTAATGACGCTCCCAAATGCGCGCTTACGTAATACAGCTGCGCTGCGATGCCGCCCAATCAAATGGCAAGTGCTGCAGAAAAAAAATTCACAGGCTTTTCCAGATGTTCATTTGCACGCCATTCAAAATGTGCTGGAAGTTTTATGCGTACAAAAAAAGCTTTAATGTGTGAAAATCGGCGGAAATTTCGTTACGCATGAGGCATATATGACTGTTGGAAACTCACAACGGTTACCAATCTACAATCAGACAGGATTTGGTGGAGATCAATTATAATAAGATGAAATCCGTATTAATGTATAAATATAAGCGTCATCAATTATTGCAAAAAGGCGTATTAAAAACAGCATATAAGACGCAGTAAACATAGTAACGGAGTTAACTTCCGCCTGATGTTATGCTTGACCTTTACACGTACCTGGAAGATAGCGGCTCAAAGTGTGATTAACTGACGCACAAGGCTTATCCCATATGTACATATATATTCACTGCAGATGATGAAGACGCCGCATCGGTGGACATAGGAGGAAATTATCAACTGACGGATGTGCAACGGCGAGCCATCCGCGCCATCAGAAAGATGAAGTACTTTGTGGCCAAGAGAAAATTTCGAGAAGCCTTAAAACCTTATGACGTTAAGGATGTTATTGAGCAGTATTCAGCGGGGCATGTTGACCTTCTGGCCAGAGTGAAAAATCTCCAAGCGCGGTATGCTTGCCTGTTTGATTAAATGTTTCATTTCATAGTAGTTTTCAATCATTATGAAAATTCCCCTGCCATAGTCTATTATATAGAAGTAAACAAGAAACCGTAATTTCATCTCAGAGACTTCCGCATTGCGAGCAATTTTAGTAGCAGAATCGCGAGTAATTTCGGTATGTTTTTAATTCAAAGTAACATTACTATAGCCCCTACTTATGAGCAGCAGTCCAATTAAATATCAGTATTATGATATTATGTATAGCCACGACGAGATATATATTTTCGCAGTTTTATTGATTTACAGTTGTGATCAAATTTTGGGAAAGCAGAACAGCAAATCCCTCGATGTTTACGATTCTAAGGTATCTTTGGCCTCTCGAATCGTCAAAATAGAGAGACAAGTAAGTATGTTTTCCAGTAGCTATAGCTAAAACTGTTTCACCACAATTATCTATAAAACATTGGTACGTATGTAAGCTTTTAACCGATATTAATTTACGCCGTAACGTAATGAGCGATCAATCGCTACTGCGGTGAAATAACTTTAAAGTGGTGCAATAAACACAAGCGCTGACTTGAAGTCATCATCGACCGCGTAAAGTCAAAATGATAGAAGCGTGCCCGTTTCAAAATCAATCGTTTCCAAAAGGGATAATATAAAGATGTATCCTAATTCGACATATTAATGAGCTGTGTATGAAGGATGTTCCGCTTTGTCAGTTCCGTCAGTATGTAGCAAACGAAGCGATATTTGTTGAAAAAAACCTCAGTCAATTGTCAAACATAGTTGCCGGAAGTAGAAAAATGGAGAATTAGATAATCGATAGTGAGGACAAGGAAGCAGCGCTGGTGCATTAAATCGGCACTGAACGTAGCGCACAACGGAGAAGTAAAAAAACATACTTGGCTTTCTAGGTTGACGATATTGAAGGGAAAATTGACACACTGGTCGATCTACTGCTCCATCAGCGTAACCAGACACCAAACGAGACTTCTCCAGGGAATCCTGCATCAAGCGAGGCCGGCGGCGGCGCCAAACGAGCTAATCCACCGCAGAAACCGGCAAAACTTCGTCCCATACTGCTCAATCACCAGTCAAGTGATCCCGTCTTCGTCAACATTCCGCTGGGCGACGCCAACACCACCACGGCCACCGCCGCCGCTGCCGCCGGGCGAGGCCAAGGTGACCTTTTACTGCCGCGTCCCTTGCGGCCCATCGCCCGCGGCTTCTCCGATCTGGGCCTGATGAAGACGGTGGAGGAGGGCTCACCGGGCGGCAGTGGCATGGCAGATGCTCTCCTGGTCAACACCAGCGCCGACGACCACCTGTCGCCGCCCCATTCGGCGGATGCATTGCTCTCGACGGCCGGTATGAGCGGCATCCATCCCGTGTCTTCCCTGTTGGTCCCCGTGAAAGTGCCGCCGCCCCTGGAGACGGCTTCGGTCGCTGCCAGCCACGCCAGCAACTCGTGTGATACGTCGCCAGTGACCATGTTGAGTTGCACGGCCGAGGAGGATGAACCGGCTTTTATTGATGAGGACTCCGGTGCCTCCGACGGCAATCTGCATGGGATTAAGCTGCACATTAATGCACCGATTCCGTAATGAAGTTTGTAGATAGATGTCGCTAATGCGGAGTGGCTGTTTTCGGAACCGATGAATTTGTACTGAGTGTCTCTCGTCACGACAATCCGTTGTTGTGCTGATTACAATGCTGCCTAGTCAGATTCTTAAAAGATAAATGGATAAATGCATTATGGTCCTTTTTATGTGTGGTGTAATCTGTAGGTGAACTCCGTACGTTACGTGCGGTGGAAACTGTAAGTTGTACCATTTTTGTATGCAAGAGCTCTGGCTGTTTTGGGGTTTTGTACAATTAGGTTGCAGACTATAACTATTAATAAAATCCCCGATTCGACCCGACTGACTATTATTCGAAAGAAAACAGTGACCGCTGACCAGTTCACTTGCACATCACTACTCTAGTCTAAGGGCAAGATACTTGTGACGTAACATTAATCACATTTGCAGAGTCGCTTATCCTTGTAACGATCCGCGCATATGCACATAATAATATTAATATGGTCAGTGGGTACAATATTGTACAGTATATGGGTACAATCTGTACAATATTAATATACAAGAAACAGCCTCGGCTTCGCCTCCGCTTTTCTTGTGGTCTCCAGTCTACGGCCGGTTTATTCAAATGATTTCGATCAGCTATTTAGTTAACATCTTATTCCTTCAACGAAACAAAATGATCCGAAAATACGCTAAAACGCAGATAGAATAAAAAGTGAATTTATGGCTTTTGTGCACTCAGACGCATTCACTTTCACTCAGAAGGGAATTTTTGTTAACTTCTCCCTCCCGACCTTGATGGAGTCTACCAGGTACTAAATTTCCACTAAAGGATGCTTGCAATAGATGCTGGTGGTAGTTCGGTCACTCCTTTACCTAGCGGTCTGTGCGTTCTGGATAGTAGTGGTAGTTCGGTCACTTGTTCACCTAGCGGGCTGTGTGGTCTGGACAGCAGCGGTAGTTCGGTCACTCGTTCACCTAGCGGGCTGTGTGGTCTGGATAGTAGTGGTAGTTCGGTCACTTGTTCACCTAGCGGGCTGTGTGGTCTGGATAGTAGTGGTAGTTCGGTCACTTGTTCACCTAGCGGGCTGTGTGGTCTGGAAAGTAGTGGTAGTTCGGTCACTTGTTCACCTAGCGGGCTGTGTGGTCTGGATAGTAGTGGTAGTTCGGTCACTTGTTCACCTAGCGGGCTGTGTGGTCTGGATAGTAGTGGTAGTTCGGTCACTTGTTCACCTAGCGGGCTGTGTGGTCTGGATAGTAGTGGTAGTTCGGTCACTTGTTCACCTAGCGGGCTGTGTGGTCTGGATAGTAGTGGTAGTTCGGTCACTTGTTCACCTAGCGGGCTGTGTGGTCTGGACAGCAGCGGTAGTTCGGTCACTCGTTCACCTAGCGGGCTGTGTGGTCTGGATAGTAGTGGTAGTTCGGTCACTTGTTCACCTAGCGGGCTGTGTGGTCTGGACAGCAGCGGTAGTTCGGTCACTCGTTCACCTAGCAGGTTGTGTGCTCTGGACAGCAACGGTAGTTCGGTCACTCGTTTACCTAGCGGTCTGTGCGTTCTGGATAGTAGTGGTAGTTCGGTCACTTGTTTACCTAGCGGGCTGTGTGGTCTGGACAGCAGCGGTAGTTCGGTCACTCGTTCACCTAGCGGGTTGTGTGCTCTGGACAGCAACGGTAGTTCGGTCACTCGTTTACCTAGCGGTCTGTGCGTTCTGGATAGTAGTGGTAGTTCGGTCACTTGTTTACCTAGCGGGCTGTGTGGTCTGGACAGCAGCGGTAGTTCGGTCACTCGTTCACCTAGCGGGTTGTGTGGTCTGGACAGCAGCGGTAGTTCGGTCACTCGTTTACCTAGCGGGCTGTGTGGTCTGGATAGTAGTGGTAGTTCGGTCACTTGTTCACCTAGCGGGCTGTGTGGTCTGGACAGCAGCGGTAGTTCGGTCACTCGTTCACCTAGCGGGTTGTGTGCTCTGGACAGCAACGGTAGTTCGGTCACTCGTTTACCTAGCGGTCTGTGCGTTCTGGATAGTAGTGGTAGTTCGGTCACTTGTTTACCTAGCGGGTTGTGTGGTCTGGACAGCAGCGGTAGTTCGGTCACTCGTTCACCTAGCGGGTTGTGTGCTCTGGACAGCAACGGTAGTTCGGTCACTCGTTTACCTAGCGGTCTGTGCGTTCTGGAAAGTAGTGGTAGTTCGGTCACTTGTTCACCTAGCGGGCTGTGTGGTCTGGATAGTAGTGGTAGTTCGGTCACTTGTTCACCTAGCGGGCTGTGTGGTCTGGATAGTAGTGGTAGTTTGGTCACTCGTTCACCTAGCAGGTTGTGTGGTCTGGACAGCAGCGGTAGTTCGGTCACTCGTTCACCTAGCGGGTTGTGTGGTCTGGACAGCAGCGGTAGTTCGGTCACTCGTTTACCTAGCGGGCTGTGTGGTCTGGATAGTAGTGGTAGTTCGGTCACTTGTTCACCTAGCGGGCTGTGTGGTCTGGACAGCAGCGGTAGTTCGGTCACTCGTTCACCTAGCGGGTTGTGTGCTCTGGACAGCAACGGTAGTTCGGTCACTCGTTTACCTAGCGGTCTGTGCGTTCTGGATAGTAGTGGTAGTTCGGTCACTTGTCTACCTAGCGGGTTGTGTGGTCTGGACAGCAGCGGTAGTTCGGTCACTCGTTCACCTAGCGGGTTGTGTGCTCTGGACAGCAACGGTAGTTCGGTCACTCGTTTACCTAGCGGTTTGTGCGTTCTGGATAGTAGTGGTAGTTCGGTCACTTGTTTACCTAGCGGGCTGTGTGGTCTGGACAGCAGCGGTAGTTCGGTCACTCGTTCACCTAGCGGGTTGTGTGCTCTGGACAGCAACGGTAGTTCGGTCACTCGTTTACCTAGCGGTCTGTGCGTTCTGGATAGTAGTGGTAGTTCGGTCACTTGTTTACCTAGCGGGCTGTGTGGTCTGGACAGCAGCGGTAGTTCGGTCACTCGTTCACCTAGCGGGTTGTGTGGTCTGGACAGCAGCGGTAGTTCGGTCACTCGTTTACCTAGCGGGCTGTGTGGTCTGGATAGTAGTGGTAGTTCGGTCACTTGTTCACCTAGCGGGCTGTGTGGTCTGGACAGCAGCGGTAGTTCGGTCACTCGTTCACCTAGCGGGCTGTGTGGTCTGGACAGCAGCGGTAGTTCGGTCACTCGTTCACCTAGCGGGTTGTGTGGTCTGGACAGCAGCGGTAGTTCGGTCACTCGTTTACCTAGCGGGCTGTGTGGTCTGGACAGCAGCGGTAGTTCGGTCACTTGTTCACCTAGCGGGCTGTGTGGTCTGGACAGCAGCGGTAGTTCGGTCACTCGTTCACCTAGCGGGTTGTGTGCTCTGGACAGCAACGGTAGTTCGGTCACTCGTTTACCTAGCGGTCTGTGCGTTCTGGATAGTAGTGGTAGTTCGGTCACTTGTTTACCTAGCGGGTTGTGTGGTCTGGACAGCAGCGGTAGTTCGGTCACTCGTTCACCTAGCGGGTTGTGTGGTCTGGACAGCAGCGGTAGTTCGGTCACTCGTTTACCTAGCGGTCTGTGCGTTCTGGATAGTAGTGGTAGTTCGGTCACTTGTTCACCTAGCGGGCTGTGTGGTCTGGATAGTAGTGGTAGTTCGGTCACTTGTTCACCTAGCGGGCTGTGTGGTCTGGATAGTAGTGGTAGTTCGGTCACTTGTTCACCTAGCGGGCTGTGTGGTCTGGATAGTAGTGGTAGTTCGGTCACTTGTTCACCTAGCGGGCTGTGTGGTCTGGATAGTAGTGGTAGTTTGGTCACTCGTTCACCTAGCAGGTTGTGTGGTCTGGACAGCAGCGGTAGTTCGGTCACTCGTTCACCTAGCGGGTTGTGTGGTCTGGACAGCAGCGGTAGTTCGGTCACTCGTTTACCTAGCGGGCTGTGTGGTCTGGATAGTAGTGGTAGTTCGGTCACTTGTTCACCTAGCGGGCTGTGTGGTCTGGACAGCAGCGGTAGTTCGGTCACTCGTTCACCTAGCGGGTTGTGTGCTCTGGACAGCAACGGTAGTTCGGTCACTCGTTTACCTAGCGGTCTGTGCGTTCTGGATAGTAGTGGTAGTTCGGTCACTTGTCTACCTAGCGGGCTGTGTGGTCTGGACAGCAGCGGTAGTTCGGTCACTCGTTCACCTAGCGGGTTGTGTGCTCTGGACAGCAACGGTAGTTCGGTCACTCGTTTACCTAGCGGTCTGTGCGTTCTGGATAGTAGTGGTAGTTCGGTCACTTGTTCACCTAGCGGGCTGTGTGGTCTGGACAGCAGCGGTAGTTCGGTCACTCGTTCACCTAGCGGGTTGTGTGCTCTGGACAGCAACGGTAGTTCGGTCACTCGTTCACCTAGCGGTCTGTGCGTTCTGGATAGTAGTGGTAGTTCGGTCACTTGTTTCACCTAGCGGGCTGTGTGGTCTGGACAGCAGCGGTAGTTCGGTCACTCGTTCACCTAGCGGGTTGTGTGGTCTGGACAGCAGCGGTAGTTCGGTCACTCGTTTACCTAGCGGGCTGTGTGGTCTGGATAGTAGTGGTAGTTCGGTCACTTGTTCACCTAGCGGGCTGTGTGGTCTGGACAGCAGCGGTAGTTCGGTCACTCGTTCACCTAGCGGGCTGTGTGGTCTGGACAGCAGCGGTAGTTCGGTCACTCGTTCACCTAGCGGGCTGTGTGGTCTGGACAGCAGCGGTAGTTCGGTCACTCGTTCACCTAGCGGGCTGTGTGGTCTGGATAGTAGTGGTAGTTCGGTCACTTGTTCACCTAGCGGGCTGTGTGGTCTGGACAGCAGCGGTAGTTCGGTCACTCGTTCACCTAGCGGGTTGTGTGGTCTGGACAGCAGCGGTAGTTCGGTCACTCGTTTACCTAGCGGTCTGTGCGTTCTGGATAGTAGTGGTAGTTCGGTCACTTGTTCACCTAGCGGGCTGTGTGGTCTGGACAGCAGCGGTAGTTCGGTCACTCGTTCACCTAGCGGGTTGTGTGCTCTGGACAGCAACGGTAGTTCGGTCACTCGTTTACCTAGCGGTCTGTGCGTTCTGGATAGTAGTGGTAGTTCGGTCACTTGTTCACCTAGCGGGCTGTGTGGTCTGGATAGTAGTGGTAGTTCGGTCACTTGTTCACCTAGCGGGCTGTGTGGTCTGGACAGCAGCGGTAGTTCGGTCACTTGTTCACCTAGCGGGCTGTGTGGTCTGGATAGTAGTGGTAGTTCGGTCACTTGTTCACCTAGCGGGCTGTGTGGTCTGGATAGTAGTGGTAGTTCGGTCACTTGTTCACCTAGCGGGCTGTGTGGTCTGGACAGCAGCGGTAGTTCGGTCACTCGTTCACCTAGCGGGCTGTGTGGTCTGGATAGTAGTGGTAGTTCGGTCACTTGTTCACCTAGCGGGCTGTGTGGTCTGGACAGCAGCGGTAGTTCGGTCACTCGTTCACCTAGCGGGCTGTGTGGTCTGGACAGCAGCGGTAGTTCGGTCACTCGTTCACCTAGCGGGCTGTGTGGTCTGGACAGCAGCGGTAGTTCGGTCACTCGTTCACCTAGCGGGCTGTGTGCTCTGGACAGCAGCGGTAGTTCGGTCACTCGTTTACCTAGCGGGCTGTGTGGTCTGGATAGTAGTGGTAGTTTGGTCACTCGTTCACCTAGCGGGCTGTGTGGTCTGGACAGCAGCGGTAGTTCGGTCACTCGTTCACCTAGCGGGTTGTGTGCTCTGGACAGCAACGGTAGTTCGGTCACTCGTTTACCTAGCGGGCTGTGCGGTCTGGACAGTAGTGGTAGTTCGGTCACTTGTCCACCTAGCGGGCTGTGTGGTCTGGACAGCAGCGGTAGTTCGGTCACTCGTTCACCTAGCGGGTTGTGTGCTCTGGACAGCAACGGTAGTTCGGTCACTCGTTTACCTAGCGGGTTTGTGCGGTCTGGATAGTAGTGGTAGTTCGGTCACTTGTCCACCTAGCGGGCTGTGTGGTCTGGACAGCAGCGGTAGTTCGGTCACTCGTTCACCTAGCGGGTTGTGTGCTCTGGACAGCAACGGTAGTTCGGTCACTCGTTCACCTAGCGGTCTGTGCGTTCTGGATAGTAGTGGTAGTTCGGTCACTTGTCTCACCTAGCGGGCTGTGTGGTCTGGACAGCAGCGGTAGTTCGGTCACTCGTTCACCTAGCGGGTTGTGTGGTCTGGACAGCAGCGGTAGTTCGGTCACTCGTTTACCTAGCGGGCTGTGTGGTCTGGATAGTAGTGGTAGTTCGGTCACTTGTTCACCTAGCGGGCTGTGTGGTCTGGACAGCAGCGGTAGTTCGGTCACTCGTTCACCTAGCGGGCTGTGTGGTCTGGACAGCAGCGGTAGTTCGGTCACTCGTTCACCTAGCGGGTTGTGTGGTCTGGACAGCAGCGGTAGTTCGGTCACTCGTTTACCTAGCGGGCTGTGTGGTCTGGATAGTAGTGGTAGTTCGGTCACTCGTTCACCTAGCGGGCTGTGTGGTCTGGACAGCAGCGGTAGTTCGGTCACTCGTTCACCTAGCGGGTTGTGTGGTCTGGACAGCAACGGTAGTTCGGTCACTCGTTTACCTAGCGGTCTGTGCGTTCTGGATAGTAGTGGTAGTTCGGTCACTTGTTTACCTAGCGGGCTGTGTGGTCTGGACAGCAGCGGTAGTTCGGTCACTCGTTCACCTAGCGGGTTGTGTGGTCTGGACAGCAGCGGTAGTTCGGTCACTCGTTCACCTAGCGGGCTGTGCGTTCTGGATAGTAGTGGTAGTTCGGTCACTTGTTCACCTAGCGGGCTGTGTGGTCTGGACAGCAGTGGTAGTTCGGTCACTCGTTCACCTAGCGGGCTGTGTGCTCTGGATAGTAGTGGTAGTTCGGTCACTCGTTCACCTAGCGGGCTGTGTGGTCTGGATAGTAGTGGTAGTTCGGTCACTTGTTCACCTAGCGGGCTGTGTGGTCTGGACAGTAGCGGTAGTTCGGTCACTCGTTCACCTAGCGGGCTGTGTGGTCTGGACAGCAGCGGTAGTTCGGTCACTCGTTTACCTAGCGGGCTGTGTGGTCTGGATAGTAGTGGTAGTTCGGTCACTTGTTCACCTAGCGGGCTGTGTGGTCTGGACAGCAGCGGTAGTTCGGTCACTCGTTCACCTAGCGGGCTGTGTGGTCTGGACAGCAGCGGTAGTTCGGTCACTCGTTCACCTAGCAGGTTGTGTGGTCTGGACAGCAGCGGTAGTTCGGTCACTCGTTCACCTAGCGGGCTGTGTGGTCTGGATAGTAGTGGTAGTTCGGTCACTCGTTCACCTAGCGGGCTGTGTGGTCTGGACAGCAGCGGTAGTTCGGTCACTCGTTCACCTAGCGGGTTGTGTGGTCTGGACAGCAACGGTAGTTCGGTCACTCGTTCACCTAGCGGTCTGTGCGGTTCTGGATAGTAGTGGTAGTTCGGTCACTTGTCTACCTAGCGGGCTGTGTGGTCTGGACAGCAGCGGTAGTTCGGTCACTCGTTCACCTAGCGGGTTGTGTGCTCTGGACAGCAACGGTAGTTCGGTCACTCGTTTCACCTAGCGGGCTGTGCGTTCTGGATAGTAGTGGTAGTTCGGTCACTTGTTCACCTAGCGGGCTGTGTGGTCTGGACAGCAGCGGTAGTTCGGTCACTCGTTCACCTAGCGGGTTGTGTGGTCTGGACAGCAGCGGTAGTTCGGTCACTCGTTCACCTAGCGGGCTGTGCGGTCTGGATAGTAGTGGTAGTTCGGTCACTTGTTCACCTAGCGGGCTGTGTGGTCTGGACAGCAGCGGTAGTTCGGTCACTCGTTCACCTAGCGGGCTGTGTGTCTGGACAGCAGCGGTAGTTCGGTCACTCGTTCACCTAGCGGGCTGTGTGGTCTGGATAGTAGTGGTAGTTCGGTCACTCGTTCACCTAGCGGGCTGTGTGGTCTGGACAGCAGCGGTAGTTCGGTCACTCGTTCACCTAGCGGGCTGTGTGGTCTGGACAGCAGCGGTAGTTCGGTCACTCGTTCACCTAGCGGGTTGTGTGGTCTGGACAGCAGCGGTAGTTCGGTCACTCGTTTACCTAGCGGGCTGTGTGGTCTGGATAGTAGTGGTAGTTCGGTCACTTGTTCACCTAGCGGGCTGTGTGGTCTGGACAGCAGCGGTAGTTCGGTCACTCGTTCACCTAGCGGGCTGTGTGGTCTGGACAGCAACGGTAGTTCGGTCACTCGTTCACCTAGCGGGCTGTGCGTTCTGGACAGTAGTGGTAGTTCGGTCACTCGTTCACCTAGCGGGCTGTGTGGTCTGGACAGCAGCGGTAGTTCGGTCACTCGTTCACCTAGCGGGTTGTGTGGTCTGGACAGCAACGGTAGTTCGGTCACTCGTTCACCTAGCGGGCTGTGCGGTCTGGATAGTAGTGGTAGTTCGGTCACTTGTTCACCTAGCGGGCTGTGTGGTCTGGATAGTAGTGGTAGTTCGGTCACTTGTTCACCTAGCGGGCTGTGTGGTCTGGACAGCAGTGGTAGTTCGGTCACTCGTTCACCTAGCGGGCTGTGTGGTCTGGATAGTAGTGGTAGTTCGGTCACTCTGTTCACCTAGCGGGCTGTGTGGTCTGGATAGTAGTGGTAGTTCGGTCACTCTGTTCACCTAGCGGGCTGTGTGGTCTGGACAGCAGCGGTAGTTCGGTCACTCGTTCACCTAGCGGGCTGTGTGGTCTGGACAGCAGCGGTAGTTCGGTCACTCGTTTACCTAGCGGGCTGTGCGGTCTGGATAGTAGTGGTAGTTCGGTCACTCGTTCACCTAGCGGGCTGTGTGGTCTGGACAGCAGCGGTAGTTCGGTCACTCGTTCACCTAGCGGGCTGTGCGTCTGGATAGTAGTGGTAGTTCGGTCACTCGTTCACCTAGCGGTCTGTGTGGTCTGGACAGTAGCGGTAGTTCGGTCACTCGTTCACCTAGCGGGCTGTGTGGTCTGGACAGCAGCGGTAGTTCGGTCACTCGTTCACCTAGCGGGTTGTGTGCTCTGGACAGCAACGGTAGTTCGGTCACTCGTTCACCTAGCGGGCTGTGCGGTTCTGGATAGTAGTGGTAGTTCGGTCACTCGTTCACCTAGCGGGCTGTGTGGTCTGGACAGCAGCGGTAATTCGGTCACTCGTTCACCTAGTGGGCTGTGTGCTCTGGACAGTAGCGGTAGTTCGGTCACTCGTTCACCTAGTGGGCTGTGTGCTCTGGACAGTAGCGGTAGTTCGGTCACTCGTTCACCTAGCGGGCTGTGTGGTCTGGACAGCAGCGGTAGTTCGGTCACTCGTTCACCTAGCGGGCTGTGTGGTCTGGACAGCAGCGGTAGTTCGGTCTGGTTTCGGTTTACCTAGCGGTCTGTGGTTCTGGACAGTAGTGGTAGTTCGGTCACTCGTTCACCTAGCGGGCTGTGTGGTCTGGACAGCAGCGGTAGTTCGGTCACTCGTTCACCTAGCGGGCTGTGTGGTCTGGACAGCAGCGGTAGTTCGGTCACTCGTTCACCTAGCGGGTTGTGTGCGTTCTGGATAGTAGTGGTAGTTCGGTCACTCGTTCACCTAGCGGGCTGTGTGGTCTGGACAGCAGCGGTAGTTCGGTCACTCGTTCACCTAGCGGGCTGTGTGGTCTGGACAGCAGCGGTAGTTCGGTCACTCGTTCACCTAGCAGGTTGTGTGGTCTGGACAGCAGCGGTAGTTCGGTCACTCGTTCACCTAGCGGGTTGTGTGGTCTGGACAGCAGCGGTAGTTCGGTCACTCGTTCACCTAGCGGGCTGTGTGGTCTGGACAGTAGTGGTAGTTCGGTCACTTGTTCACCTAGCGGGCTGTGTGGTCTGGACAGCAGCGGTAGTTCGGTCACTCGTTCACCTAGCGGGTTGTGTGGTTCTGGATAGTAGTGGTAGTTCGGTCACTCGTTCACCTAGCGGGCTGTGTGGTCTGGACAGCAGCGGTAGTTCGGTCACTCGTTCACCTAGCGGGTTGTGTGCTCTGGACAGCAACGGTAGTTCGGTCACTCGTTCACCTAGCGGTCTGTGCGTTCTGGATAGTAGTGGTAGTTCGGTCACTTGTTCACCTAGCGGGCTGTGTGGTCTGGACAGCAGCGGTAGTTCGGTCACTCGTTCACCTAGCGGGTTGTGTGCTCTGGACAGCAGCGGTAGTTCGGTCACTCGTTTACCTAGCGGTCTGTGCGTTCTGGATAGTAGTGGTAGTTCGGTCACTTGTTTACCTAGCGGGCTGTATGCTCTGGACAGCAGCGGTAGTTCGGTCACTCGTTCACCTAATGGGCTGTGTGTTCTGGACTGGTGCGGTACTTCGGTCACTCGAACACCTAGCGGGCTGTGCTCTGGACAGTAGTGGTAGTTCGGTCACTCGTTTACCTAGCGGGCTGTGTGGTCTGGACAGCAGCGGTAGTTCGGTCACTCGTTCACCTAGCGGGCTGTGTGGTCTGGACAGCAGCGGTAGTTCGGTCACTCGTTCACCTAGCGGGTTGTGTGGTCTGGACAGCAGCGGTAGTTAGGTCACTCGTTCACCTAGCGGGCTGTGTGGTCTGGATAGTAGTGGTAGTTCGGTCACTCGTTCACCTAGCGGGCTGTGTGGTCTGGACAGCAGCGGTAGTTCGGTCACTCGTTCACCTAGCGGGTTGTGTGCTCTGGACAGCAACGGTAGTTCGGTCACTCGTTTACCTAGCGGGCTGTGTGGTCTGGACAGCAGCGGTAGTTCGGTCACTCGTTCACCTAGCGGGTTGTGTGCTCTGGACAGCAACGGTAGTTCGGTCACTCGTTTACCTAGCGGGCTGTGTGGTCTGGATAGTAGTGGTAGTTCGGTCACTTGTTCACCTAGCGGGTTGTGTGGTCTGGACAGCAGCGGTAGTTCGGTCACTCGTTCACCTAGCGGGTTGTGTGCTCTGGACAGCAACGGTAGTTCGGTCACTCGTTTACCTAGCGGTCTGTGCGTTCTGGATAGTAGTGGTAGTTCGGTCACTTGTTCACCTAGCGGGCTGTGTGGTCTGGACAGCAGCGGTAGTTCGGTCACTCGTTCACCTAGCGGGTTGTGTGCTCTGGACAGCAACGGTAGTTCGGTCACTCGTTTACCTAGCGGGCTGTGCGTTCTGGATAGTAGTGGTAGTTCGGTCACTTGTTCACCTAGCGGGCTGTGTGGTCTGGACAGCAGCGGTAGTTCGGTCACTCGTTCACCTAGCGGGTTGTGTGGTCTGGACAGCAGCGGTAGTTCGGTCACTCGTTTACCTAGCGGGCTGTGCGGTCTGGATAGTAGTGGTAGTTCGGTCACTTGTTCACCTAGCGGGCTGTGTGGTCTGGACAGCAGCGGTAGTTCGGTCACTCGTTCACCTAGCGGGTTGTGTGGTCTGGACAGCAGCGGTAGTTCGGTCACTCGTTCACCTAGCGGGCTGTGTGGTCTGGATAGTAGTGGTAGTTCGGTCACTTGTTCACCTAGCGGGCTGTGTGGTCTGGACAGCAGCGGTAGTTCGGTCACTCGTTCACCTAGCGGGTTGTGTGCTCTGGACAGCAACGGTAGTTCGGTCACTCGTTCACCTAGCGGTCTGTGCGTTCTGGATAGTAGTGGTAGTTCGGTCACTTGTTTACCTAGCGGGCTGTGTGGTCTGGACAGCAGCGGTAGTTCGGTCACTCGTTCACCTAGCGGGTTGTGTGCTCTGGACAGCAACGGTAGTTCGGTCACTCGTTTACCTAGCGGTCTGTGCGTTCTGGATAGTAGTGGTAGTTCGGTCACTTGTTCACCTAGCGGGCTGTGTGGTCTGGACAGCAGCGGTAGTTCGGTCACTCGTTCACCTAGCGGGTTGTGTGCTCTGGACAGCAACGGTAGTTCGGTCACTCGTTTACCTAGCGGTCTGTGCGTTCTGGATAGTAGTGGTAGTTCGGTCACTTGTTTACCTAGCGGGTTGTGTGGTCTGGACAGCAGCGGTAGTTCGGTCACTCGTTCACCTAGCGGGTTGTGTGCTCTGGACAGCAACGGTAGTTCGGTCACTCGTTTACCTAGCGGGCTGTGCGTTCTGGATAGTAGTGGTAGTTCGGTCACTTGTTCACCTAGCGGGCTGTGTGGTCTGGACAGCAGCGGTAGTTCGGTCACTTGTTCACCTAGCGGGTTGTGTGGTCTGGACAGCAGCGGTAGTTCGGTCACTCGTTCACCTAGCGGGCTGTGCGTTCTGGATAGTAGTGGTAGTTCGGTCACTTGTTCACCTAGCGGGCTGTGTGGTCTGGACAGCAGCGGTAGTTCGGTCACTCGTTCACCTAGCGGGTTGTGTGGTCTGGACAGCAGCGGTAGTTCGGTCACTCGTTTACCTAGCGGTCTGTGTGTTCTGGATAGTAGTGGTAGTTCGGTCACTTGTTTACCTAGCGGGTTGTGTGGTCTGGACAGCAGCGGTAGTTCGGTCACTCGTTCACCTAGCGGGTTGTGTGCTCTGGACAGCAACGGTAGTTCGGTCACTCGTTTACCTAGCGGTCTGTGCGTTCTGGATAGTAGTGGTAGTTCGGTCACTTGTTTACCTAGCGGGCTGTGTGGTCTGGATAGTAGTGGTAGTTCGGTCACTTGTTCACCTAGCGGGCTGTGTGGTCTGGACAGCAGCGGTAGTTCGGTCACTCGTTCACCTAGCGGTTTGTGCGTTCTGGATAGTAGTGGTAGTTCGGTCACTCGTTCACCTAGCGGGCTGTGTGGTTCTGGATAGTAGTGGTAGTTCGGTCACTCGTTCACCTAGCGGGTTGTGTGGTCTGGACAGCAGCGGTAGTTCGGTCACTCGTTCACCTAGCGGGTTGTGTGGTCTGGACAGCAGCGGTAGTTCGGTCACTCGTTTACCTAGCGGGTTGTGTGGGTCTGGATAGTAGTGGTAGTTCGGTCACTTGTTTACCTAGCGGGCTGTGTGGTCTGGACAGCAGCGGTAGTTCGGTCACTCGTTCACCTAGCGGGTTGTGTGCTCTGGACAGCAACGGTAGTTCGGTCACTCGTTCACCTAGCGGGCTGTGTGGTCTGGACAGCAGCGGTAGTTCGGTCACTCGTTCACCTAGCGGGCTGTGTGCGTTCTGGATAGTAGTGGTAGTTCGGTCACTCGTTCACCTAGCGGGTTGTGTGCTCTGGACAGCAACGGTAGTTCGGTCACTCGTTCACCTAGCGGGTTGTGTGGTCTGGACAGCAACGGTAGTTCGGTCACTCGTTCACCTAGCGGGCTGTGCGGTCTGGATAGTAGTGGTAGTTCGGTCACTCGTTCACCTAGCGGGTTGTGTGGTCTGGACAGCAGCGGTAGTTCGGTCACTCGTTCACCTAGCGGGCTGTGTGGTCTGGACAGCAGCGGTAGTTCGGTCACTCGTTCACCTAGCGGGCTGTGTGGTCTGGATAGTAGTGGTAGTTCGGTCACTCGTTCACCTAGCGGGTTGTGTGCTCTGGACAGCAACGGTAGTTCGGTCACTCGTTCACCTAGCGGGTTGTGTGGTCTGGACAGCAGCGGTAGTTCGGTCACTCGTTTACCTAGCGGTCTGTGCGGTCTGGATAGTAGTGGTAGTTCGGTCACTCGTTCACCTAGCGGGTTGTGTGGTCTGGACAGCAGCGGTAGTTCGGTCACTCGTTCACCTAGCGGGTTGTGTGGTCTGGACAGCAGCGGTAGTTCGGTCACTCGTTCACCTAGCGGTCTGTGTGTTCTGGATAGTAGTGGTAGTTCGGTCACTCGTTCACCTAGCGGGCTGTGCGGTCTGGATAGTAGTGGTAGTTCGGTCACTCGTTCACCTAGCGGGTTGTGTGGTCTGGACAGCAGCGGTAGTTCGGTCACTCGTTCACCTAGCAGGCTGTGTGGTCTGGATAGTAGTGGTAGTTCGGTCACTCGTTCACCTAGCGGGCTGTGTGGTCTGGACAGCAGCGGTAGTTCGGTCACTCGTTCACCTAGCGGGTTGTGTGGTCTGGACAGCAACGGTAGTTCGGTCACTCGTTCACCTAGCGGGTTGTGTGCGTTCTGGACAGCAACGGTAGTTCGGTCACTCGTTTACCTAGCGGTCTGTGCGTTCTGGATAGTAGTGGTAGTTCGGTCACTTGTTCACCTAGCGGGTTGTGTGCTCTGGACAGCAACGGTAGTTCGGTCACTCGTTCACCTAGCGGGTTGTGTGCTCTGGACAGCAACGGTAGTTCGGTCACTCGTTTACCTAGCGGGCTGTGCGGTCTGGATAGTAGTGGTAGTTCGGTCACTTGTTCACCTAGCGGGCTGTGTGGTCTGGACAGCAGCGGTAGTTCGGTCACTCGTTCACCTAGCGGGCTGTGTGGTCTGGACAGCAGCGGTAGTTCGGTCACTTGTTCACCTAGCGGGTTGTGTGGTCTGGATAGTAGTGGTAGTTCGGTCACTCGTTCACCTAGCGGGTTGTGTGGTCTGGACAGCAACGGTAGTTCGGTCACTCGTTCACCTAGCGGGTTGTGTGGTCTGGACAGCAGCGGTAGTTCGGTCACTCGTTTACCTAGCGGGCTGTGCGGTCTGGACAGTAGCGGTAGTTCGGTCACTTGTTCACCTAGCGGGCTGTGTGGTCTGGACAGCAGCGGTAGTTCGGTCACTCGTTCACCTAGCGGGCTGTGTGGTCTGGACAGCAGCGGTAGTTCGGTCACTCGTTTACCTAGCGGGCTGTGTGGTCTGGATAGTAGTGGTAGTTTGGTCACTCGTTCACCTAGCAGGTTGTGTGGTCTGGACAGCAGCGGTAGTTCGGTCACTCGTTCACCTAGCGGGTTGTGTGGTCTGGACAGCAACGGTAGTTCGGTCACTCGTTCACCTAGCGGGTTGTGTGCTCTGGACAGCAACGGTAGTTCGGTCACTTGTTCACCTAGCGGGCTGTGCGTTCTGGATAGTAGTGGTAGTTCGGTCACTCGTTCACCTAGCGGGTTGTGTGCTCTGGACAGCAACGGTAGTTCGGTCACTCGTTCACCTAGCGGGTTGTGTGCTCTGGACAGCAACGGTAGTTCGGTCACTCGTTTACCTAGCGGTCTGTGCGTTCTGGATAGTAGTGGTAGTTCGGTCACTTGTTCACCTAGCGGGCTGTGTGGTCTGGACAGCAGCGGTAGTTCGGTCACTCGTTCACCTAGCGGGTTGTGTGCTCTGGACAGCAACGGTAGTTCGGTCACTCGTTTACCTAGCGGTTTGTGCGTTCTGGATAGTAGTGGTAGTTCGGTCACTTGTTTACCTAGCGGGCTGTGTGGTCTGGACAGCAGCGGTAGTTCGGTCACTCGTTCACCTAGCGGGTTGTGTGCTCTGGACAGCAACGGTAGTTCGGTCACTCGTTTACCTAGCGGTCTGTGCGTTCTGGATAGTAGTGGTAGTTCGGTCACTCGTTTACCTAGCGGTTTGTGCGTTCTGGATAGTAGTGGTAGTTCGGTCACTTGTTTACCTAGCGGGCTGTGTGGTCTGGACAGCAGCGGTAGTTCGGTCACTCGTTCACCTAGCGGGTTGTGTGCTCTGGACAGCAACGGTAGTTCGGTCACTCGTTTACCTAGCGGTCTGTGCGTTCTGGATAGTAGTGGTAGTTCGGTCACTTGTTCACCTAGCGGGCTGTGTGGTCTGGACAGCAGCGGTAGTTCGGTCACTCGTTCACCTAGCGGGTTGTGTGCTCTGGACAGCAACGGTAGTTCGGTCACTCGTTTACCTAGCGGTTTGTGCGTTCTGGATAGTAGTGGTAGTTCGGTCACTTGTTTACCTAGCGGGCTGTGTGGTCTGGACAGCAGCGGTAGTTCGGTCACTCGTTCACCTAGCGGGTTGTGTGCTCTGGACAGCAACGGTAGTTCGGTCACTCGTTTACCTAGCGGTCTGTGCGTTCTGGATAGTAGTGGTAGTTCGGTCACTTGTTTACCTAGCGGGCTGTGTGGTCTGGACAGCAGCGGTAGTTCGGTCACTCGTTCACCTAGCGGGTTGTGTGGTCTGGACAGCAGCGGTAGTTCTGTCACTCGTTTACCTAGCGGGCTGTGTGGTCTGGATAGTAGTGGTAGTTCGGTCACTTGTTCACCTAGCGGGCTGTGTGGTCTGGACAGCAGCGGTAGTTCGGTCACTCGTTCACCTAGCGGGTTGTGTGCTCTGGACAGCAACGGTAGTTCGGTCACTCGTTTACCTAGCGGTCTGTGCGTTCTGGATAGTAGTGGTAGTTCGGTCACTTGTTTACCTAGCGGGTTGTGTGGTCTGGACAGCAGCGGTAGTTCGGTCACTCGTTCACCTAGCGGGTTGTGTGCTCTGGACAGCAACGGTAGTTCGGTCACTCGTTTACCTAGCGGTCTGTGCGTTCTGGATAGTAGTGGTAGTTCGGTCACTTGTTTACCTAGCGGGCTGTGTGGTCTGGACAGCAGCGGTAGTTCGGTCACTCGTTCACCTAGCGGGTTGTGTGCTCTGGACAGCAACGGTAGTTCGGTCACTCGTTTACCTAGCGGTCTGTGCGTTCTGGATAGTAGTGGTAGTTCGGTCACTTGTTTACCTAGCGGGCTGTGTGGTCTGGACAGCAGCGGTAGTTCGGTCACTCGTTCACCTAGCGGGTTGTGTGCTCTGGACAGCAACGGTAGTTCGGTCACTCGTTTACCTAGCGGTCTGTGTGTTCTGGATAGTAGTGGTAGTTCGGTCACTTGTTCACCTAGCGGGCTGTGTGGTCTGGACAGCAGCGGTAGTTCGGTCACTCGTTCACCTAGCGGGTTGTGTGCTCTGGACAGCAACGGTAGTTCGGTCACTCGTTTACCTAGCGGTCTGTGTGTTCTGGATAGTAGTGGTAGTTCGGTCACTTGTTTACCTAGCGGGCTGTGTGGTCTGGACAGCAGCGGTAGTTCGGTCACTCGTTCACCTAGCGGGTTGTGTGCTCTGGACAGCAGCGGTAGTTCGGTCACTCGTTTACCTAGCGGGCTGTGTGGTCTGGATAGTAGTGGTAGTTCGGTCACTTGTTTACCTAGCGGGCTGTGTGGTCTGGACAGCAGCGGTAGTTCGGTCACTCGTTCACCTAGCGGGTTGTGTGGTCTGGACAGCAGCGGTAGTTCGGTCACTCGTTTACCTAGCGGGCTGTGTGGTCTGGATAGTAGTGGTAGTTCGGTCACTTGTTCACCTAGCGGGCTGTGTGCTCTGGACAGCAACGGTAGTTCGGTCACTCGTTTACCTAGCGGTCTGTGCGTTCTGGACAGCAGCGGTAGTTCGGTCACTCGTTCACCTAGCGGGTTGTGTGCTCTGGACAGCAACGGTAGTTCGGTCACTCGTTTACCTAGCGGTCTGTGCGTTCTGGATAGTAGTGGTAGTTCGGTCACTTGTTCACCTAGCGGGCTGTGTGGTTTGGACAGCAGCGGTAGTTCGGTCACTCGTTCACCTAGCGGGTTGTGTGCTCTGGACAGCAACGGTAGTTCGGTCACTCGTTTACCTAGCGGTCTGTGTGTTCTGGATAGTAGTGGTAGTTCGGTCACTCGTTCACCTAGCGGGTTGTGTGGTCTGGACAGCAGCGGTAGTTCGGTCACTCGTTCGCCTAGCGGGTTGTGTGGTCTGGACAGCAGCGGTAGTTCGGTCACTCGTTTACCTAGCGGGCTGTGTGGTCTGGATAGTAGTGGTAGTTCGGTCACTTGTTCACCTAGCGGGCTGTGTGGTCTGGACAGCAGCGGTAGTTCGGTCACTCGTTCACCTAGCGGGTTGTGTGCTCTGGACAGCAACGGTAGTTCGGTCACTCGTTTACCTAGCGGTCTGTGTGTTCTGGATAGTAGTGGTAGTTCGGTCACTTGTTCACCTAGCGGGCTGTGTGGTCTGGACAGCAGCGGTAGTTCGGCCACTCGTTCACCTAGCGGGTTGTGTGCTCTGGACAGCAACGGTAGTTCGGTCACTCGTTTACCTAGCGGTCTGTGCGTTCTGGATAGTAGTGGTAGTTCGGTCACTTGTTTACCTAGCGGGCTGTGTGGTCTGGACAGCAGCGGTAGTTCGGTCACTCGTTCACCTAGCGGGCTGTGTGCTCTGGACAGCAACGGTAGTTCGGTCACTCGTTTACCTAGCGGTCTGTGCGTTCTGGATAGTAGTGGTAGTTCGGTCACTCGTTTACCTAGCGGGCTGTGCGTTCTGGATAGTAGTGGTAGTTCGGTCACTTGTTTACCTAGCGGGCTGTGTGGTCTGGACAGCAGCGGTAGTTCGGTCACTCGTTCACCTAGCGGGTTGTGTGCTCTGGACAGCAGCGGTAGTTCGGTCACTCGTTTACCTAGCGGGCTGTGTGGTCTGGATAGTAGTGGAAGTTCGGTCACTTGTTTACCTAGCGGGCTGTGTGGTCTGGACAGCAGTCTCGGTCACCGTTCACCTAGCGGTTGTGTGCTCTGGACAGCAGCGGTAGTTCTGGTCACCTCTTGGTCTGGGGCTGTGTGGTCTGGATAGTAGTGGTAGTTCGGTCACTCGTTCACCTAGCGGGTTGTGTGCTCTGGATAGTAGCGGTAGTTCGGTCACAGCTTGGCTCTGTGAAACTAAAACCGTCTGGCCGGGTTTTGGAATACATATGGGCATTCAGATTATGGAAATGGTTTCTGCTGATTCCATACGGGAAAGCTGGGTTCGTGAATCCCTTTTTATTTTTTTGTGGTAATAAAGATCTCGAATGTACAGTAGGTACCGTACTATTATTCCGTATTATACGGAATAATTTACGGACTGTAGATGCTGATTATCATTTATCAATCACTGTCTTTAGTTTTGCTCGGACTGCAGTGAAAGGTCAGCCCGTTTGAACGATTACTCTGGTCAGTTTCTTTTACAGCTGCCTTCAAAAGGCTTTCAAGTTTCAACGATAGTCTTTATTCTTAACTTCTGTTTTTAAGCGCTTTAAATTGCTAACGATTTAAACTGTAAACGAAGCCATCCACCAGCAGTATCGTTTGTGCCACTGCTGCTGCTGCTGCTGTTTGTGCTAGGAGTAAAAGTTCAAACCTTTTTGATTTGTTGATCTAAAAAGGGTACCATTTTAAATTTACTGATTTTGTGCTCCATGCAACAGGACTTTGAAATTGTTTTCAAGGTCACCTTGAGCTTTCTTCTCTACCGGCACCGGCGTCTGTGCACGGGAGCCGGAGCAGATATTACCAAAACAAAATGCACGTGACACAGTTTCCAGACATGCTGAATCGAATGGCGTTAGCAGTTTTTCGATTAATTTTTTGGTTTGTTCTGACCAGATCGTACGGGGTTTTCCGTTGTAATATAGATCTTTACCTTGATATGGGCAGTGGTCATTTTTTCTCCGAAGACAGCAAGTTACTTTGATGCACAAAGATGCACGAATAACTACAGTATTACACTGGTCAACCAAAGCTGGTGATAAGGTTGGGCACATATTGTACTACGTACCGTGTAAAACCAAGAAATAAGTAGACAACACGAGTATTAAATAAGGATATATATTATATACGAGTAGATATATCTGTTTACATAATTATTATAATCGCACGTAAGTGAACGCCGGAGCCGCCGGAGAAATGGCCGAAAGGAGAAAACTGACCAAGCACGCTTGGTTGTTGCCGCGCTACAACTTTGTCGCCGCTGCGTTTGAAATTTACGGCCCGTGGGGAGACGGCACGAAGGCGCTGGTTGACAAAATCGGGACAAACCTGATTGCTGAAACTGGACAAAAACGATCAAAGGAGTTTTTCCGGCAACGGTTATCCATACAGATTCAACGAGGAAATACCATCTGCGTAATGGGAAAGCCACTTGACCAGGATAAAATAGAAGAGATGTTCCTGTTGCAGAATTTTTTGTTGTCATTTTATATATTTATTGTTACTAACAGTACTAGTATTATCAATAATAACTGTGCATGTAAATATCTATACTTCTACTAGTACTGTAGAAGTAGTCGAGTTATTGAGTATTAATACTCCCAAACCCCAAAGAAATTACAAGGTTTACGATTGCTCAATTTTGTACCACGTAACCGCACGCTTGAGGTTGCGGATCACAGTAATCAGAGCAAGTCAAAAGAGCGCAGTGACAAGTGACTTTTTCGAACTTCTACTTTTTTCAGTTTACATTCAGAACTGTGTGTCATCGTTTTTCCGGAAACAGTTTTTTTTTTAACCCTAACCTTTCTTTCTTCAACTTGGCTGACGCTTCTCCAGGCTCGTTTTTCCTAGTTGGAGGATATCGACCGAGCTACGCGGAACATAATGCTGCCAGATAAGATTCGCAAGCATATCCTCAAAGAAGGAACTGACGCCATCCCCGTGACCAACGACACCAAGATAAAATTCTTCTACAAAACCATAAAACCCGATGGAACGATTCTTGACGATAACAATGCTCAGTCTGATCCCCTGGAGATGCTTTTTGGCAAACAGTTTAAGCTGGAAGTATGGGAAGAATGTCTGAAAACCATGAGACTACATGAAATCGCCCGTTTCTCCGTGGACCGCGATCTCCTCAGCTCGTATCCCTTGGTGGCCAAATCGTTGCGGGACATTGCCAAAGGCAAGGCCCCCAACAGCTGCGGTCATGATCACGGGGATGGGGGCCAGCATCGCTGCTGCGGAATGCAGACGCTGATGGAGCAGGGACTGGGCTATCCCGATCTGGATGCGCTGATCAAGAAGCCGGAGGATCTCGATTTCGAATTCCAGATTGTCGACGCACAATCCCCTGGCTCATACGAAAAGGATCCTTGGGCGATGGATGTCGGTGAGAAAATGGAAAACGTCCCAAAATTGCACGAAGAAGGTAAAGGATTTTGTGTGGGCGCGCACTAATTATATTTTGATAAGTTATCATAAGTACATAGTATGTACCTATTGGGCCATTGGCTGTTGTTTTGCCGAAGCCTCCCTTGCGTACAACACTTGAATCGAAGTGTTGGGAGCCGAGTAGGTACAAGCACGGGCTGATCGTCGCGAATTTAAGAAGCCCTTTTTAGATCCATCCAGCGCGAACATTGGGAGGCGTCTTTGCACCATCCTTAATGACACCTCTGGCGCCGCTTCGCGAAGCGGGTCTAAAAAAGTGCTTTTTTAGATTTTCGCGACGATATAGTGTTATTTAATCTCGTGACGATGCAGTTTCTGTCGACTGCTGCGATCATGCGCTAATTTTTTCCTGTTTGTGCAAGTTATTAGGTTCATACTGGCAGGTCAACAGTAGTAGAATTTCATTCGAATGGATGTTTTATCGAATGGGCAATTAGGCATTATGTATTGCAGTACATTGAAAAACTTATTATATATTTTACGTACAGTACTCGCACAGCCCATGTTTTTGAATTTCTCTGTTATAGAGGCCAGGCGATTAGCGATCGGGCTTGTATATTAGTAATTACAACTATAACATTGTACAAAAGGCGCATGGACTGTGAATGAACATGTACATTGAACAAAATAAAACGTTTTGATTTAAAAAGTTTTTATACATTTCCTTTATTAGAGGGTTTTTAATCTTAATAGGTAATCACCTATATAAAAGGCAGAAGTATGTGGAGGCAGCAGATCGCTACTCAAAAGCATTAGGACTCTTGGAAGAATTGACCGGACACGAGAAGCCTCAGTCAGAAGAATGGATGAAACTCGATAAGATGATGATCCCCTTACTCCTAAACTACACGCAGTGTCAGTTGATTTTGGGCCATTACAATGAAGCCATCCAGCACACTACGACGGTGATTGAGAAGGATCCGGTGAATGTGAAAGCCTGGTACAGGAGAGCGAAGGCCCATGCCATGGCGTGGAATCCAAAAGAAGCTCGCGAGGATTTTGCCAAGGCAGCGCAACTGGACCCGGCATTGAAAAACGCCATAGATAAGGACTTGAGAGAATTGGACAACGTGCAGAAGATCCGTGATGTGGAAGACAAGGAGCGAATGAAGAAATTGTTTGGATAGTGTTCCGGCATAATTTTCGAGAAGCTGGAAACGGTGCATCTCTTTGATATCTACTCTAGTTATCAGTGCGTTTTCCACAAAAAGAAATGTTTAAGCATGTGCTTGTAATGGTTAAAGTTCTTAATTGCTGCTTCGTGTACTCCGTTGTTTACGGAATTCGTTGACACTTTAATTTCGATCCAACGTTGTGGCTTTTGTTCACAACAGCAACATAAATGCACTAGCGTTTAGTTACAATTAAAAAGTCAAGCACTATAAAGTAAAAACTCCTTCATTTTCTAATAGTCGCTGCTTCATGAGACTAGTAAGTACGAAAAGCTACCAGATACACAGGCTGATCGGAATGTGTAAGTTCCCCATTCCATTCTGATCACTATTTAGAAATCAAGTAACGCACGATTAAACTGTAGAAAATCCTAACACTAAAGGCCACCGGTGTTGTATCCACACAGGCACAATTCGAAGGCATAACCATTTTCTTTCATTCATCGGCAGGCACGTACAGTGAACGAAGTTCACCCTTTCGTCGCTGTTCATCCAGCATTTCTTTCGTTTTTTCTTCGATTTCCCGAATATCATCCATTGTCAGCCCATACCATTCATCCATCCAGCAAAACACTTGTCGATGAAAATTCAAAAACAGCTTACGCTCCGCCTGGATAAACATTTCTTTAGTTGCGATACGGTTCCATTACATAAGTCACTAAATTTCCTTGCAGACGAAAATAAAAAAAACTGAGCCGTTCATTACAAACATAACCTACAGCAATAAATTAAATAAACAGATGAAACTGCACGCGAGCGAATTAGGCGATGACGTAAGTACAACCTCGACTGCCATAAACCTGCATTACTGACTGACACTGTAGGAATTATACCCATAACGCCATGAAAATCGCCGGCTAGCGACATCACAACTAAAAGCTCCATTCAAATCAGAAAAGGCTCAAAATTGTTACTATTTCATTGATCCGTACTATTATACAAATTACTATGAATAAAATAAAAACCTTGAGGCATCTTACTCAGAGGTTACCTTGTGTGACCAGCTCTCCACTTTGGATTGTATTCCGAACCATTTGAACTCAATCGTAACCAGTTTATAACAGCACATTACCGGGTCAGCCGTATCCTACGAAATCACATTAAAAATGAGTGACAACAGAAGATCATCCTGTAAAATTAAATTACAGATAAGTGAAATTTATCTCCATGCGAAAGGTGTGTCTGCTCGTGTAAAAAATACTTACTTGCGTTATTAATGCCCCAGTAATTCAAATCGCAAACACGTCACAAGTAATATGCTTGAATGAAGACATACGGTACCGTTACTCTGCAACTTTCTAACCTTCCAGTTCCCGGTAAGCGGCCCTCTCTGAGCTTTCTCGCATCGAAATTTACTGGGATCCCATTCTGCTTTATATTCCTGATAAAAAGTCAACATTAGTGCATTGTGGAAGAAATGTGTTTTTTCTCGCACTGTAGTAATAAAATGGAAATTGTCAATGCCGTCAGCACCTTGGGATCAACATAGTCATTAGCGATGTCAATGTAGACCACTTCCCGTTTTGCTAGCTTTTCGGGTGGAAGATTGTGGACCTATCACGAAGAGACACAAAAATTAGCATACCAATGAATAATTAATTTCTACACAAGCGGAAAAACGCCTACGTATTCTAATCGTGCTGCGTAGAACTTAATCTGATGGTGTGATGTGTCTGTACCAATACATCAGTTGCAATCATTTTTGTAATGTACCGTAATGTATAAAAAAGCTAGTATCGCATAAAAAGTATGATAAAATGTCCGTACATGTCATATTTAAGAACTTAACTACAAATTTTTATAGAATTAATTCACTAATTTATTACCAGAGTCTGTTAACAAGGCTACACAATCAAAACTCGCAGAAGTATACTCTGTACTTTACATACAAAACCGAAATGCGACTGACTGAATTGCAGATCTTACATTTTCTGACGTTCCGCGATCGGCTAAATGCAGAGATTCAATCGTAAGCCAAAATTTATCTTTCATATACTGGGGATTCTGAAAAACGGAAGAAGTGTACATAATTAGTCTGTTAAACAAAGCGGAGCACAAAGATTCGTTCACATACCGAATACTTCGTGCGACAATAAGGATAAGCATTCCTGAAAATTAAAAAAATTGTTCGTGCCGGTACCGCAACATTTACGAATTGTACTGCACCATTGATTGATCGGTTTCCTATACAACCTGTTACGTATGCTAACCAACGTCAGGTATAGTAAAAAAATATCTGCGGTATGCGGGTACCATTGGGAATTGGCATAACAATATCCCACTCGTATACAAGTACAACGTGAGTACAAAGGTTCATATCGTAAAAGTACATACCATGCTTTTTCATGAAATTCAAGAGATCCTTTCGGAGCAATGAATCTGAGCCATGCAGGAACTTTACTGCACAAAAAAACGCACAGAGGAAAATGAGCTGCTTGGTATTCATGGCATGACGATCTGACGGGAACGAACCTTTTCATGTGATAGACTTTGTGAGTGAACTGGCCGGAAGTCGGTTGGCCTTCCAGCAGATTAACACCGTCGTACTTTTCATTGGTGACAATTTCCACTCCTTCGCCTCCACCGGTTTCCCTTTTCGATGCCTGATCAACGGAGTACAGCTGGGCGATTTGGTACTGAAATTAACAGGATCCTTTTAGTACTTACTCTAATCATGCTTCCTATGCCGTTTCATGCACCTTGCTATATGCTTCAGTTACAAAACTTTGTAGCTACAACGCAAACGAGACGATAACTACATACAGATATAACAAAAAGGCATTTATTCAACGATATATGCAGAAGAAATCGAGAAAAAAATGCAAGATACAAAACAAAATACTGTCAAATTAATAACTAAATTCATTACTGAACAAAGCAGTCAAATATCAACCGCAGACTGCACTTGGGGATGAAAACAAAACCAATACGATACGAAAATTACCAAGAAATGGAAAAGTTACGTAAAAGTGTCACAGTCGTTGCGCGTGACTTGCCTAATATAATATTTGCCGTACTCTTCCATATGCAAATTTATGGTTCTAGTAAAATACGTTTTCGCATGACGTACAGAACTGCGGGATACGTTATACGCAAACAATTAACATTCATTATTTTTTTATTACTGCGAACAAGACAACAACCGTACCTCCTCCACTGACATAGGCAGAATTATTCGACTGCAACGCAAAAGAAGCGCATCAAAATGTGGCAGTCATAAATTCGTAATGATTGTTACCTATGCCAAAATTTATTGCACGCCACAAACCGATAAATCTTAGCAGCAGAGTATAACGGAAATGGGATAGATATAGTATATAGTACTGCGTTATACTGCTTCGTTATACGGTGAAATGAAAATTCGTTCCAACACCGCTCCGTTGTGTCAATGGCAATTGACAAAATTTGATTAACTTAAAACTACAATAAAAATCATAACAATTGCAAACGAATAACAGCAAACAGGCAATGGATACTTACTACTCTTTGATAAGCATTTTCTGCCAATCTGTTGCGCATTAATAGTATACGTATTATCAGAATCGATCCAATCCAGAGCACGATTTCCGCGGGAAGACACCAACATCGGAATATGTCAGCTCAACGCGGTGATGACTCCACAAGTGAGTAGTGAGTCTAGTGACAATAGTCGTCCCAAACGTGTACAGAGTTTAACAAACAAGTATCCCGGTTTATATTGACGCGAAAAACCGTTAGTCAGTGATTCTTCACACTCAGTTATTACTCATATTGAAAGAATATCGGGAGTGTCAAATTGAAAATGTGAAAATGTGGAAGACAATGCCGAAGACTGGGGCAGTGCAAACACAACTGAGTAGATTAGAATACGATACAGCGGTTACACTCCGATGGGCCGCTTATCTCCGGTACTGCATGCAGCATGCTGACGCCAGAATAAGCATACTCCGATAGCGATAGCAACAAAAACCGTTGGAGAAGCTCTACGCAGTAGAAGGCATAAAAGTGTGTTCGAGGTTCGAACCAGAAAGGCTAAAGAGTGTTCGTGGGAATTTTAAAGTGGCGCGCTGTAAACTTGATTTCCAACTGCAGACCAAGTGCGAACTGTCTCACTATCTGGCAGACAGTCAGTCGGCATTTCAAATGATGTGACTCATTTCCGGACAGGAAGTTAGAGGCGAAGGCTTATAGTCGGGGAAATTAGAATTGCGGACCAAATTTGTATCAGCTTTGTTAGAAATTTTTGCTTAAAAATTATAGATAAAAAGCGGCACAATATCATACGAGATAAAGGAAGGACTGGGAAAAGTCGCAGTCATAAATCTCATGCAAGTATTGCATTTACGGTTTTACCTCTCGGCCAACAGTACCCCCTGGGCTCGCTAGTGTTACTGTATTCGCTCGCACATCTTGAACCACAGAGTGTGTACGGAAAAACACGCATTCAATACACACTCTAACCGGGCAAAATGCACGACTACGAAATATTGCTCATTTGGTTTCAGATGAACAGTTCTTCTTGTGAATTTATCCAATAAATCAAGACTTTTCATTTAAATGACAGTTCACTCTGGAAAAAAGGTTCTGTAGCTGAAAGCTCAGATTGTCTGTGGTTCATCGCCATCAAGAATATTGACGCTGAACGTACCCCTCCCTCCAGGGGCACCAAAAACCACAACAAATCAGTTTGTAACTCGTGCTTACGGCAAAGCTGTATGTTAATGGCTGCTTTCGAGCATAAACATGGTTAAAATTCTTAGAGCTCTAACTTTTTAATATTCAAGAAGTTCTGCAGAAAAGTTTAAAATCATCGCAAATTGAATATTGAATCGTTTTTCGTTCAAGATGTGAGTGTGTACCACAAACGCTTTGCACCGAATGCACTTTGTGTCTCTTGTCTCCTATGCATAACGCCTTTGTGACTGCTTCCCGGGTGTCTGACGTCTACTCGTGTTAGCAGTTTTATTTCAGTATTTTGGTTTTTTAATTTTTTCGCTTTACATTTTATTACAACAACTTGTAACTTTTTTAGAATTTTATCCGTCTGTTGCCTTGCCGTTTGTTTATTAACTTCGGCAGTTTTAGTAGCCTTTCTTTATCTGCACATTTAGGAGAGAAAGCTGTTTTGAGTACAAATAGGTTAATTTGTCAGGAAAAGACGACGAGTGTAACGGCAATCTAAACATGGAAAAGGACAAAATCCTTAGCGCTTATTACTCATACTCCGCCAGTGATCCTTTGCAGCCCGAAGACATCGACGGGAGTCTTCTCACGCACCTGATTGTCGGATGGTCGACGATAGATTCTACGGGACACCTGACATTTTCTTCAGACTACGATGACGGTTTCAGGCGCTGCGTGCTGCTGCGACAGAAGTTCCCGCATCTCAAAGTGATGTTGACGTGTGGCGGAGGTGGACCGGAATTTTCCAATGCCGCGCACAATCCAGTCTTGCGGGCTATGTTTATCCGCTCCGCGCTAGACGTTCTCGACCGATTTGGATTTGATGGTCTGGATATTGACTGGGAATTCCCTGTCTGGAGAAGTCGATCGTATGATCGACAGAGTTTTATCGAGTGGCTGCGGGATATTCGAGTGGCGTTTGATGCGCATAAATCTCCTTTATTGCTGACAATTGCAGGTATGAAGAATGTTTTAACGTCACTTGTCATCTCGCGTCGACACTCTGCATGCAAATAATCTACGGTAATCGGTTCGAAAAAGCGGCAACATCTTAGCAATAAATTTAGGGCTATATTATTGCTGCGAGTAAGCCAGAACATTATACAGATTACCTGCACTTTTATGCATTTGAAATTTTGAACGATTGACAAAAATGCCTATTTTTAGCTGCGTCCCCAAAGTTAATTATTGATCCTGCCTACGACATTCCGGCTATTTCTTCTTGTGTTGATTTCGTGAATCTGATGTGCTATGATTTCAACTTGTTCACCTACTACAATATCTGGGCCAGCCACAATGCTCCGCTTTACAAACGCCCGGAACAAGCGGGCTTTTTTTCCACAATGAACACGGCATGGGCAGCAGAGTACTGGGTGGAGAAGGGACTTGCCAGGGAAAAATTAGCTGTTGGTGTTCCTACCTACGCTCGCAGGTAGCCGGTGCAGTCATCTTAATGGATAACCAAAACAAATCATTTGTTTAATTGTTTACGCCGACTATACGTGCTTTTAGTAGAACTGCAGCACGCTGCACTCATCCTGGTTATATAAGATAATCATATACATAGTAACATACACAAAATATTTATATTATTCAGAGGCTGCACGGAAATTAACTAAATAGAGCTACTAAAACTCCTTTACTTCGGTATTTCGTTGATTTAAGCCAAATTGTTTTGTAAGTATGCGTACTATAAATTTGTGTTTACAGCTGGAAGCTGCTTTTCCCCTGCTGGCACAGCTACAACGCGGTCTGCACCGGTCCGGGTGTGGATAACGGATTTCTGACTTATCCGAAAGCCGTGGACATCCTAACTAACGGAGGGACAAGGATTTTTGACCAGAACGCTTGTGTTCCTTACATGTACCGAGGAAGGCAGTGGATTTCGTATGAAGACGAGGAAAGCATCCAGTTGAAAGCGCAGTGGATACGAAAGCATCAATTTGGCGGTGCTATGGTGTTCTCCTTGAATCAAGATGACTTTAAGGGAGTCTTTTCATCGTCGGGAGAGCCGTTTCCGCTTACCAGAATATTGTCTTCTATCGTGAAAAAATGAAATTTACTTGACTGTTATTGTGTAATTTTTTTATTGTTTTTATACTTTCCTGTAACACGAGTTTGTTCCCTGTTGCAAACTGAATTGACGATTTCGGGACTAGGTTCGAAAGTATCTGTATTCTGTACATTCCAGGAAGTGTTGGTTTTTGCATTTCATGGAATTGTTTTAAAGCATATGTCGCCGAAATTTTCCCTAAAGAATTTGAATCTTTATCTAACGAGTAGACTGATTGACTGGTGCAAATTGTAATGCATAGAACCAGAAAATCAGTTGTAAAACTCATCAGCAATTTTTGTTAGATAAAAGATCTATGCTTTATCGCTAAGCTAATTTTTATCAGTTGTAAAACTCATAAACTATTTTTTGCTAGACGAATCATAAATGTTCCTTATTTTCTCGCTAATGGGACATCTCCATTCACCAAAAATATTTGCCTGCGGCAACCGCCCATGGTTTGCAATTAGTGCTTGACTGCTTTGGTATTAGACCATTGGCTAACTTCAGCAACAAACGTGCTGCTGGGCAAAATACCTTCAGCCAACACCTTCAGTCAATAAGTATCAATTTCCCCATTCAAGTGCCACGTTAAAATACTTCGTTACTAGCCTGTTTTTTGGCATCTTATACCGCTTTACATTGATTTTTGATTATCATGAAGCCTCTCCCAGTGAAAGTTCAAGACTTAAGCCGCACAAAACGTTGCGGAGTCGTTGTTTCCAGCTACAACGATTTGCTAAACAAGGGGCGCGAAAAACTCGCCATCCCAAAGAAAATTCACATTCGTCTGTGTTTGGAATCAGATGGAACTGACATTTCCGACGACACATTTTTATCCCGTCTGGCACCGAATTCCGTAATCATTGTACTGCGCCCTGGCGAATGCTGGATGGGCTACTGGAGTTATCTTTTGAACGCCTTCGAAGAAGCAAAGAAAATCCATCCATTACACCAAGCCAAGGAGCGTATTGAACAAGTCCTTCATTTGACCACGGATAATGCGAAATTATCCACGATCGCCACATTCTTATCCGGTCTTAGCAATAAGCGCCAGGCGGACAACCGCGCAGATGATCCCGACTGGTTCGAAGATCTCCCGCCGACCGCCAAATCCAAGGAATGCGTGATGAAAAACGGGGCGAGGAGTCGTGTGCGCAGTTATTTCTATACAGCGAAAAAGTGCGTTCAGGGCGCTGTTACCAAGCTGAATTATGAGAAATATTTTTCCGCAATTTTCGATGAATTTTCCCGGAAGTTGGTGAAGAATGACTATTATGGGGGATATTTTGGGCGGACAGTGTCCGAAGAATTGCGTTTGTGCGATGCAGAGGGATGGTTTAATTGTGAGGGACCGTTTGACGCGGATTTCTGTCCCCAAACGCATCTGATTAATCCGTTTGACAATAAGGAAAGCCGGCTCGTGTTTTCCACCTGGAATCTGGATCATCAGGCGGAGAAATCTAGGACCGTCGTTCCTGGGCTGATTCAATCGGCCATAAATGTGCCGAAATGTCATCGCCTGAATGTCGACTATTTCTACTCTCTGCTTTTCACCAAAGTAAATTTCCATGATCATGAATAGAAGTATCATTGAAAGTATCTTATACGTAACATTCAGAGAAATGATGCTACATATTGAAACAATTTCGATAGAGTTTGTTAAATAATAGCCTGCATTCCGACAATAACAGGAACTACTCTGTACGGCTGGAAAACGAAAACATACTATATAATTATAAGTGCTAGCGCCACTACGTAAGTCATAGGAAAAATGAATATAAAATTTATATACCTGTGAGCGCGAACAGTACGTGGCACTAGCTACGAATAATTTCACCTGGATTTTAAATCTAATCAATTAAAATGCGATGCATTTGTCAGCAGCTGTGTGTTCATTTGCAGATCAATTTACGCTTGGTGCACATAGCGTGCCACAAGAAATGTGAACACGGTTCCAAAAAACTGGTGGACGAAATGTTCTTTATCCGTACCGGAAACGCCAAACTCACAAAACGCGGCGCCACGTGCAAGAAAGACCAATGTGCCGAAAAACTGTCGAATGTTTGTGCTGATCGAGTGACCACTCGGAGAAGATGCAGTAAAGACAACGGGGCGTAACGACGAAAGGTCAGTTTTGCGGAATCACTCGTAAAATCAAATTTAGATGCATTATCCGTATGGAAAGCTTTGTTTGCCGGAAATTTTTTGCTGGTCCAAGCATTTGGTAGTTGAAGCGTACGTTTAATTAAACACTTTACTGAGCCTCCCTTCTTTTGCTGTTTATTTTTAGATTTACATCATCGTCAGCATTTCGCTCTGTTAAAGACTTATCTCGATCAAGTCGCATGTCTTCCAGATCAATTACGAGTAAATACTTTTCATCGGCTGGCAGTTCATGGTTTACATAATTTGTAATACAAATAATTATGATGCGCGTTTGCCAGTAAAACTTTATGATGTATGTTCCAGTGCTTAAAACTCGCTCTTCGGTGTATTGTATTATATATTTTACATTTAATATATTTATTACGTAGGTGTGTTCCGGTAATCATGCATAATAAACTATGCACGTGTGCACTAAATGATATTTTATTGCCTCCAAACGGTGCATTTTCTGACGTAGTACTTGCAGAACAAAACACACATCC
The DNA here is from genome assembly GCF_019649055.1 of Paramacrobiotus metropolitanus. Classification (NCBI taxonomy): domain Eukaryota; kingdom Metazoa; phylum Tardigrada; class Eutardigrada; order Parachela; family Macrobiotidae; genus Paramacrobiotus; species Paramacrobiotus metropolitanus. The sequence goes on along the minus strand of NW_026570253.1, from coordinate 889,686 downwards.
ACCTTCCCGTGCAATTGTTAATACTTTTATCCGCAACTAGTCATGCATTTATATTGTGTGCTCTAATTAATCGCTGTACACAAAATCAAGTTGTACTCTAATGCATGAATCACGCTGCTTTCACTCTCAGCCTTAGGCAGGTGCACCTTATACCGTTCCCTGATTGCGAATAAATGACGCGAAATATGTATCGGTAAACTTGATGAAACCCACCGGCAGACAATACGTATACAAACAGCAAAAGATGGAAGATCTGTGTAGTTATCTGAAATTTGTTTCGTTCCTCTTCACAAAGCGTTTTCAACTTATTCTTGTTTGCAGGAAAACGTTTTCCCACGTTTTAATTTTATATAATAATATTGTTTCCCAGCTTTTTGTTATCAAATTGGTATGCAAGATGTACATAAAGCTTGAGTCGTGATGTACATGTGTAAGATCGGTGGCCCACATGTAAACGAACCGGCGTGGAATACGTACCAGCATCTGGCTAACGTTTACCGGAAGAAACGTAATTTGATATGGACATGCGGTGTTTTCAATGCTCTATCGCCTCACACGATTGTCTGGAATGAATCGACGCTAACTGTGGACGGTGGCATCATATTACGCTCTAGTTAAAGGTAAGTATGTCAAAGTTCCTAGTAAACGTCATTCACGCCAGTGTTAACTCAAAGTCCACTTCCACGCTGATGCATATATGTTCTTTGGATCAGCTCGTGGTCATTTCCGGGACTTGAACGCCTTGCTGTGTGATTGCTATCCGTAGTGTAATTGATCATGATAAGGCGCGATGTTTACACTAGTTGTTTGATAGAAATGACTGAACCTTTTTTTACGGTGTTATAAAAATGTTAAATTTTACTGCAGCAAAACGGTAGCTCTTTACTCTGGAAAGAGTAAAACGCATTCGTTATCCGATTTGACCATTGGAGAAAACATTGGGGTACATGCTTTGGCGATGGAGCTACGTTTTGGAGCCTTGTTTTGTTTCATTGTGTTCTTCCACTCGAATACACGCAGTAAGCGAACGTCTCTGCAAATTTGTAGCGCAAAAGTTAGCATAGAGCGGCTCTGAAGTAACTGCTACTGATTTTTCAAATATTTTTCATAATCTTTTTAATTTTTACTTATAGAGCTTTTTACGAAGTTATTTATAATTATGGAATACGTAATAGTTGAAGGCATACAAAGCAGATTCTTGACGGTACTTCTGACATAACTAAAATGCTTCCAAATTTATTTAGTAAGGGAGGCAGCGGCTTCACAATTCCAGGAACCGGATCTGCCTTTTCCGCAGTTTCAGTGTTTTTTCACTTCATGGAGCCGATACCGCGACGCCTGGGCGTTTTTACCATCAAACGTGGACCCCTTCCTGTGCACCACCATCGTTTATGCCTTTGTACAAATTCTCGATGACCGCATAGCGTATTATGATTGGAAGGACGAAGGTGAATGAACTTTGTCAGTTGTGCACCTCATTAGACTCAGTGCTAATCATCACGAGACCTTCCAGTATATTTTGTACTTCAACATTTTCATTGTCTTTTTAGAAAATTTGCTCGATCTGGTAGAACTGAAAAAAATCAATCCGAAACTACGAATTCATTTGAGCGTGGGAGGATGGACCTTGAGCTATCAGTTCAAACCGATGGCCAGAAGCCCGGAAAGCCGGCAGACCTTTATTAATTCCAGTATTGCCATGATGCGTGCCCTGGATTTGGACGGGATCGATGTTGACTGGGAATATCCTGAAGCGGAAGACCTGCAGGTTTATATGGCCTTGCTGCAGGTAATGCAATTGTCAAAAAAGAGACTAGAAAAATCTTGATGATCAGGAAGCATTGCGCTGACTGCAGTTACTAGCGAATACATACTAGCGATAAAATTAAAATGTTATTTCTTTTATCTTTAAAAGTTAATCAGTGTTTCATAAATCAGTATATAAACTTCAAGAGAAAAAGTGCATCGTGTAGACCTTTTAATTAAAGCTGACCGGCAAGCACTTATGCGTAACCGGCATATTTTTTAAAAATTTCGCTATTATTGCGTTTTGAAGATGCTTTTCTTATTGCAGGAGATGCGGGCAGCATTTAATCAGGACGCGGTGAAAACTGGAAAGCGTCGACTAGCGCTGACAGTGGATGTAGGCATCTCCTTTCGCAATTCGCATAGTGCCGTCCCAGATTTTTAATGGGATTAAGAGACATAATGCGACGCCGTGTTTTTATGCAGGTTGGTGCGTTAATGCACGGTGGTTACGATGTTCCCGCAATGAACAGGTAAACGCAGTTCATGTACGTTACTGCTTAAAATGCACAAGGTCACACGCAGGATGCGTCTGTTATTTGTGTAGATATAGGTTAATATTGGATCGTAGAAATCGATAATGTATGGTGGCACTGGTGTCACGCAAGTAATTTTAATGCTTGCTGCAGCCAGGAGAAAGTGCTACCCACTATAGTTTTCAGGTAATTGTAGAAAACTCGAGTCGCTTATGTGTTTTGCTCACTTTACGCTTACCACATGACTGTCATTTCGAAAAGCTGCGTAATTGGGACTGACTACCATTTTTGTCCAAGGAGCATGATGTTCAGAGTACTTTTGTGATCCGTAATACGAAGTAGGTTCGGTACAAACAAATATCTACAGCTCTGTAGTGCCATAATTACCTCTGTATCACTCTTTTCCGCAAAACAAGTGGGTAATAATAATAATTGATTTCAGTTTAAATATACACAGCACAGACCATTATCTTTATTAATACGCCAATTTTAGGATTTTGTCATTTTTAGCATTGTTGACTTGGTGAATATCATGGCCTACGACTACCACGGATCCTGGGAGCAACAGACCGGTCACAATGCACCCATGTATAAGAGATCCACCGAAGTAGATTACCAAGCGAAATTAAATGTGGTAAGAAGGTGCATTCGAGTTGTCGAGGTTTTAAAAATTATTTATCCTCAAACGACAGTAGTTTTTACACTTTAACCAGTTAAAAAGCGGTAGTAATAATATCGCCATGTACCACACTTTTGCTGCATTTTGTACAGCCTCTAAAATACGGTAGGTGATCTATGGACTTCTACCGGATTTGACCGTGAAAAGCGGTAAATTTCTATCTCTTGCTTGGTTTGATAACAAAACATGCAAAGCAGAATGCAATTGTTCAGTGCGCATGCTCCCAGCGCTCACACATGAAAAGAGTATATGTTGTACAATTTCTACAACAATTATAATTATTGCGTTGCTTTACGTATATGCTCTAATGCATCAGATGTTCGGACACTTTTTCTGTTTATAAGTGTTTGAGAGAAACCGGACAAATTTGATAGATGTTTAAGCTTACACAACTTTTAGGAATATTCAGCCAATTTATGGAAAGATGCCGGCATATCGAAATCCAAACTCGCCATCGGAATACCCACATACGGACGCTCGTGGATTTTAGCCAACACCTCCAACCACGGCTTCAACGCTCCGACCCGCGGTCCCGGCCCCAAAGGCCCATTCACCAAGGAGCTCGGTAGTCTGTCGTATTTCGAAATATGCGGACGACTGAAAGACAAAAGCCTCACCATCCAGACCAACAAAGAATGCCGCTGCTCCTACGCGTACGGCACCGATGACCTGTGGGTTAGTTTCGACAATGTGGGCAGTGTGACGGAGAAGGCCAACTGGCTTAAGCGCAACGGCTACAATGGGGTATTGGTGTGGGAACTGGGACTGGATGACTGGAAGGGCGAGTGCGGTGGGAGGCCGATGACGTTGTTCACGACGATCTACGAAATATTTTACGGACGACTGCCGCCTCCACGACCGCCTACCACTACGGCCAAACCGGGCACCTATGTCCCACCGACCACGCCCCGACCGACGCGCATCCCGGTGGCCGTTATTTCCAAAACGAAATGTGATGATGCGTTCTGTTCCTACCGACCAGCCGGTAATTTTCATGAGATCGCGCGTATTCCAGTCAACTGCTTTGTGTCTCAAGAAAACTGAGATAGTAAATACAGTAATAGTATTTTGAGTATAGCGAAAATCGCGATATTAGCTGTAGTGTGATTAGTAGCAATAATGAAAATGCGATTACATGTAACTCATGACTAGTAAGGTCAATAACGTACCGTACAGCGGATTGCTGCGTTTGATGTCAACGTATCCGTACAGCAAATCACAAAGCAGTGCCTGCCCAACATAAATTAATTTTCACTTAGTAAATGTACCGTTTAGGTGACTATCCGACTGGTCCGTGCAACGAAGCCTACTGCACGTGTGTGGGCGGAATCTCGTATTCCCGCTCCTGTCCGCCCAGTGTATTTTACGATCCGGTAAACAAAGTGTGCAGTTGGCCGTCCATGATCCCGGGATGCGCCGCTGTTGATGAGCATAAAGCGGAATTAACCAAACAGGAACTGAAAACCTGTATGGACACCGGCAATTGTAACTGTGATGCTGTATTCTGTTCGCGCCACGGACTGGGGGATTTCGCACTGGGCCCGTGTCAGGAGAGTTTCTGCGCCTGCGCAGCGGGAGGGGTGCCCTATACGAAGCACTGTCCCGATCCCCTGGTGTTCGATCCGAGGCTGTCGGTTTGCAACTGGAAGGCGAGCACATCCACCTGCTGAGCGGGTAGACTTGGACAAAATTAATGTGATGCGTCAGGCTTGATGACCAGTCGTTGGTTGTTGCGGATTTGCGGCAACAGAGTGTTTCCGTCAGTATTATGTTGTTATTTGTTTTCTGAAAATTCTTCCCTGTTTAAAAGCTGTGCAATGTGCAGTATGCGTACAAATTATTTCTGGAAGACAATGATCATGCATTATTCATGCTTACCATGGCATAGTTTGCGATTGTTGGATTACATACAAGGTATTCATCGTCAAATCAAATATCGCCAAAATCGTCGGCGCAGAATGCATAAAAAAATCATAAAAATCACTCCAAAATCATTCAAAAAAAGCATAAGAAACCATAAAAATTATTCCTTGCAAAAATGCCGCTCATCAAGCTCTACTCACATGAAGAAAATTACAACCAACTTTCTGACCATTGTGCAAAATCAACACATTTACTGCAGTCAGAATAATCACCACCCATACGTTTTTCATCTTCACGGTATCATTGAGAGGAGTGGACAGTGATCCGCGATATATCGTTCAGTTCCGAGCAGAAAAACCTTCTGTAAGTCACAAGCGTTTCCCATGATAGACAGCCGCGGGAATTCGCTCTCCACTGCACAAAAAGTTTGCAAAATTTACATTTACGCCATATGCAGACCAGTGCACTGACGAAACCTTTTACCGTGATTATTTATACACAGTAACAGTGAATAAAAACGAAAAAAGTAATGCTCGCTCTCCAGCGCTCAATAAATACTACCATACTGTAGATGAGTATGACCATGGACTGCCGACCGCAATGTAAAGCTGTAGAAGTACTCTGTATTTGGGACAATATGACCTCGGCACGCAATAGGAGCGGACACGTACAACTGTAACATTCTAAGTAAATTTTTGTATTTTTTTCACTTTGCTGATAGCAAAATAACCGTAGCTGAAGCCAGAATCCGTGCCCTGTGTAGTATAAATGGCGGTGCTAGAAAGGAACAACCACGTATACGTAATTCAACAACGTTTGGGGATGGTAAAGATACCATTCATGATTCAATTAATTTTATATGTGCCACATTTACTTTTCACTTGCGGATTTAATAACCAATTGACCGCGTGTGACCACAAATGGCCAGCGGCAAATAATTGTACAATATACAGCAAGAAACACAATAATTATCGGAAATTCTTAACCATACACCGACACCGTTACAAACAGTAGTCGGCAACGCGAGAGCGCAGCTGCACATCACGCGTGGCGAACTAGCAACTCGCTGCTTTAAGTTGGCACATGTACGCTGCATTCTGATATCCACGATGTCCAGTATGCCCGGCATCTGGCAACTGGTGCTATTATACATCTCCGGTGTGCATGTAAGCGGTGTGTTCGGGAATACATTTGACCTGTACCAGATCATCAAGTGTGAAAATCCCCAGTTTGACCCGAAAATTATCGGCTGGTTCTACGGGTGTTACTGTGGGCCGGGAGGAGCGGGGACACCTGTTGATCCCATTGACAAATGCTGCCAACAGCACGACCAGTGCTATCAGCAGATGGAGTCGTCCGACGGATGCGGAATGTACTGGCCACTGCTGTCCAGTGTCAGCTACAGTTGCGCCAGCCAGAAAGCTATATGCCGTAAGTGCGCAGTTACTCTCTTTAATTTTAGTGTTTTTACATTAATCATATTTCGGCTGAGTGTCACGTACAGAGAATTTGGGGCTGATCAGGAGCTATTTAAAGGTGGTCGATTTAAATGTTACTGCATAATAGAAACATCAGATATTATTTTCGTACTTGTTTTGTGTACGAGTTTTGTGAACAGTTTCCACTTTCCAGTTTTTTATAATATACTAGTAGTAGTAACTGAACAACACTATTTCCACTCAAATTGTGGGAACCGAAGGCAGCAAAAAAGATTTGATTATCGTTTGTATTACTTTAATTTTTTTGTAAACAGACTACAGGTATTGCAACTTTTTTCTACTGCTGCAATTTGCAGTACTGCATTGCAAAAGACCTCAAATTCGCTAAGCAAGATACATACTAATAATTATTATAGTTAGGGTAGGTCAATCAGTGACAGTCACGATTTGGGCTTAATCGGAAAATCGTGTACCTCGACTGCATTACTACTATCTATGTCGTCAGTATTGCTTAGTGTACTAATAATAATATTAGTAGTGTATCGTTCACATTATAAAATCAACCAATTGGTACACAACAATACTTATTCTGACCAAGATGCTGACATATCTTCACTTCTAAGAATGAAACAATAAACGTTCATTTCCACTTTTGCAGAGGACAGCCAACCGTGCAAACACGCCCAATGCCAATGTGATACGCAACTGGCACACTGTCTCAACGGAATCACCACACCGTCCAAACGGGCCCAATGCAAAGATTACTTCCGATCTCAGAAACCAGGACTAAGTTGGCTAACACATTAGCATTCAACTGCAGCACATAATCAAAGCTTAAAACTTTTCCATTACAAAAGCTAACAAAGGCATGGTGTTTCATGATGTAATAGTTTCTCTATTTGTTTCCTCTTGCAATACATCAGTTTTATCCTCCTCCTCGGCGGTCGGCGTATCCGCTTGTCCGTTGACAGTAAAACCTTTCCTTCGAGGCACGCAGGCGTCCAGAGCTTGTTCCCACGAATTTGTTTCATTGAATCGCATGAGAATTTCGTACACCTGATTCAGCGTCAGAATGGTGTTTCCGTGTGATGCCGAACGCTTCATATGCTCAGCAATGGGAAGACGCACCGACTGGCAGTTGAGCGCCTGGGCCCGCGACAAACTGACTTGTCGTTTCGGCGTCCCGTCCACCAGGCCCCCGATGACGTACACTTTGCTGGGATCGATACGCTCCAAGATATTGGGGGAATCGGGCGACATGTAGACTAATTCCTCTTTTTGGAATACTTTCTCCAATGGGTCCTCAAAGACTTTTATCTGCGCAGCGGCAAAACAAGTGTGAAAAACCATTGTGAGCTATGTGTACAATTAGCCAACCGTTATGTGCTACCGAAGCTGACGATGCATACGACATGCTAATTGTTCTAAAAATTTGTTACGTTTTCGGGGGGCAAATTTCATGAGCGGCAATAACATATAACGGTCATCAAAAATTAAAATCTCTAAAAAAGATCCAAAACCATTACACAGGTCACAGAATCATCAAAACGAACAAAAGCAATTACACAGAGCGACGATACATGACCAAAATTAGCAAAGCATTAACAGGGAACAATTGTGCGTATTAAGCAACCAACAGAAGCAGCCTGGAGGCTGGAGCAGGCGTAAGTGTGGTTCAGGTGCACAAATTCACAGATAAAAAATCGCAAAACATAATTTTCTCGGATAACTCAACGACATTATCTGGTGAATTCTACGAATTGCAAAACAATTTTTTTAATTATTATGAAAACGATTAACGATTATAAGGAAGTAAAAATCAGACATAAATCCAAACAGAAATCATAAAGTACGAAAACGAATGCAGGCGCCGCGGAGAAAACACTTACCTTGTAATTATCAAATCCAGGACAACGTTTAACCACCTCCTCATGCAGCTTCGTCCCCTGTTTCAGGCTGGTTAAATGCATACAGAAGGGCTTCTCCACTTTCTTATTGGACGAATACATGTAGCAAATCTGGCTGGCCAGCTGGCCGATTTCTTTGGGCGACATGAGCTCTTCGAAGCTCATGTCGACGCACAGCCGCACTCCCTCCGTCAACGCCTTGGTCAACTTATCCCGCGCCATCCGTCGTTCCACGCGCCGCGATACATAGGGATGCTCAGGGGTAGAGGCGGCCTGCATGCGTTTTCGGCTGGCCAGTAATTTCTCTTTGCGCCGCAGCTTCTCGTTGGCACGGTTGATTTTGCAGCGTTCCGTTCGTTTCTGGAAACGGAGTTCTTTTTTCAGAGCAGTTTTCGATTTCGTTTGGACGGGAAGGATGGCGGAGTCCGGTTGGTTACTGTTCATTTCGGGGAAGGCATCAGATAACAGTTGATCACTGGAAGGATGTAGAGGATCGCCGAAGGTTCGGAAAGGTTCCTGGTCGACTTCGGCAGGGTCCGCCATGCTGTTTTCAGTCTGTCCACAAGTATACACAATCGGCCAGAGTATTCCGTCAATTCCCTGAATTAATATTACTATTTCTGATTCAAAAATCACTTAAAATAGCAAAAATCGATAAAGGTAGCGATTCAAAATGTTTAAAATATGTAATAACACAAATCAACACATTGTAAAATATAAATCTCATCTCTAAAAAATTGCAACCAGCTGCGACAGCTAGTAGGTGTACAGACATATGCCCAGTGCACTACATCATCATTGCGCAATAAATTTTTTGAGGCTGAAAGCATTCACTGAAGCCAGCACTAACGCAGCCCACACCACAATAATACTCGATGTCGGTCGATACGCGTACTCGATAGCGATTCGCATTATTATGCTGCTAGACGTAATAAATAAACAACTCTACTATTATTGTTCATTTAATCGCTTGCCATGTTTGATAACAAATACACCAAATAATTTTTTGTTCTACAATATCTGTTGTAGCGGTCTGAGTAGCAGCACAGTCAAATCAGCAGCATGTGGGCCACCATTGGTGCTGCTAAACAGAAGGGGCTGGAGCTGCTGCTTCTGCCACAAACTGTCAAAAGATTCGTTTCGGCAGCGGCAAAAGTAACAGCAGTGCAATTCTTAGCTGCGATATACCACCACAGCCATCATTTTCCCATTTTTTGACTTAAGCTTACTGCTGAATATTTATTTTTTGTGAAGTTCATCTTTCTTTTCTCAAATACAAATAGAAAAAAAACATGAGTTCCAAAGCAAATTTCATTGTTGTAGTGAGCATAGTGTGCTCGCACGAAAAGCGCCGCAGGTAGTCAAGAACTTATCTCAGTATTTCAACCAAAACACAAGAACAGATAAAGCAGTTTTATTCGAGTAGTTAGTATCGTGCGCTGGATTCGCTAAACTATTCTTTTCCTGTCAAAACTTTGAGCTCAAAAGACGTTGCTAGCAAGTTCAAAAGACGTTGCTTAATTTTTTGAAACAAATAGTTTTTTACAGTTTTAATTTTTAAACACGTGACACGTGACTAAAAACTAAAACTGTAAAAAGCCATTTGTCTTAAAAAAAATTGAGATTATAGTAGTCAGCAACTATTTGATCCTAAGATCAAACTAAAAATGAGCCGATCTGAAATCAAATCAACTACGATTTGATCTGGAGATCAAATCAACAACTGAAATTTTGACTTGTGACGAAATCTGTTACTTCTCGATAAAGATTAACTAAACACACAGCACAAACAGCCTACTGCAGTGTTTTGAAAAAACCATCAATGCGATCATCATCTTTTGCTTCATATGTTATGCCTATGTGTACCTCAATACTCTGAATCTGTGTTTCAAAATCGGTTAGCATGCCACTGCGAGCGAGCGATTGCTGCATTAGAGTGAAAGTTTCAGCACACGAATATTTATGTGTTTGCATGCCATGAATTTTCAGTTCCCGAAAGGAGTCAGCGCTGCATATGTCTTTGAGCACTTCGCATATACAAAAGCAGCTTTTTAAAGTTCAGCTTCATCTGCTAGGACGGTCTCGGCCTACGGAGAGTAAATTTTACTTTTAGTTTATATTAATAAGCCAGGAAGACATTTACAGCATTGTAACAGTGCCAAGTTTTTCACCCAGGTGAGACGAAAATGGAGGCTTATTAAGCAAGAAACTGCCCGCCTTACAAAACAGAAGTTACCAGTGACACACTCTTCGGCATTCATGTTTTGATTCTGCTATCTGTTTTAGGCTTTTAGCAAATACAATGATAGAAGCAATGTTCGGAAAGCTGCTATCTTGTGAGAAGTGACATTCCCGTAACTTACCTGTTGTTACCACGAAGCAACTCAATGGCAATTTACAAAAGAAGTTACGGTAAAGTTATAACACAACACGGCAAGCTGAGCAGCTATCTAATTTGTAATTCGTAATTTAGCAAATATTGTTCTTTAAGCAATTACTTATGACTTGTCACTTGGCCAGTGGTCAAGACCAGCATGTAAAACAATTACAAAGTTTCATTGTGCAAAGGTTATGATTACAAACTGTTATCTAAAACTCGCGCCTAAAACACTTTCAACGCTGCAATAGCATTAAAAACCATAGCATGATCCGGCATGCTTTGAAAACACAAATCTTTTGAAGTAGATACTTTATTAGCTTTACACCTCCAGTTTGCCCGTTTGATGCCAGGTGATATGATTTGTAATAACGGAAGATTAGTGGAGCATAAAGATGAAATAAAGGTTTCGAAAAAACGCATGAACTTGCAAGGTTTACTTAACCATAAGAAAAATTAATGGTTTCATGTTAGCGATTTTTTGCGGTAATATTACCAAAATCCAGAAATGCCAAATGAAAATAGTTACAAATAATTTGAATAGCAAACAAAGTTTTTGAAAGGCGTTACTTTTTGCCTTTTCGATATGTGAATTTTAGCATTGTTGGAATTTTATATTATTTATTAGAAAAAAATAATCGTTTGCTGTTTGAAATATTGAAATCGCGTCAATCCTTTTGCTCAAAAAAGGTCTTTCCAAATAAAATGTTTTGAACCAACGATTTTTCAAAATGTTTTTTGCTTTTGAGTTTTCGTGATCGATAATCCTCAGATATCGTTTTGAATAAAAACGAGTTGCTAGTCTATACAAAAATTCTGAGCTGAATAATATCAGACTTATCAGTGCGTCTTGTGTAATCAAAAACCGTTAGTTTACGCAAGGCCATTTTGTCGCGTTTCTAACAGATAAAGTTAAAGTGTCTCTGCAACTTCGGAGCTTTTGTTTTGTAAAAAAGCACGATATTTAACAATTGTTTTGTACAATATAAACCTTTGAGTGCCATTTCGTTGTTCCTATGATCCCAAAAATACAATCACTTATAGATGTCTGATATGATCTTGAGATCAAAAAGCAATAATATGCCATTTTGAAGTCTGTGCTCCGAAGATTAAAACACTTATAGAAGTCGGATGTGATCTTGAGATCAGAAGAATATTATGATGCTTTATGAAAACGCTTGTTCGTCCGGCTATCGATTTGGTCTTGATAGCACTGCGTTGGCCTGGGTTTGAGGCATGGTATTGCACTTCTTTACGTAAAATTTTGTCGTTTTCTTTGTTCAGAGAATTTAACGGAATAAATTTACTGTAAAACTTGGGTGTTCGCCATAAAAAAGAAAATGTGCCAGCCGTGCTGCTGAGCGGGCATAAGGGCGGGTCGTGGGCGTGCCGCTATCTTCTAGCAGCACCAATGACAGAAGACTTGCTGCTAATTTCACTCTGCTGCTAATCAGACCGCTACATCTGTAAACAGTGTGTAATAACCGCTTGCATATTTTGTGGTAGTCTCGACAGGAATACATACACATAGATGACATTTAATTCGCTTAAGAAACAACAGTTTTCAATGCAGCAGTACATTACAACATTACTTTTTTAATTAAAGCAGTAATGTTTTGGACAATTATAACTAGTACATTATTAATATTAATAATTTATAAATAACTAGTGCATTAATAATAATAATTCAGAAATTCGCTTCTATCTGCACTTACTACAGTTTTATCTGTGTGAATACTGTTTCGTGTTAATCATTGTCTCAGCACTACATTGTTTCGAATTGTTTTGCGGTAAAGAAATAAATAATCATTTTCAGGCTTTTTTGCACCAAGAAAACCTTTGATTTATCGCTTTAAAACTTTAACCGAAATTTTAAATTACGATGGGTGCGAGCACGTAGAAGTAATAACTAAAAATTACTGTTAAAACCAGCAAATACAATTATAAACCCAAAAGTGTGAGCTGTTTCTGTTACAGCTGTTTTAATTTATTTAATTTACCAGGATCAGTGGACATCGGTACAGACTTTCGAGCGCCATACTTTTTCTTCACAGCATCGGCTCGGCGTTCAACTACATCGTTCTTAAAAGCTGTGTTAAAGAAGCGCTTTAGGCATTCATACTCTAAATAATTTTTCGATTCGCACACACAAATATCACTTAAAGGGTGAAAGCCGTGGAGATCCATTGAAAGGAGAATCAGCTTCAGCGCCCTTTCCAAATGGCGATCGCCTTTGTAAAATTCGGCGATTTTTTGTAATCGCCTAAAAAAGCCAAAGGCGTACTGCAGCAATTTGTCCAGATTCGCAGACGGTACACTCAATCCACCAAATTCAACTCGAGAACGTGCTTCAACCAATCCGCCGGTTTCCGAAAAACAAACTCCCAAAAGGTTTCCGATACCAGATTTGCAGGAAGAGCACGGGAACTTTCCTTTTTGAATTTCGAAACAATATATCCTCCAACATCGGTCAAGGCAGTCGCCACCATATCTATCTATTTGTAAACCGTACGCGGGCACCTTTGAGAAGTTTATGGAACGGCACGCATTCTGTTTCAGCAAAATTTTCTTGCTGCACAGCGCGGAGTAGTTTATCTAGATCATCAACACTTGAAGCGTTTCTGAACGACAGCACTGACAGCGAGTTTTACAAAGGCATTAGGGGTTTTGTGGTTGCGAAGTCCCAAGAGTACCGCTTCTAGCCGAGCGCGGTCTGGATGTTTTGTTGACTTCCTTCTATCCATGCCGACTGCAAGACATTTTTCCAAACGACATTTGTTGCACGACTTGAGAGAAACATTTTCCCATGCACATTGACCGCTCTCCTTAACACATTGCAAAGCCTAACAAAAAAACAAAAAAACTAATAATGAACAATTTAATTTTATTTAAAAATGTTAAAATAAATACGGCGTATGATGTTTTAAAAATACAGACTAACACAAACCGTTTTATTCCAGTTGGTAAGGAAAAAATTTTTGCAAGAAATGCACGTCACCACTCCGTAACAAAAACTAGATGCAGCTTCCAGGCACACAGCGCAGCGATTCTGCTGCAGTTGTTCTTCTGAAATACCAAACACAAATAAATGCATGTGCAAAAAGCTCGTTCTCATGTTTAAAACGTTGTGTAATGGTAGCTGCTAGCACTGTTTTCTGGACAGCACAATTCACTCCATATTTTTTACTCCGTTCTGCAACGATCATCGAGATTTTTGCGTTACAAACTTACGGATAACGGACAACTCAAATGAATGATTAACGATTACAAATTTATAACGAATTTCGTGAAAAACCTTGTCGGATAGTTTCCTGAAATTTCATGGAAAACATTGCTTACCGAAAATGTCCGCGTCGCTGTGCAGTTTCGTCAGGTCGCCGCCGTCCATAGCCTTGCTGAGACGCTCCGGATGGGCCAGATGGTTCGCTTGGCTGTGTTCGGGATCGCCGTTGCACGAGTGAGATCGTAAACGGTGCAGTTTACGCTAGTCGACGTGGATGGTGGAATACTTGCTCGTTGTTTCCTGACATAGGCAAACACGTTCAACCAACAGCAAACATTTCTTTATGGTTGGTACTGTTACCATACGACAGCAATAAAATGTCGAGAATTTGGAAATCGAAACTAATCATAACAACATTAGGGAAACCATAGGAAATAAAACGTCGTAAAAATAAGTGGTTACTATTGATAAGTACTGCACCGCGTTGCTTGCCTTTAGGTATTGCAACACTACATCGTTGGGCTGCGTTAGTGCTGGCTTCAGTGAATGCTTTCAGCCTCAAAAAATTTATTGCGCAATGATGATGTAGTGCACTGGGCATATGTCTGTACACCTAGCAGCAGCTAGCAAGCTGACGGGAACAAGGCATTCCGCCACCTTAGGTGGTGGTACGATCACAAGATGGAATTGTTTCATCCAGAAATGAACCAGGATTGCAGCTCTTGGCCTTTCGAAGCATTGTGCTTCGTCCGATTTACTGCGGAATCTTGCTGATGTTTTTCAGCGTAAAAGTCAGAAGGACAGTATATAAATTAATATGTTGTGTTACTGGATGGTGTCGGTCTGTCTTCGTAATTTTGCGAATTCTATGTGCAGTGGAGAAGGATGACCCTCGTTCCATGTACGGCCGTGCGGCTGCCTACGATTGCGCGAAACGCTTTTGCATCGACGAATTTGACCTTTGGGCATTCCGCCAAGAATCGTATGATAGATAACTACGAACATCCATTTGTGTATAACAGTATACTGTACATACTTACTCGCACAGTGGCACCACAAATTCAACAGGTGGCCACTTCAAGACTTGGAACAGTAAAGGTGTCCACATGCATTGGCGTATTATAAGTAAGTCAGCTTGACTTCCGCAAATACGAAAAGTATTTCCCCAAAACTTTAAAACTATGAATTCTTTTCTGATCAGAGTCATCATTAGACAACAGACACCCGAATTTTAAGTTTGAGTCATTCAGGTTGCTGGTCCAACACATTCGTATGGTCTGCAGAAATTTATTACTGTACTGGTCCAATACATTCGTATTTTTGGCTGTGCGTCATCCGTCAATAATGACGGAAACTGCTTTCACATAGAAGTATTACGAGTATTATTTCGCCATATCTCCCACTGTGGTGTTCTCGTGAATCTACGTTTACGTATTATTCCTGTTGTACTTAGCAACTCCGTTACTGCTTGTTTGTCACTTGTCGTGCTCCGTATTTAGTTATCGTGCGAGCTCGTTGCTGTCAACCTGTATTATTAAAATCATACTTATTTACGTACTTCTTTACATACATGCATACATCACACCCACAAGATAGTTTAGCTAGGATTGATCGGACTTACGTATACTCGAAGTACTGTTAAACAAGAGCAGCGCTTTAGCGCTCTTGCGGGTGTAAAACTAAGAAAACATAACAAACCATAAGAAAGCTTCGGAAAACACAAGAAAAACCTGAGAAATAATTAAGAAAGCATAGCAAACGTCGTAAAATAAAAAAAAAACACCGGGCAAATATGAGACAACTTAAAAATTATAAATTCAGAAATACTGAAAACGCTCCTGTTGTCAGTGCTATTTAAAAATCAAACCACTAGGCGAAACGTCCCGAGGCGAAATGGGAGGATACCTTTCAGGCTATACGGCCTATACCTTACACTATTACAGAAAAAGGAATCCTGGCATTATTATGTATGCCACCGGACATCGCGATGTTTGGTGGTATAGTAACCCCAAGCTTCCAATGTTGATCGCGGGCAGTGCCAGTTGGCACTGCCCGCACGTGATCTTGTCGTCTTGTCTTGTACCATCTTGTCGCTGGACCTTTGCGCAAAGGTCCCACGACAAGATGATAAAAAAACGTGAGATACAAATTATTCTCATACTTCTATTAACTAAAAAAAGATTTTCCGATTGAATTAGATATCCCTGGCCGCGACTAGAAAAACGTCGCAAATTAGAGCGAGACGGTACTGAACAACCCGTTGAATTCAAGCATTATTATAACACAACTCAGGCATTATTGTAGCATAAATCATAAGTCGGCTACCTTTCATGTTAAAAAAGGGTCAAAAAACCGAGTGCGAAGGACTGAAAGCCTGGAAATGAAAGTATTCCGAAAGCAATATATCATCAAATCAAAACGACTGTTGAAGAAACCACGCTGTTAAAGAATTATTATGACCTTTTGGATTGCAAAATTTGTTGGCTTATTGTTTTAACTAGGTTTTAGAGTGGCTTTTCCAAACTTGTCATCAGCCGCCGCCCGTCGGACAAACTATGAAATCACGCCGGTAGAGGTTACAACTTACAAGACTACAATACAGTAATATACCGGGTGGCTGAACAAAATGGCCCTCTGTTTACTGAGATGCGCTGGGTCTGAGTATTGCTTCATTGGGAGGATATTAAGTTTATTCAAAAGAGCAAGTCTATAGCACATAAAAGCTATGTCAAACCATTAGTGAAAAAATATTTTGTTTTTGTCTGAATTATTTTCTAAAAATTGGTAGATTTAAATGTCCTGGAAAAATAATTCAAATTTGCAAATTTTCAAAGTAAAATTGTAGATATTCACCGAAGTACGTTACTGTTAATCACGTTACTGTTTCGGAAAAGGAATTGTTCCTGGTTTTTCACTGCAGTTTCCAGATATGCCGAATCGAATGGCGTTAGCAGTTTTTCGATCAATTTTTTGGTTTGTTCTGACCAGATCGAACGGGGTTTTCCGTTGTAATATAGATCTTCTCCGTGATACGTAACAGTGAGAATGCGCTTGCGTTTAATTTCACAGTCATGTACAATCCTACCATAGAGAAAGATAACTGATTAGTGAGTCATTTTTTTCTGTGGCAGTACCCTACGGGTTCTAACCAGTCTGACCATTACTAAGTCTTAACCAATAACAAAGCCACGAAAGTACTGTAAGTAAAAACTATTTTATGCGGCATTTATGTACGTCAGCTTGAAATCTATCTTTTGGATGACTGCTCATCCAGGGCGTCATAGGCCCGGTCAAACTGCATGAGGACATCGTCGATGAGTGTCTTCTGCGCCGGATACACGCCGTCCACCAGGTACACCGCGCCGCGGCATTCCGGACTGGAATTCTCCGCACTGTCACTGTGAGAGTCGACGGAATCCACCGAATCCCCGGACCGCTTCCGGCGCCAGTCATTGTACTCACCGGAGAACTTATCGGCCATGCGCTGGTTCAGATTCGTATTCTGCATCTTCCGATTGGTCACGCCGAATTTGGCCGGGACTTCCGTCAGCGAGCGCTGATGAAACTGACCGTTTTTTTCTGCTTTTTTATTATTGGCTTGCATTTCTTCCCTGACCAAAATATCCGACACCGTCCCGATGTCGGCGCCGTGCCGGTGCATGGGATTCTGCGAGTAGGTGTGGGGGCGGGGCGGGGGTTTGTAGGGGGCCGGAGGAGGAGGGAGGGGTGGTGGTGCGTGGACGTCGGCGGCGCCGATGCTGACCAGGCGGTTGGCGTATTCGGCCTCCTGCAGCGGAGTGATGGATTTGATGACCACTTTGATTTCGCCGGGGGCGAAGTGTTGGAGGGACGGGGGAGAATGGGCACTGGCAGCGGGGTGGGGATGGAGACAGCGCCGTGTGACCCGCTGCGCATCGACAACGCAGTGCCGCAGGCCGAACCGTATTCGTAGGTGGGCAGAGACGGGGATGGAGATTCCTAAAAATAAAGGTCATCGCATAATTCTGTACATTTATCTCATCGTCAGTACACGGGAAAACAGCCGAACTATCTCGTATGGTGTGTGTCATGATTAGATAACTGCAGATTAAAATTTCAGATGGGGATGCAGTTGCCGGTAATGGTATATACGATGGCTTGATATCGTACGAGTATTTCCCAAGTAATACAAGACCCATAAATCGTATTGCCAATGCGATAATACTAATATTACCACTGCAGCATTTATCGCGCTGGCGGAAGTGCGTCGTGGTTTGTCGACCATGATGTAGTTTTTCTCTCCACAGTGTCACTTGTCGGACAACATTGGCTGCATCTTCATAAGACTCGTCTTTGTAAGCCATGGCTTTAGCAGTCTGTCAATAAACAGCGGCGCAATGAATCCATGGTTTCGCAGTTGCATACGCAGCGCAGCAATGGTTAATCTTAAGTCTAATCCAAAATTACCACACATACGTTGTACTCGTATTCAATACAATTTCAATACCTGTAGACATTATACTCACGTGATTTTTTATTATGCTTAAAAAATCGTGTATGGCTATGTATCTATCGCTGTATGGGGAACTTATCCTGTTTTTTCGCTATACAGTAAAAAAAAATAAACTCGTTATAAACGAACAATCAGACCATTGTGCGACTACGCGCGTCGTGGTTAAGTACAGCAACTAGCTCGACCAGTTGGAGTCACCTTTTCCACTTCGTCAACATTGAGTCCCGCTTCCTCCAGTTCGGTCTGAAGGTAAACCTGATAGTTGCCGGATGGACAGGCTTTCAGCATTTCGTTCATCATGTTTAGCAACGATGCCTAGCGAGGGAGACGTGCCAGTCAACAACAAAACTACCTCGACAGACGACTGCAGGTACTTGTGACGTGTCACCGGTCAGACCAACCTTGAAGAGCAGATTCAGCTTCCCGTTGGTCTGCGACATACCGACGAGAAAGCGGAAGCGATCGTGCTGTGCGTAGCGCAGACGCAGCGTGGTGAACTGCTGCAAAATCGGTCGCAGGGCACCGCTGGGATGCTTGTGAATGAGATTGGCCAGCAGATCCATGACGGCGATGCGCGATTGCATACACGGACTCAGTAGCGACTGGCAGATGATCTCCAGATTCCCCGTGTCCACTTGCAAAACGCCGCGGCAGCCATCCTGTGGCGCAAATATACTCGGCATTACTTAAAGTTAAGGGTGATAGTTTAAAAAAATTTATAAAAGTAAGAAAGCCTTGGAAACTGCTAGAATTTATGCACGCGGACATCCATAGAACAAAAAAGGGCAAGCAGTAATGTCAAAGAATCCAAAATTTCTCCCTAATATTTCCAAAATTCGGTTCAAATTTATTTTTAAAAAACTATTAAGTTTTAGGCTAACCCAACAGAATATAGTATTTATTCCAGATAATATTTCAAGGTAGTTATACAGAATGGATGGATGTGTTTAAATTGGTTACTGTATTACCATACTTACTTTCTCACATGACTATAGAAACAGAAGCAAAAAAATTTGATATCAAGTTAATTTCTTACCGGATCCCGAGTCGCAAATTTGATGCACATTATACAGTGAAATTCATCAACCTACAGTAAAAGGAGATAAATACTGTTGAGCAAGCCTTTCCATTCAGCGTGCACAGACAAAGCTACAGACGTTTTAACCGTATTGTTTACTCTAACAACGTCTGCAATGTAAACTGTTATTGGAAAAGGTCAAGATTCATATTCATATATTTCCTGTATCATATTCATATATTCATATATTTCCTGTATCCTTACGTAATATTAAACAACTGACCATAGATGAGTTAAAATGCCATACAGTATGTGTATCATGCGTGCATGAACCATTTCTGGAAAAAAGATAAATTATGCTTTAAATGAAAAAGCTGAAATGAAGTATGCATTTCAAGCTGAAATGAAGTATGCTTTTTTTAAATGAAAAAAGATATGTTTTAAAGTTTTAAATATACATGGTATAATGATAATCAACGACAATGTCGAAAATTTTCTTTGCTAAAGTAACATGATGCAACACGTTCTATGGTATTGAGTAACGTGGATTGATGTGAAATGTTTTGTAGAACGATTATCTAAGAATATTTCCTTCCAAGAGAAGTCAGAACAAAAAAAGCTTCGAACTAACTAAAAAATTAACTTCGAATTGTTTGTAAACCGTTCAACGTCAGCTGCAACCACGTCAAACTCTTTCAACAAGATAATGCTCAATGGCCAGTGTTCTACGATTTTCATACAAGTATACAAGTCGGTAGACTGAAATAAGTGAAGCAGCTTTTCTAGCCTTTCAAAACCACCATTTCTACCTAAGTAAAAAGTTCCTTACTCGCTAACAGCTATCTGCTGTAATAAGAAGGTTCAAAACATAATAGAAAAACACATGCAAGAATTACGAGTTTCCGTTTCGTAACTGCCAAAACATTCCTTAGCAGTTAAAGGATGTCGAAAGATTTATCGAATGGCATACGGAGAATAGAAAATAAACCAATCAACCTATAAAACAATGATGTCTCAGTGCTTAGCTTGAATAGCTTCCTATAAACCTGTGAAAGTTAAACTGAATAAGGTTCTAAGGTTCGATAGATTGCAAAAGTAAACATACAGAAAGCATACTTGTGTACTACTGTAACACGACGCACGTACCATTTTATTTTTCAGTTCGTCCACATCGTCCTTAGCGTCAACGTTCTCCCAGATTCCAATCTCGTCTTGCAGCTTTTTTAGCGCTTGACACAGCATGCTCACGCCGTTCTGCTGAATAAAGTCCATACGAAAACTGAAACAATAAACAGTGAAATCCAAAGTTATAAATGCGCAAAGCTTAAAACAAACCTTGCGTACTGCTGCTAACAACAGCCAATTGACAACAACAAGAAAAAAACCGGCACATAGAATTAACAAGATTTAGCAGTTATTTAGAGCAGGAATTTAAGCTTCGTGCACACCGCAGCACATACTTGGAGGCAGTCATGCTGAAATCGGCTCTGAGATTTTTCATCAAAGAATACAGCAGTATGCTGCGCTTCTCC
Source organism: Paramacrobiotus metropolitanus (assembly GCF_019649055.1). Classification (NCBI taxonomy): domain Eukaryota; kingdom Metazoa; phylum Tardigrada; class Eutardigrada; order Parachela; family Macrobiotidae; genus Paramacrobiotus; species Paramacrobiotus metropolitanus. The sequence goes on along the minus strand of NW_026570253.1, from coordinate 868,874 downwards.
GTTAAAAGAGCCGGCGTATCCGCTGCAACCGACCCGAAGGGAATTAAATTACGCGACGCGCTGAGTGCGGAACGGCGAAGATTCTGGATGAAATAATGGGCTTCAAAGGCGGCTTCCTCGCCGGTGTCCACGGTGTGGCAACTCTGTGCAGCCAAGCATCAAACCCCAATATCAATACCATGTACTCAATGAAATTCCAATGAATACTTACAACGCCATAATAAACCCTTATCCTTATTAAATAAAGGAACTTACAATACTACTGCGATGAGGATAACTGGGATCATATCAAAATAATGTCATATGCTGTTCTAAACCGCCTGCGACAGAAAAAAGAGAAAGGAAAGTAACATCAGCTGGAGAAGCGTAAGTACTTATGCGTATAACAAGTTTGCACATACAGCACGCCGTTATTCGCAGCAAAACGCCGAAGTGTCAAAAAACCGGGAAATTAATCAAACCCCGTGTTATACTGTATCATAGACGTCAATTAGCGGGACAAAATATTCACACACATAAACACTGCTGGCTAGTCAGCTAAGCGATCTGCATATGATCTGTGCTCTTTCAAGAGCCGGCACATTATCGTCGGATGCTGCAGTGCATCACAAATTACAAGCCGATGTGTTTTCTTGTGCTATGTTAGGCATATGTGCAGCGCTGTAATAACTAATAACATGAATTTTGACAGCTGCGATATTCAACACAGAGGTTGTTAGCTGATGGCTGCCAACTGGTACATCCCATGTTTAATTAGCTGCCGGTTATTATTCAGCAGCGGCGGCAAACTGATTTGAAAGTACCCAGCAAATACTGGTGTACATAAAGTACAACGTGCATTCGGTGTTGCTTTTTTCATCGGCGGTTATTCAACGGCTATTACAGCCGCAGCGAGGATGATGTACGGATCTGTAGCGGAAGATCCATAGCGTTAGGAGGCTTGTTTCGAGAAACCGTTCAAAAGGTCAAAGCGCTAATGCCAACGTAATCTGGAAAATCTGGGTGGATTGGCCCCTCCCACTGGTACACAAGTATTTCAAACATCTTTTACCACGGAAGTCTGCGTTTCGGGTAAAACATCGGTTCCATGCGCAAATATCAAATCTGCCAGAGAACGAGGTACATCTGTTTATAAGTATCTCAATATGCTAATAGTTCGGAATCCACCATATTTACAAATTGAAAGCTACCGGATGTATGTAGAACTTCAAAGGAGCGCACTACAGATAGCACAACAAACAACAAATAGTTATCAAGAATACAGGTATCAAAGCGAAAAATTGGAATTGATACAAAGTAAAAACAAGCAAGGAATTTTCCTGTAACAAAGTGTTGCTACTGAAAGAAAAAAATGTGTACACTGTACTCGTACACATAAATTATTACTAGCCAGCAACAGACATGTGCGTTTATTATTACGTACATGATTTACTTACATCTAATCTGTACAAGTGGACAATACGCAAGAGTTCGTATTTACGCTGGACGCAGTTCACAATCAGTTCGGTGAGCAGCATAAACAGATAAATATATGTTGCTTGCGCAACAGCTTAACTTAAGTCAAGCAGTCTGCCGGCCAATTATTGACTGACCTGCCGAAAGAACGATTCCCACTTTTTTTCAACCGACTGCAGTCGCAATCTATCCACGTGCGCATCACTTCCGGTGGCATTATCCATCGGTACTTTTAGCGCGTGTTGGCCGGTGTCAGAGTAGCTGGTATGGCTGAGCTGTATTTGCACAAGGAAACCGGACATTAGGTAAATCTCCAATGCAGACAGCAATCGCGCCAACGAATAACCAATATTACCAGCAGGATCTCACCTTCAACGGCACCGTCTTAGACGACTTCCGTCCGAATGTTTTCACTGTGGAATACGCCATCGGCGGCAAACACTAACAAACAGCTTGAGCGTATGTACAAGAAACAACAGTCAAACTGGTTACACGAGCGGCCAGTCTGTCGTCCTAACAGTTCCTTAACGGCAACACCAGCCAGTTGATAATATAATTTGAGCATTTAAGTGGATCGTTGAGGCAAATTTTAATGCAGCAATCCGATCACAACACACACACCGTTATACGCATGCCGATCGGCTGGTGGAAATTAGTTGGACATTGCGGCTAATTACTGGCCCCTTGCGTGAAACATGCTCGCTCGACGACAAAGGTGGACACTGGTAAAAGTGTCAGAGAATGTGCAATGGCGTCAATTACATGTGCTCTGCATTTTCTCTGTTTTCTGCGCTCTAGTAATTCTCACTTGGGCGCATCCGAATGCTTGCCAATTTCGGCCGAACTCAGTTCACTGTAAGCCAAACGAAATGACTTTCTTGGAGAAAACACAATATTATTCACCAATCAGCATCTGATTCAGCAGATCGCTAACGGATATCCCGTTTGCAGAAATTTTACGTGATTTCATGCAAACATTTCTTCGCCATAATTTTCTGTAAGACCGACCACAATATATCGAAATACCATTCGCAAATGGCATTAATTAACGGTCAATTATTCAGTTTAAAAGCAACTCGCACCCAGGCAATTCAATGAACTAATTTACGGACAATCGAACAAAACTGTACTGAATTTTTCTATCAGCAAAAAACGCCATCGACATTTTAAACTGTTTGCACCGTGCGCAGACAGTGTTGGCACTTGGTACAAGAAATTTCGGCAACATTTTGTAGCAACCGTTTACAGCTATAATTATTAACATTGATATTTAGCACGACTTATTTAAACAGCGGCCAGACAACTGAAATAATTTTACACCAAAATCTGTGCAGTAAAAACTGAGAAAAATAGGCTGTCTCGCACAGTTCCAACCATGTGAACGATTTACCAGAATCAGAGTCCTCAGCCGATGCCGAACTTTTACATGGAATCTACCACCATATTCGCAGAGGAATTAGCATTGGATGACACGCCATCCATCTGAGGCTTGTCGTCCCAATCAATTTTGCAGCGGGTGATACGGGGATTGTTGGAGAGAATGTTACGCTCCAGCTGCAAATAGCGTTGAAAAACAAAATTAACTGATTATTCTCTGCTCTTTTTGATTTTACAGTACACTAAAGACCGCAAGATATCTCATGACTCCTGGATAATACGAAACACTGTTCCTTTCATCTGAAACAATCTTAAAAATCTTCAACACTTCAACTGGTTTCTCCCGAAGAAGCTTCGATTTTACGAGTCGATTTTTACAACGAAGTGGAAAGTTCAAGTCTAGTCCAATCAAAGCATGTAAACAGCATCCCAGCGTACCTTCTCAAAAAGCGGAGTGGCGGGTGGATTTTCCTTCAGTTCCGGATCGGCATAGTCAATATTCACGTAATATCCAACACGAGAGAACTCCTTCCCGCGATACGAGGCCGTTATCATCACCACTGTAATACCGATGACATCATCCACTGGGATTTTCTGGGGATTCGGAGCGGGAGCCTAAAAGTAAAAATGCACAAACTGTCAAGATAACAAGTATGCTAACAACCGTTCATTTTTCCTTTCATATCGGTTAATTTTTGGGTGTTAGCTATTATTTTTTTATAAAATTACAACATTCTTCACCTTAAAATACCATACAAAATAATTTCTCAAGTAAGTAATGAAAGTCCAATACTACAGTAATGATGTACTGCAGAAAAAAGCATCACGGATTTCCAAATTTGCAGTACAGTACCTACTAACTTACACTTACAGTAATTAAAATACCAGTTGTGATTTATCAACAACAAAACTTGCAGAATGTTATTAGAAGTAGAACATCATTTTATGTTGAAAATGTAACCGTTTGAAATTGAAACTGCAGCTAACCCGAAAAATAAACTGATGGCGCCCCGTGGGGATGGGTCCAACGACAACCGCATCCAGCAGCTGATCAAAAGACATGCTCTCGGCCGATCCCACATAGATGATCTTCCATTCGACATCTGCATCAAAGTGACTTCCATTAAACCAACCAAACCGTGCGTTAATGACGAGCGATTCCACAAGAAAAGGGTTCAGCAATCATCAGTCAGCGACAGTTTCCTTCGCGACACGCTCACCTTCATTTAGATCTTCGTACGCTTCGAAAGTGATTTCAAACGCCAAGGGATGGAAGAAGTTGGCTGGGTTCTCCAAGACCGTCACGTTGCTGATGTTTAGTTTGCTCATGGTGGAACAGGTGGGGAAAGGACGAAGATGTCGCACAGTTCAAAGGATGGTGAAATCAAAATGTTCAATCTGCAAATTACAGCAGTTGTCACTGAGTTGTAATTTGTGAATTATCTCGTTATCCAGTGGGGTCCGCCGATCTCGTGTTGGGCTGGGTTTTGCACACAGCTCCGAAATTACGGCCGTTATTTACCGTGCGGAAGAATCACGCAGCCGTGCTTCAAAACAGACTGACAGTCTTGGAAGGGGCCAGCATGGAAGAATGATAAACCAGATCTAGAAATGTGGCAACAATTTCTGTCGTCTGAGTCAACACTCAACAGCAAATAAAACCTGAGTCTAAACTGCGTCGATCAGAAATCTATTCAGAAATCTCGGATCCCAGATTTTAACAAATCTCTGGCTAGCTTTTTCCAACCAATAATCAACAATCCCAAACCCAGGAGCACCAAGGAAATTGAGGAAGACAGAGTCCAGTGAAAGATCCACGAACAGATGAACTCCAAAAACTAGCAAAATCACAAACGAAACGACGCTGGCCTTCACGCCCCGCCCTCGGTCCCGTAACGAATTCGCGGTAACCAATCGCACATCCCGATATCGCAATGTTTATAAAAGTTACGGAACGGTACGGCACTTCTTCGTACTTGTCACTTGTGCTTGCGTGCTGCAGCTTGCCACTTTTGTCCTCTTTCTGGTTTTCCACACTACTTTCCAAGTTGCTCTACGGTCAGTTTTTCAGTTTTTGACTTGATCAGTTGATCTGCATAAATACTTTTGTTTTCCTTAAAGGCTAATTTTGGAGATAGATTTGTTATTATATGCGCAACCTACTGCATCAACACAAAATTAATAACTGAAAAAGTAAGTGAAGAATAAGATATTAAATAAATGAAAAGAGACATGGTATCGTAACCTGATCGTTCATGAGCACTTCGGAAACGACATCATTGCTGATTTTTTGGGTGCTGATGTTTGAGGCTGATTCTGCTCTATCGCGATAAGTACTGGTTTCGAGTTTTGAGATATGAATCATTTTGTTTATAAAGCCAAAGCCATTTTCAGACTGATTTATCGGCATTCCTTTTGAAAGGTAATCATGAGTCTGGCGCTGAATCGTTTGAGGGAAGAACGCAAAACATGGTAAGGAATCTCTCGACTTTGTTCAGAAGCCTGCACTACTGCATAGCTTGGATAGGCTATATAGTATTAGTCGGCAACTCACCAATTGCCGAAACTCGTAAAATTCTGGGCAGTGTGCACATCGGTCTCTGGCATTTTACTGTAATTAATTGGATTTTTTCTGCTTTTAGGCGCAAAGATCATCCGTTTGGGTATGTATTTGTGCCTTATGGTACAAACGCTTCTTTTGGTTGTAAACCACTAAATGATTGATACTAATTGGCAAAAGCCTCCTCCAGGTTTGTGGCCAAGCCGACGGAAAATCCTGATGGCACCCTGAACGAGTTTATCTGGGACTGCCTCATTCCAGGTACATAGGTGCCGAATTACCTTCGTCCTAGAATATTTTTTGGAAGTTTTCGGGTTTCATTTGATGAAGCACAGAAAATGTTAGTATTTACCTGCAGTGGATTCAAGTTTTTATCGTTTGATGACAATAATCATCTGACTTATTGTTAAATTGCATTTTTAATAGATTGTTTTGATGGCATAATTTTGCTTCTACTGTTTCGGCAGGCCCCAAGGGTTCCATCTGGGAGCATCCACCATCGGGCAGCTACTACCATCTGAAGATGAAATTCCGCGATGATTATCCGGCCACACCGCCCAAATGCGTCTTCGAGCCGCCGTTGTTCCATCCCAATGTGTATCCGAGCGGCACGGTGTGTCTGTCTATTCTGGACGAGGACAAGGGCTGGCGCTCGGGCATCACGGTGAAGGAGATCCTGCTGGGCATTCAGGATCTGCTGGTCAATCCCAACGAGAAGGATCCGGCGCAGGCCGAAGCGTACGGCGCTTACACCAAGAACCGCGAGGAATACGTGGCCAAAGTGAAGGAACAGGCTAAGAAATTCAGTCAGGCCAATGTTAAACCAGCTGCCAAGAGTTAATCTGTGCGTGGATGGAGATGCTTCAACTGCTCTGCGTTTAGTGTTTAATTATCGCAATGTTCTGCGAATCTCGGTTCAGTATACTGATGATATAAGACTGATTGGTAGGCTTCGTATTGATGTTCATTTTCTAAATCCACTTTTATCTGTATTACGCCCAGTCTACTCCATTTGAGGTATCAGATTTCTTCTAAAAGAACTTATCTCCGATGTTTGTGAATGGACTGAATTCTTTGTATACTGTAATTGACTGTGGCTGTACTGAAGTAAAAATACAATTTTTCACACTTTAATCAAACAACTTGCTTAAAATTTACAAACACGAAACAGCGGATGAGCATTTTGCACATTATGCTAACAAAACTATTCGGTCGTGGTCATTTGGCTCATGGTCAGATAAGGACCGATTACATCACCGATCCATTTCCGGTGCTGGTAAATGTCCGTGTACACCGAGGGGGCCATCCAGAGAGAATCACACACCGGCTGGAAACTGCGGATGCCCACCACTTCCCACAACTGATTGGCATTCCGACAAATTACCGGCGCGCCATCCACTCGACCCTGGCGACAGATTATTCCGTTTTTACGATGTTATTTTATCAGTTTTGCAGTCGGTCTACACTCGCACTCAAGTTTCAAACTTTACCATGCAGGGACTTCTGTGCGTGGTGTTGCGGAAACCGCCACACAGCATAGAGTCGGTGATCATTCCGTTGTAATTGCTAGCCTGATTGCACTGCTCCGGGGATATCAGCGGAGTCTTCCAGAAATATAGCTGTCCTTCCGACCGTCTACTCATCCGTGTGCCAGGAATTTCCGTTACTACAAAACAAACTGAGCTTAGTTACAAAACTCATCAGTAATCAAACGCTAATTTATTTTCGCCATCAAAGGAGATTAATGAGATAGCAATAAGTGGACAAAAGAGTGCATGCAGCACAGGATCGTATACGAGTACAATTACGAGTATGTCAATCTACCTTGCTTTCGATGCACAATTGCACATTTACTGGACTTGGACAAGAATGTCCGAACGCAGTCGGCACAATCTGTTGGTTCGTTCACAGCCCAAATTACGTAACAAAGTTCGTGTTGTACTTAAATTTGCGATAAATAAAACGACGTTTGAATAAACCTGGTTTTAATAATGATAGAAGTTCATACAACAGCCGCAAAACTCGCATACGTAGATGGCCGGCATGACTCCGCAGACTGCAGAGCATCTAGGAAGTTTCGAGTCTTGCAAACTTTTTATTTCGTTCAACGTACTTGAGTACAAGTATCCATAGGATACACACGACGCGTTGAGCGGGACTGGACTTCTCGGCGTCCACACAGCCGCATTATCCTCCGAACTAGAACCCATTTTTAGGCTTTCCATGGCTTCCACCAACACCAGATCATGTTTGGAAAAGTAGATATTAAACTTGACACTGGGATGGGCGACGAACCGTCGAATCAAGTGGAAGGAGCCCTGATCCATGGAGTTGGGATTGGAAAAGAGCGCCCAGTCCACTGGCGTCATCGTGGGATCCCTGAACAACCGTACAAGCACAAAGGTCACCTGGAGCGCTATCAGAGAAATATTTAAGCAACCACCTACGCTTGAGAGATGCATTCGTAGGAAGTCAGAATCCAGCGCGAATTCAATATAACGCCGACGCAATCTTCCAGGTCACCCTTCAAGTACACCAAGAGGACAATGTGGCGGTACTCGTTGGGCGCGGCTTTGTATGCCACAGATGGGTCGAGGTCCGTCAGATCGAACTGCCAGTTGCCGCGTTCTGAAAAGGGATCAGCGATTTAGGCATTCAAAAGTGCGTTTAAACCCTTCTGTGTTTAAGAATTAAAGAAGTACGTTACCTATTAACCGAAGTTTAGCTGCAGAATTGATAAGGCATTCGCAAAATTCGAGCCAATTATGTCAAAGCATGTATAATAATCATGTATACAAACCATATACATGGGAAATATTTTTATTTTTTGAAAAATGCAACAGGAAGAGATATTGTACATAAGAAAAATCATAGAGGTTTAAGAAAGAAAAAATGCAGTTGCACTAGTAGGACTCACTCTGAAACCCGCAATTTACAGACAAAGCCAGCGATCCGTTGCACTCCGTTGTGACATTCTTAGCAGCTAAATACAAATTGACGTTGGCCGTCGTCGCATCCCGTCCGATGACAAACCCCGGCCGCTTCCCCACCCCGATCGCCTTCGTTCGATTGGCGTAATCAAAACCCAAATCATGACACAATCCAACGCCCCATTGATCATTCCGCTCCGTCGTCCCACTGTCACACACCGCCATCCACTCCGATCCACGGGCCCGCATCTCCACCACACCGCCCATCGTCCCGTTGACACGGGCGCACTGACTCTCATCGGAGAAATCCGGACAATCGAACGCCCCATCGCACACCTTTTCCCACGGGACACACCCTCCACCGTATGTACAGTGGAACTGATTGGTGGCGTTGGCGCACACTTGGCACCTCTGGTTGGATTCGTCGTCACCGTACTGGCAGTCCTTCTCGCCGTCACACATCCACGAGAGCGGGATGCAGCGGTCTCCCAGACACTTGAAGTGGGTGTTCATGTTGCAATCTTTACAGCCTACTTCATCGCTGGCGCCGGCCGGACACTGGGCGCGCGCATCGCACACGGTGCGGCTGTCCACGCAGCGGCCGTTGGTGCAGCGGATGTGCGACGCCGCCGGGCAGCTGATGTTCAGGCAAATGTCCGGCTTCTCGTCCCAACCGTCGCTGCACTGGAAGATTCCGTCGCATAAATATTCGGTCAGAAGCGGTGTTCCTAAATCAAACAAACGCACTGAATCAGGCCTTGGAAAACATTTAATAAAACTTTGCAGAACCATTGGGGCTGGAACGTAACTTTATATTCGGAAAAAGCATAATCAAACTATCCCCTTATTTAATTACTGAAATTATTCAAAAGTTCTTGACCACAAACACAAGCAAAATTATGTTTTAATAATTTTGAAGTAAGAAGACGGTAAAAACATGCCTTGAAAAAGAGAAAAAATTACTAGTACTATAAGAGATCATCAACTGACTACATCTAACCATAAGTCGCAAAATTATCGTAAAACAAAAGAAATTTATTGTTTGTCATGACAGCATACCATCAGGACACTGCAGTTTGAATGGCGATGGTGATGTCGTCGTGTCCGGTACGAGCATTGTGGCCACAGTCGTATTCACCGGCACACCGGTGATATTTCCGAAGACATTGAACAATACCGCGGCGAATCCCGCTGTCGTGCTATTCGACAGTTCTACCGGTGCCGACGTGGTAATATTGTACGTGTCATTCCCGTACTCCGCTGTCACCTCATCCAGATCATAATGCACAGTCTTCCGCGAGGTCACTGTCGTCGTCACAGTCGTTATCGGCGGCGTGATGGTAGTGTGCAGCTCGTGCGCGGTTGTAGTGAAGATAACGTGAGAGTCGGCGGCAACTGGTTCCATGTAGGGATAAAAGACAGATTCATCGGTGCGCGGCACGTTGGACAGCGCTGGTCCGATGAGATCTCGGATCCAGTCGACGGCGTAGGTCAAATTGGCGAAGACCAGGGGTTTGGGGGTGAAGTAGCCGCAGTGGTGTTGGTAGCTGAGGAAGCCGCGGATTTCCCATGCACCTAAGATGCTCTGACAAATCATCGGCGACACGGCGTCCTCCTGCAAAAAAACATTGCACTTGAACTTGAAATTGCTTTACGACAAAAATACCATACATATTCTAAGTGTGATTTAAGATGGATCGGAATATTTGAAACAGTGATTTACATGCGAAGCTTTTCATACAAGGGTGCTTTTGATATACAGTACATCGGTACAGAGTACAGACTATGTAGGAAGCTATCGATCGGCTCTGCCATGCAGGTTACAGTGGTCCGCAAAATCTGTTCACGAGTGTTTTGTTATACGAGTACCTATTGACAAAACTCCTTTATTAAAAACTGAGCTTTCGAAGAGCGATAAGGAAAGCGAAATTAAGACGTATTATTACAGTATTATCATATTTTGGTATGGGAATTTAAATAGTTTAATAACAGTTACTGTATTTTTTTGTCAGAAGACGACATACATCACACATGGGCAGTGAGCTGCGCCAACACTCCATACTTCCACTGACCAATCCGGCATAATTCCGCTTCGAATTGCAGTCCATTTCGGCCACGCGTTGCAGCTGCGATGCCACCACGGTACTGTTATCGTACAATTTCGCCAGTTTGCACAAGGACGGGTTGGAATTGGACGGCAGACAAACGGGAACAAAATTGGCCGGGACTACGCCAGCCACTTTTAATAGAGCAAAATCGTAATTGTGCAGCATGCGCACCGTCAAATGATTGGGATGAAGATGCACCGCAGTCACGTTGGTGTGGAAAGTATTGGTATAAAAGGTCAACTTTATCGTACTGGCCGGTCTAAAACAATTTACACGAAAATCAGTTGCGAAGAATACTCTACAGATAAAGTTGTCCAAATATTGTAATACGCTACAAAGTAATTAAAATACGTCACAGAATTTTCAGAATGCTAATCCACATTATTTTTTAGAAGATAAATGAGTTCAGTACCTATTTTGCAAACAGCTAGCGGAAGTCAGAATCCACATGGGTGCCACCAGGTATCCATTGCAGACCGTGAAGGCATCGCCTTCGAACATAATCTTCACGATAGCTGATTGCAGTTTGACCTGATTGCCGACACCGGGGTCATTGGCGATTTGGCACCGGAAGCGTTCACAAGTGATCCCGGCTCGGGAATTAGGATCGAGGCAGGTGTTGGGCGTGGTGATGTGCAGCTGCTGCAGCAAGGTCTGCGTCGCATTGAAGTCCGGTTTCAGCCAGAAAATGTTGCCGGTATCGGTGGCTGGAGCAGGAACGGTGAACACTGACATGGCCGGTCTAATGCGAACATTTGAAGTTATCAACTTATTATATAAAAATTGGCATAAACAGTATTGTTGAATTACCGTTTTAATAATCAAAATTATAAAAGTGTCACAGTACAGGAATATTTTAGTATGGCAATAAATGTTAATTATATCACTTTAACTCTATTATTATTATTATTAATTGTTTGTTTGTTTACCATTTATTCTTATTTCCTAACACTGTAATTGAAATTATTTGGCAAAATGACGCAAAGGATGATTAATCATTGACCTTTGTTTGCAACTTTGTTCGTTCTTAACTGACCGCGAGTATTATTGTGCAACATCGAATCACAAACAGTCAGGTAACATCGGCTTTTTTAGCTCAGAGGAATAACTATTTAAAGCGGATGTTGTTGTGTTTGTCAAATTAGTTGCTTAACGCACATGACTATGTCACTATAAGAAGAGGTGCTACTTCATTTAAGGACGCTGTTTAATGTCTATAATGTGAGTTTACCGGTATCCAAGCTTTTGGCAAATGTTATTGGCCGCTCGCTGGTTCCATCCGTCCGTGCAGAGATTGTGCCATTCGGTATCCAACATTCGGGCTTGCACTAATCCAGAATTTTGTAGCTGGAAGCAGTCTGTTTCGTCGCTGTATCCATCTGGACAGTCCACCACTCCATTGCAGCGCAACCTGAGAACTTATGCATTATTAAAAAGTCACCAAAACTTTATCGTATAAAATGTATTCCTTACCTCGCATCAATGCAACCGCCACCGCCAGCACAAGAAATTTTTCCGACATCACACTGGCAGTTAACTTCGTCTTCTTGATTCAAACAGTCAATTCGCCCATTACACCTAGCGCAAAATCAAATGCATCAGAAACACACCAATGTTTTATTACTCTGTTTGTGTTAATCAAACCAATGCCCGAAACGTTTTTGATTCGGTGTTAGTTTACTTAGTGAGCTTCCATGCATAATACTAAATTGCAGTTTACAAAACATTCCCTTACCTCCAGTGCAGTGGAATACAACGTCGGCTCTGTTGGCAGGTAAACTGATTGGGACCACTGCAAGTGTGATTAGCATCCGTTCCAATGCAGTTTAACTCGTCAACCGGCAAGCCCATGGAATAGCAGTCGCCTGCTCCATCGCAGCGGTTAGCGTTTTCCAGACAGTATCCCGTAATACACTGGAACATTCCCGACTTTTGGCAGACGCTTTGTGTGCAGCCAAGCTCATCAGATCCATCACTGCAGTCTTCCATACCATCGCACTGCACAAGAAGTACATTTCATGCATAATGTGCATAGAGTACACTTCTTAGTTTTATCAAACTTTGACGTATCAACAGCAGAAGACTGAAATCTTATATATATTTGTGGAAAAGAGGATACGTAATCATTGAGACTGACCACAAGCCCAATGGGTACACATGCTCCGGACAAGCACCGGAAGTTGGGATGGCAGTCGGTGCAGTTGGCCTCATCGGTGCCATCCTGGCACTCCGGCACACCGTTACACACCACCAAGTGCGGAACACAACGGTTCTCCTTACGGCAGAGAAATTCGTCGCTATAACACTGCGCAACTGCGATGGCGACAGAAGCAACGGGTGGCGGAGTAACTGGAGCAGTCGTCAAAATGAGAGGAACGGTTGTGGTCACCGTTAATAATGGCTGGGATGCTGCCGTAGTGGCAAAGGTCATTGGTGAGGTATCTGGAATGGTGGGTACAGTTGTCGCAACGGCAGCTGTTGTCGACACGGCCAGGATGGATTCATGATGAATGTCCGATCCATCATCTATTTTGTCGACGTACGTAATTATAGTTCAGTTCACACCACCTCAACATTTTATTTAGAAAACCATCAGAATCGGGGAAAAGGTTTAAAAATTAAAAAAAAAGGAATAATTTGTTTGTTATGAAATGACGGCAAAGTAATTTTTAGTATTTGTATTGATAATCGGAATTCAACCGGTAATTAATTTATATTATAAAGATAACTGAAACTGACCTGCAGTGGTGCTGGTATTGGGCGGCATCGTCCATCCCTCATGCTGACTATTTTCTTGGTCCAGCGGAACAAAACCAAAAAACGTGTTATTTGCCACCGACACATTCCTAGTGGACTCCACCGGCAATGCCACAAATGCCGCCGATGAATTAGCGGACACGACAACATGGGTGGATTCCGCCTGGACAGTTTCATTGGGATGGATAATCGCCACGTCCAAATGCCCCATCGGCATCGCTGGAGACGGCGTATGAACGCTTTCCAAAGTGCTCGCGGCGACAAGCAATTCCGTCGTTGCAGTCGCCGTAGGTTGCGGAAAAGTGTTGGTGTGTACAGATTCCGTTGTTACAGTAACTGACGCTGATTCGGATGACAGTGCGGGCAATAGCGAGGTCAAGCCGGGGGTGCTGTTGAGGGCGACTGTGTGGTCCTGGAGAAGCGGAAAGGTCATGCCGGTTAAAGTTGTCGCGCTAGTAGAAACCAGTGTTGTGGTTGTTGCGGTGTGTTCCTGTCCGGAAGAAGACGATGCGAAAGGGATGTTTACCGTTGTAGCAGTCGAAGATCTTGTGCCGGAGGTCTCTGGTTCGGTAACGGATGTTTTAGTTATTAAGTGAGTACTACGTTCCGTCGGTAGAGTCTCTAAACCAGACGTTGCTGTGGCTGATTCCATATTCGGCGCTTTTGTAGTTCCCGCTAAAATACTTATACGTAATACAGTCCGAAAACGTGTCCGAAAATAAAAGCATCACGCAAAAACGATCTTCAAAATCAATCAAAAGCGAAAGAAAGCAAAATACAACAGATGCAGGAATCAATTCAAAATTTTAAAAGTTGTCGAAATAATCATGCTTTCACAAAGAGTTTACCAGCTTCTTAAAATAGCTACATAAACCATAATTAACTCACCTTCTTGCTCCACAACTCCAGTGATCCGCACGCATGTGGTTCCGTTAATTAGTTTGAAAGTTTTATTATCCGGGCACAAACAATACTGTCGCATTTCCAGTAGGTCAAATTCGCACAAATGTGAACAACCGCCATTATCCACTCGACATGTGTAAAAAATACCTGCAAAATCATATCCCGTGGTAAAGCGTCATATGTCTGCTTTTTGCCTGTAGTCCATATCGTACTTTTTGCCGATAAACTGTTCCGATCAATAAGATAATTTCCTGCAACAAACAATAGACTTTACTTTCGAACGGTAAACGGCGTTATATACGATACTCACCTATGAAGTTATTGTTGAGATCCAAATGATTGTTTAAAATGGCAATAACACTAACATCCCAGTTTTGCGGTGCTTGATTCCATAAGGACTGATACTTTGCTATCACACTTCCTGACCTGAAAACATGGAATAACGAAGTTTTATAAACACAGGAATAATAAAATAATAAGTAAACAATGTAATAGTTTTTCTAATAATTAAACTGTAAATAAAAAATTGTTTCGTCCCTTAAAATCAGTCGGTATCTAAAACCATTACTTGAACACAGTGAAAAATTCGATTTCCTACCGCAAGCTCATAATTCTCGTAGCATTGTAATTCGCTCCATTCAGTGCTTTGGCAAACAATTCGTTCATCTAAAAGTACAGGAGATTTACATTCATTTCTCTGCTGCTGTCTGTATTATCGTTCCTGGTAGCAGTAGGGACAAAAATATATACATAAAAATCGAAATTTAGGTATAATCTTTAACAATAACCGATTTTTATTAAACTTCCGGTATTGAAACAACAATAATATGGCGCTAATTTTTTTGCTACAAACTTAAGAATACACGACAAACAGAGCAATGCCGACCACAACAAGGTCACTGACTGCCAGCGTCAACTGTCCGTTCAATATGGACAAAAAGGTCAAATTGTTTTCACTGCTGCGCTCTTTATCAGGCAGACAAAGCGCAGTGTTTAATGATAGACAACACTCACGTAAACAGTTAGGTCGTTGGATGTGTACTGAAATATCCAGGATTTACTGTCAGCCAGTGCCGCTTGGAAGTCCATGTTCATGATGCGTAGTTCCCCTTCAATGGCTTCAGGCACTATCAACATACACAAACACGTATATATACATAAGGATAAAGGCCCCGTGTATTATACCATCGCCTTAGACACAATCGTCTTTACACTTTGCATAATAAATATTGCTATAAAGGATTATTTAACACGTTTTCGTGAGGACGCGCATCTTGGCCCGATCAGCGCTGGTCGGCTTAGGAAACATACTCGTATTATACCCCGAATAATGCATTCTACATGCCCATGTCGTCGGCGCTTTGTTGAAATTGGTGTCACGGTCTAGCGAACCAGCGTCCAGGATTGCCGGTGTTATCTGCCGACCAGGACATTCGAACATTTATCAGCGGATACGCGGCGGTTTACTCCTCTCACTGTTTTAAGCAGGGAGAGAAAACTACGAATTTCAAAGCCACAGAATAATGTCTGCTGATCTTATTTTTATCCGTGGACAAGATAGTGTTCTTGTTATTATAACACTTGTTATTCGATGCGGTGGTAAGCTCGCAGCTGAAGTTACCTGTGATTCTTACCTGAACCTCTAAAACTACTTGTAATGCTTTATGCAGAAAGATTAATGGCAATTATACAATAGATCTTGCTACAAATCCAATATTTTAAAATTTGACCGAATCCGCTGCATAACAGTGTACAAGTAAGTAATATAATAGTTTTAACAAAATTTTAACTATAATAAATTTTTACTATAACAAATGGTTACTAACTACACTTAATTTGCCCCACTGGGCTGCGTTGGACTGTACCTCCATCGGACGGGAGACTGACCGCTTCCAGCCCAGCGAGTGTGACACCGCCAGCCGATGGGCGGCGCGTGCTCTGTACGGAGCCATTGTCGGCGGATAGCTCGAACGGATGTTGTCGTCGCCACTCTTGCAGCGCCTCATCCGCTTTGGGCTCCCTGACAGCACTTGGAATAACAGCGGCAGCTATCTTGGGCTGGCCACTGTTGTCCATATTGTCCACTTCCTGCACTTCATGCACATCGACATCCAGTCCCGCCGGACTACGCAATGCCGGCATCCGAAGCTCCTCCTTCTTAGACGATGTATTAAAAATAACGCCAGCTGAAACAACACAGAGATATTTCACTAAATCGTTAATAAAATTTCTCTGAATAATGTTATCACAGTCTTTATCAAACATGCCACATAACTATCATACTGCGCATCAGAAATTCAGAATAACAAGAAAAGCCTGCACTGGACTGCGTAAAAGTTATAATTAACGTTACTTAAAATTTTAACTTCGGATTATTTTGTATTTCTCCTGGAAAGTGCTCGATGAAATAATCACGAAGTTCTGAAAATCAGCGCTAGCGCATTGGAAAGCGGGCAAGAAATTTTGATATATTCAACGATATGTTCAAACTAAGTAACCTTTTATATTAAGCAGTAAAGCTTATTAATAATTTCCTTGCTGGCTTTGCTCATAACAAACAACAAAATAACACGAATATTAGCCCTTGCACCACGAACAGAAGTACACATTTTTTTACTGGAAGTTTCTTGATGTTACAAATGTGCTGCAAACCGTCAGATTTTAGATAATTGTTCAAACCATCAAAACCAGTATAAACATTTTCTTATAAAAACTGCCACGATCAAGTATTGTACCGTGAGCCAAGAATTCAATGAAAGCTGACTTGTCAGCCCATAACAATCAGTCTGGACTGTGATAATATTTCTCTGGTATATTGTTGACCTGTCCGAAGATAGTTTTTTTCCGGTGTCGTCAGCGACACACAAATGTCTTACGCTGCTACCACAGCCGGAGAGAAAAAACACAGACAGCCACCACCGTCATATTCTTACACAACACAAGCCGGCTTTGATATAAACAAAGCCAACAGTAATTTGTACGTATTACTTCATTTTTCACAGATTACTGGTTTCATTGACAAGTTCTCACGGTCGTATTCATAAAAAAGCCTCAGCGCGTTCCTCTGATTAGATTATAATTTTTTTCGGCTAATTATATTATACCGCCGGTACTTTGACCTTATACACCAATTATGATATAACAATCTGTCAACAAGAGACTCTCTTGCATTGTTTGCCCTTAATCAATCGGTCTATGCATTTATAAAACAAAGCACACAAAGTATACTATTATAACACGAAAAAACAGTTGAAGTACAAGTACAAAGTGTTAATGTACGTACTTGCGCCAAGACTAGCCAGTATAATCGCAAGAATCACAGTCAAACATATGCCGCTAATACATATTGTCCGCCTCCAACATTTGGCACCACTGTTGCGGGTGTCTTTGGTAACGTAAAGAATTTCCCCTCTGCAAGTCAAAGAGAAACACATAATTAAAATATTTTCAGGAAGAGACAACTTGGTGTGTGTACTCTGTATGTGTGAGCAGCAAGAGAGTGCTTCTCATAATTTGGCTGGTTAAGTGGCGACCAAGGTTGGTCAATTAGATTTTCGCGGCACGGCGCATGTAACGATCAACGATTATCCGTTTAAAATGCTCCGTCAAGATGTCAGATCTATCGGTAATTTGTTTGAAGATACGACTAACTAGGCAAAACCACACACGCCACAAAACGACCGCTTAAAAGGGAACTGAGATTCAATAACACTTATGGCACTTTTCGCCAGTTTTCAAGCTTTTCATAAACGTTGCATAAATACGAGCACAAAATGCAAAAATATTTAGGCATTAAGGTAAGCTAACTAAATCGTTCAGCGAGACTGTTGAACATACGAAAATGCAAACGAAAACATATGCAATATTCAGCATAATATTACAGTAATAAATTACTAACATGTAAACTTTCTTATGTGGCAATAAAAGCACTGAGTTGCCTACCTGAGAAGCTTTCTATGGGCATTCACAGGCATATAGTAAGCGGGCACTTCCCGGTCTTCCGAGGGCGAATACTGAGGATTGGAGGAGGAATGAGCAGGGCTTTTGCTGTGCGGACGGGACGACGGTTTGGTCACGTAATGACCATTGCGTTCGGGATACACATGCACACCGCCTGAGTCGGTGTCCACGGAGGATTCATGGACGAATGCCGGGTTGGTTTTTCCCGACGTGGGGACATCTGCTTTTGAAACCGGAGAGATGGTTGATACGCTTCTGGTTGGGTTGTCATTGGACAAAGTCTGATACGAACCGTAGGTAGAACCGTTCGTGTGCGGATGCGCTGCCGGTCCATCCATGCTGTCTTGGAACGTGGGATTCTAAATCAAAAGTCACCATCAATTAACCGTGAAAATATTATAAAAGAAAAACCTAATTTAACCTCGTTGTCAACCTTAGGGCTTAGCTTCTTGCATTGGACAGTTTATAAGAATTTTGCTAGCCTTCTCTTAAAAAGGTGGAAATTTTCGTGTTGGTTTGAGCTGCGAAATTTTAAAAACATTTCTTAGCTACTACAGTTTGGCTCTTCCAATTCGCGTACTGCTTTAATCAATGACGAGTGCGGACATTTCCTGGGTCAACCGCGAGTAGGCAACAGCACTTCCGGTCATTTATCAGCGAAATCTATGAGGATTAAGCCACTACCCGCCCGTATAAGGAAGACAGTTTAAAAAACAACTGTAAGAGTAGACTAACACACCGTTACGCACGTGTCTACGGATAGTTGTAAATAGCAACTGCTACAAAAAAATAAATAATCTCTAAAGAGCATGTAATCAACCGAAGGTCAGAAGTTTTCTCACGGGCTCAGCTGTATGGATAAATAATCCTTGGAATTAATCTACGGAAAGTGACAGTTATGGCTGTTTCTGCGAGAATCAAAATTGAGCAAACGTCAGCTGTCGGAGGGTGTTTCAGGTGGAAGAGAAGGGAAACCTGTTTACCCCACCTTCACAGTGCGCTTATTACGAGCGCGTATATGCATAAAAGGCCAAATGAACCGGGCAATAGGATGAGGACAAAGGATACACTTTCTGCTGCCCATCCACCTGATACCGTGAACGGCACATATATTGGGCCTGTCCACGGCAGATTCTAATAAACTCTGGCATATAAAGCCCGGCTTCCATCGATCAAGTCAGACGGAAAGCAAACAGAGCAACTGGATATTTCGAGTGGTCATCCGAAAATGTTTTCCAGCAAGGTGCAAATGGCCATAACTGGCACAAATACTCGACTTGAAACTATTATTAGCATTCTGGTCAATATGTTAGGAAATATACGTCCATGCGGTGCAAAGGTCGCAGTCATCACAACACAAGTTAGACAAGCAGAAAGTTACACAAGAAACTTTACAGATGTGGACAATCTCTAAAAGTGTTTTCTGAGCAGGGAAAAACATGCCACCCAACAACACTGACACCAGGTTTCCGATAACGTTAAAACAACAATATTTTTAAGAGACGAACATCCATGTTACACCTAAATGGTAAACCTCGATTTGTAAGTAAATACTTCCATCAATATATGACGGTATTCGTAACCGCAACGTAAACAGCAACAAGGTATGATAGCACTATGAAAAGCTAAAATGCAAATGAAATCCCTTGAGCAAAATACATGCACATTTAACAAATTAATCACAATTTTAACAAATTAATCACAAATTTGAAAAATATTGACTTAGGTTATTACTTATTGGTTAAGTCCGACTGTGAAAAACAGTACAGTAATCGATCCGTTTAAAATACATAAAAACCAACATCTAAAGTCCGTTTAATTTATATCCGTTTACAAGGCCGACAAACACATTTCATTTAACCGCAATCGTAAAGAAAGCACTGCTGTAACTTACTCTATAATGTTGATAAATTTCCAGCTCACGAGCGGGATCATAATCGCCCGATGTTGGTAGAAATGTGCGAAATGTTCGTACAGGATCTACATGATTATCCATCATTGTCGGTTACGGAATGAACAGGGCCACGGAAGGAATACCACACAAGTTACAACACACTGGAAGCGACCTCATGGGAAGGGGCAACGTGATTTACGCCGGGTGGCCAGATCACACTGCACACCGTGCATCGTTGGGTAAATTAAATTGTGCACTGCGTTTCATTACGCATCCACTCAATCACAACTGACCAGCTGAACACGATGGCCAGCGAAGGTAATAGGTGCAATCTGGCGTCATATCAAAACCATTTATCGGCACTCTTGGCGCTGATAGAGAAGTGAATGTGAATTAAGCGGCGACGGAGAAAATACAACGACGCGCGCGCGATCGAATTGTGTGCTCGTAAGAACAGACTGTGTGTGTGTCATGTGTGTATGTCTTCCGCGCTCTCTCACTTCCCACGAACAATCATCTTCCATTGTTATGTTTTTTGGAACAGCCAGCAATATGCTACTTAAAAAACGCGAGCGATTATCCATCGGATATTGACGCCTTTTCTGCTGATCCAGTCAGCAGAATTGTCCGGCGGGGATATTATGCATTTAAGCTTAAAGATGTATACGGTATTGCGTAGTGCTTCGATAAACAATTCGTAATCGCTACTATGTAGTAATTCCTTCGCTGCTGATTTCGGCTGACCTGCTCATCTATCAACTGACATGTATATTCAAAGCCAGAGAAAAGCTACTAACTCTTTAAATACTGTCATAAGAATAATTTGTAAAAATTCAGAAACAGATCATTAAAACAAAATCCCGCAACGAAATTTCTTGAATTAAAGCGTTAACCGCGATTTACTTCAGTAAATAGTTAACTCGGTTTTACGAAAATTTTGCTTACCATGACCGCACCGTCCGGCTTAGCAGAAATGGGCGAATGTTCAGAATCGTGTTTCATCATCGACTGGAATTTAAGCATCAGAATCCGACAACAGCGAGAAAAACATGAAAAACTGTGATCACGAAGATATCCGTTCAGAGCATTCTTTCACTTGTCAACCATCAAACTGCCATCCACGGATTATACTCCACAATGCCGTTCGGATGCAGCATATTGCGGAATCGGTATTCACAGGTGCCGGTTGTATCCACTGTCCAGAGCTCCTAAAGGAAAATCGATTCGCCTTGGCTGACTGGCCGGGGTCACTCATACAAACTGGACACACAGAATGAAACAAACAACAAGCGCTGCACTTATTTGCCCGGTTAGGGACGAATATATACTTCGAAGGTGGATGAATGCATACACACACATCCACACACTCTCTGGCGTTGTATTCTGTAATTATGCTCGGTGCGGTGGCAGTTTTATGAGCCGGTAGCTGTGGTCAGTCAGTTATAAAGAGAGCGAGAGGAGAGACAACCGTCCACTTTCACTGCCGGACTGTACGTGATGGAAACTATTATTCGTTCCACATTCCCCCCGAAAAATAATTACGCCCCAAAAGTGAGCGCAAGTTTTATAACGGTGTGGGAATGTGCCGCTGATGATATTAGAGGATTGAATGTAGGCCGTAACAATGTAAATCTCGTGGGTTAGGATTTGTTTTATTATGCAGCGGTATCGAGTGAAAGTGAAGAAAGTGCCTAAGCGCGTCAAAATCCGTTAAGCACCAATAAAGTTCAAAGGAAAAATTAGCCGCGCCTCTGTATTATGAATAACGTTATAAGCCATATAAACGACACTGAAAGAGTTTTTGTTTGGTAAAACAGCCGGTGTTACACTACCTGCTACATATCAAATTTAAGGCACAATTACATATTCCTTTAACTAAAAATGTTTGCAAAATACACAACATTTAACTTATCGGGATCAGAATGATTCGAGTTCCGGTGCCACAGTGCTGACTGCATGGCGTAATGAGTATCGTACTGCATAGTTCTATGGTAATTCTGTTCTGCGCGCCATGCTATATACAGTGAGATCGCCGAGCATACGAAGAATAAAACCAAGTTATAAATGAAGTCGTGATTTGCAATTTAATAACAAAGAATGCATCTATGGAGACATAACACTTCCGAGAGACAAAGACTACTGCTCTTCATATTTATTTCATTTAGACTTTATGGTTAGTGCACTGCAGGCTTTACGAAAAATTAGTAATAACACGCTCACAGCGATGCGTTCTGTTGGTCAGATAAATTATAAGTTTTTATTTACATATATTTAAATTTAAACTATTTATATTTTTAATCCAAACGTACTAAATATATTCTGTAATATACAATATTACGTGTAATTACATACATCGAAAAAGAAACGTTCAGTTTATTATGTCCAAACTGCCACTTACTTCTGAACCAAAAAAAGGACACCGAAGTTGATAAAAGTCGACGGCGTCATGATGCCGGTACTTACTTCCGGTAATCAATTACGAAATCAAACAAAACTTTGAAATGAAATTGATGCATGCATACAACCTGCTCATGAGAAACAACACTGATCGGCAGAAATTACGCAGTACTTAAAAGTGTTTACGTGCAGTTATACATACCATCGACGGCCAAACTTCTTAGAAATTTATGATCAATTCACAAATAAATTGGACTGGATCGTGGGAATAAATGTTCTCCACAGAATCCGTTATGACTTATGAGCGTCACAAAACTGTGCCATATGATCGTTCGCTCAAACAGAACCGCTGTTCGCGGTGCCAGATTTGTACATTGCTTGCGCAATGACGACAAAGGGAGTAATGAACCAGTTAATCCAACAAAATTGCATTTGATCTCAGTAAAAAAGTTAATTTGTCACACAACGATAAATTCAAAAGCTCGATGTAAACAAAACCTTGCAGCTCTCGATCGAGAAAAACAACGTATCAATGAAAACACATTTCCCTTTAATTTTCTCAGAACTAGCGAACACATCCTTCGAATTCACTTACTGTTTGCAAAATGCAGTGCTTTAATCAACCAATGATTAATGCTGTGTATGTTATTAATGTTTTACTCAAGCAATCCTTGCGCGCGCTTCACGTTACCACCTTTCTAACGAAAAACTGCAAAACTTTTAGTACTGGAACACTCTACAATTCGAGAGCAGAAAATCTAAAAACTTGTCAAATGTCAAATGCTTGGATCAATCGTTGTCAACCTCCGCCACAAAAAACTTGACAAAAAATTAATAAAATTGCACTTTTAAAAGGCACAGACTCCCAAAACAAGGGGGGCCAAAATCACAGTTGCTGTAAGTCAATCACCAAAACTGGTTTTCTTTCTAGTATACCTAAAAACATCATTTTTGGTGGTATTTCGGGATAAGTCAATAAGTTCAAGTTTCAACATTTGATAACCGCCAGTCCCAACGCCCGGATGTCTTCGGCAATATCGTTCGGTCGTTCCATGGCGGGAAAATGGCCGCCGGTGGAATGTGCCGATACCTTCAGCAAATTGGTAAAATATGGACGAACGTATTCGGTTGGGGGATTTGCTCCGCGCAGTTCATGGAAGAAATCAGACAGCATAGTCGGAACTTTGACTGGATAACTGAACAAACGTGAAACCGGTAACCAAAATGTTAAGAGAAATAAGAAATCACTTTTACCGAAGGTACGTGTCGTAATCAGTGGCGAAGACTTCTTTGTATAATCGCTGCGATGACATGATTGAGTTGGAAATCCAGTAGATCATCACATTGTTGATTAAATCATCCATGTCGAAATACTTGGCCAGGTTTCCCTTGGGATGCTGGATGTTGTCGTCGTTCGTCCAGGTTGAAAATTTCTCCATAATGTATGCCGCCAAACCAGCGGGAGAGTCAGAAAGTGCGGCGCCTAATGAAACAAAATTCAACCATTATAGTAGCACAAATTAAAAACTCGTACACATCAAGAGTTCAACATAACGCCAACCGTAACTGTACGCAAATTTCCTAATAATATAATCTGCAAAAAAGTCCACACGCTGCATTCAGCGACTGATAAAACTGTGAAGTGCAGCATTATGACACCAACGATTTAATGACACTAAAAACGCATCGTAATCCAAAAAGCGCAAAGAATTAAAGGCAGAGTAAAATCACAGAAAACGTCTTCCACAGAATCCGAAGACGAAGGGGTGCATGTTTGCATTTACCGATTTCACTTACCAACAGTATCTGGCTTAGTCGCTTGAATATGCATATAGCCGGTTTCCCGCAGCAGTGCCGGTACATTATGGAAGAATAACTTATCCGCTTCGTGATGCTCGACAAACCACGATGGGATGAAGGAAGCGACCGCGTTTTTGAGCAGCGACGGGATCATCGGTATGGGATACATCGTCAATTCCAGGCCATGAACGCTGTACACAATTCAGGAGGATGAAGATCGTGCCATACCAAAGTAAAAAAATACCACGAGCAGAAACAGTCGTACCTGTCCGGATACATTACTGCCATCGTTCGTCCGATAAGACTTCCCCAGTCGCCGCCGTGGATAAAATATTTCTGGAAACCGAGCCGCGTCATTAAGGTGTGGAACATCCTAGCCATGGCTGCGGTATCCAAACCTAGAAGCGAAAGATGTCTCACTGCACTAATGTAGGTAATTTATAAAATCTCGAGACATACCAAAGATGCGATCCAGACCACTTATAGACATTGAAAACAGATATCAGGCATTTATAAAAGTATGGCAAAAACTGAACTCATGCAGATTTTGTTGTTAATCAGATTACAGCATACATATTAATTTAATTTTTATTATTACAGAATATCTATTCTTTTATTTCGCAGGCAGCACAACAACGAGGTTGGTTTATAACTGCAATTTTACCGTAAACTGGAAGGTAGAAACAACGGTCCGTCTAATTTATATTCTATGGCTATTCCACTTTCTATGGTAGAAACCCACCTGGCTTCTGTGCTGCCTGTGAGAAGCCGTATCCTGGCAGCGATGGAATAATAACTTCAAAAGCCACTTGTTGCCAAACTCCACAACTGCTCTTCTGTGGTGTCGTTAACAGCGGTATCAGTTTGTACAATTCGTAAAACGATCCGGGCCAACCGTGCAGCAGAATGATTGGTAGAATCCGCACATCTTTCTCCTTCGGCTCGGCCCTCACAAAATGTATATTCAATCCTTCGATCTTTGTTGTGAAATGAATATACTGATTGATGAATTTCTCCTGCTTCTTCCAGTCATACGAATTCAACCAATAATCGACCACCTGGGCAGAATGGACAGAAACTGCGCCAGAAATTCAAAAACAAATAGCATACACTGCTATGACTTACACACCGCAGATGCTTACCTCGCGCAGGTAAGTGGAAGGGAAACCGTACTGGAAATTCACACCGGACAACGGCGGGCCGAAGCGCGTGTGCTGCAGACGATAGCGGAGATCAGCGAGGACTTCGTCAGATGCCTGGACGACAAAAGGTTCGATGCGGTCGGAGGGGGCTTCTGGGGCAAGCGTCCACGTTTGGGGAGTGAAGGGGAACACCGCATCCACGCGGGAGAGAGGGCGGACGTAGTGCAAGACATTCTCGATTTGATAAGCGAAGATGGCCAGCAGCACGCCGGTGCAGATGGTGAACAGGAAGAATTTGGCTTTCAGACTTAGATAAAATGGACTCCGGCGCTTTGCCATCTTTGTTTAATTTTTGATTAGAGCGTCGATGCGTTATCCCAAAAATAAAACAGTGCACAAAGAAAGCCAGTGCCATCAGCACAGGAATCAGCTGTTTTTTTTATAATAGTACCAGTTTATAATCAGAAATGCACGCAAGCGACGACCTGAGGCGGTGGGTGGCCGCAGACCAGAGTTGCAGAGTGCAGACTTGCCATTTGAGATATCACTAATGTCACTCTTTGCCAGTCTTTGGTGATAAACTGATAATTCATGTACTTGATATTGTATTGCGTAATCGTTTAGTTTGTTGATTTACAGTTTGTCGATCTTGTTCTGGAGTTTTTCTGCACCTCACAAATTAATTCTGATTATGCGAAAAGGCTTCGCGGGCGCCATGCCACCGGCTGGCACGCCTTCGACATCTTCAGGCGCCGCTGCCAGCAGCGACCATCCCGAAGAACTCGGATTTGGTCGCTATCCTAACGTTAACCAATTTGTCCGGGTGCGTATGTTCTGTTTATCCCCTACCTTTCGTGCCTTATTGCTGTTCTGTAGAGTCTTCGGAAGAAGCTAACTGGCATCGTGGAGGCCTCGCAGACGATTCCCCAAGGCGAAATGAACTATTTAATCTGCAGTACTTATCCCGACTTCGAGGAACGCGCATCAGCGGCCACCATTCACATAGCGCAGATGTAAACGTCTTGCTTTACAGTTTGCTTGGACGTATGATGAAGTGCGATTGTTTGCAGGTTGAAGAAGCTGTCAATATACCATGGCGTGCCTTCCGTCACCCATCGCTTGTTCGACAGTCCCTCGAATAAAGCCTCGGTTCTTCAAGGCATTCAGGAAACCACCAAGCAGTTCAAAGAACGGATGGTGCGTTCTGTGCGATTCTGGGGAAATGGAACTTTATACCGTATTGCTTGTTAGGATCTGACGATGGATGAGTTAGCCCGGGTGAAAGAGGAAAACGCTTCCGTTAGCGAACAAGCATCGGCCAAATTTCCGGTTGCTGGTGCTTTGCTAAAAGGAAATCAGGTGCACATTTTAACAGAATTTTTTGTTCAAGTAATACTATCGGCCTCGGAACTCCAAATAATATTATTTTGGTTTCATATTTGTGTGTGCTAGTTTGATCAGGAAATTCTTTTTTTTGTGTTTTGATTCATCAAGCCTCACTGATGTGAACTGTGAAGGAAATAAGTATTTATTTCGCTCTTTTTTATAGTAATGATAATAATAATAATTGTTTCTTGCTTCCGGCCATGCATAGGCATCTTAATCTCCTTCCGTTCACTCGTTATGCAGTTACCGGCTGATGGATCTAGCGATAATAGTAAGTTTGTAATATTAATGTCTTTACTTCTCGCAGAAATTCCCAACCAAAACTCCCAGTGTGCCTCGGCCGCAAGTTGTCCACGGCTGGATTATTGACAACAGCGATAAACCCTTTGTGCCTAAACTGCAAACGAAACACAACGCCTTGCGCTCCCTAGATTATTCTATGAAAGGCTGGAGGGACGGTGGTGAAGCCCCGCATCCGTACGAATTTGAATTGGATGTCTTCCAACCGGGACCAAATGCGCAGATTATGAAAGAGCCACAGTCAGCGCCTTCGCCGGACGATACTCCGTTTGTGTATGTTGATACCACCGAAGCACTCTACGGAATGTTGAAGGAACTGCGATCTGTAAAGGAAATTGCCGCTGACCTGGAGGTACAGTTATTTAGCGTTTGGTTTCAGGGAACAGTTAGAAGGAGAATTAATGTTCGCGTCAGGTTGTCAAGTTTGCACCATATTATCTGAAGATTTTGGTAAAAATTCTGCACAAAGGGTAACGAAGTGTGATAAATACTCAGATATGGGCGTCTTGATTGAAATTTTGTTTTATTATTACATTGTTAATTTTGGCTCGCCCGAATCTTTGTACTGAGTGTGTGTTCAGATGTTGAAGTGTAGAACTATGTGTCTGCTTCTTACGCTTAATAATGATTACGCCGGTTTCGTTTCATGGCTCCTGTTTGGTTGCAGCATCATTCCTATCGCACATATCTCGGTATCACTTGCTTAGTCCAGATTTCTTCTCGATCAAAGGACTACATCATTGATGCCATTGCCATTCGGAATCACATGCATGAACTGAATGACATTTTCACTAATTCGGAAATTCTGAAGGTGATATCGCTTTTTATTGCCAACAGGAAAGAATTACTTCAAATAATGTTTTGCAGGTATTTCACGGTGCTGATTCTGATGTGCTGTGGTTGCAACGCGATTTCGGGATCTACGTGGTCAATATGTTCGATACCGGTCAAGCTGCGCGTGCATTAGGGTTTTCGAGATATTCTTTGTCGCATTTGATGTCCCGGTATCTCGGCAAAACTGTGGATAAAACTCATCAGTTGTCCGACTGGAGAATACGGTATTTATTTTTTTCCCAGTGGAAAACCTGGGAGGTTTTTGTAACTTAATATGTTTTATTGAGAAGTGTTTTGCGCCTGCATTTTTTGATTGTGACCTTGTAAGTTAGGGCAACAAGTGATTTACGGTAATAACCAATGATGAATTAACTTTTGTGATCATTGCGAATACTGCTTGCGAATACTGCCGGTCCGGTTTTTTGTTCCGGGAGCTAGTTATTGCCGAAATTAGTGAGAAACAATTCTAAAGCTTTGGTGAATGGTATTGTCAAAGTAAAGTTTTTATATGCTACTGCTGCTTTGAGTACTTACTGCTTTACAGAGGCTTATTTTTGCAGGGCTCTTCCAGATGACATGCTGGAGTACGCACGTTCTGACACCCATGATTTGCTTTATATCTATGACTGTATTCGTAATGAGTTACTGACAAAAGATCCCAGTAAGCGAATGTTACTTGATGTCTACAGCAAAAGTAAAGAGATCTGCCTAAAGGTAACTTTGGATGTGTTGCAGAATTAAGAGTCGTATTTGAGGTTTTCATATATGTTATAGCGCTATGAGAAAACCAAGTTGGATGAGAACGATTTTGCCTTGGTCATGTGGAAGTTTGCCAAAAATTTCTCTGAACAGCAAAAATTTGCACTGAAACGAATATTGGAGTGGCGTGATCAGGTGGCACGGGATGTGGACGAAAGTTTGGGGTAATTTTATTTGGTGGTTACTGTGTTGAACGTCTCCTTTGTATACAGCTTGTTGTCGTAGGTACGTCCTTCCAACCAAAGCCTGCATTGACATCGCCGAAAGCTTACCGAAATCTTCCGAAGATCTGGTGCGCTGTGTGGAATTTGTCCCGCCAGTGCTAAAGCAGCGCATGCAGCATATTCTTAATATTGCAAAAGATGCCAGGAATTTCACCGGTGTGGTGCCTATGCCAGTCGGCGCCCAGGTACGAATGGAGGAGCAACCCGAGGAAGTTATAGAACGACCTGTTTCCAGACCTTTAACGGTTACTGAATTCGCCCGGCTGCATTTGGACGAACAGCCATCACTGAGAGATTTGGAGTTGATATATGATTGCAGAACACCGAAAGTAGTGCATAATCCGGAATGGGATCTATTCCGGCAGATATGGGAATACTCACTGACTGTCAAAGCGACGGAGAAAGTCGACACGGTATCCGATTACGCTTTTTATGTTTTTCCTTTCTTCTGGTTATTTCACCATATCTTTGTAACTAACCGTCCGCTATTGCAACTGTTGGAATGTCTTAGCAGCCTAAACTGAGTATTGGTATGTAGACAGAGTAAAAATGCTGTACGATCTCGTATCGTTGTTGAGTATCCAAGCCTGTTTACGGCTTCGCTGCTCTGTAAGCTATCAGTCTGACCAGACTAGTAAGCGTAGGTCGGAGTATTAGTGCATCATTATTTTCAGGTAGCTGCAAGTTTATGCATTTCTTTTTAAGCATCTCAATGCGTCGAATTCTGTGTCACGCTTTTTTATAGCAACCCGCTGAACCTTCGGTCCTTTATGTGCCGGCCTCAACGCCCAAACCGCTGCCTGTCATTGACGTGGCGGATATTGCTTCAAAGAAAAAGGACAAACGCCTCCGCCACATCGATCAGGCTGCTGTCGACGTTATCGCTCAAACAGGAAAACTGACCGTTGCCCAAGGAGATGAGCCAGTTATTGTGGCGGAAGTGAAGAAGCCGGCCACGGCAGCGCAAAAGCCGCGAGTTGAGAAGCGTAAATCTCCTTTGATTGTGCACCCTGCCGACGCCGATGAATTGGCGAGCAAACGTGTGGCATTTGATTATCAGAATGCGGATTATTCCAAGTTCACTCTGCCCGCTAAACCGACGGGAAAAGAGCAGAAAGTGAACCGGCAGGGCGGCGGAGTGCGGGATCCAAACAAGTCTTTCAACAAACAGAGGAATATCAGCTCAACTTTCCCGGCCAAGATGTCTTCTAGAGGAGGATTTCGCAAACCTGAATAAGCAAAATGTTTTGTTCCGGTTCGAAGTTTGTTGTTCGTAGTAAATTTTGCTGCTGAAATTTTATTTTTATGACGAAGTTTCATGGTAG
Organism: Paramacrobiotus metropolitanus; assembly: GCF_019649055.1. Taxonomy (NCBI): domain Eukaryota; kingdom Metazoa; phylum Tardigrada; class Eutardigrada; order Parachela; family Macrobiotidae; genus Paramacrobiotus; species Paramacrobiotus metropolitanus. The sequence goes on along the minus strand of NW_026570253.1, from coordinate 838,763 downwards.
GGAGAAATTGCTGACATTTTGTGGACTGACGTGCACATTGTTGCTGGTATGGTTTTGTTAAAGGGAAGTGGAAAAATTAATAAAAGAAAACCGGAAACTGCGTTTTCTTGGTGCAAATCTTGATATGAATGGTCAGTAATCAAACTGTTATCTGCCTGGAGACAAATTGTTTGGCGCTTTTTTATTTGAGATGTACATGTATATCGGTTGTATGCTTGGACAGTATATATGGAATTTGTACGCTGGGGTGCTTGAAACCTTGAACATATGCGGTTCATCGACGATAGACAATTATGGTTTAACCTGTCGGGAAGCGTTCTTCCCCGTAGACTGCTTTTATAGGACGTACTTGAAATACAATATTGCTTACATCCAGTATGAAGTTATGAGCACAGCCTGGCCATCGTGAAGTCGTATCATGCTTGCATGCTTATATCTTAATTAAGGCAGCGAGCCGTACCCCATAATCACACATGCCCTTTCCTGCTTTGTAAAAGTTTACATGTCAGAAAGTTGAATAGAACCACGAACTGTGCTACAAGGAAGAAGTTTGCATTATTCTGACTTGCCGGACGAGGAGGAAAAAAAGGCTATGGGTCCGGGCTTGGGAGCACTAATACGGTAATATTGACCCCTTCGTGACCTGACCAGGTGACCCTGGTGAGTGGTGACTAAAGTATATTTTTCTGCTCTGAAAGTTTTGTTCAGCCCTATGTTATGAAATTGCGCCAACTCTTCCTCGAACTGAACGCAACGTTGATTAGGTACAATTCTGAACTTAGTCTGAGTGCTAAGCGATGCTTTGTTTTGCACATTTGGAGTGGTATACCGATTTGGCGGTCAGTGAGTAGTGAAAAGTTTAATACGTTTTGACAAACGGCACCGGGATTCTGCATGGCATTCATATATGACTGCTTCAAATTGTCAAACATCACTGCATTTGCACCATCAGCTGCATCATCATCGTCGACAAAGGCACCGATGAATCGGCAAGGTAGACCGTTTGGTTAAGCACTACTTTATCAGAATGCCGCTTATCCCACGCTATTTTCTCCATTGCAACTGGATAGAGAGAAAACAGGAGGTCAACCGGCAGCAGGCGCCGTGCAGGATCCGAAATTCCGAATAACTCATAGATTAATAAATCCGCAGAGGAATGTTAGCTCTGTATTTCTGCCGAAAGAGGAGCTATGCAACCTTCACCAAAAAACTGAAATTACAGTATTGTGCTGTTGGGCTACGGTCTTAGGATTCGGAGCTGAAATTCTTACTTTTATGAGCACTTGTTCCCGATATTAAGTAATCGGAAACGTTCTTCGCACTGCATGTGCACCATCTTCATTAATATGGCTATCTAGAGGTAAAAAACAACAAAATTTAATTTAAGAGACTGAACATTTGAACCTGCATTTTATGCTTCCCAGGATGGTATTAGCACTGCATTATGTGCTTGACGTGAAAAATATAAACAGCAAAATTTGCTAAGAGGCTTCCAAGAAAAAATTATTCTAATTTTGAAACAGGTTTTTAATATTTATAAAATGTAGGTTATAAAATTTTTATGAATACACCGCGGTATACAGTGTGTATTTTGCACGCAGTAGACGTTTGTTGCTACTTTTCTCTAGTATGCATACGTACCTCTTGGTGTTGATGAGCAGTGTGGGTTCGTAATCCTGTAATGTCGTTCTGTAATTGGCTTACTGTTGAATTTACAATTCGTAGCTGCTCGCGAAGACTTTCTGATTGAGCCGTTTCTCTCAGCCTGGCTTCTTCCAACTCGGCGATCATAGTTGACCTTTCCGTTAACTCTTTATGCAGTTGTTCGCATTCAGTGTGCATCATTTGCAACTGACCGTCGATTTGTTTTTCTCGCACAGCCGCCTGGGTCAAAAAGAAGCAGTTGAACTCTCCGTGAAATTTCAAGGTACTGAGATGTGTTACTAGGTTTCTAAAAATTTGTCGGTAACGTCCAAGCTATCCAGCTGTTCCGCTCATGCTATATTGATAGGCGTTTGCCTCGATTTGTTTATACAGCACATGCAGTAAGGAACTAAAATATAATTTATTATAGATGTGATATACACTATTCCACTGGAAATACAGTCACAATACTAAATTTCCCGCAAAAAGTTACCCTCGTATTTTCCGCGGCTGCTTCATTCTGAATATGTTTAAGGAACTCTTGACAGATTCTCGTTTTTTCTTCGTATGCCTCTCTACGATCGTTAGATTGTTCATCATTTTCTCCCGCGATGTCTGCAGTTTTCTTATCCCTACGTATTGTAGTGGCCAATTGCTTTGCAAGAAGAACGCTTTGTTTTGCCTTGTGAACACGGAGAGAAAGATCGGTAATGCGTTGACTGATGACGCTGAACATTGTAAAAATTCGTTCTGTTATTTCCATTTGGTTTTCGTGGAATTTTTGTGTCATGTTTTTGATTTCCTTCCACTTATCCGCAACGCTTAAACCTGCAATACATATTATAAAATTCATGGGAAACGGCCACGCACGCCTTGATTGTTTAAAGTCCTGCCGAACATATAATTATTCATGCTCTCATGGTCAGTTGCACACTGCTTTGTGCACTGCTTACTTGCATTGCTCCGCTGGACACTCTGCAACAGCTTCGTCCACCTCAATCGCCAGCTTTCTTTCTCCAGAACCATTGGTACTGCGTGACCTTTCGACTTCCTCTCGCAGACGCTGAATCGCCTCTTGATCCTCCGCCGCCTTCTTGGTCAGCTCGGCCACCTGCAGCCGCAGGCGTTCATGATCAAAGGTCACCACCTGTGTGCGCACCATGGCCTGCTGCAGCATTGTGTTATCGCGGCGCAGCTGCTCCAGCTCCTGCCGGCGTTGCTCCGCCTCGTGAGCGGTAGAGCGCAGAATGTCTCTAGCCAACGCCAGTTCTACATTGGCCTGATCCAGCATGGTTTTAAAGGATTCCGCAGTGGCGCGCTGCTCTTCGGCGCGTCGCAGTTCTTCTTGATAGAAGCGGAACTGTGCCTCGTCGCGGGCCATGTCGACGTGCCGGAAGTACTGCTCGCAGGCGCTTTTTACCAGATATGCTTGAAGGGACAATGTTTTCTGGAAGGCGGTGAAGTTGCTGTGGACTTGACGGCGAAACTCGTGAAAGGATTGCTTCAGCGCAATGATTTTGGTCTGCGCTTCGTTCGGTATTTTTCTGTATTACGTACATGGCTGACCTTTATCGTTCCATTTTGCGTACTCGTGTAAATTACTCTATACAGATACCTATACGAGTGAGTATAACACTTATACTGATTACAATAATGTACACGTAGGAGGTTTGTTGTTAGTGTATAAAAATGACATTTTTGGTCGAAAGGTTTGTTGTTACAGTGGTATAAAACAGATTATCGATACTACTCTGTAGACGTTTTCTCTGAATCCACGAAATTAATTTTTCGAAGGCTTGTGGTTGATCACTTACTGGATGGCGCACTCTTGATCCGTTAACAAACTTAGTAAATCAGGATCAACTTGTTTCAGCAGTTCGCAAGCTCTATATAGCTTTTGCTGGAGAATCTGAACACGAACGAAACAAGGTTAACTAAAAATACCTCAAAAAACAGTAGTACATGTGTAGCTTTTGAAGAATCGTTTATTTCTTGAATCTTACGGAGAAATGACGATAAGTGAGGTAGCTGATGCCACAGTAGTGGCAGGCAGTGTTTTCCCGCGATAATCCCGCTATTTCGTCGGGAAGACTATGGCCTGAGGTCATCGTGTTCGGAAACGATGGGATCTGTTCCGATGTCTCCATTCGTTAAGAGATACAGTAATCAGCTGGTAAACCTTTAATAATAAGTATCATAATAAGTATCATCCGTTAATAATAAGTATCATATCATAAGTACAAACGTAGTACTAGAAACACTTATAACATACAGTAATCGCAGCAATTATGCTATGCGGCGTACACTGGTTTGTATTTAAATTGCATTTAGTTCTGCATCAACGCTTATGGAAATCACTATTACAACCAAACCCATGTGGTTGCTACACTACAAAGTACGAACGAAGAAGCTTGTCCCCAAAATCCGGATGAGAAACCCTGGATGGTTGCGAGTGTTAGGGATGGACTTACAGGAGGCTTTATCACATGTGCAGTTACGGTAGTTCTTGTTCATGCCATGCCACACAAGAATCGACAAAATAATAGCATTTTGGTTGAATTTTGCAGTCGACAATACCACAGTGACTAGTTTTATACTACCGTAGTTTTAGTAACAGTTCTGCCAATAAGTAAATTACTTACTTCATTATTTAGATCGAAACGGAGCAAGAACGACCAAAACATTGTAAACAAATCATTACATCCATCGAGTCCAGACTCGCTATTTTTTAACTCATTATACGAGTCAGCAAGTACGATACGTATCTGTACTTACTGAATGCACATCTTTAAATCACCAACAAAACAAAACCCAAAAACACCGACAAACTACTGTGCGCAGAAGAATCACATGACCCAATTCGACCGCACCATATACAAAAAAATCACCAAGAAACACCGGCGCACTGTGAAAAAACAACTGCTATAATGTATAAGCTGTCACACTATCTCTTCGTTGCCGGATTTGTTCAACGTCATTTTCTGCACGATTTCCGCCCGGCACAGTGGACACTCTGTCAATGGCTCACTGCATACCTTGCAGCAGCAAATGTGTCCACAGGGCAGGAAGATTTCGGTGGAGGGCCGCTCCATGCACACACTACATATGGTCTCCAGATGCAGTGTCTGCGGCAATGCCGTCGCGGTTGGACTGGTGGCCTTCGGCGGCTCCCCTTTTCCTTTGGATGTACTCGGATCCAGATCGATCTCCACCTTCTTCGTCTCCGGGAGTTTATTCAACGTCTCCGGCATCAGTTCCATCAAGCGGCCGTACTGTGCCAACCAGAAGTATTCAGCGTGTTTGGCTGCTTCTTTTTCCATATCCTGCATAATTCGCCTCAGCTGGGCTTCCCGCTGTTCCTTCTCGACCATCAGCTTTTTGTACATTTTAGCTAACTGCAGCCGTTCATCTTCTAACGACTTCTTCACCACCACGCTACGTTCTTCCGTCTGCTTCTGCTCCAGTAGGGACAACGTTGCCAGTTCATTCTCCAAGAGAATCAGATCACTGACTATCCGGTTATAGACAGCATCGGATTTCAACTGGAGCTCACGGAACATTTCTTTGTGGACATTCTCATCCATCAGCATGTGATTGATGATGTTTTCTTGTTGAGCTTGCTGTTTAGCTAATATCGAGGGGAACAATTGTTCTTCCGCGCGGTACATGTTGATGACGTTATCGTTCTGAGCACGCAGGTTGTCCATTAATCGTTTGTACATTATGGAGAATTTCTCGGAGTCTTCTAACTGCGCTTTCATAGCGAGGAGAAGCATGTCGCGTTTCGATGTTTCCATCTGCGGTAGTAGAGTGCGCCAGGCGTTATCCGCTTTCTTGGATTCGGCTTCGTAGAATTTGTAGTATTTGGCGCGCTCTTCGCTCAGCGAAGTCAACTGAGTCAGTAACCGCTGGGAATGGGCTTCCATACTGCGCAGAGCTTCCAGAAGGGACTGCTTGCCCATTTCCACGTTGAGGGCCAGCTTCTGCAGTTCCACTTCCATTTTTTCTCGTTCCTGAAGCGAGCGCATGAGCATCTGCAACAAATAACAGCAAGTCAAGCAAAGGCAAAAAATTCACAGTGAACCCTTGTCAAATTAATGGTGCATGCTGACAAATCTCACAAAACAAGTAGACAGAAAGAAAAACAAATTCATGCAGCACACGGTCATCGCAATTTCAAATGAATGCCACAAACAAAGTAGCTTCGGAAATAGCACAATCTGTAAGCGGAACACTAAGAGTAGATCACAGTAAGGCATCATTCATAAAATTCGAAAAAGTGGAATTTTGGACAAACGTAGACCGTATCCGAAAAGAAATCAATGCTGCAATGAAAAAGCAAAAAAAAGACAAGAAAACTTACAAAACAATAATTAAACAACCCATAAAAATCAAAATTACCTGCACAACAGAAAAAACTAATTTAATTTTCACTAATTTCGATTTGTGTGCAAACAAATTCCTTTTACCGGACTAAGAATTACTTAATGCACTCACATCTTGTTCGCGCACTTTCACTTTATGGATACTCTCCAAATGCCGCTTATCGTCTTCTTCTATGGCCGCGCGAAATTTCATCACTTCCTTCTTTTTGATATTATCATCATCCTTGTAGCGCGCCACGGCATTCTGCAGACGCGCCTCCTCCTCGCGATATCGCTCCAAAATCGTCACAGAACTGACCGACTTGGACAGGGCCTCGGCAATGGCCTGTTCCTGCTGGCGCATCCCATAATCCACGGAACGAGTCCGTGTCGCTGGCGGCAGATTATTTAACACCGGCACATCGCTCAGCCACTCTTTGCCGTCATCCTGACAAATCTTCTTCAGAATGGCCTCCACGCCGAGCACCGTGACGTCTTTGGAGGGATACAGCACTTTGTCGTGGTCGAACACGAAGGTCTGCAGGCGACGCAGCTGATGGAACGTTAAGGGAAGTTTGGAAAGGGAATTTTCGGAAATATCCAATTCCTGCAGCTGTCGACACTCGCAGATAATATTGGGAAATTCTGAAAAATTATTCCTGGCCAGGAATAATGTCTGCAGGGCGCGCAGATTCCCGAAGGAGGTCGGGAGGGTTTTCAACCGATTATCCGATAAATTCAGCTCGAGTAAGGCACTGAAACCAAGGCCAAAATTCACAGGCAGCTTCTCCAGGCGATTGCGATGTGCATCCAGAATGCGGATTCTGGACACGTCCTCAATTTTCCCACCGCTTTCCAAATCAGTGATTTGATTGTCGGATATCAAAACTTTCACTTTCACGTAGACGGCGCAAATCTGGAAGAAGTCTTTGGGAAGCTTCGTCAGACCACACGAAGAAACATCCGCCACACCGTCAGGACGATCAGTTAATAGACTCATGGCATTTTCCAGTTTGCGTTTGTATTCTGCAGGAGATAAAACACGAGAGGGGACATTATCAGAGGAACCATTGGCCATTTCTCCACCAGGGCAGATTAAACCCATAGCAAAAGATAATTCACACAGCAAATCCGCACTAAGTGGAAAATAAGCCCAGAAATAGGATGATGACAGGATCCGTGGAAGAGTAGTTCATGGTTGGTGTGAATCACTTAAAAAGCGACAACACGATCGTGACATCATCGTGACCACACCATCACCCATTGCCATTGGATAACTACCTACGAGTACTCAACAACAACAAATGTCAATCGGCCAGTATAACTGCCAACAGGAAGAACATAGACTGCTTATTGCCGATCTGTCGGGCCGATGGTCCTCCCACAACTGACGCAACTGAAATCCAGGGATGAACGTAAAAAACTGTGCAGTAGAAGTGAGTAGATTCCAAAACACAGTCATACGAGTAGCAAGTAGTTCGCTGCTTTAGAGTTTTGCACTTTCAGTCTGGTTGTGGCTGTCCTCACGTAATGACTGCAAAAGGGGCGGGCGATATAACAACAGTAACTACCACCAGTAAGTTTTTTGCTAGCAGTAAGTACTTATTTATGTCGTAGCATTGCTGCAAGGAACTACCAACTTTTTTATTACAAGTCTCCTCCAAATATTGCTTAATAAACAGTTTAAATCATAAGTTTTGTTAAACAAAAATAATTCACAACAAATACCCGAGCGAATGGAAGCATGCAACATCTACAAAAACATCAACGGCTAAAAACACTAAAACATCTGCAACACCACGACGACCTTTCTCACAAAATCCCCGCTCACGGTTGTAAATTCACAATAAATTAACCCAGCACAGATTACCGGTCAGAAGAGACAACTACTTAATCTGTGCTAATCTCACAGACAAATTTATTGTAGTCTACACTGGTTTTGCATCACTACTGTTCTGGTTTATCCGTCCCAGATTCATGTACTCCAGCAGACAGCCCACGGCACCGAAATATCCCTCGTGTTCCATGAATAGCGCCTTACATTGGCCCTTGGACCAATAGTCCATGGCGTAGGCCAGCTGCTTCATGGAGATCGCGTTGACGCGGAGGAAGTTGCCCATAAAGACCACTTTGTCGACGCCGTTATTCATGGCGCACATCATAGCAATGGAACCGATATTGTTGGTCACAGTGACCAGCACTGCACGGGCCAGATCTTCTTTGCGGGCAGTCTTCCGCTTCTCCGGATCCATCATCTGAGCAAAACTGCTTGCTACCGTATCGCCGGGAAGATTGAAACGACTGTAGTCACCGCCGTAGATGTCTCGTACCTTAAAAAAACACACCATAATACAGTTCTTAATTAATATCCCCGTTGGCTATAGCTGCTCGAGTAGTGCCATGTATATATATATATATCTTTTTAACAGTCTTGGAGAAGCAGTAAATGAGATAGCGCTCATAAATAATAAAAAAAAAACAAGAACATACGATAACACGACCTTTACACGAAATTGTACCCATTTTAGTCTAGTCTACAATTTCAAAATATAACAGTTAGTGTCAGTTACATAACCGATAAAGGTCAGCCAATAGAGATGTCCTTGCCATCTGGCAAAAGTGATCAAAGTAAGTACTAACTAATTATAGTCTGCGATTAAATCTGCAATACCCTATCTGTTTAACGACAGTTTATGATAGATTCATATGAACAAATTCTACAAATGCTGCTAATTGTAAATGCTGCTAATAGTCTGCAGTAAAACGTTATTTACTGACGGTTAGAATCGCATGCAATTTAAATTCATTAGCAAGCAGGAAAAACGTAACGCACAACTATCAACAGCACATAATTACTAAATATTCTCTCATTTAAAGGTATGTACAGTAATAAAAAAGGCTTGAAACCACCATCTGTAAACACATTTGTGAAAACGAAGAAACGAATATTTTCGTATAAAAGTAAGCCATGTTATCTCTGACCCTGCAATCGTAGTTCGACTTTTGTCCTAATCTAACTACTTAACTTAAAAACACATACCAGAGTAGTTATTAGTGCTACTCGTACATCAACTACTCTACAACAATATATTACATTAGCATAGATATTAAACACTGGCACTGCTAATCACTAGAAGGCGTACAATTTGTCAAACCAGTGTTCCATATTTCATAATGCTGCATCTACACAATAGTGTTTTTACTTTTTACACATAAATAAAACGCTATGACGTTTTACAACTTAAACTTAATTTTCAGCAACAACGTGAACTTTTCACAAACTTATCAGTAGTAAAACCACAGATAAAAGAACTTAATTAACGAAAGACAGAGCAGGCCACAAAAGTATGCGAGATAGCGCAACAAAGCGAATTCATCATCCATCTATCAAATTGACATTCAGCTGACAAAACGTCCTTACGGCGGTACAGTCATCTCAAACAAGCAAAACCACAAGCCACTGACTGCTATATTTCTGTACCAAATCAATGGCAAAAGCCAAATGTCCCTTTTTCTGCGAACAGACCAGTTTTATCGGCAAAATGCCAAAACTCAGGATATGGATCAACAAGCAGCCACGTAAGGTATTAAACGATCGGTGCTTTTGAAAAAGTTTGCAAAACGTGTAGTCTAGATTACAGCGAAACTCTTCTACAGATACTTATATTAACATGCTAATTAATGAAAACCATTCGAAGACAACTTGTCAATTTTAGAAAAGAAAACTGACACCCGTTCACAAACATCTGCTCAAGTCGCTCGTATACGAAAGTGAGATCTAATTAACACCACTGTAAAACATGTTCAACAACCAAAAACAATTTCCCCTTACCAGTTTGTCAATATTTCGATGGTCGCCCTTGGCCGCCAGCTCAATCCCCTCCTCAAACGTCTGACATCCTGTCAGCAAGCAGCACAGCCCCATAAACGTTCCCCCACCGATACTCGTGCCCCAAACTCGGCGGTATTTCGTGCGGGATTCCACCAGCAGAATACTGACACCGCTGCCGACATTTACAACCAAATACGGATACAGATCGCGGATACTGTGCGGCACCCGTTTGCACTGCCCCTCATCCAGGGGATTCTCAAAGGTGAATGTCTCCTCGGGGTGATTGTATTCAATGTAGTGAATCCCACTGATCAGCGAGTCCAACTCATCGAATTTATGCAACTCCAAATTGAGTTCCTGTCGCAGCGTCTTCTCGTAGGCGAACGCGCCACCCCCGGTGGCGCACACCGTTGTCGTCAGCGCTGACAGGCCCTTGGATTTAGCCAAATGGATAAACTTCTCCATGGCACTGCTGGGGAAGCGGATAAAGTGCAGCGTTCCAATGTGGTGGTTGATGGGGACGCCGCGCATCTCCAGGTGCGCATCGCGGATTCCGGTGTCGCCGTAGGTTTTGTTGCTGGTCAGGTAGCGCTGAATGATCTTGGTCTGCTCCACCTCGCAGGCCGCATCCTCGGGGAGGACGTTTTCCGGTTCAAAGTAGACCAGTTTGACGAGAGATCCGCCGATGTCGATTCCGAACCACGGCATCGGCGGATTGAACGGCACATCCTCCACGGCGGCGACGGCGGGGTCTTTGGATTGGCTGCGCGCCTGGAGGAGTTGCTTGCGCAGGGCATCACCGGCGGCGGACACCGGGGAGGGTTTGACGGGATCCGCCATGGCATGGGGTTCCCCGAAGGCAGAGCTAAACCAAGAAAGCATCATTGAACTCCGCCGTCGTGAGGTTCGGTGAACAGTGTAATAAGCACGGTGTAGAATAGACACTTTTTTACAGAGAGGTGTACACTACGGGTAAAGTACTTTGAGAGAGCGGAATGCAAAAGAAGGAAGACGAGTGTGCTGAGTGAGCGTGTGGAGGCTCTGCAAAAAGGTGCCTGGCAGTCATATCAAGTTCGTCTCTAAGACGGCAAGTCTACGATTGTTATCTCAGCGAAACCCCAGCTGGAGTAAAGTGCGCTGATCACACCATGACTTACTGCCCGAGCGATCAACACCACCGCAAGCACACGAAGCATAAATCGCTGACGCCAAAACAGAGGCGATCACATCTCCAGGCAACAACACACAAATCACCACTCCCAACGTGATTGCCTAATCTCTAAGCCCATAGCTATCACAAAATATAATCTCACCAACTTATCAGGCCTTAGGAACACCTAACAAAGCTGATAGCCTGATAGTCGTCTTATACATTTGGTAGAATACGGCTCGAGCGGGAATAGTATGGATTATGGAATGAGGAATAACCCACGAACACACAAGACGTCATAAAGATTAACGAGTTATATCTAAATAAAATTGTTTCGGGAATTAAAGATGCGCGGCTGGCAGTGGCGCGCTTCTTTTTACTAATAACAGTTTTCATTCGTACACGTCGGACCAAGCCGCTGTACCGCCTTTAAGTGTACGGCAGCCCCACTGTGTTGTAGCGGTAGCGATTGTGAAGTCTACGGTAATAATACAGTACTACTTGTATGACTAAACGATCATTAGGCTGACGCAATCACATTCCGCTCCCAGACATTATTCACAAGTCATGCAGTCTTCCCAAAACTTAAAGAACAGCTTCAGCGAATATGTGCGCTATGTTAGTACGGTGTTCATAAAATATCATGCATACTTCTACTCGTATCACAAGACAATTATTTCGCAACCCATATTTTGCCGTATTATCCATATTAATTTGCAAACAATTACACACTTCTGTTGGAAATGGAAATGTTTTTATATGCGCTCTGAATTGTTCGAAACGTTTAACAGAAATTCGATTTTGCTGCTCAGATTTTGAGACACATTGTTATTGTTACAAGAAACACTTGCGGCGTCGCCTCCGCGTTTCTTGTGATCCACGGCCGCTTTGAACACATAATTTCATTTAATTCGTTAGTAAATGCACTAATCGCCTTAGCAGTTATTTTAAAACTTCTTAGGCAAGGACTCTTAACTCGGTTACTCACTTATTTAGCGATTTTGTTTACTGAATAGTGGTGGCTCGGTCACTCACTCACGGTAGAGATTTGTTCACTGGGCAGTGGGGAGTTGTCGTTGTCGTGATTTGTTCAACTTCACTGTACCTTGCAATTCCGCGGATTGGAACGCATTCCATGGAATCCGTGGAATATCTTGGATTCCAAAGTTGGAATCCGCGTTCCAATCCAAAATCCATTCCAAAGGGACGTTTCTCTTGGAATGCCCAACCTTACCTAAAGGCGGCCTCATAGTTCACCGAAAACGGCAGTTTCGACTAAAAGGTGTCCAAATTTCGAATACTGTACTGTTACCCTGCACTTGCCGAAAGTTTCGCTAGTGCAGCCAGGCGTACGTTGTACGATCGCTATCACGATTCACATAGACGGCATACAGCACCTAACTGCGACACTGGACGAAATTTCGGCAAGTGCAGGGTAACAGTACAGTAACTATGAGGACACCATTCCCCGACTCTCCGTCCCATTTTTACGGATGACTATGAGGGGACATGGTCGTGTTGAAACCGAAACGTCGAAATTCGTGGTTTCGACGACTTCGGTGTAGGAGAGGATGGCTCCTCCCTAATACAGTCTCCGTTTTTTTCGCCCAATCATACATACGTCTGTCCAAGCGGCCACTGCGCAGTGCCCACCTGGACGCCCAGATTATTAATACACTTATACAGTATCATGTACGTATACATATGTACTAATTATTACATAAATGCACATCTAACACAACCCCTTTTTGTTAAACAGACATTTTAATTACTAAAAATTAATAATTACATCTGTACGTACATTTTTCCATATCGTATTAAATTTTGTAAGTTAGTACATACTAGCGGTAGTTGATAACCACATTATTGCACCGAGCGCGAGCAATAGCCACAGATCTGTTACGCATTTCCAGTACCACTTGAAGTGATACGTACCACTGGAAATGGAATCAGTATTGTGGAATTCCACATATCCCATAGGAAAGAGGTGACGGTGACGCGCTTTTTGGCGTCAGACAACTCTGCTGTGGAAGTATGTACTCTGCTATGGAGCGTGTAGTCTTGACGATCAGTTAATTGCAGCACCTCGCGCTTCGCGCTCGGTGCAAATTATACAGTACATGATTTTCCATCTGTGAGCCGTTTGGAAAGTTTACGTAAGTTTACATCGGCTTATTAAATTGTAGCAAAATGCCTCGTAAAACATTTAGCAGTATAAAAAAAATAATACCGAATAACTCGGAATTCAGAGCAGCTGTGTGAAACAGTGCAAGGCTTTTGGGGATAACAATAAATATGGAAAGCTACTAATGAGGTATTTTGTGCTGAAAATTACCGTGAGTGGGTAGATTGCCAAATTGAAAGTTTATGAAAAATTTAGTTTCTCAGATTTGACAAACTATGCAGTATAAAGTGCATAATTACTTGTTGAAATGTTGTTTGACCTATTGCAAATTTGCAATAAGTCTTTAAAGACTTTACTCATGATCCTACTCCGCTACTCGTAGTCGACATGTACTGTACTTAATACTTATTACCAAAATTAATTACTTACTCAGCGTGCTTGGGACACACCGGTTGTTCTCATGCAGAAAGAAGCAGTATTACGTCAAACCAACTCCGTTAATCAGAAAGCCCGGCTGCTAGCCGTGTCCCAGCCCGAATCTGGACTGTGGCTCAACGCGGTTCCAGTGGCAAGCCTTGGTACCTTGTTGTCAAATACCGAAGTGAGAATATCGATTGCGCAGCGCATCGGCGCTCCAGTATGTGTCGAACACCGGTGCAAATGCGGCAGCATTGTTGATGTGTGGGGATATCACGGTTTGGGATGCAAGCGCCTTAAAGCGAAGATTTCCCGTCACAACGAAATCAGAGATGTTATCCATCGCGCGTGTGGCTCGGCCAGCATCCCTTCGGTTCTGGAGCCGCCAGGACTGTACCGCGATACCCTGAAACGACCGGACGGTATGACCTCAGTCCCCTTTAGCCAGGGCAGATCTTGGGTTTGGGATGTAACGTGCCCGGATACCATGGCTACTTCTTACATTGCCAAGACGTCCCAGGAAGCCGGCGCGGCCGCCACGATGGCAGAGGCAAAGAAAAACAATAAGCACGCATATCTACGGGCTAACTTTATTTTCTCTGCTTTGGTTTTTGAAACAATGGGCGTGTGGAGTAAAGAATCTAAATGTAAGATGTCTACGCTCGGTAAGATGCTTTATGAGAGGACACAGGAGAAACGGTCCACTCTATTCCTGAAGCAGAGAATCAGTATAGCTTTGATGCGGGGTAATGCTGCTTGTGTTCAGGAAACGTTCTGTATTGGTAAGAGATTGGATGAAGTGTATTATGTACTGAAATGATGTGACGCGTAATTTTGTTTCTATTCAATGTTCACTCGAATAACCCAATAAAGACGACCCATTACTTACTATAATACTCGGCTTGCCATAAGCCTAATGCCGGCTTGCCATAATGCAGCCTTCAACCGCTCTGGGCGGTGACTTCCAACCGTTGCAACGGGCGGTTGCCTAACTACTTCCAGTCAAAAGAATACTCGTATAGCCGAAGTACGGACAACAACTTTCGGACACAACGACGGGACGGTAAGTCGGAGACTCCGACTCGGAGTGACCGTGTCGTGGGAAATCCGTGACCACGGAAACTCGGTCAGTACCGTCCCGTCGAGAAACTTTTTCTCCGTCTCAGAAAACGGTTGACTATGGGGCCGCCCTAATACTACGTACCCATACCGTACTACAAAGTACCTTTAACTTTTACTACGTACATGCCCAACCGTAGATGCGTCTTGGGTTGACTTTTGAATTTTTCAATGCTTTACGACTTGCGTATTATTTACTTAAAACTTAAGTATTGCGACGACTCGCACAATACTTATCGTACTTCTGTACGTGCGGCGTATGCAAAAAAAACTTAAAAAGTAACTCAAAAGAGAAAAACACTTACACAACTATGCAGTAAAACATTGCACCACGATATACAAATACACGAAACGTACCCTGAGAAGCTCTGGAAAATTAACGCCACACAAAATACTCTTGAACAAATAAAAAAATTCAAAAATGCAACGTGGTAAAAGTGAAATACGTATCCACGGACGCGAATCACTCTCCCACACTCGAATTCTCCGCCGAATTATCTTTGGACACGTACGTCTTTCCGCCAATTTTGCCGCGGCACTTCTCCGCACCGCAGAGACACTCTCGGCACGTCACGCCACACTCGTATTCCCATCGGTAATCGAAAGTGATCTCCTCGCCTTTGTGAATATCCCGTAGTGCAATCAGACCAATCCGCGTATCCCCGTCCACTTCCCACTTTTCCGATGTGCAATTTGCATCGCAGGAGTGATTAGCAAAACGTGCCAGGTTTCCGCTAGGGCCAGCGTCGATTACACGGCCTTTGGTCAAATCCAGGAAGTAGAAGTTAATATCGCCCGACTGCAACTTTTCACACATACGCCGGTTGCGTTCCTCCACTGTGATGATTTCACCGACATATTCGATCACCACTTCGCGCTGAAGAAACAAAAAAAAATCTTTAACTATCACACGCAGTACTTCTTCCGTAAATTTGTGCTTTCTCAAATTCCGGTTTAATATATCCCGTACCAACAAAAATTACGAGTAAGTACTGCACCCCTATACTACTCAAGTGGATTTTACTAGCAAACGCCAAGCAGTGTTCAGTATAAACAATCAGTAATTCCTGCACACTGATAACTTCGCTCATAGGACAACCTTTTTGCTTTTTGACGTTCTAGGCACTTGATAATGCCGGTAATAATTATTCGATTGCAATAAAATATCGAACGATATGTTAACGCCTTGAATTCTTCGAAAATCATGACTGCTAAAACACTGAAGAAGTTATTTATCATATTTCGCAAATAAAGTGCTATATAAGCCATCCACACAGTTAAACACTGTAACACCAGGCGTTTGGTCAGATGGCTATCCGAGTTAAAACGGGAAATTTCATTTTCCAACTATCTCGGGAGAAAGTCCCCAGGTAATGTGCAGAGAGTGCAGGCGCCAAAGCGCAACCATGCCGGCGGCGGGCCAATGGACGGTGACGTCGGAAGACCGAGTCTACTGCAGCCAGTGTATGCTCTGCCACAGCACAGTTATGCCATCAGCCTTAACCGGCACTATTCAATGGGGCTTAATCACTGTACGCCATTTTTACGATCATTTTCATGAACTCGGAATATAATTACAATGTGCCACGTAAAATTTGTAAAAATTAATAATAAGTACTGTAAGCAGTATTACAAACTACAATATCTACAGGTATCTTTTACAGAAAGGCTGATGTGTCAATACCGTATTGTAAGTATAATCGACCGGAGCGTAGCGAAGGTCCTCTAATTCAGCGCCAATGCAAAAATGTCTGTGTCCGCCGCCACTGTCCGTTACGGTCATTACAAAATATTGCTGGCTGGTTATGTTGCCATGTTAAAATTAATGGTAATCTTAATGTTAAGGGTGCTACTGGTAGGACGTTAAAAATTAGTTATCACACGCACAAGCGAAAAGCTGCTACGCTTCGGTCTTCCAATGCACGCCAACGTGCATTTTCTTGTACCGCTAGGCGCTATGTCCAAGCACTAACACCGCCAGCCATATGCTGCGTAAATCATTTCCACTCAAAAATAATTAAGTACTCGCTGCTATTACTTAATTTACGGTTACACACACAAATGCAGTACACTGCATTTAACCGCAACCGAAATCTGACATCCACATAACAGCCTCATATAGGTTACGGCTAATGTTTCAGAGCTCAAGAGAGTTCAGCTGGCTGCTGTCGCTGCAGTACGGATTTAATAATTAAAAATTTAATTACAGTATATAAATCATTTTCTACAACAAATTTACAAACGTCATAGTACCTTGCAAAAGTAATACAATCACGTGATAACGACGTACCTCACGAATGTCCTCTTCCGCCCGCAGAGCCCATCCCCGATCAGCAGTGTAAAACTTTTTCAGTTTCGGATACTGCCGCTTAAGAAGCCGCTGGTTTCCGCACCTAGCACCAGCTGGGCAGGTTTTTGGATCACATTCAAAATGAATACCACGATTAAGACAATCGGATGACGGCCCACAGGGATCCTGATCGTCTGAGGTGCAATTGCACACATTATCGTCCTCGAAACTATCAGCTCGTCCTCGTTTTGCGTTCTTCTTGCCGTATTGACGTCCATACTTTGCAGGTAAAACGGCAAAATTCCCCTGGAAACTTAAGCTTCATTTTCTGTGTAGGAAAGATACAAGTCTTCAACACGCACCTTAATTGCTTTGTAAACTGGAGGCACTCCTTGAAAATTGGTGGCTATAAAATCCTCTTTGATTCGCAGCAGTTCCTCGCCTTTCTGCTTCGCTTCTCTCAGACCTGTTTACGCAACAATACTCAAGAAACCTACCAGTAGTCGACAACCGAAAAACTAAATATAGAAAAACAACTATTTTAAGCGATCTAGTACTGCACTAACCAAAACCGTAGAAAATCACATAATGTATTACACCAATCTTCATAAACTCAAACGCCAATTCAACTGAAAAACATCGCAATACGTTTGCTCAGCCCGTCTGCCGCATCTTTTCCATTGATGTTTGCTGCTAGATAAATGAAATTAACACTACGCAAAAATAAAAAGTAAATTACCTTCCGGAAAACGTTTATCCTTTGAATTGGATTTTTTCCAGCCCGGATCGTAGATTTCGTACGGAAGGACGCTGGCCGTCGACGCATACGTGAACTCTTTAGTCCCCATAAATCTTAATGTAAATGCACTGCCTCCTGGATGGCTTTTTTGGATTACCGGTGGGCACAATGATTCCGGTACTATCTGACACGGCCATATCCTAAAAACAAACACGCGATTGATGTTCTGCAGTGAAACATTATCTAGAACAAAAAATGCAAAGAATCTGTTGACGTTTAAGGGATTTGGCCCGGTACATAGCACCAAATTCGTGCACATCCACGGGAACTTTCGCTGTCGCGCGCACTCCCAAACACTTTTTTTTGCATTGCTTTATGGTATTTTGTAGCCAAAAGATTTGTATACGTAGGTGTGAAAACCGTTTGCGCGCGCAACATCCGGTTGCAGAGTTATGAGGGTAACAAAATTCCAAAAAGTTTAAATGCATTCAGGTGTACCAAAAGTCTCATTATGGGCCGATCCCTTTCAAATTTTGCACATAAATGCCCATAACCATGAACATCGTTCTTACACGGATTCAGACTTCCACGATTTTTTTCGAATTTTAAAATGAATTTTAAAATTTTCGAAATTCATTTTAAAATTTGAAAAACACGCTAGAACAGTGGATCGGTGTAAGAACGATCTTCATGATTATGCGCATTTACGAGCAAAATTTAAAGAAGATCGGTCCATAATCAGACTTTTGGTACACCTGAGTGCATTTAAACTTTTTGGAATTTTGTTGCCCTCATAACTCCGCAACCGGATGTTGCGCGCGAAAACGGATTTCACACCTACGTACACAATTTTTTTGGCTACAAAATACCATAAAGCAATGCAAAAAAGTGTTTGGGAGTGCGCAACAGCGAAAGTTCCAGGGGTTGTACATGAACACAGTGCTATGTAGTAATGTACCGGGCCAAATCCCTTAAAAGATTAACAAAAAACCGAAACAAATATCAGAAAACCGCACTTCATTATTATTGTTTAGTGGGAGAACACGTTGTTTAGCATTATCATTGTTTAGGGGAGTGGGATTATACACACAATTTCAATTCTTTACAGGTACATGTGTACATGTAAAGAACTAAAATTTGTAATTGAACAAGTTTGTTTCACAACACTGCTCTGAAGTACAATAAAATAAAGCGCCAATAAATAAGCAGCACAATAATCATAATACTACGTATTAAGTTATTAACTATCGTATATAGATATATTGTAGATATCATGTTTGAGTACAATACCTGTGCATGCCACACTTATGCCAGACAATATCCAGCAGCATCGGTCGACGCCCCTTCGTACATTCCGGACAACTCCACGGACCATCCGGAACCGTATCCAGCTGGAGACAGCTCTGATGAGCCACAAATGGACACTGGTCACATACCATTAATGTACCGCCTGCAACACGCACTAAATTAAATACTTAACATTTTCTGCATTTCAGTGCAACCACTTTTCACTCGCTGAATGAAGGCCTACCATCATGGCAGTACAGGCAGTTCTTTGCCATGGTGCTGCTCGGGCTGAAAGCAGAGCTTCTCTTCTTACTCTTTGGTCCGCGCTTGCTTTTGACCTGTTTCAGGTTATCAGTATGTTTCCAGCACGTCAAATATGCTGGATTGTCGGGACAGACGAGAACTTCCGCTGGACAGCACATGAAATTAAAATGACAGGCGTACGGACATTTGTTGCACTTCACCAATAGTCTATCCATTTTTGGCATCTTTGGAGTACGTCCGGCTAAACGGCATGTGTAGCAAGAATGTTGTGGGCACTGTGTCAATTTGGTGGTCGGATCGGCTTTAGCACCCATTAGGCAGTGAAAATGATAATGGTGCCCGCATTCCGCTATGGGACATTTCACTAAATTTTCGTCCGTTTCGCCACACATGAAACATTTTCGCAGCCCTAAAGAATCAGGCCACAGTTGTCAATATTATATCTGCTGCAATCTTCTTACAAGGCAATTTCAAGGAAACTTTTGAACAGGAACCAATGTACATGAAAAGAAAACATGTACGGAACTGACCACTCTCGCACTCGCGACACCGATATTCTGCTGGATTGACTTCGTCCTCCACATCGAAACACTGGTAGTGGAAAGTGCGCCGGCAAGGACCATGGCATTTTAACAAACGTTTATCATCGTCCGGATGGTAGACGTCATCCAGACAAAAGATGCACACATCTTTCGGCTCAGCGACAATTATAAAAGACTCTCTTGCTAGCTGTTTTAGTGGATATGGGTTGTCGTCGTTATAGAGGCGGTTGGGTTTGCGTCGTTTCTAAAAATGTCGACCGGTGTCAGTAATAATAAACAAATATTATACATGACTGTTTAGCGTGGTTACCGGAGTTTCCAGTGGAACAAGCGATTTATTCGCAGTAAGATCAGCAGGTAAAAGAGATTCCATCTACATATAAAACAAAGGTAATCAATCGCAAGCAGAACAGAATAAAAACCAAGCCATACGTTGCAATTGGTAATCGAATCGCGATGTTTGCGCTTTTTCGCATCGTTTTCTTTGCCGTTTTCCGTACTTTCCGTCTGCTCACTGGCTTGGCTTTTTGGAGACGGCACAGGCTCCTAAACGAGAATAATCAAAATACAGGGTGTGCCAGGGTTGCAAGATATCGACCCAATTCAAACAAACCGATATCAATTGCAAACATGTCGTATTTTATCAATTTATCGCATGGAAGATAACCCGTTAGAAATAAAAAAAAATGAAAACAGCTAACTGAGCATTACTTCTGGAAGAATTGGCACATTCGCAACTTCCTCCACTTTCTCTCCAGCATCCACAGTATCCATGTTCTCCGCCTGGCAAGACGTATTAGTTAAAACGCAGACAATCTCCCTCAAAACAATTCTTACAATCACAGGTGCTGGTAGATCTTTGGAAATTAAAGAATTGTTCGTTTCCTGAATCGGCCCAGCGGTTCGACGAGAATACAAAGACTGCAAACAATGCACCGCTAAACGAGCTTTCGTAACAGGGATGGAGAAATAAGAAAGGCACGAGAAATGCACCCGCACCTCCAAATGTTCAGCGATACCGTCGGCAATGTCATGGCAAAGCGGTAAACCCGAGAGTTCCGGCGAAGCACAATCGTCTGCACGTTGAACTGGAGCCTGGGAACACGTCGGGTGGAGACCTTTGGTCAATCTGTCAGGTGTGCGAGAAAAACAAGGTGTACCCCGGAAAGCATTAACATAAAGAAAGCCACCATACTTCAGCAAAGCATCGAGTTTCAGTGACCCATCGCCAATCTTTCGGGATGCTTCCTTTGATTGTCGCACTTGTTCGTAGGAGTTTCCGCTGAACAAAGTTTGAGAGGAATTCAGAATCCCATTCAGTTCGCTGATAAAATGCTGTGTAACAAAAGAATTTTTCAAAAACTAAAAAAAAATTCACCGATTTCCACTAACGACCAAAGTGTGCAATCTGGATGCAAGAATTTGTAGGAGCGCTTGTAACATGCTCATCACTAACATGCTCATCACCAAAAAAATTTATGTACGAATGTTTTATATCAGTGAGCTATTAAACATAAATATAATGGTTAGATTCTCTTCAGAAGCAATGTACCAGACTACCAGTGAAAAAATGGATCCGAGTGACTCTTAATATATTTTGTAGAAGTTAAATACTAAATTCCGCACTTACTGACAATATGCCAAAATCAATCAACAACGACAAATACAATATTTTGCATTATAAATTTTTCACACGGGTTTCGAAAAGTCTCCGCATTATCTTATCTGGAATGAGATGCAGGTATCGACAAGCTACTAAAGTGAATTCAAGGTACAAAAATTAATCGCTTGTTTTTACTTACCTGTTGACAATTATCAAGCCTTTTGTACTCGTCGACAACAACTTTATCCTGCAGCACGGCACATTCGCAAATAGGGTCTTTTGTGGCCACCATCTCGGTTTGCTGTTTATTCCCAACAGAAGATACTGCAAGACATTCCTCTTCGCATTCATTCCGCACAACTGGATCAGGTTTGGCTGGCTCCTGGCACACTTCCATGTCCATGCAGTCCTCGTTTGGCATGGTTGGCATGGTTTCTGCTGCACTTGCAATTTGTGCTGAAGAGTGAAGTACCGCAAGAAAGGAACAGAGCGTCAGCTTTGATTTCAGGAAACTTTCACATTATAATGAATACCACCCTTATATTCATGGATACTGCAACAACTTATGAAAGCATTTCAGTCTGATCTGACGCAGGAGACGAATTCTAAAAAATCACTCTAATTTGAATGGCGCTCAATGCAAAACTTCAATCTCAAAAAGAAAATGTAAAAAATTATAAAATACAAATGCTGACAAAATGATTTTTGATTACCACGGTAGTATTACCATGGTATTACGAAATGGGCAATGCGAAATGCGCGCCTAAAACATCTGTGAAGAAAGCAGAACAGGAGATCGTGTACTAGACTTATAGATTTGTTCAATATCCTAGATAAAAAACAATTACTGCGCGCTCAAACTTCCCGGTATCGCGACATATCGACCGCAGTTTGAATTTTGACGCTAATTTTGTGTGCAGAGTGTAGACTACGGAGCCCGCCCGGCTAATAAGTAGACTTAAGCGCATCTGTACTAAACTTAAAGCAAGAAAATTAAAGCAATATAATACTGTGTATTTTAAAAGGTTTATATTGGATAAAATCAGGCCCGTCTTTAAGGGGGGGGGGCGTGCCTCCCGGAGGGAGAAAAGGGGAAAATGGTGTGCCGGGAGCAGGCGCTGGCGCAAGAAAATGCGACTGGCGCGGGCGCACTGGCGCTGGCGCACCGAAAATCACAATAGAAAAGTGTAGAAAAGTGGCTTATTTTCAGCCACTTTTCTACGTTTTTCCTGAAATTTTCGGCCATTTCCCAACTGGCGCAGCTGGCGCGAGGTTTTGCGCACCCCCCTTCCAAAAAGCTAAAGACGGGCCTGGATAAAATATTATACAGTAGTCAGTATTTAATAATAAAATTTAAAATATAACCGCAGCAGTACTGAAAACTGGACAAAACAAGAAAATTAGAAAAATATAAAAGAACATAAAACAAACAATCGTAAGAATCAATGGACTACCCGCATCCCGCAGTAAACAAAAATTCCCACTAAATAAAAATTAAAATCAATGATAATATGAAACTACCGCAGCAAGAAGTCTTGGTATTTTCTTTTCGAATCTGTATGGACATTTGACAAATATCGTTGCCGGAAAAAATGCTTCGGTCGCTGTTGCCTGTGGATCCACATTCCACAATAAGTACATAGTATGCCTCCTTATTGTTAGTCCTTACGACATCCTCCAGAGCCTGTCGTAAGGAGGAGCGCGTCTATTGTTTTGGATACAAAGAACACACGGTTTATAGTATCGCACAGCGCAAACAAACAATTCTATTTGTATTTTAATGTTTAAACCTGAATCAATTTAGGCTTCGTGCAACATTTACCAGCGCGGGCGCATGGTGTCGAATTGGACGTACGAATAATTATTATCTACTGATACTACGATACCAGATGGTAGGATTATTAGGATACCATCATACCGGAAATGCCGACGGTCTGCAAGTACTGTACTGTACGTACTGTATTAAAGTACCGTAATGCAAGTACTGTACGTTTTGTCGGTCTGCCAGGTCACCGTGTGGTCACATCATCAGTAACATCGGCATAAAACTTAACATGCACACCGTATCAGGATTTTCTTTGTTAAATCAACAATCAACAGAAATAAAACAAAGCAACAACCTGTACAAAACTATTTCGCGATTACGTCTCGCATGAACACAGAATGCTAACAGACGACCACCACTATTAGCAAATAAGTGAAATAACTCAAGTCAGAAGAGCTTTACACATAACACTGTCACCACCGTTTCCACTATGTAACAGCTAAACTGCGCCGAGATCTTTTGTTCTATTTTGCCTTCCATCCAGTACAGCAAGAATAAAGTAAGAAAAACTGGTCAGTAAAAAGGATCAGTCAGAAAAGTTTCCGAATTGAACACCGGCTAACTCCATTTTGTAGCGGCAGTGTGACATTTAGAATGGAGCAGACATGTCGGTGTCCAGCGAACGAGCGGAATCTGGTCGAACAGCGCTCTGGCTACGATAGAAATACTGTTCCAGTCGTTTGGAATATCTTTCACCCGTCGACATGCCCTCATAATCAGTTCCTATGTTAATGCTCTCGGAACGCAAGCTACTGGAATCTTCCGCTTCCTCCTTCTCACTTTTCGGAACTAAAAACAGTGATCGGGACTGTAGTTCGGTTAAATTATTACAAAACACAACCCATGTTGCACCCTATCCCAGCCATGTTCTATGTATTAATTATTATCATACTACTGTTTTATGGAATTTTGGTTTACAGGTTCAATACAATTCAGGCACAGCCAGTGAGCACAATCTGAAAGAAGCCGTTTCCGAATGTACACAAGGAGTATTAATTTTAAAATCAGCTGGACTTTTCTAATCCTTAAGCTTAACGCCATTACCATTCGGCATTTGTCCTCCGCAAGAATAGAGCGATGTCACTCCTCCTTTGATAACGCTCTCTTTCTTGAACCGATCCACCAAGGCCAAACCCTGCTGTTGGGCCATGTTGAGCCTAATCCGCTCGTGGAAGCCCATTGCTAGTGCTTCAATATATTGTTCACTGAAAAAGCATACAAGTAAGTAATACTAGTGTAAGAATTTATTTCTCGATATGTAGTAATACTTATTATTATTTATTGCACTGTACAGCGCACTCGTGCACGGCAATATTTTTGTGGAATTATCCAACTGACCGTATGCATGAATGCAAATCATTCATTTTCGTCTTAACCTCAATCTTAACCTCAATAATAATTCCAACTGGGTGGTTTCATTAGTCTGTGCAAACGTCTCACCTTAATGAACCAGATCGCGAAGACGGAGTAGGTGTGGCCGTATTTTCACCCGTTTCCGGGCTCGGCGGCTGCGGCGGTGGCGCAAAAGGCTGCACGGCCACTTTCACTTGGGACACCGCTGGCATGGCTCCAACTTCGATTTGCGCCATTCTACAGTAGCCATCAACTGAGTGGCATACGAATCTACGGAAAAAGCCGAAGGTTATACTTAAATATTCCGCCTACCCGAAGCCGAGTTGAATGTTGTCGAGCAGATGCGGCTCATTAAAGGAATTTCCCATTCCCATGCTCACGGAACCTGCAGACAAACAACAACAACAACAACAGCGTTTTCCCTATCAAGTATCAACCCATTAGAAATTAAAAATGGACGTACCCGTTAAGGGGCGACTTTTCGCGGCCCATCGCGACTTGACCTGACCCTGGTCTTTGTCGAGGATGCGCATGTCCGGGCACCCGAGAATGTGCTTAACGTAGGTTTTCGGGGGCAGCACGTGGGTGGCATTGTAGGGGCACGTGGCCATCACCATGTCCGGATGCTTCTAAACACAGCATCACCGTTTCAGACAAGTTGGGTTAAGAGTAGAGTCAGTAGACAAATCAGTAAAAGTACATAATTTATTATGACGATGATGATGATAGTTAGTAAAATAAGATAAGCATATGCAAGCAGAGATTGCCAAAGACATGTTAAAGAAAACGTCAGGAATTTGCATTATTTGGCTAAACGACAAGAATGGCTACTGAAAATGCAGGAAACGCAATCATTTCCTGCGGTTTCCATTACAGTATGCGTATGGTCACATTTTCTTCCAGAGTATTTTCGCACCTGACGGCAAGACATGAGATGTCGTTCCAAGCGGCATCGACGGATTTTATGCGTGGAATCGTACGGACAAGCGTATCGCGCATCATCATCGAACTGCCAGAATCGCTTCAGAATTGCGTCTTCTCCGCCATCATCAGAGTTTTCAGAGTTTTCCGATGCTTCTTTTCTTTCGGTCATTTCGCTGAATATCGTTTAGAAGTACTGATACAAGGCGTAAAGTATGCCAAACAAACTAATAAGTCGGCGCAGATAAACCATAAATAGTAAATACCAAGCTGAAATAGGAAAACTGAAATAAAAATAGAAATTTGTGTTCCCGTCAACTGGTCAACAACTATTATTACATCTTTTAAGTTTGAACTTCAAGATTCAACGAACAATGGCAGATTTCCGACTGCAGTCACTACTGCAGCAGTATGGACAAACAACCTGAACAGGGAATTAAAAGGCTGTATCACTTATGACCTAAAGGGTAAATTACTAATACCGCGCCTTGCAGCACATACAGTACTACTCGTAGTATCATTACTGCACCATAACGTTTAAAACTGAAAGTCGAATTATTAATTCGACTTTCAGTTTTGAATGTCAACAATTTAGCTGTCTTGGTATATTTTCTTATAGCAGAAAAATTCAACATATTCAGAACAGGACAATCGTACCCTTCCTTCGTGTAACGTGTTTCAGATTTTGTAATTTTCTAACTTAAAAGGAAGACTGATCATTTTGGTGCATTATCGGCAAAGGTGGAAAACCGCGTTGTTCCATAACCATCCCTGTAGTTCCGCGCTGACGTCACAGCAGCGCCCTTCTTGTGCTGCTCCTTCCTGACTGCAAAATTCTAGAAAAGGTCCAATTACTGATTTTCGTGTTAGTTCTGGCGCATAATTTCCGTTTTTACTCGCAAGAAGTTCGCGAGATGATCGTTGAACTGGGATTTCTGGGTCGACCTGTCAACAGCCGTAAATCCTTTGCAGATTGACATTGTTAACTGATTTTGGTAACTTGGTAAGTACCACTGGAACAAAGCAAAAACGCTCTGTACTTTAACTTAACTTCTTTAAGTATAAGAGACTTCACAAGGTTTATTAACGAATAAACGTTTACTTCGTAATACTTCTAGCTTTTACTAGACTGTTTGGCAGTTTGGCTAGAAATACTGTAAACAGTAAATAACTGGCACCTTTAAGCACGGTAACATGTTTGCAGCTTTCCTGACTGCTACTGAAATCGTGTTAGAATATTAAGAATAGAAATAAAATTTTATCTATTTTTGAATTTGGAACACTTGGGAATGTTCGGGACACAGATACTTACTGACTTACGATTCCTTACAACCTCATCTGAGACTGAACTTGACATTGAGTTGTTTGTAAATCGTTATAAGTAATTAGCTGTACTGCCTCCTGTCGGTAACAAGTTCTCGTTGACTGTGAGTTCTTTCCGGATTGCAGCGTTTAACAGATTAACTTGGTCGTGGATGGAATGGCTCTGGTGTGTGCAGTGTGCTGTCCTCTCCGAGCTCCTATGGCTCGCAATGGCCCCGCGTGGTTGTCCTTGATACGCTGCGCATCATCCGAACGGCCTCCATCGGAGAATCTCTTCGATAAAAACACCAAATTCGGCCCGAAATCTACCTGGTTCAACGATCCTGCCTTGGATACTGCGGCTGCAAAGGTACGATTTCGCTGTGGATCAAGCTTCGATTAGATGCAAAGATATTAATCGTAAAACTAAGCATTTGCAATACGTGCATTTGCAACACGAAACTCTACTACAACTTTGAACGAAAAGCTACTAAAACGGACTGATGGATTGCATTCACGTTCAGATCGCTAAATAAATCCAGTACTTTTTGAAGTACAGGAACAGTGGTTTCAGTTGTGTGGTACGGGATCGGGATTAATTGATAAATATTTACTTACTTTACTGCGTGGATTAAAGGTGATCCGTTAAAAGTGTTAAAATATTTTAGTAGCTTTTCGCTTCAAAGTTTTAGTAGAGTTCGTGTTGTAAATGCACGCATTACAAATGCTTAGTTTTAATATCTTTGCATCTGATCGGAGTTTGATATATTCGTCAATCTGTTTTCATTTCTTCTTGGCCAATGTGTCACTTTCTAACTACCGTGCATAGCGTTAGCGTCTAGATTGCATTGTACTGTAACAGTGGGTGGCCTATCTGGCTACTGTTCTAGTGGGGTGGCGATCAGCCTTTACCACGATTAAGCGGCTGTTGGTGTGGAAGGTGGCACGGCCGGCAACGATGCTGGCCGAGGACGCTCTTACAGATGTAACGCAATTACACAGGTGGCTCCGATTGGGATGACGCTAGTTCATCCCAAGCGGTCAAACGCAACAACGTAACTCAAGGCATGTTTAATGACAAGGGAATCAAGAACGCAGCAAGGTTGTAAGCAAGGGTTTCAGCAAGAGGAACAATCAAGTAGATGCAAGCTGTAGCAAGCTGTGCACAAGACTGAATTCTAGAAATTCATGAGAAAGGAAACTAGCCGGTAAAGTGGACACAAATTCATAACGCGATGGAATAAATCATAACTGGGCGGTCTTATCGATCGTACAAATACTATCGCTACAGTACATAAATTGCATAAGTAAATAAGTGCATAAGTACATACAGTAAGTGCATAAATTGTATTGTACTTAAATTCATTGCGTATATTTGGGACTAAACTTTGCCATTATGTTGATAGTTGAATGTATTTAGCAGCCGCGTGGTTTGATTCTTGTGATCATGGCATGTTGATGGTGTAAAAAATGCATTTATATTGCAGCAATCCGTGCGACTGCGACCCTCGACGTTGCTATACGCTGGGAAAAGTCGGGATGGAAAAAGCCACATCTTGGTAAGAGTTTTTCGACCTCCGATACCTTCCTTTGTCCCATTTTTGTTAAATGATGTCTTTGCCCATTGCAGAGATCGGCACAGTATCTGCATAGAGAATTACCAGTGCGGTTAGCTCATCGCGTGGCTGGTTTCCGCTCACTACCTTTTATCGTCGGATGCAATCCGCACATTGCCGAAGTGCACGAGCTGTACATTCGGGCGTTCCATATCCTAAACAGTTTTCCTCCGGTAAGTGCAATTATCTTTTTTCGCGGTATGTGATTCGGTTCAATTGCTTATCGCATCGAGTTTTGCAGATTGAGACTTTTGAAGCGGAAAAGAAGTACAGCAATATCATTCGGGAACTGTTACATGAATTTCGCGATGTTGTGACCACATTGGCGGAAGGATTTAAGGATTCTCGACAATACATGTCGGTACGAATTGGTTGTAACCTGCACCGGGATTTATAGTTATACGTAACCGAATAATGCGGCTAATGTATGAATTCAAATTAGCGTTGATTTTAACATTAGTATGGAGCGTTTGTATTGTATACTGTTCTGTATGGTTTTACATTTGCTATACATAGTAGCGTAGCAGTAATT
Organism: Paramacrobiotus metropolitanus; assembly: GCF_019649055.1. Taxonomy (NCBI): domain Eukaryota; kingdom Metazoa; phylum Tardigrada; class Eutardigrada; order Parachela; family Macrobiotidae; genus Paramacrobiotus; species Paramacrobiotus metropolitanus. Next base: position 809,838 of record NW_026570253.1, on the reverse strand, counting down.
GTTGCCTTTGACGTACTTATGATTTCGTAATGGTTTGGAACTTCGGAGTGTTGGTCTGCCATTGATTTTCATAGGATATGGTTTAAGTTGAATTTTTTCCGGTTGAAATGTGATTTATGTTTTGTTTCTGAGTAATACAGTGAATGACTTTGCAGAAAGAAACCCTGAAGGCATTTTTGGATCGAACATTAACTTCGCGTCTAGGAATCCGTTTACTAGCCGAACATCACTTGGCGTTACATGAGGACAAACCGAATTTTATCGGTGTTATTTGCGTCAACATGAATTTACATCGAACAGTAGAAAAGTGGGCGGAATATACTAGGTGCGTTCTGGTTATTCATACTTTGAAAAGTAATTAACAACTGCGGGTGCGGATACTTAATATGGTTTTCTTCGTGAACATTTGGTTACTCATTTTAGCAGTACAACTGTTTCAGTAAAGAACGTTCAGACTGCACTTAGAACAGATTAACTTCAGAACAAACTGTTTGCAGTTGGTTGACTTTACTGATACTGTAATTCTTACGCTGAAATTAGCTGATAAATTAAATCTGGATGATCTACAAATAGCTGGCGTCATCCAAACGGATATACTGTATTTATATATTATGCCTTATCAATTGTGAACGTGTTCACGCTCATAATTAATAATCCATAATGTACTGTAGAAATTCTACAGTAGAAGCATAGCGTACGGTGGACTAATAGAATCGTGGCGCACAGTGAAGCGGTTGTTCGAGCCGGTATTCTCTGCAGATTAAAATTCTTAAATTAGATTTGTCTTTTTAATTGTGAAATATTTTTTACTTATCATTCTCGGAATATAGCTAGCAGGAACCGAAATATATTACTACAGTTTGAGGTGGTACCAGAAAGAGCAGATGGAAACATCAGTTAGCATCATTAGTGAATATCAGGCATTTTTCTTTCTATTTCATTTTGTTCGTTTGTTGCTTCTTAGAGAGTTGTGCTTGAATAAATTCGGCAAGACACCTCAGGTGAAAATCAGCGGACACGTGTCCGCATCGTTTCCATATGTCTCTGCCCCTTTGGATTATATCCTTCCGGAATTGTTTAAAAATGCTATGAGGTACGAGTATACATCGAACAAGTGATCGTTTTCCGTTGTCTTTGACTGACACCGAGTGAATGTTTTGTAGAGCAACCGTGGAGAATCACCAGGACGTCGATGTGGACACTCTCCCCAGTGTCCATGTTATGCTGGCCAACAACGACGTAGATTTTGTTATCCGCATTTCCGATCGCGGTGCCGGTATACCGCATCGGCACTTGCCATATATCTTTGATTATCACTATACCACCGCGTCGTTGTTCTATTCGGATACGACCGGCGATCGGGAACCGGGATTCATGGATGATTTCATTTCCATGGCCAACCCCGGTGTGACGCGAGGACCCATGCACGGGTATGGAATCTGTTGGGAATGTAGTTCGCGAAGTGTGATACCTAAATACGGAATAAGATAGAGTGCTTTCACACCGTCATGTTGCCCTGACATTATTATATTAAAAGGCGTAGTGCAACACTACTAATAATGCTCAAAGTTCACCAGGTTCGTTCGTACTTGATTGTATTCTGGTGTTGCGGAACTAATTTACTCTGTGTATTCAGAAGCACTTTACTGTTGCGTGCCCGTTCGGCTGGGAAGAATGCGCCTTGTTTAGCACTGCGTGAATTGTATCTGTTTTAGTTGGTTATTGAGCAGGTCACGTTTTATATGCGGGGTTAGTTCATTTCATTTAGGATCAAATACTGCCTTTGTAAACAAATTTAATAGAAACGGTCAGCGTGTTATTATCTGAAAAAAATATCTTTTGCTTTTAATGTAGATTCGGTTTTGGTCTGCCAACATCCTCGGCATATGCGGATTACCTGGGCGGATCGTTAAAAATCGAGTCAATGCAAGGTCTGGGAACGGATGTTTATCTGAGGCTGCGCCATCTCGATGATAGCAAAGACAGTTTTCGCATATAATCGAAACTGTAGACCGGATGGCTTAGGCGTTAAATACAGAATTATATTCGCATACTGGATCAGAAATGGGAATTAGCCAATCCTCAACCGTAATGCTCAAAAAGAGATATTTCTGTCCACATAGGTGGCCTTTATTCTGTTACTGTTTAGTCGTTGTGATCCGTGATTAACCTGTTTCTCTGGTCGTTTTGCTGCTGTGTGCTGCTTTTCATTGATGGAATCTCCTCGTTTTGGGAATCTCCGATTAACGCAGCTCCTTTAAGTTTTAGGTTTGCATGTAGAGTTTATATGTGTAACAGAGTATGTGATCTGTATGAGAGATTATTTGCTATTTGTGTCTTATGGAATGCTGTACTTTACGTGGAGGCAAAAATGTTCATAATTCAGATATTACTGTATTAAAGAACGGATATGTACTAAATGTTCCTTTGAGATCAGTGGAAAGTATTTCGGTATTTTATTAAATAAGTGGAGTTTTGCTGTTTGCTCTGGCATATCCTAACAATACTGAAGTTGCATCTTGCACGTGAACATTAATGCTGTCCTATATATGCCGAAAAAATCAAAAACTTTCGCATACAAAGTACTGTACAAGCAAATCGCTAAATAGTTCCCTCCTTAATAAAAGGGCATCAGGGTTTAACCGCCTCCGCAGTTACTGTACTCGTACTCTTGGATGGGCGCATAATAATGGCGCAAACAGCAAAATTATATTGCTGCTAATAATTTTGCTGTGTATCAGTATTAATTTTGACACTGCACCGGGCTGCTGCAAGGTGTCTTTATTGCTACACCGTTTTAATGGTAATTCTACTGCATTCATTTGGTGCGTATGCACTTAGTTGTCCTCATTTCTCTCCAGTTCCGCCGGTACGTTTTGCACCGTACGCTTATTTATACTGTACCCTTTTGCGCATCCCACAAACCTTCGCAAGTAAAAGCGGCATGGCACTATCGACTGCATCTTCGCCACCTGACACCTGGGACTGCATGTATATATGCGGAGCATTCTAGTTACTGCGAGGTGCTGGATTAGATTAGTTAAACCAATCTTAATCCCTCCATGTTCTAAATTGTGAATTCTGCGGATGTACAATAAACATAACATATGAACTGATTAACGATGGATACATGCAGCAAAGTAACTAAGTTTTGCTGGTTTGCATGCATTTGCTTCATTGCAGCTGGTTTAACCGAGAGTAAAGATGCCAAAGGATCTGTTCCCCTGGATGGATGGACGTTTGACAAGGCAGGTGCCCACTGGATTTATAAACTATGGAATAATAATTTTTAATGTCAGAGCTAACTGCAAGACTCGACTGAATGCTTGACTATGACATTACTATTGCAGTTAAGTTGCAATTCATTTCGGCACGAAGCTGGCAAAATTACATATGCGGTTGGAATTCTTTGTGTAGATTGAATGGTTTTATGAAAAATTTTCAAATGTAATACGATGTAGCAATGACTTTTTCCAGATCCTTCCCTTGTTCAAAGTGGCACTAGTCAAATTCGACAGGGTGTTCCCGCACGGCGACAAGCACGACGAATATATTAAAGTGGCGGAAGCGGCACATGCCAACCCGGATTTACTGCTTGCAGAAGTGAATACTGCAGGTTTATGAACAGTTTCGTTTAACTGCTGTTTTACTCGTACATTTCTACATTTACACCTGCAGTAACGATTAATTGGAAATTTCCCCCACCACTTTACACAATAAACTGAAAGTCTGAATGTTTCTGCTTAGACTATGGCGATAAAAAGAATGCCGATTTAGCCGAACGGTTCAACGTGAACAAGGATGATTTTCCTGTGCTGAAGCTGTTCATACGTGGAACGGACGATCCCATTCCATACACCGGAAATTTCCAAGCCGATGATATTAAGCGATTCTTAAAGTCAAGAGGAGGTAAGCAATGAAAACGGATCACGAGCACACACGTACCGTAATAACAAAAGTAATATCTCTCGGGGCGCCATAATGTAAAGAATTATTATAATTCATAGAGAGCTGTTGCAGACCTATATAACTATATCAGCAATGACGTGTGGTTATACTCTTATGATAATATTATGGCCAACGAAAATTATATACGTACATCGTAACTGCCACAAATGTTATTTATGTAATAACTAATAAGGCAGTTTGTTAGAAATTTGATGTGGGTTGAAGTTGTTCTCCTTGTGGAAAAAAGTTAAACGGTTTGTGTACAATACACAGTGCACACTATATTATATATGTACCGTTGTAATTTAGTGCCGGTATCGGCGTTTACCGAAAGGTTTACTGTACAAGTACTCTGTACATGGTTTACCGAAAGATTATATAAGAAGAAGGTATTCATTATATTGTCCTAGTTCAACCGGCACTCTGTTTTTGCAACACAGGAGTGTGGGTGGGCTTAGCTGCATGCATTGAGGAATTCGATGAACTCGCACGACTGTTCACGGCTGAAGAAGACCCCGGGAAGCGCGAAGCGCTACTCCAGGAAGCCGAAAGCAAAGCTGCCGAGATCACGGATCCCGCGACCAAGAACAATGCAAAAATCTATCTGGTCACAATGAAAAAAATTTTGGAGAAGGGCAAACAATTTGTTGCCGAGGAAATCAGACGCGTGGAAAAACTGCAGAGCGAGAAGATAGCCGACAAAAAGAAGGAAGATCTCAAGCATCGTATCAACATTTTGCATTCCTTTAAGGATGAGTTGTAAGACATACTTAACTTTTCTCAAAAAAATCTGTCCAAGCTTACATTTACAAAAGGTATGTGTAGCTACATTAATGCGTAATATGTTACGAAGAATATGCAATATATTAGTAATCTGATCTCGACGTTGTACACACTAGAACATCGCACACAAACTGCTTCTTTTAATGCGTAACATTTTAATAAAGTATCCCAGTTTCCTTAATAACAACAGAAATTTGAGTCAAAACGAAAAAAATAGAACAAGATGACCGATTCTTCGACAAAGCTTCTTGCCTACAACCAAAAAAGGAAAAACAACGAATTTAAACTGTGAATATTATCCCGCATCGTTGTGTGTACAATACAACAGTCCTGTGTCGCGCAGTCTGTCGTGGTCAAAAATATTTCTGCACTCGACGGAGAGGAGAAAAACAGATTCCCAGAAGAAGAAAAACCAAAAAAGCTCCAAGATTCTTTCCACCCAGCCAGCCGCCACATAAAATTTCTCTTCGCAGACAGAAAAAGACAAATTAAAAAACACCCCACATTTTTTTATCCGCACAATAATTAATCCAAGAAAAAGTAACCTCTGACTAGAGAGACGCACAAGCACACACATACACCCCGCCCAATACCGCCACACCACCGGGGGAGGAGGGAACACAGGTACATTGTGTGGGCGGGGGGACCGGGAATATGTTCACCGAGGTGGCGCGATGCTCTTGGGCCAGAGACATGTCGCCCACCGTCATGTGTCGGAACTGGCCCCCCGCATCAGGCCCGAACGGGAACTGGACGATGTTAGACTGTTGGTGGAGATGGCATGGCTGGGCGATGACGGCGTCATGTTCCCGCCGCCTCCACCACCGCCGCCTATCCCTACCGAATTCCCGTCTGTCAGGGTGCCGTAGATTTTGGTTGCTTTCCGCGCCGCGGCATTACTGAACAGCTCCTGACAAGAGCGGAAAGTGGCGCGCAGAGCCTGCGCCCACTCTTTTAATCCAATATCATCCTACACAGACGCAAGGTCACCGCGTTGAGTAGAAATAAACACTAACCGGGATAAACAGGCTTGTTTCCCATTCAATGTAGCTCACCTGATTGGCGATCACAATCTTGTTGCCATCTTTTATTTTTAATATTATGGACGGCTCTCCTTTCACCTGCGGATAATCCTGACTAACATCCACCATTTCATCCATCAGGATCATCTGGGAAAACGCGCAACCTGATTTGCTTACCGACGGCATAAATAACATTTATGGATAATTGGCATAAGCAATTTATCAAATCAGAAGATGTAATAAACAGCACATGACGAAGTGGCGTCATATAAAATAAACGCTGCACGCGCATGTAAATTATTTAATAAGAAAAAAAGAGCAAGGTTACGAGCAAGCATGACCGAAGTTATTACTGCTCCATCATTCATCAAAACGGTAACGCGATTGCACTTAACAGAGTTAACTATCACCTCATTATTTAATAAGAAAAAAAGAGTAAGGTTACGAGCAAGCATGACCGAAGTTATTACTGCTCCATCATTCATCAAAACGGTAACGCGATTGCACTTAACAGAGTTAACTATCACCTCATTACCAACTAAATACGTTGCCACTGGCAAAAGCTACGAGGAGAAAATTTTACGACAACGATCGAATTACACAAATACAATAGCGTACGAATACTGACAGTGCTTACTTCAGTTATCATAGCGATTCAATAAAAATATATTCCCTTCTATTCTACTTCTATTCAAGAAACTGAACTACATACAGGAGAACAAAAACAAGAATACCACAGTACAGTACTGTAGTACTCGTACGGAAAAGTCATTGCAAATACACTGAGCCAATACAGCTACTACAATACGGACGAATATTAGAAGAGAAGAACAACACCCAATACCTCTGGTTTGCCGTTGTCCTGATGCAGTTCAAGACGGTTAGGGAAGAGCTTGGCATAACGCTGCTGCCACTGACTACTGAACGGACCGCCCAGGCGCTTAACGTATCCATGGATGATGCAGTCGGACGTCTTCTCATCTTGGTCGTACTGTTTAGACCGCTGTTTACTCTTCCGTTTGAATTCAATTTTATCCGTCTCCTGGTTGACAATCTCGAAGACTGTCTCGGTTATTTCCTGCTGCCATCTTTCCGATATGACCAAGGGAAAGTTTTTGTACAGGTCCTGGTCCCCTTCGCTGAGCTACAAAACAGCGCGCAATAAGTCAAACCACTCATACGATCAACACCCATTTACCATACTGACACTCATTTTATACCCTAATCATCACTTGCAATACAGGCTATATTTAATGAGTATGAAAACTGTCGTTGGATACAACAATTCAAAACTAAAAAAACGCACCAAATAAACAGCAAATAATATTCCGAAAGCACATGCACCATCAGTTCATAAAAGCAACCCTACCTTTATTCCTTTGGTATCCTCCTCATCAAAATTGCCAATATCAAAAGCATCCGCCGCATTAACCTCCCCGCGGGGCGGTATGAGAGGCGGCGGATATTTTTGCAGGTAGACCTGCTGCCAGTCGATGCCCTTGAAGAAAGGATGCTCCTTGACCTCATCGGCCCCCTTTCCCCGGCATCCTAATCGATCGGGCACGTCGCGTTTCAGTAGGCCTTCTAATAAATCTTTCAGCTCAGGTGTGAATGTATCCGGCAGCTCCAGACTGTGGAAATCCTGTTGGTAATGCACAGCCATTTACGTACCCGAAAAGCCGCGCGCGCGCTCTTACTCGCTCGCTAACAATCCCAGCTCACTCACTCTCCCACTCTAATCAGTACACTTACTTGCGTCATCGTCATTCGGTCGATTTCCTGTTTATCCTTGGTTTTGTGCTGTCTGAATGGACTGTGTCTGTAACGGACACATACACACGGGGATTAGCAATGGCAAATCAGCCCGGGTGCCGTTTTTTCACCAGACCAATCCGGCGGCTGCACGAGCACCGCCCGCGCAGGACTGATCATATTATTGTGTATGCCAAATGTGCGCTGCTGATAGATTATTATATGAATTCATTAATTGTTACCCTTTGAGCAGTTTGTACAGCATACAGCCCAGTGAAAACCAATCGGCACTGGAATCATAGGCGACGCCTTTGGCCAATACTTCCGGAGCCATGTAGCCATGCGTACCCACGCTGGCGTGCGGCTTCTTTTTGGAAAAATCACAGGCTAGACCAAGGTCCGAGATCCGTACGTGCCCGTGCTCATCCAGCAGAATGTTGGCAGGCTGCAAAAGGGTGGAAATCTTGAAGCAAACCACAAAAACCAATGAAGGCGGTCCATTATGAAAAAACCGAAAACCGAACTTACAGTGAAATTGAAAAGATAAGTACACACAAACGATATGCTGCATTCACCATACCCTTACGTGGCCCTAGTACGTACGAATGGGGGTTTTCAGATTTAATGTGTATGCCTACTGTATGGTCAAGGTACATAAGAGATGGATGTGCCTATCTATGTACCTTAGTTTTGCTTTTTCTAGACATATTCGCTTGAAGACATTAATCAATTTACAACACCAAGCACACAACAAAACCGTTTAAAGAATATAAACACCCCATGAAAGCAAGCTTTTCATATATACATGTATCATGATAAATTACAAAAAAATTGGATGCACCAATTAGAAACATTATTACAAACCGCTTCAGAGACTAATGTCTCTCACATTCTTCGTATTTTTATGTTGCCAGCATGTAACACTACTAACAGGATGCAATATCGAAATTCAACCAGTATTTCAGAATTCTGGGGAAAACCCAAGAACTAGGAGGAGAGACGGACGCCATATGGGATGACTGACCTTGAGATCTCGATAGACCACGGAGCGGCGGTGCATATGTTCCAATCCCAGAATGACTTCCGATGCATAGAAGCGCATCTCCTGCTCCGTAAAAACGCCATGCTGCGACAAATGGTAGTGCAGATCTCCACCTAAAACATCCCACAAAGGTCACTGTGCCCAACCCCCACACATGTCCTCCAGATAACTGTAACACCCACTCCAACTTCTCTCCTAACGCCAGCACGCAAAAACAACATTCCCTCTTACCATTCATCAGATCGAGGATGAAACACAGTTTATCAGCGGTTTGAAAAGCATACGTCATGCAGACGATAAAGGGCGAGCCATCCTGTTCGCATATGGAAACAGAGAAAAGAGAGTTAGAGTTAAGACCACATAACCACTTCCGCTAACCGCTCTATCGAACTCATACAGCCCCAATACATGGGGGCCGCTTTCATTATGGCATATTTACGCACATGGCCGATCAATGCACAGTGCCATTTGTGCTCTTTAGTTAAAGACTTCGTGTCGAAGCGCACACTTACCCCCGTACTAACGAGTGACAGCATTATCCGTTCGTTCAGTGCCAGGGTTTCGCCTTGTTTTAATTTAATACGTTTTTTATCCAGACATTTCATTGCGTACCTAAACAAGCGTGAAAGAGAAAAAACACACCCGCATTAGAGACAGTGCACACGGAGAGACGACAGATCATGAGTGAAAATGTCGACTACATTTGATGACCTCTGCGTGCCACGGGTGCCGGCACGCAGGATCGCGAGCAGCGCGCGTAATCTCCCCACCGCTGTGACAGTGGCGCGCGGTTAGTCGGAGTCAAACGCACAAACCGAGGTGCGCGTTTCTAACAGGCACAGTCCCGTCTCTCGAGTGCAATTATGTACACAATGCTAAGCGAAAATCCACTTATCAACAAGCATACAACATCAACAATCCCCATAGATATTTGACACTACATGCGCACTTTTTCAGGCCCAGCCGGCTTTTTCGTGTTAGCAAAACAGGAGCACTTCTATGTTCTTCCTGTTCTAGGACCACCAAGGTCCATGTGCAAGTGAAACGTCTCACATTTCGAAAAAGATTATTGTGACTTTCTACTGCTGATTTTTGTCTTAACTGTCCGCTTACTTCGTTTAATTAAGCACTTGCCTTTAGAAAGAATACTCTGCATAGCATCTGTTCATTTCAAAAAGCATGCTGTACATACAAAGCATGATTGCATGTATCCGCCCGCTATTATGTATGCGTCGAAATGATGTGTCAGAAAAGCTGTTTAAAACAGACATCAATCTGGGATCTTTTATTCGCTGTGTACTTAAAGCATCACACGATTTACACGCCAATAGTTGGTAAACTATCGTCAAATTTGTGTTTGTCAACTAGTGTTTACCAACGAAATTAAATAAGTACTTTGCTTACATTCGTCCAGTGTCGGCTTTGCGGCAGCCGTAGACCTCGCCAAATCCGCCACGGCCAATAATACGATGGACGCTAAAGTCGTTCATTGTGAGCTGAATATTGAGCTCCAGGTTTTTCCACTGACAAAACCGGGTGTATTTATCACTGTAGACATCACAAAAAGACCCCCATTACCATCATCATAATTACAACTGCATTCACGATCCGTCGCGTCACCCATCCGACGTACCTCTCAAGAAATCGATCAAATAACTTGGTTCGGAGAAAATCGTGGATCTCATCCAAGTAGGGCTATCATCACGCACACAGATATAAAAGCCAGTTAAGCCGAAATAATGTCATTTTTTATCTTTTTCAATAACGACAGCGTTCTTGCTCTCGCTAGCTTTCTCTTCTTACATCAAAAAGATCATTGGGCGTCTCGCCTCTCATCAGGTACTTTTGCACATGCTCGGCGGAATCCTCAGAAAACCTCTGCGCGCGGAAACGGGAAGATAATGATGCCTCTTATGGGATGATCAATGTCACATACTGACACAAAGACAATCGACTCACGTGAGTGCAGGTCAGTAATTCTTTCATAATGAACTGATCGTAGATCTCTTTGGCAGATTTCCGCCGATCCTCTGGAGTTTCCATCTTGGAATAACGCTTAATCTGCAACGTACCACAAAGAAAAATAGAATCCACCGACAAAGAACGCCGCTTCCGCGTGTATTAATCACAGATGCTACGGTGGCACAAAATTACTTATACATAACATAATAATTCATTAATAATTAGCGATAAAGTATTATACTGTTCAGTGCAGGCCTTGTATTATTCAACGGAATGTCCAACAGTATCTTTTTAATTAATAAGTTATTATCATTAATACTTACGGTTTATTCACTGTTGCTGAATTATTATTCATTATGGACTTTGTCAATCGCCACAAAATAAACCAGGATCATTAATAACATAGCACGTTATTTTCAGTGTCAGTGTTAATGCTTTTATTATTAATGTAAGATAATTATAAATTGCTCATAAACTATAATTCGCTTCAGTGATGCATAATTTGTTTACCTCTTCGTAGAATTTTAAATGAGGCACGGTTTCCGCGTGTAAATTTTCGCAGAAGTCTTTGAAGAGGAGATATCCTGCAACTCCAAACAATTTCATCAACAACTCATCAACATTCCAATAGCGTACGTCATTTAATAACAAGAATTTAATCTGACAAGTGGTAAGTGTGAAACATTTATGTTTCTTCCACGGTTAATAAACTCTGGCAAAACTCTTGAATAACTCTCTTTTTTATACACACTGTCGCTTTTTCCCCAAACATACATAATTATTCATTGTAGTAAAAAAGCATTTCGATTCAACATTTTGTCTACACTTCTACAAATAAATTTAACAATAGCAGAGCACACAGTTCAAACTGCGCAGAGTCAAAACAGTTGGGAGAGAATTCCAATTTTCTTACGTCAAAAAGGAAAAAAATCAAATTTCGTTAAAACGACCTGCACAATGCCTAAAAGGAGCAATGAGGCTTATTCCACCCTGCCGTTGCGCTACATCCAAAGCTGACCTTGCAGCGTTAGTATCAAGTAGTATTTTGTAAAAATATTCCATTTCAAACATGAACAAGCTCGCCCATTTTTGTTGTTTTGATATATAACTCGTTAAAACACAGCACGAACCAAGGTTGCTTTTTTATTGCTCTGTGAGCCACACATAAAAAATGACACAATATCATGCGAAATGGCACAATTATTCAAAAGGTGGCGTGCGTCCGCCTCCTCTCAAATTCTAACTGCAAACCAACATCGAAAATCATTCGATCCCCAGGCTACTATGCGATATGTGTTCCCGCAATATAAAGGCAGAAGTCTCCAACGACGAACCTATGCACTGATTGTTCTGGCATAAGCTGGCGAATAAGTTCATGTGCGCTTATGTTCACGCGTCCCAGTTAACGCGTATGCAATGTTACAACCATCAAAAGACAACTTAACGATGTTTCACGTCCAATTTGTCAATTAGTTTACACGCAATCTACCGTCACAGAACCAAACGATCAAGTGCAGACATCAGCGGTATTCGCCAAGGCACTATTTGGTTACCCCCAGTACCGAACAAAACGCCAAAACAAAGTAAAATTATGTTAATTTTCGCAATAAAATTAAAAACCCATGATAAAGTGCAAAACAATAATAAACTAGAAGCAAAAAACTGATAAGTGGAAAGCATAAGCGAGACAAGACCGCAATCTGTTCTTCTACTTTCTGTCGAAATTCACGGAATATTCCTGGACAGCAGTTGTCGATACGTGAGTCATCATTTCGTGATTTCATTACCCGCAGCATCACTTAAACGGATCGGGGATCCTCACACTCAGATGCATTGCCACACAGTTGCAGAAAACGAACTATGCTTTCCGCTTCCGTGGTATGCTAAAACTAACATGATTGTGCAATTTCACATCACTACTCACGGTTAGGTACAGAAACTTCGACCCCACAAATTTACCTGCTGTACAATTATCGATCCAGTACACACACCGACTGAAAAGACCTGCTCTTTCTCATCAGGCAACTCCTTTGTACTTGAACTAGCGACAATGGCATGTTACGTTTGCCCCTCTTTGCCACCTCTCGCCTATTCCTGATTCCGGCTGTACGCCATCCCTGCATGCATACAGCGGCAGGTGAAAACCCACCTGCGTTCGCTTCCACACTTGACCAATACGCAGCAAACGTTTTTCTGCCATTTCCCGAAAAAAGCAACCCAAACAACACGCTATATTAGATACCGTACACACGCAATTAACCTTTAACGAAGCACACGGTGTTATTGTCGTAAATACAGTATAATTACACCAGCCCTGCGTCATAAAAATAGCCTGCACGTCATCGCCAATCGATCGATCGGCCATCAGCAACGAAGGCAAAATTTCACGAAAGAAGGCGTTTGTTAATTACCGCCCTGGCTTATTAAAAACACGGCTAACCGAATCATTGTACATGTTTAACGCCCGGATAATACAGTGATCATATACACACTGTCGCTTTCTCCGTAAATTCGCTGAAAATGTGCAAACAGACATGCTCTCCCAGCTCCCATCCAGTATCACGGCCGATCATCACCCAGAGCACTCGACTGTGGAGTTGACATGCTTTTATCCCTACTCCAGACTTCATTTTACATAATGATCAAAGTCAGCATCACACACATGCGCGTATAACACACGCAAAGGACTGCGTCGGTGAACAACGCGCGCGCAAAACCTCAACAACAAATCCATCCGGCCCATACATATAGCATATATCTCCTGATTTTTTACCATTTTTTTCGGTAAAAGCATAGCAATCCCGCTGCGCTCTTGTGTAAGGCGGGAGGAATATTAGACCAATCAACGTCACCCACGGAATCGGGAAGCACTCATTTGGGCCGAGGTGGATACGGACTGTTTCGCCCGCGCTCTTGCTGTCAAAAACTTGCATCTCTCTCCCTCGCTGTCTTGCTCCCTTCCTCTGCTCTGTCTGGCGCGCGTCGGCCCGCCGTTGCCGGCACGCGTACGCATAGCCGGATGAGACTGGGCAATAAATAATTTACAAAGTTACTCGGATAGATATCACCCATCACATTCAACTGCGCGCCCAGGCCCAGGAAACATAAATACTCCCTAATTTTATGGGGTTTTACAGGATTTTAACGCCGCTTCAAAGCCAAGACCCGATCGGCTGCAATTCTGTCAACGCACAAATGGATCATTAAGGGACGTACTAAACGGTTATGCTTTCCTTAGCCGGCAACCAGTCGGGACAAACTGCAAGACATCCTTAACTGTTCCTCATTACAAAACACGGAAACACTACAATTTTGTCACACAGTTCACCGGTTCTTTTGTTAACGTTTCTCAAGTGCACCTGTCATTTAGCATAATTAAATCAGAATCCTTTTCTCGCCGTTCTCGGATACGCTAAGACATCAAGGGGAAATTGTCTGACCATCCAGGGCACAATGATCGAACGAGCCGGCGCGTCAATTGCAGCCGCCATCGAACATAAATTTGCAACTGCTTTATCAGCTATTTTTAGTCTTGCGACAACCACCACCAGCGATATTTCACGATGATTACTCTAATAATACCATCGCTCCAGAATTTACGAAGGAAACTAACGACGCGTCCCTCACGCACAGTCACCTGACTGCGCGTATACACACTGCACCACCACTACCGTAGCATGATGCTGGCACTTGTCGTCATAAGGTCAACTATGTAGACATAAAGTGCGCTACTCAACGTCTGACGGCGGTGTGTTGTGCAACGACAACACACCGTTACAATGGAAAACAGGGAGAGAGAAAAACGGCCACAAAGACTAACATCCGCGTCCAAGTAGCAGCCAACCTATTCACTCACCACCGCACTCACTTGTACATTTTACAGCGGCAGACACGCAGCCAGCCCCGCGTACAACTGAGGCCAAGGCATTATCGCTAGCAGGCAAACAATTAGCAAACCGTCTGCCAACAATTTACGATTCTTCAACGGCACATATACACACAGAGGGTCTTACCGATTCGTTGATGGAATATCTTCTCAAATGTCACCTCTCCCATTTTCTCCAGATGTTTGTGCATGACACTCCGTACACTATAGGCAAACCCGAAAAGAAAGAGAGAAAATAGTAGAGATTAACCACAATACCACACTGACGTCAAGGAACCAAATAAGGCGACCACGTCGTCTTTCCGCTGGATGAGCAGAACAGAGTGCAGTAATGCGCGCACCTGGGATCAGGTAGGACAATCTTCTTGCTGGCCCGGGAGGCCGGCGACTGCTTGCTCTTCTCCATGGCCATCAGGTAGGACACATCGGCCAATACCGCTTCCAAGTCCGCCATGATGATGCCGCAGTTAGGAATTACAAGAATCACCAGTAATAATTTAAAGACATATATAAGTGTCCACAAAATAATAATCAACGCTGATCAGCAACAATGGCACAGGTTCAGCCTATGCTGTCATCCCAGTACACCAGCATTCTTCGAATTGAAACAAACAAACACCAATATCCCAGGAATGCGTGTAATCCACTCGGCGCACAATGTTAATCACAATGGATCTCACGAACAGTATAAGCTTTTTAGTACACACACACAGAAAACGGCGCTTTTTGTCGCCAGCGTGTGTGTCGATGAAGGGGGAATCTGCAGTTAAGCCATATCCTGCTACTGGCCCAACGTTGATCCACGCTATGCCATGCTCCGCTGATGCCGCCGTGTATGTGTGTGTCAACTGTATGATGCTTAATGCGCGATCCCGTTGGCTGAGGCCAGCAAGATATCACATTAACGCCGCTACGTGCCGTACATATGCCATGGCAAAATAACAACGAACCCGACTGGTGCAAATCGATAAAAGAAATATTTTCCCTTTCCCTTCTCCCTGCTGATCAGTGCAGTCGGCGTTGCAGCATGTGTGTGCCGTGAGTGACGATGCACTGCGGCGTATTAGGACTGCTACAGCAGCAGCCACCGTGCCACAGATGCCGCGGTCTCTAAGCTGCAGGAAAAAGGATTTCCTCTCTCGATCGCAAAGCACGATCCACGTCATGCGCTCTTGGTCCGTACATAAATGCACTCTCCCAACACCACACAAGTGCAGCCGCTGTGTTGTTCCAATGTGAATCCGCTCTATTAAGCTGGCTGCGCGATTGATGTGGGAGAATACAAGAAAACCGGGATGCAGCGTATGCAGCGAGCGCAAGGTTGTGTGTTGTGCCTGAAAGAGTGAACAAATCATTTGCGGATTAAGGGATGCTCGTGAATTTTCAAAAACCGTTGACTATCTGTTCACCCATTACTCATAAAGCACTTATATATATCCGATGTGTATACGGGTATTAATAATCATTCGTCTTTTCTTTGACGTCGAAAACACCTGCCATACGAGTATACACCGGATGCGGCTATTCCGGCTCCTGCTAGCACGGTCTAGCTAGCGCTGGGAGAAAAATTTTACAATCGGCTTTGAAAATCAAATCTTCTGAAAGTAAAACAAAAAGGTAATATATTTCTTTCTGACTGTGACGGGAAGAGATCCCATTCCGACACGGCCTGACACGTTATTTTTTCTGACTGTTCAACCGAAAGGCACAAAAGTCTGCCGAGAAATGCGATCATTTACTTACAGCTCACGGCTAATTTTCGAAAACAAACAAAACCAAAAATATACCATTACACACACAGCTTCTGCCTGGTATATACAGACAGCATAAAACAGAAAGCCCAAGCGTAATACGACGCAACCGACTACAGAGCAACTGGAATCAGGTTTCGGTGAGAGGTTCTTCATAAAGTGAATTATTATCAAAACAGGCAAGTAAAATAGACACACACAGGAACTGTGTATGTGTGTGTCTGTGTTCGCGGCTGCTGGCGTCATTCGGCACTCGCAGGCATTCACTAACAGCAGCAGAAGCGGACGAGCGGCAGCTTCCGATTTGATACCGAATTGCACCGCACCGCGTTCGGACAGAAACGCATGGACTTTTTGTCAACAGCTGGGCTACATGAGCGAATGCAGTGCACACACCAGTGCAACCGAGAAGAACCGAATCCTTTCATCCAACCATATGATCTCACACTCAATACGCATTCAATTCTGGTGAGCAAACTGCGCGTTAGAAATGCGAAACTCAAAACTGGTCAAAATAAAATTAAATTAAGTAACCGCGAGGAAAGTCCAAGGGGAAAAGATTCAGCTGAAAATGCAAGAAAACTCTACATATTTAATTAAAGCTGATTAAACGATTCACATTAAACGAATATGTTTTGGGGAAAACACTAGAGCGAACAGCGGAGCGAAAAACTGGCAGAATTCAGTAATCACTTTGAAAGAGCTATCTTCTAAATTCCCAAAAAATTGCCGCATCGGTAAATCTCACAATCCTAAATTGAGCAACTAAAATTCAAAAAACGTAGGTATAGACTATAGCGCATCCTTGACTTACTTATGGTCGCTCGAAAGATGCGCGCATGATAACGTGCCGAATTAGCAACCTCTGCTGAGATTGATTCAAAATCACAAATCCAGCGATAACTGCAGCCAAAGGGAAGCGGGTGCAATGGCAAATGGCTAAATGAGCAAACGCTGCAAACCCGATAACAAACGACGATTAAGTGCCCGGTCAGCCGAGAAGCGATACACAGTCCAGATAAAAACCATGAATACTGATGGTGAATGCTTTCACGTCTGCACTGGGTCTTCCCCTCCCTGGAACTTCCGATCAGCCGTCATATAACGCAGAAATTACGAGTAAAAGAGATATGTTCGCTTTGATACACGGACGATTGTGTATGGTGTGACTGTAGCGCTACTGACAACACTTGATCAATACTTAAGCCAAACACGACAGAACAAGATTAGAATGCCAGATACTGTCGTGGCGTATGAAGTACCACCAGAAAACGCTGTAATAAGGATGATACGACGGGCGATAATGATGGAACAAATGTAAACAAATGTGCAAAAACGAAAGAGGCCTCCCCGAGAAGGCGAGAACAACGCGGGCTGTATCAGTATGTCAGTCTGCGCCCGAAAGAGACCTGGATGGGTTCGTTGTACGACAAACGCAGACGACTGACACAACCGACAAGCGCAGCAAGTGCTGTTAAACCAATCAGCTGTTTTAAACTTGTCTGTTTACGCAGTCGCACAGGACTAAACAAACTGATTAAAAAACAATAAAACAGTAAAACTATGGCAGTCAGGATAAACAAGTTGTGTAACGAAAAATAAAATAAATTTGTAAAAATGCAATGAAATTGGCGCTGCGCCTTGAATAAGAGTGTTCCAAAATCGGGTGCGTAGTGCGTACTGCGTAGTGGTACAACTATACTATACCCCTGCAGTACGATTACCGCCTTCTTGTAAAGGCTGTTACGTGAGTTCCAAGGTTTTTGTGGATACTGGGCAGTCTGACATTTGGTTCTGGTGCGCTTGGTTTGTACAACTACCCATATCTGTACTTCTTGGCGCCAAGTTCTCTTTTTTAATTAAGTACTCATGATTATCAAATTATTAATTTTAAGTTTTTTGTGGTATTAAGTGAAACCGCCAAACTTCTAACGCAGCAACTGATGTACAGATCTATAGCAGGGAAATTTTGCTCACAAAATAAACCGGGAGCACGGCAAACAGAAAATCATTCAAAATATTCAGAATCGGACATTAGTTTGGTGCTTTCGCAATAATTTTACAGTTATGTCTAAAGTATTCTTCGAATTTTATACAAACCCCGTAATTATACGACGTTTCCGGTGCAGCTGTTGGCGCTTTCGAAACCTTTATGATAAGTTTACATCAGTACTTCGTATGTCTTCTTCTTCTACATTCGTTTTATATGCTATGCAGATTGTATGTGTACCCGCTGCGCACTTCTTGGTAAATAACTAAGTTGATATCGGTTAGTCCAATTGTTATTGATTTTGTAATTACTAGTAAGTCCGGTCAATCGATTGGATCATCTCATTTTCACAATTCAGTTCCAAGTTTCTAACATCAGTTTTCAGTTCATTTATGTAATGAAACCAGTAACTACTGGTCAGCAGGAAAAAATAACGGAACTGAAAACCACTTCTTTGCGCCATTGGTAAAAGTGGCCGTTTAGTGCATATTCTGCTTGCAATTGTAGACAGTAAACACTAACAGTATAATTAAAGCAAGAGTCCGAAGTTAACATCGCGAACCGGAATAACCAATCACATTGTGAACCGTCGTGACGTCTCCGTAGAAAACAACAAATCCTTAGCAAACTGCGGCAGTGCAAAAGAAGCTGTATGGATGTCCGGGTTGTAATAACGCAGCTTCCATTCCTTGATGGTAGTCTCGGCCAACGCTCTCACAGGAGCCTTAAACTGGCGATTCTGCAGATATATATAAGTACAGAAGTCTTCGGAACGAAACAACTTTCGGAATACTATAATATATGACCTGAGAAATAATACAACTATGCAGTACAAATCCGTTTTTCCAGTTCGAATATTCTGTACCGTGACAACAACGCAAGTACTCTATTCACGATCGTCAGTACCGGAACATGTATGTATCACATTTATTTTGGATCCATGCACAAAACGCGGGTTGGCCTCCAGAAAACAAAAAAAGCTACGTATTCAGGTTCAGTAATAACTGCAGTCACTACACGCATGAACACGCCACCCGAAGAGTATTTCTGAATAATACAGGTCATTCGATTTCTTGGATTCAACGTTATTCAAACGTTATTCAACTTACCAATTCTTTTGAGCAGATAATGTTACCTGTCGAAGCAAACATGCAGTTGTAATTTATTAGAGCATCCGCATCGCTAAAGTTTAGGCTGTGCTGAGTGTGTTTACTACTAGCAAGATGTTTTTCCCCTGTGCAAAACAAAAGGAAAATAAATACAGTATGCGTTCGTAGATAAATCTGTACCAGCTTGTCCGCAAGTGAACGACGGTGCCGCTAGTGTGTAGTAATCCACGGAATCGAAGAGATTCCTGGCCCATCGCATGTTTTCCTTCAGCATCATCGTAGGAGGCCGCAACTCCACCCAGATTCCCCAACCTGCGGTCAATCAAAAACATCTGATCATGTTCAGTGGTTTTGAGCACGATGCTATAAAAATAATAAAATATTCCCAGTGCCAAAAGTCAAGGCCGTGTCCAGAACAACACTAAACCGCTTAAAAGTGAAACCAAGGGAGTATCATTGAAAAATTGATTGATTGTATAGATTGAAAAACAAACTTAATGACATGCTCAGATTTGAAATTTGGCTGCGCCAACGGAGTATTTAGCAGTTTCGATCCAGTACACTGTAACAACATAATGCATCCATCGCCGTACTTTGTGTGATCGTCACACCGTCAGGTTTCAGGGCAGTTTTCACCAGCTCGAAGAAAGAATCCCCGAAAAATCCTTCAGTATCCGCTAAAAAGTGAGTATCAAATATCATTGCCGCAATCTCATAATCCGACACAATCAAAAAAGTACTTATTAGCAACTGTGCAGTCTTATATATGCCGTTGCACTACGAAACATGCACATTTAACACCGTCACTTGTTGTGGCCGTAACGATGCCTACTCGTAGTACATACGCGATGGCAGTTCGAAATCCGTAATGATAACATCAAACTCCTCATTGTGACCGCGCAAGTACTCCTTGGCTTCCATGGGATAGTATTCGTACTTGTTGCTGTTGTGGTTGAAGCCCTTCTGCGTAAAGTGGACTTTCAGAAAGTCAATCATTTCCGAGTCCTCCTCACAGTGGACAATCCGCTCAACGGATGGATGTTTCAGGATCTCGATGCCCAGTCCGGAGCAATCCAAACCGCCCATCACCAAAACTCTTTTTGGTTCTACAAACAGCGACCGATAATTAATTACTCACTGTGGGGTATAATGTTATTCATATAGGTAAATAATCAAAACGGTTAAAGTCTGTAATACGAGTAACTCTTGCCGCTTGTCAGATAGGTCACACTGTAATCTGTATTACTGGTTCAACTGCGAAAGCAGCGATCTGGATGAGAACACCCTTTCCGCCTTCCTATGTATATTATTAATTATTCTAGCTTTGAGTTTTCGAACATCTGAATAGCGATGTTGACTGGCTTCAAAACAGAGCAACACAAAAATCCGTATGTCTAGTTACCTACTCTGTATATTAGGCGACTATGTATTGTATGTACAGTTTAATGTACAATACGATATATATCTATATCACCTACAGAGTAGGGTAGTACCGGGCGGTATTTTTTACCTGGATGACAGCAAAGCGGGACATGACTACACATTTCGTAGTAAGCGAATCCATCATTTTCGGTGCCCTGGGTCAAGCCATCGAAAACCAGAACTTTCCCGTGAGCAGTACTGAAAAGTAGAAAAATCAACGGTTCAATGTATTCTGTGCATCATATCATTCATATGCGTATACTTACATCGTTCACTACTTCGTATAGACAATTAATTTTGTCAACACATAGTTCCATTAATGATTTATTTTAAGCAATTTTGCAACCAGTACTTACAATCGGCTGAACTGTAGAAGTATCGTAGAAGTCACATGCCTCAAGCAACAGAAGTTACAGAACCAAATTAAAACGAACAAATGCAATACTGCCACTACGTATATTGTATATTTACATTAGAAATAATGTAATCGTACGTCCTCAACACAAAGAAAATATTAAACATCCGATACAGAAGGTTATCAATTAAACCGAAAGGCAGAAACCTAGAGTACCTATTCAACAGGAAGATCTCCTTGTGCAGCGTCACACGATGTGCAATAACGCGATTAATTTCAAATCCCTGCACCTGGCCAGGCAACAGTTCATGATCGACTTCTGTAAACCACTTTCGTCCGTTACTGGAGGTGTGAAAACTATCGCGACGATCGGCGGTCGCGGATTCCGAACTGCGTCGAGGAATATTACGGTCCACGAAAAACATTACTTGTGCGAAATATACAATCACAGCTACAATTGCCGTGCTAAACGCGTTAAAACATCCTACATTGTTATACAGGATCGATTAGCTGTTTAGAACCACTTCCACAAAAACCGCTCGGGGTTAAACGTGGATTATGCCTGCGGCAGAAATGCAACGATATAACGTTCAATAACTTCGCGGGGTCAACGTTAAAGAAACTGCCGATGTTTACAGATTAAGGCTAGTTGTCTCATGTGATCTGAACACTAATTTCCGCAGTTTAACAAATAAAGGTACTTACTATAGTGTAAAAAACCAAGTACTTACTATAGTGTGAGATTTTACGTTGTCTTAAATTGCTTAAAATAAATCTACCTATAGTAAGTTCTTGGTAAAACATTCACTGCATAGCAGTTAATAACTAAATACGGTTGCTTGCTGTTGGCACATCATTACGGCTCACTCCCTGTCTTTGGTTCTCATCAGAAGGCGGAAACAGGACACCGTTAAAACTGGAGCGAATATCAGATCGCTTACCGTACTAGCGGCAAAGGTGTGGCACATGCATACGCGCATGCCTAGTAATAATAGACAGGTTACTTAATTTTTCTAAAACTGCACTGCATGACATCATCTTGAAGGAGAAAATTATGTTAACATCTTGAAACACTCCTCCAGAACTCTCATAATTTTGCATTCTTTATTTACGTGGTGGCTAACCGGCTGGGTGTGCGTGCACGACAACAGAAACCATAGAAAAATTCTATAGAAGTACAGTTAATGCAGATTGCAGAAATATGGCAACGAATGATGCTTTCGTGTTGCTCTCACAATCATGTTTTACCGTCTAACCGAAAATCAGCTCATTTTCCCCACCAATATGTGCATTAGCGTGATTTGGTATACAGCTTAGGACAAAATGGTCGCATACCCAACATCTCCACATTCAGTACGAATGCAGCGCAGTGCACTGTACGACTGAGTTCAAAATATCCGTTTCGTACAAGTGCACTGCACCGCTTGCGTACAGAATGCTGGGTATGGGGCTATGCGACCATTTAGTCCTACATTGTACAATGCGGTGAAAGGACTGGTTTAAGAATGCAGTGGTGTGCCCCGAAACAAATTCAAGTCAACCTTTACGCGGGCTCGCAATGTTGGGATGATTCCACTCTCCAGTATTGTCCAATGAACACTGCCCGAAAAGCAAGTTATCCCTGTTTCGAATTTCATTTCGATTTTGGCTTTATTTTGTATTATCTGGACATGGTGCATACAGTCGCGCGCGAAAGTGTTTCTGTACAACTGATTTGGTTACGGGCCGTAACTTACAGCGCATTAATGATTTGTCTCCAGCGGCGTTGTTGCGCAATGTGCACATTTCCAGGACACTGTGAAGAATATCCACGCTCTTCCCATGTGAAGTGCGGACCGTCTAGGCGACACCAGGAAAACCTCCAGTATAGGTGGTGAACTCACAGGTATCACTAGTACTACTCACAGGTATCACTAGTAGTAGTATCAGATAAAAAGTCACCAGTTTTTGCATGGATGATGAATTAACCATGTACAAGTACGTACTACAGTTTAACAGCGAAAATTAGTTGGCAGACAGGATCGCTCGTACAATTGTACGCAATCAGCTTTTTTGCTTCAACCAGCACCTACAGACTAACTACAATGTCTGAATCAGTCTGATGTAATTCTTCGTTTCCGGTCCGTAATTACAGTACATTGCCTTAGTCAATTGCGTGAATGCACGCGAAGACGAACTTATTTCGGGTCAAACTGTATTATGCGCTTATATACGCAGGTCAGATAAATGGCTGCAGAACCAAGAACATATCAGTGTTCTATTTTAGGACTCTGTCCGACTTGAATAGATACCGTTGTCGCAACTTGTCGGTTGGATACGCCATGCGGCAAAGTCGATTAGCTCTCGTGTCACTCCCGCCATGTAGGTCAGCCGTCCGTTCACTGCGATGCGGTTGTGCAGGGACAACAAACAGCCACTGATCATCCTTAGGCATACAGACCGAGAAATGGCAGCCAAGAGCTGCTTGCTTCCTTGTTGATATTCATCACTCAGCAAGAGAAAAAACATCTAAACAAACCACGGAATTCGATATGACTACAGGACAGCGAAAAGGTTCATATCTTTTAAAAGTGGTTTACAACTTTACATGGTGACATTACATTTATTCATTCACTTTTAGTAAATACTCCATTAACTGCTGCTGTTGCAGCAGGACACACTGAAATTAAAATATATGTACCGGATTTGCAGCATATTCCAACGTATAAATCGTCCGCAGCCACAACAACAGAATCACTCGATTGTTGTACTTAACTATACGACACCAACTGCAGCACCACGAGGGGCAACTGACTGCATACCGTATTCCAGACGTACGATGCAAATAACAATTTGGCAATGACCACTCGTCTCCGAGCCACTGTCACTACCACATCCTCCCGCTGCGACGTTTCACCCACTCGCGTGTTCATCTTCATCCGAATAACCCCAAATATTGCCACATACATCACGCCTAACATCACCACCGGGATATGCTGCCCGCCCGAATAGGTAAACACTTTGCTGGTGATACGCACGATGCCGCAGGAGGTCACCGTGAAGCCAAACCGCATTCCGACTTGGAAGAAGCGTGGAATATTGCAGAACAGCGCGATAATCCATGAGATGAAAATACACGATACTAACGAGGCTTTTGAGGCGATTACGGAGTACTTGTGCGGGAATAGTAGCGCGAGGGGCCGGACGTTGACGTCCAAGAAGAAAGCCGTCCAATAGCCGGATTGCATTAATGGTAAGGTCCCCGGGACCAACTGGGCCCATACGCAGTAGACATTAGTGCCTTCGATATTCACGTATAAGTTCATTACGGGCGAGATCATGATGGGGAAAACAACAGCGCAGAGCACCACATCGAGGATCTGCTTATGCGCGATTAACCAACCGGAACCGGTTTGGAGTTTCCGCTGGGAGAAAGACTGACCGCCAGGAGAAAGCAGTTCAAGATTATTCCGATGCCGCAAATCAGCGCATACACGGCAAACCAGGCTGTGACAGCAGGCGTTATCCGAAGAATAAACGTTGTATTAAGAAGCGATGAGGAGACCCAGGAATGGTTGGAGACGGACATCTTGTTGGCAACAGGAACAAACAGCGTTTAGGAAAGTTGAATGTGTGCTGTGCCGTAAGAAGGGCAACTGGGTGTAATAAGTGTGATTTCGATTTTCCAATTGCTGGAGAGCCAGGAAAGGCAGAAACGTTATCCCGCTTTTCTAATTTGGGTGAATATTATACAATGCGGGTATCAGGTTTGATACGCATATATAGATATATTGGGAAGATGTTCGTTCAAGCCGACGACAAAGACGTCATCATGAATCAGGCGTATGTGGGCATCGTTGCAGCGCTGTTGATGCCCACTTAATCCAATTGGATTAAGTACTGTATCTGACAAAATTATTGGTGGACAAAATGAACGGTGGACAAAATCATAGGTGGATAAAATGAATAGACACGGCGCAGGCGTCCCCTTTTCCTAACAAAGAGCATCGAAGAAACCATGGGTTTTTTCCAAACCGTAACTCGTCATGGCCGTGCACAATGGAAACTCCGCCCAAACGTACGATACACGCGCGTAGCGGTCATAAATTCCCCGGCCTCCGGCTATAAAAGCCCCCAACGCAGCTAAACCTGCAAAACAGTTTGCACTTTAGATTTCCGAAGATTTCTGAATTACCGATACTTCCGTTTAGTGATTGAAAGTGAGCAATTCTGACTGTGACCTTTCGATATATGGCAGTAGTGTTTGCGATAGCTACGTCGTAACATTACAAGTTTCACCATGTCGAAGACTGAAAGCCGTCGTGACTTGAGTCCTGAGGTAACGAATACAGTTTGCTGGATAAAGTGTTCTTTTGTCGCGCGTGCTTTGTGTTGAAGCCAGTGCGGTGTGGCAGAAGTTGGCAGTAGTTTTTAAACCGTCAACTTCGCGGGAATGCGAAAAACGTGATCAGGTCAAGTCATATGACGATCGGGAGCAAAGACGTAGATTTGCTACGCTTGATAATATGTATTTTTTGTTTATTGTCCTGATTCGGTTCTTTGATAGAATCATCCGCGTGACGAAAGCAACAGCGGCCAACATGGCGGAAGATCTGGATCTCCAGAGGTACTGCGCAGTATCTTCAGATTACTTGTGGTGTTATCGTATACCGTAGAAAAGCCGTTCTTACAAATGAATGCTTTAATAAAAAGAATCATTAGTAATGGTTATACTGCTGGGGTACTGAATGCCGTTTCCCTTGGAGTGGGCAGTTATTGACAACATCATATGTTAGAAATTGTGACATTCCATGTACATGGAATGGACGCATCTGTCTCTCCAATTGTAAATAATCTGCACAGTAATAATCCAGTGGAGTCAGATGCAACAATGAATAACGCAGAGCAGGTAGTTTCTCACTTGGTACGAATAATAAGTTGTGATCTCAAAATACTTCGATTTGATAGAATCATAGAATAGGATAGAATAAATTCGATAGAATAGAATAGATTTAATAGAATACTCTCCAATGGATAGTAATCTGCACAGTAATCCAATGGAGTTAGACGCAACTAGGAATAACGCAGAGCAGGTAGTTTCACACAGAGCAGGTAGTTTTCAGGTAGAGTACAAAACTGAATGCCGTTGCGCTTGGAGTGGGCAGTTTAATTGACAACAATAAGTACGAGTAGAGTAACTCTGCACTTGACAGCTTTTTTTACAACTCGTACTCGTACTGTAGAGTAACAGTGACAACTCGTACTGTAGAGTTAAACCCTGCACTTGACAGCTTTTTATACAGCTCAGATAGACGTACGCTGTACGAGCACATTCACCATTCACATGTGCTGCCTGAGACTAGGCAGGCAGCGCATGTGAGTGCAGTGCAGTCGGCTCTGAGCCAGCTGAACGTTTGTCAGTACTACAGTGCCGTATAGCTCATATCGTACGAAGTACGAAAAAGCTGGTGCTAAAAAGGGGTGCCTATAGTCACTTCCTAAAAAACACAAAAATTTTGGGCACCCAGTGCACCGTAGACTATGGTATAAGGAAAACCGCCCTATAAAGCGGTTACCCAATACGGCTCACTACCACCCAACCAATCCAAATTGCGTACAGCTGGTCAGTACTCCCAAATTACTGATTGCTAGAGTTGCTTTGCTAGAGTACCGTTTATTAGTGACATTCTAAAACGAAATCGAAATATTTCTTATTTTTCTGGATCAAAACCTAATATTTCATTAGCCGAAATCAAATATGAGCCACAACTGCTTTCACATTTCCCATTAATTGATATGGCGACGAAAAGCAACATGCATTTTATTTGAAAAAGGTTGTGAATTTTTTTGTAGAGTGACATACATATGCAATACTAATGTACATAGGTAATGATATACATATAGATAGATAGATACTAATAAGTCAGAATTTCAATTATTTGCTGAGAAACGAATGAAAACTTCGTTCAGTACATCCTAATAGATTTTAGTGCACTGTGCAAGCAAATATAGGTGCATTTTATACGACTACGAAAGCATCCTATGTATTCCCGTCACAAAAAAACCAAGTTTTCACTACAGGCTGTACACAGAGGTGTACAACAGGCTGTACTTGAAGTAATACTGCAGGCTGAACATTAGGCTGTGCTACAAGCATTTCCATTAACTAAACGTAGTGTACTACAGCTTGAACTACAGGCCATACATTAGGTTGTACTACAGGCTGCACTACAGGATGTACTACAGGCAGTACATCGTATGCTTTTCGTTCACTTAATGAGACTGATTTCAGTGATTTGTTGATTTGTTTAATGAAATGCATCTTAATTTTTAATAATATACTTATAGGCCCAAAATACGAATCACTCCTATTATCGTTTTTTGTAAAAACTCAAAACAATGCCGTCTCATAAATAAAGTAAACACCGTTTAATATATCCTGAATATATAGCGTGTAGAGAAAATACCGTGGAAGAAAGTTACTGACAGCATTGAGCATTCTATACGATGACGAAAGCAGTATGTGTATTCCAGTCACAAAAAAACAAAGTTTTTACTACATGCCGTACATTGAGGTGTACTGCAGGCTGTACGCCACGTAATACTGCAGGCTAAGCACTAGGCTCTAGTGCATGCATTACTATTAAATAAACTTAGCGCACCACAGGTTAAACTACAGACCGTACATTAGGTTGCACTACGGGCTGTACTACAGGGTGTATTACAGGAAGTACGATAGGCAAACAAGCGAGGCTAAGCATCTTGAATATTTTTCTTAATTATATTTAATCATACAAGTATTAGAAATGATTTAAAGCGTAAAAAATGTTTGGCACATGTTTGGTACACAATATTTAAGTTTACAAAAATTTCAGCAGTACATTGTGTTAATTGTAGTTTATTTAATGAGACTGGTTAGTTTATTTGTTTATTGTAATGCATCTCAATTTTCAATATACTGCTGTGCGCAAAGTACAATTCACCCCATTAATTTCTTTGTAAAAACTCCAGAAAAAAACGGTTTTTTTAAATTAAACACTACAAGTTCTTTGCGTTTGTGCATTTATGAATTTTTTATAGCACTTGATTTTTTTTTATACTACGACCCGATGTAATTTTTAAATTTATAATTTAATTTTACGTTCATAAAGTCTTTTACATTAAATTCAATAAAATCTTTAAAACCATACCAGATATCTTTCCGTGTTTCCGGTTTGCAGATTTTTATTTTAACGCTTACATTCATTTCTAATATGTTTAAATATAACTTAAAATGATATCCAGGAATCAAGATGCTTAGCTGATATCTTATGCATTATGATCATAGACCGGGGTGCTTGCTCGTTTGCTTTATGTGTTGTACGACCTGTAGTACAGCCCGTAGTAGAACCTAGTGTATGGCCTGTAGTTTAACCTGTAGTGCGCTAAGTTTAGTTGATAGTAATGCCTGCAGTATAGCCTAGTGTTCAGCTTGCAGTATTACGGGGCGTATAGCCTGCAGGACAACTCAGTGTACGACCTGTAGTAAAAACTTTGTTTTTTGTGACGGGGTACATATGCTGCTTTCATCGTCGTATAGAATGCTGTCAGTATTTTCTTGCACAGTATAATGAAATTTTTCAGGATATATTGAACGGAGTTTTTATTAGTTTCTCAGCAAATAATAAAAAACCGGATATTCTTTAACTTGCTATTACTTATGTCATTACTAATGTATATAGTATCACTAAAAAAACATATCGCAAACATATAACTTTTTTAAATTAATACACATGTTGCTTCTCCTTGCTTTTCAGCATTTCAGTTAATGGGAAATGGAAACTGTTGTGGTTGCTATTTTACCTCTGCTAATAAATTGTCAGGCCCTTTTCCAGAAAAATTGTATTATTTCGATTTCGTTTTATGCTTCTGGACGCATGAGGAGAAGGACATCTTCAAGGACAAGTACCTGCAGCGCCCCAAGGATTTCGGCTACATCAGCTCCTTCTTAAAACGGAAGGTATCTGGCGCTCGGGTTTTTTTTATATTTTTTGCGATATTAAATTTGCGATTTATTAAATTCCATTATATTAATGGCGAATTAAATTACAGTATATTAATGATTTTTTATAACTTAAAAAAATTCAAACCGTTTAATCATAATGATTTACAATCATATCGTTTTATTATTTGATACTACTAGTTTTTGTTGTAATATGTGGTCCGCTTTGAAATTAATTTGTTAATTAAAATTGAAGTATTTTTCAAATAAATGTCTTGAGTTGATCCAATTTTATTTGTTTGTATAGAGCACGCAGGATTGTATACAGTATTACTACCTCCCCAAGCGGAAAGAAAACTATAAGCAGATGGTCAAGAAGCAGAAGGCCTTCCGGATGCGCCGCGGTCCCAATAAGGTGCGCTTAACAGTGTCATTTATATTTAAAAAATTTAATTGTCTTTCCGAAAATTTTATTGTTGTAACTTGTAATAGCAATTATAAATTGAAAAAATATTTTGAAAAAAACTATAAAAAATATTGAAAAATATTTTGAAAAAGAAATATTTGATAAAGTGCGTAATGCTTAGAAAATTGAGCATTAGTGTTACAGTCGTGTGGACGAATCATAACCCAGTGCAAAAGTTAAAACTCATAACTGCAGGTAAGTGTAGGACTGAGATTTTATGACCGAAGGCCCGAAGCGTAGAATTCTGTTATCAAATGCCACAGTTGACGATGGTCTTCTGTGGAAAATTTCCCTTTCCTTTAATTTAACTGACTACAGAGATGACATAAGACCTGAAATGCGAACATTTTCCCCCAAAAGCTGACAAATTTTCTCATTAAATTTCGACCTATTTCTTTATTTCCGGATCAGTCACCCATCAGTTAAAACTCGTGCAGTTGGTGAATAGAGACTTCGTGCAGGGTTACTCTACAGTAATTATGTTAGAAATTGTGACATTCCATGTACATGGAATCGACGCATCTGTCTCTCCAATTGTAAATAATCTGCACAGTAATAATCCAGTGGAGTTAGATGCAATGAATAACGCAGAGCAGGTAGTTTCTCCATTGGTACGAATAATAAGTTGAGATCTCAAAATACTTTGACTTCATAGAATCAATATGACGATGGAGATGTTGTGATCCGGTCTTTATCCATTGATGCGGCCATCGAGGCCGAGATTGCTAAAAACGAACAAAAAATCAAAGCCATTGTTGAAGATTTGGCCTGTGTGTGGGATGTTAGTGAGACACGTGGATTACCGCCATTTCAGCATTCGTTGAAGAAAATCTTGGAGGATCTGGTTAGAAAGCAGACGTAATAGTTTTTTTTTGTGCCTCTTATTCTTGTACTTCAATTTGGTGTATTAGTTACCATCTGGCTTTCGAAGATCGTTTTGTTTGTCTTTTGTATATGCTATTTTTTGTATATCCATACCCTTCCGGTAATGTAGACTTACTGTTATTATAGATATATTCTGGATAATAAATACAAAGAAAAAGCGGTCTTTTTTCATTGTGACAAGATACAGGGTATTTTTGTGTATCAATGCTCGTTATCCTATGATGATGCTTAAATGGAATTAACGTAGTCTATGGTTTTTTTGTGGTGGAGCAGATTCACAGGATATTATTGCGCAGTTTTGCTATACAACCGATTAAGTTGAATCAGATTATCTGTTTTTCTTTATCAACACCAAACGTTATCAATAACCGTAAACAAAACTGCTTCTGTTAATGGATTAATTTTATTTTTGACGATTATTAATTGTGCATACACAATTAATGGATATGCGCCCGGTATCTTAACTGTCCTTGGCACAAGTTCTAAACCTGCTTTGAAACAATCGATTACTACCGATCCAGTGTTGTTAGCATCTGTCAATATCTGGAGAAAAATAACATCTGGAGAAAAATGTTGATTCAGCTGCTTCGACTGTCGCACAACGGTATCTGGTCCATATGCCAAGTTATGTAAGTCGGCAGACGTCTACCTGTAGTAAGTTCTTGCGTTAACATATATCTGCTAAAGTAACTGCGACTCTCAAACTGGGTTTTCTGAAGTTCTAATGAGATCAAGACAAAAATCCAGCAAAGCAAGCAGCTTGAACAATTAAAACACTATAAAACATGTAAAATGCCGAGCTGTAGAAAAGAACTGAAAAAATCGAGCAAAGTCATATCAAAAACAATTATTATAATTTGTGAGAGAAAGCAGAAGTATATTCAGATTTACTGATTGTTTTCAGTTAAGTACTTCTTTATCACGAAAGCAGTGGATTATGGGTAGCAGTCCACCTTCCCATTCAAGCGATCTGCGGTGTCCAAGCGATCACATTCAAGTGGGATCTAGAAAACGATCGGCTTAAGTACTTAAAATTTGCAAAATAATTCATAAAAAAACCAGAATTTTAACTAGTTAGTATTTACCACATTCCGCACTGCAGCAAAGCTTAATTAAACAGACCAGTACAAAAAATTCATCATCAGTTAATTTTAACAAGGTACAATGCCTCAACGTTATTCTAGGATAAACCCCGTAGAAAACACAAAGGTATGGGTGAACATTCAAAACTGAATCCACATTTTCGTAGCTATTCACTACAGTAGGGCTAATCCAAATCCACTCAGAAAAGTAGCCATAACGATTTCAATCGCACAACCTACCCTTAGTGCGCTCGACCTCCTTCCTCAGTACGCCATACTGCGGATTCCTGGAGCGGATAATCTCCAGACAAATCTGTCGTTTGAACTCCTCCAAGTGCGGATCCCGGACACGTCCCATTGCCTCCTTCACACGTTCCACCGTTTCCACACCAATCCCACCCGCTTCTTCCCGATCAATTCCGTCCTGAAGGAGAGCGCGGAATTTATTCCTCACGGATCCGGCATGCAGGAGCGATGCGCCCTTGGACATGCACCATTCCTTCAGGGCTGTGTAGCGGAGAGCGGTGCCAGTGTCTCCGTAGTGATCGGCCATGGCTTCCTTCTGAGCGGCGGTGAAGAGCGGACCCACTCCGCTGTCCGCTTCACCCGATACAGAATCCTCCCGCACAGAGGAGGATATCACCGAGTCGGGCTGCTGAGAGAATCCCGAAGACGTCCCTTCGCCAGTATCGGCATCGGATCTATATGTAATTACCACATTACAGTAAAGGATCAAACCATAATAACCCAAGACGAAAGAAAAATCGAATAACCATCCCAAATGTGTTTTTTTGGCACCAGTGGCGGTTATTGTTTATGAGTGCCACTGCTTCAACAAAAATCAAAACCAAAAAAGAATTTAAGGCAGAATCGATCAGATCGGACCAAAGAAAGTATAATTATATTATTAAATACTAATCATAATTAGTTCGGGTACAAGAGTTAAGATGTTTTCCAGGCATTGGCTAGTTTGTTTAGCAAGGTTTGTGAAGAAATTAAAGAAAAAGCGAAAGCCTCAAGAATAAAACTCCATTAACCGAATTTTGAGTGAAATATTTTAGTTCAACCCAAAATGTGCGGAGCCGCAGCATAAACTACCGTCAAGCTATACGTAATCAATGCGTTTCAGATAAGCGTACGCTGTACCTAAACGACTCGGCATCCGTCGTTGTGGCCGACGACGATCCACTCTGCACGCTCTCCGCCTTCTTCCCCAGGCCCTTCCGCCAACCTTTGCCCCGTCCCTTCCCCTTCTTAACGGGCGGCCTTCCTCGGCGCGTCGGCGGAGTCATCCCTGTCGTCGCGATCTTGGGTTTCTGCTTGGCTGCCAGCACTGCCGCCAGCTTCATCGGCTGCTGCGATGTAGCCGATGAGATCACCGTTGGGGGGAGTCCCGTCGCCGTCTGCACCAGGGGTTTGTGGCTGCCGCGGGCATCAACGGCACAGGCGCCACCACCGTCCACGACGAGGCGCTGCCCTTCACTAAACGCAGCGAATGTTTGGGCGGATGCAGCATCAGGGGGAAACCAGGGGCGGCCGAGGGGGACAGGCCTTTCTGTCGCAGGGGCTTATATGAACTGGTGGGAACGGCGGGATTGAGGGTGATCAGGACCGGGCCCCCCGTGTATCCCGGGATCAGGGTGTTGAGCATTGGGGAAAACCGTGCGCGGGGGCGTCGTAGACGGTTTTGAAAAGTTCCGCGGCGCTGTTGGTCGGGGGCATCGGGGCGAGGGGAGGAGCCACTAGAGAATCGGTAACGGGGCGCGCATTCAGGCGGCGGCGGCGTTTGGTTACATCGGGCAGAGGGCCGGGAAGCCCCAGGGAATCCGTTTTGGGGGCAACAAGCGGATCGTTGCTGCAGTCTTTTATGGGTTCCGTCGAAGCTGCTTGTGCGGTAACAGCAGCAGCTTGACGGCTGCGAGTTGTTGGAGGCATTGCCAGCAAAAGTTTACAAGCATATACTGTACTATACAGGAGCGATTCTGGATCCAACGATTCCTGTCAATACATTATAACATGCCTCTAAACATGCCAACAACTGTAAAAAAAACCAAAAGCAAAATACTAAAACTAAGATTAAAATTTAATAAATGTAACTTTAAGCCACGGTGTTAACTGTTAAGTACTGTACTAGTAAGTACTCGTATATAGTCGTATGTATCTAACCGCAGTTTTGGGCGGAAGCCATAATAGTGCATTTCCGATCCGACACAGATTCTGTTACATGTACAGAATCTGTACAAATTCTAATACCTGTATCGAAAAGGGGTTCAAAGTTGGGTTCTAAGTTTCTAACGTTCAGACTTCCAAGACGCGGGCCGTTTAAGCGGAGAGTTCGCTCATAAGCTGTAGATCTCTCACAAAGTGAGATTGAAAACCATTGTCCATCTGCGTGAACACCATAGCACATCCAATACATCCTCGTATCGACCACACCTCATCAAATGCTGGAGCCGCCTGGGTAACGGTCAAAAGAGGAAAATTTAACAAGCACCAATGGATTTTTAGGAAATACATTCTTACCAGCATTCTTAAGCATTAAGATTTGCATCCTATGGGAAGAAAATCTAAACACGCTTGTCCACATAACTTGGAAAACTGTAGCTGCCGCTATACCGGTGAGTCGGTGACCACAATAAATGATTTCCTTTCTTCCGGTAGGGGTTGTCCATACAGATTCAAAGAAAGAGTACTTATGTGCAGGCTTTATAAGCCATCAGATTCTGTGTACGTAATGGGAACGCTTCCCACGATCTCGTTAGCACAGGTGCATGGGTACATGGGACTTAAACACTTAAACAGTGTGATCACGCACTTTATTATTAGTATAGTATAGGTATTATTACTACGATGATTATGTACGTAGCACTTTTATTTCAAATTAAACACATGCCCGTATAAATCTCTCAGAACTGCCATCACAAAACTAAACCGCCGTTACAAGTACATAGGTAGCTGTAAACTTCCATAAAACATGCCCTTGTAAAAGCCAGGAATATCAATATGACTGTAAACCACAAAACCATTCCACCGGTTAATAAGGCTGAAATAACAAAAAAGGTAAGTTTTAAAAGTTTTTATTAAAAACGAAAGACCAGGGTTGACAACGAAACGAAACAGACACGTTAATACGGAGTGCGAAGTTGGGGACGCTCCCAATGGCCATCGCATTCACACCAAATTATCACTTTTGCTCCGGACGACTTGGATATGCAGGTCCATCTGGGCTTTAAGGTCATCGATTTCCGATTTCAAATTGTTCATACACGATTTTAATGTCGACGACGATCTAAAAGGCGAGAAATGCGTACACGCAATTTCTGAACAGTACTTCCTTAACTAAACAAGAAGCAAAATTTTGTCTCTTTTACTCGGTACTACTAACTTTGGAGATTCATATCCTTCCACGAGACTCAACAATGTGTGATACGGACTTTTGTTTGATGCTTCGCCGTTCTGGGATAATTTACCAGTGCGACTATCGGATTCGCTGTGGACAGAAAGCGAGCTATTCCGATTACGTCGCTTTTCTGCTCGTAAACGCTTCTCCAAATCCGATTTTTCCAGTTTCGTCTCATTAAAAATTAATTCTAGCTCTCTGAATTCAGATTCGCGAGTCTGAAATGAGATGCATAATTGTAGGTTCCCGCAAAAATAAACTACAGATACACATGGTCGTCATTCTCAAATAAATTCGCGTCAAGGTGTGGAATAAATAAAATTTCATTAACCCTGACCTTTTCAGTTACGTGCCAACATAATAAAAACAAATTTCAGTCTCTAAACGAACTCGCACAATGCAACATCTCACCCGGAAACAGACATAAAATTAATAAAATACGTACTTGCCTGAAGGTGATCGCGTAGTCCCTGTATTTCTTCATCGAGCAGGGATGCTTCTTGACTAACCCGTGTTCGGAAAGCATCATGAAGAACTTGTCGACGCTCCACTTCTTCGGATAAAATCTGAGCAATGGAATGCATTTTTATGACATAATTCATTTGATGCTGTTACACATGTGTCAAAAACTTTCCACAGAAGCCATAAAATTATCAATAACCACTTACTACAATCATATTATAGTACACAACTAAGGAGACTGCGAAATTTGCGAACGCAATCGTACTAACCTTATTTTCCTGCTCCAAATTGGCATTCTGAACATGCAACCCGGCGTTTTCCATCTCCACCGTCTTTCTCTTTTGATCCATCTCATCCAACGCACTTTTCAAGCCACTCAACTCCTCCCGCAACCGCTTTATCTCAGCTCGCAATTCTTGAATCCTTCTTTGTTTCTCTTCAATCTTCTTACTTCGACTCTCTGCCTGATGCTCAAGGTCTTCAATTTTCAGCCGTCCGGCATCAACCTCACGTTGCAGATACATAATCTGGTCGCGCAGCTCTGCAGCAACTTCCTCCTTACGGACCATTTCGCCTTCCAAAAACTCCACACGCGCGATCAGCCCTTCCTTCTCCATTTCCACTTTTATTTTCAACTGGACCAAATGGATGCGTGATTCCTCTAGCTCTTGTTTATTTATCGCAAACTGCGATTCTTTTTCATTCAGCTGGGCTTCTGTGAATGTTATCTGTTGCTGGAGTGCAGAATTCAGCTGTTCCAGCGCCAAGTTCTTCCCACTAGCCTTTTGTAACTCCACTGTCAGATTCTGCATGCGATCAAGCGTTTCATTGTCCTTAGGTTTATCCATTTCGTTCCGAAGCAAGACTAATTCCTCCTGCGCCGCTTGGTACATGGATGCCCAGCTCGCTGCGATCTCTTCCGACATTGTTCTACTCTGAATGATTTCCTCTTCCGCGGAAACGATGCGCTGTTCTAACTGTCTGATGGTTGATTGATAAATTATCACATCATCATGATCATCGATTTCCGTCTGACACTGAACTTCATGTCGAGCGATGGCTTCCGGGTTCATCAGCTGACGCCGAAAATATTCCCGCTCATCTTCTGATATCCGTAATTGCTCCGATAACAAGAATGCCTGTTCCTTCACTTGCCGGTTAATTTCTTCAGAGCATTCCCTTTCGTAAACAATTTTCTGTTGTTCCAGTGATGCAATGTTCACGGAAAGGTCACTACACTGTGACTCCAGCTGTCCAGCGTAATCAATCCAATTCTGTATTGTCAGTCGCATATCCTCCCCACTCTCAACCGCATCCGTTTGTGACTCCGCAACCCGGATATCCCAGTCCTTCTGTGTTGTCGCGTCAACGGAAATCTTTTCTGGAACATCGCGGAGCGGCGGAAAGGTCAAGCCCACATCTGAATTATTTCGCAGCATTTCCAGTTCTTCCTGCACGGCCAACAGCTCCACCTGCAGACGCATTCGATCTTCCTTTAACCCGATAACATCCTCGAAATCGTCAGTTGCAAGGTCCTTTACGACTTCGCCATTTTCTCCGCCGCTTAACAACTCCTCATACGCTAGTATTTTCTCCCGTAAACAATCATTCTCGTGGGATAATGCCGAGTCCGACGCCGACTGCTGGTGAAGTTTCTCAATCTCACTAGATAAGGCGTCCAACTGCGTTTCCGTGGCTTTCAGTTGCTCGGCCAGGCGATCACACGCAATGCACCCCGCCGGTTGCTTGGTCAGTTCTTCGATGGTCCGTTCGAAGATGTCCATGGTTTGGGCATATTCCGATGACGGCGATTCCATATTCAGTGGTAAATTATTAACATCTGCCGCGAAGTTATTCCACACATCTGTGCCACCATGGCCCACTGTTTCGGTCTGACACGACTGTTCCGTTTCGGTGTATTGTCGGTTTGACGCAGTAGAAATCAAGTCCGCCATCTGCTTTTTCAAAGCGGCATTTTCCGTTTCCAATGAGGAGGTGCGCTCGGAGAAATAGCTTTCCCACTCCTGCTGGAACTGATGAACCTGGATTTCATATTCGGCTCTGTTCGCAGCCAGTTGGTCGGACATGGCCGCCAGCTCAACCGCTCTTTCAGTATCTTTCTCGTGCAGCAGTTTTTCCAATCGGGATATTTCCACGTCAAGTAGGGCTACTTTACATTCTGCTAGCTGGAGTTCAGAGGATAATCGTTGTACCTCCGACTGTGTTGCGTCTTCAGTAGACTGAACTTGACTTTCTGCTGTTTTCCGAAACCTGCCAGTAAAAAATTCAAACAGTCAGTCAAGAACAGCATGTTGTTATTTTTTATATAAAAAACAAACAAGGACGTTTACCGTCTACGATATTTACGCTAAACAGCACACCCGCAAATTTCGACCAACACGATTATATGACAGTCCTTGGATAGATAAAATGCCAATTTCTCTATTAAGATCAAAGCATTTACCTGAAGAGTTCGGCTTCCAAAATTTCGATTTTAGACTCAAGATC
This sequence comes from Paramacrobiotus metropolitanus, assembly GCF_019649055.1. NCBI lineage: Eukaryota > Metazoa > Tardigrada > Eutardigrada > Parachela > Macrobiotidae > Paramacrobiotus > Paramacrobiotus metropolitanus. The sequence continues at coordinate 772,053 of NW_026570253.1, read as the reverse complement.
ATCTTTTCCTTGTTGCACATGCGCCATTTCAGATTTCGTTTGGTGCAGGTCGAACTCCAGCTGGCGCACAGTATTAGAAATATTTTGGAAGTTGATTTCATCGGCGGCAGATTTTTGCAGTTTTTCTTCCAGTTGAGTGATCCGTGTACTGGATTCCGTTAACTGTCTTGTCAGCTCACTTAGTCGATTCGTCATTTCGGCATCTTCTAGTCTGGTCGCTTGAATGGCATCGGAAGCAGGAACATCCGAAAACTAAAGAAATTCGTCATGTACAACCGAGAGAGACAAAGTACTAAAATGCCGCACTAAAATCCACTAAAATTATAGGAAACATCAGCTCCCAGATAGTGATGCGTCGACACCAACAACAATCACACTGACCTGTCTCGCAAAATCCCCTGCGTTATTTGCAGCTCCGCTGTCCCGTACGAAGATTTCGTCGAATATTGAAGGGGACGGGTCAAAGTTTACGGCGAATTTCGACTGCACGGTCGGCTGCAAATGCATGCTGGTAAAAGCCACGGGTGACTGTTGTCGGACAGCGCGAGTATTCGCAAGTGAGGGAACGGCGTCCACAAGCTGCTGGTTTTCCTTGGAGTTTTGAGTTGCAGCAGCCAAACGTTCCGACAGTGCAATGACTTCTTTCATCAGTCTGTCATTTTCCGCCCGGAGATGTTCACTTTCCCGATCATCCATCGCTTCAACTACTGTTGATATTTCTGTTCTTTCCCTGCCGGAGCCGTCAGTATTCATCTGACTGTTCAGCACTGCCACGTATGCTTGCAGCTCGACAATTTCAGCCGACAATTTCTGTTTTTCTTCTTCAAAACGCGTGTTTTGCAGTGCTATATAATCCTGGTATTCCTGGTTGTGCTGCGCAACCGACTTATTCATGGCTTCAACGTGAGCCGAATATGCTTCTTTCATTTCCAATATTTCCGACTGGGATGTATGCAGCTGAGAGCGCACATCAGTTTCAGTCTGATTGGCCACATTTAGTGAGTTCTCAAGTGCATCGCAGCGCTCTTGTAAAGCCGATAAATTATCCAGCTGTGCTTTAAAGCTGGCCATTTCCTCTGTCAACCGTGTGTTTTCTCGTTCCATCACCTCGGTCTGCGACAACAGAAATTTCTTCCATTCTTCATCGTGCTGCTGCACGATTGAATTCATTTCCGTGATCTTCTCTTCGTGGCTGTTTATCAACTGGCTCCGCTCAATCTCCAGTTCCTGGCACTGCTTCTGTAAACTAGCAATCACCTCCAAGAAATTCTGCTTGTCCAACTGATTCTCCGAATTAATCCGAAGTACATCTTCCAGTTGACTCGTCAACTGTCTGACCGCTTCGGTGACCTTTAATTCATTCGTGCGATCCTGTTCGGAAATATATGCTTCCCACTGACCGATTTGCTGATCAGTTACAGCGGCGTGCTCTTCGTGTTCTTTCAGCTGCACTTTCATTTTTTCCAGCTCCTCCGCCAACAAGGTGTTCTGTTGTATCGTATCCGTTAATTTCCGTCTCAGGTGCTCGACTTCGAGAACGGCTGCTTCGTTTGTCTGGGCGACAGAAACGGCTGAGCTCTGGTGCATATCGACAGTATGCTGCAATGATTCAAAATCACTCAGCAATTTTGTTCGCTCGGATTCCAAAGATTCAGCATGTTGCACAGCCTCCTTTAGCTGTGATGCCAGTAACGCACTTTCCCTATTTCTTATTTCGGAATCATGCCCAATGCTTTCTTCCCGCGCTTGAATGTAGGCTCGCAGAGCTTCCAGTTGACCTTCCAGTACGTTGTTCTCATCCTGCAAATTGGTCAGGTTGTGCCGCAGCTGTACTAGTTCCGCTTCGCCGGTTACCGAATAATTCTGCTGCATAGCCATAGTCTGCTGCAAAACCTCAATGTCCTTCAAAAACTGCACTCTCTCCACTTCCAAAAACTCCAATCGCTGTGTTGCAGCACTCATCTCAAGACTGGCTGATGTCTCATTTGCGTTTACTGTTTCAATGTTTTTTGAAACCTGCTCTCTCAGGTGATTATTTTCCACCTCCAAGCGCGCGATCTGTTCGGAAAGAGCACCGCTCTTTTCGTACATATCGTGAAGAATACGTTCATATTCGGATTTCTGATCCGATACAAATTTATTCCAATGTTCGTCTCGAGAAACTACGTCGCCAGTGGCCTGGGCAACATAATTATCGTACTCCTTCTGCAACATCGAGTAATCCAGCTCCGTTTTGGCACACTTCTGCGACGCCTCCAGCAACTTGCGTTCCAGGTCAGCAGTTCTGTTGCTTTCGGTTGTCAAAGCTACTTCATGTTGGACACTGGCTTCCAGGCGCGTTTTCCCGCTGTTCCCGGTTTCTGCAGCCAGATCTACGAGCCGTCTGCTCTCGTTCTCCAAATTCGAAATCTGTTCTAACAATGCGCTGTTCATGAGCTGTAACTGATCAACAGCCATTTTGTGTTCCGATTTTTCGTCCGCCATGAACTTATTCCACTGCTCATCACGAGCAAGCAGGTCACTAGAAAGCTGTGCAATGTAGTCGCCATGTTCTTTCTGCAGCGCCGAATATTGCGACTGCACAGTCGCGTATTTTTCTTCAGCTTTCGCTAAACTGCCCTCAAGAATAGCAGTTCTGTCACTTGCTGTGGAACGCACAGCAGCCAGTTGATCTTCTAACGCGGCATTTTTGTCTTCCAGTTTGGCTAACCGATCAGTCAGACTATCGTTCAACCGGGTGAGGTTTTCGATAACGTAATCGAAATTCTTCCGTTCCTGCTCTCTTTCCGAATCGACCGAGAGAGGTTCCCTCTGCTGCAAATATTCCACAGCGACCACATCAACCTGCTTCTGCTTTTTTAAATCCCGAAGTTTTGAGATACGCTGCTTGAGATCTATTTTCCCTCTGGGATTTTTGCCGCTCCAGTCAACGCTTTCCTCCGTCACAGAAGGGGCGGGTGAAGATGTATTCGAGTATTCCAGCACCGCTTTGCCTTCGCTTTGCATCTGGGTAAACTGCTGTTGCAATGTGGAAAACGATGAAGACATAACGGCACATTCATCATGCGCTTTCATTAAGGCGTCTTCCAGGGATCTCACGCGCGTCTGCAGAGCTAATTTCTCGTCCTCCAGGGATGCAATCAGCGCCGGCATAGGTGCTTCATCACCGACTGCCGCCGATGTATCATCGGGAACCACACTGACCACGTCGGGGATCGTCTCCATGTGACCCTTTTTCATTTCGCCTTGTTTTCGCAGTTTAGCAATCCGTTGTTTAAGATCCTTCTTTGCCTTTGGCACCGACGATTTGATCAGATCAGAATCCTGTACTCCGTTCTCTGGTAGAGGCGAAAGAGCAGTGCTACTTGATGGTGTTGCTGGACTGCCACTTTCCAATAAATTCTGCAAATTAAAATACTTTTCTTGCCATTCGGACGTCGCAACGCTAAAATTCCGCACATCAGCCTCCAGTGTTTCAATTCGCTTTTCAAGCTGTTGCTTTACATTGTCGTGAAGCATGGGCGACGCGGTTAACGTAGCATCATTCATTTGCTGTAGCAGGCTAACGCGTTCCTCTTCGCTTAATCTGTACTTTTCTCGCAAAAGATTCAGTTCGCTGACTATACTAGATTGCTGCTGCAACGTTTCAAATACTTTCTGGTCATCCGTCTGCCGTTTTGCATCTAAATCGCGGACATACTCTTCGAATTCTTGCAGACGACGCTGAAGTAACGCGTTGGCGGCGACAACAGCGGAATATTCATCAGCCTTTTGTTTTGTGGTAGTAATGAATTCCTGCAGCTGCTGTTCCAGTATTACAATCCTTTTTTTCTCTGGGTTATGATCGTTTTGAGGATGCTCGCTAATGTCACTGACTGGCAAAATTGCGCTAGGCTGCATTTGGATAGCATTCCGTGCAAGACTAAATTCTGCTTCCAAAAACGCAACTTTTTCTCGCAACCACACCAGCTCTTCTTCCACACTGATTTTTTCCGCTAACAACGCAGAATAATCTTCACTAGAAACCCCTTCGCCTGCCAAAATTGACAGAGGATTACTGGACGCATCTTTTTGAATATTGTCGCTCAATTTTTGAATTTCTTTCGTTAATTTTCCATTTTCTTCCGTCAACACCGCAATACGCTGTTCCAACGTGTCCTGCTGACTGCAGTAGTACAGCCGCCACTGTTCATCTCGCTGAGCAGCGGACGTTTCCATTTCGGCCACATAAGCCTCGAATTTCTGTTCCAGTGTCTTACGCTCAGATTCCATTATCAGAATTTTCTGCTCTAGGACAACGACAACGGTTGGATCGACAGAGAAGTTTGGTGGAGTTGCTAACCCACGCAATCCATCTAGTTGTTCTTGGAGATGCTGATTTTCAGCTGCCGCTGATAACAGCTGTAGTCGCAAGGTTTCCAGCTGCTGACTCTTTGCCAGTTCTTCGTCCTGCTGAATCGCGGTGCTCAGTGAAGCGGACACACTGGCGTTCGTCTCATGGCTGCTGGAGATTTCCTTTTCGACCGTGTCCAAATGTATTTGCAATGTTTGAAATTCAGCCTAATAAAAAACGAGAAATAAGGTAATTTATATATATTTATATATATTTTAACCGAACCATTCCTGTGTATACAAGTATTGCCTACACAAATCGCATTAAAAATGTAAACACTATACATAGCGCATATGATTGTCACTGCATAACAGTACTCCACAAGCATAACAATCTCAAAACTCCCAACTTCTCTCCCAAAACTTTCCCATGCTGCGGTCAATAGTTACTGTGAACGTTAAAATTTTCTAATTTTCTTTGCACCTATGATTTAGACAATGCGAATTTACGCAAGATATCACCGCTTATTTTCACCTATCACACCGAATACCGCACACCGAACTACAAATATCAAGTGCAGGGTTACTCTACAGTATTCCCTTGCAGTTATCACCTGCAGCGCTTCTCGTGCTTGGAGTTGCGATTCGGCTTCCTTTTCTAAGGAACTGCACTGGTTGGTCAACAGAGAAATGGTATCCAGGTGTTGTACAGCAACATGCTTCTGTTCTTCCAGAGTACTTCTAAGGATACTCAATTCCGCTTCCAGTTCAGCCACTCCAACATCCCGTGTTGTTTTTTCCACTTCCATTTCGTCCAGTCGGTTCTCAAACTCAGTCAACCGTTTCTTGTGTTCTTCCACAACCCCATGTAGTAATGCTTCCGAATCTTCTTTCGCTTTCACTTCCGATTCAAGTTCTGCTATCCTCAAAATCACTCCGTCCGCCACTCTTTCGGCATCTGTTTGGCTCTGCTTTTCGGAAACAGCAGGTTTTATCGCAAGCTGCTCGCTGTAGCCCTGCCATGCTACCGCGTGCTGTTTCCAAATATTTTCCTGTTCCCGTGCAAGTGACAAATCCCTCTGCAGGTTGTCCACTTCAGCCACTTTCACAGATAACGCCGACAGCTCCAACTGATGGCGGTTCCTTACCTGCAACAACATCTCTTTTTCTTTCGCTAAAATGTTCTCCCTTTCGGTCATCTCAGTGATTTGTGAATTTGCCAATGACAGCTCCGTAGAAACCGCTGTCAACTCGTTTTTGATTCTATTCATTTCTGCTTGAGTTTCCTTCGTTTCACGTTGAGCAGCCATTAATAGTTCTTGAGATTTTCGCGCCTTCTCCATCACCGTTTCTTGCTGCTGCAGTAAAGTAGCTTTACTTGACCGCAGTTCCGTAATTTCAACACCGAATAACTTGATGCGTTCTTGCGTTTCATCAAATGTAGTTTGTCGGTCCATAACTTCCTTCATCCGCGCATTCACCGCTTCCAGTCGACCCGTAAGAAATTCAATGGTGGAATCTCTTTCCTGTAGACTTTTATCCGCTACCACGATGCGTCGACTAAACTCTTTCCGCTCATGCTCCACCGTTAACATCGTCTCACGCAGACTCTGCACTTCACTTCGCGCTGACGTCAGTTCCACTTCCAGGACATCGGTGCGTGCCACCAGCTCAGATATTCGTTTCCATTCTCCTTCCGACAGCACTTTCGAACCGTTCGAACCCTTCATCCCGGCCCGCTCGATATTCTGCCGCAGAAACTCCACTTCTCGATGACGTTGTTCATTTTCGACTTTTTCCAGCTGTTTTAGAAAGTTCGTCTTCTCTTTGAGCGCAGTGTGCTGCAGATCGGATATCTTTTGCGACAATGTCGCATTCTCCTTCCTCACAACATCCATTTTAAGCCGATCTTCCAGCCGTTCATCAACAAGACGCTGTAGATCGGTGCGTAATTGCAGCTGATCTTTCTTCGTTTTGGATAATTGTTCAGCAAGGGAATCCCGCTCCACCATCACTGAGTTCAACCGGGGCGATGGGTCTGTGGAGCGTAACTTTTCTTGCCTGGCATCCTCCAGCTGCACCTGGAAGGCGGAGATCTTATTTTTCAGCGCGGCCACCACTCCTTCCTGTTCATCACGTTCCACTTCCAGTTCGCAGGCTTTTTTGCGAAACTCTTCCGTTAACTGCTGTGCGTGATCTAGCTTGCGATCTTTCATATCACAGTCGCGAGATTTCATCTGCAGCTCCCATTCCAGCTGCTGCAGTCTTGTCTCCGTGGGGCGCAAATGGCTTCTGAACTGCGATAATTCAGCCACAGCTTCGTCGCGGGCACTAATGACAGAGTGCAGAGATGCGTCAAAAGCACGGTTTCGGGCTTCCAATTGTGCCAGACGGGATTGTAGCTCCGCTCGTTCTTTTAAAAACATAGATGCATTGTTCGACAGGACTTCCACCTGGCTCTGTAGCCGGGTGTTCGCATTTACCAGGTCCAAGTAGTGGTCACTGTTGATCACGGGACTTCCAACACGAACATCACCTGCTGTTAAAATCATATTAAACAAAAACCGTGGAATACGTTCATTAAAAAACCACCAAATTTAAACGCCAGTCATAAAATTCCAGTACCTGGTCCAACCATAAGATTCTTAAGCGCACGTCTTGCAAAAATACTTCTTTTCAAATGCAAATACTTTTTTCAAGTACTTTTATGTTTCAAATGCAGCTTGCATCTGTACCTTCATTGTCAGGTATCAATTTTGCTTCCATGTTGTTATTTGGAGTTTCATTTGTCGTATCTGAAGGTACGTGTGTTCTCCTGCTTGGCTCCATATTATGATACTCTGGAAAACGAAGCTGTCGACACTGAATTAATTATGCATAAACAGTAGAAACACTGTAACTTTAAGAGTGATAGACTATCCCTACAGTAGCATAAGTAGGTGGCATCATTCGAAAAAAATCTTGCAAGTACTGTACTCCACAAAACATTCGGCACAAGTCAGTAAAGTAAAGCCGTCGGTACATTTTTAAAATAATAACACGAACCCTTAATTGGCATAACTGAAGTACTGTACCCAAATTATCAAATATACCTGTTGCCTCTCCAGCAGAGTCTACCGCACTTATATGGGGAAAAACAACAGTTTCATATACGGCGCTCGTGATCTCCGGCGTCTGACGCCTGTTGCCAAAGGCCACACGCGGAATACACACGCCTGACAGGGTGGACGGACGACGCAGCACAGAAACGGCCGGCGTCTCGGCCAAAATCACCGGATGTCTGTGTCCATACTGCCAGTGCTCAGCACTTTCGGAGATTCCACTCAACTCTCGGCTGCTTGTACTCGAGCCTGCGAAGGAAAACATTAATCACCGCATAAGTCTCAAAGCAAACTGGGAAGCGTCATAGCATTTATAACGTAGGATCTAGGAAGTAAAGTAACATGAAGTGTAAAATTCCAAATTCAAATCCATTTAAGCCCAACCATATCACATGTGTGATATGGCGTTACAAAAATAAGTCGAGAAAGTATAAAATGAAGTCCCAAAAGTTTGTTCGTTCGCCAAAAATAGTCATGATATCGACTTGGCCAAACTCCATAGTCACTGCACTACGGATTTACAATGCACACTTATAGGGTCTTCATAGGCAGCAACCAACTAGAAATGATTGATGCAATAACAAGAAATTCAAATTGCAAGCAAAGTTTTATTGTACGCTGCTCGATGCATACCTATGAATTTAAAAAAACCAACATGGCCGAACCGGACAACAAATCGGACACGAGGCAAAAGCAGACCACAGTCTGTACTGTGTAGTGGGTATAGTAAATCCGTACCTGATGATGAGTGGCTCAATTCCAACTTCGATAATGCAAAATTGCCTTTCGAAGGTTCATCCAGTGCGCGAAGGGATTCCACGTTAATCTGCGTTCCGGGTTCCGTTTTTAAATCTAGAAAACCAGAATGTCCCGGATCAAAAACACCAGATAGCTCCATATTTCGTTCTCTTTCATCTCAATTCGAGCGACATCATCGCTCTTCTGCGTTCGCACATTTATTATAAATGACGCTATCACGACTACATGAAAGCACAAACGAGCCAAACTTGGTACTGTACATACCATCACACGCAAACGCTTCTCGACTTCAGTATCAGGATCCACAGCCCAGATTACGATGCGAGAGAGCAAGATGACATATTACAGCCCCGAGGAAATTCAACCATCAGTAAATACTTAATCCGGCGATCATAGTCAGCGCTCGCAAAGTGGAAAGAAATAATAATATACCAATACTTTCTACTGACAACGAATCTTTCACCTCTTCGATAACATATAACAAAACAATTACGGTGAGATCGACCAAAGGTGTGGAAATCGTTGGTTTACACTCTGGACAATAAAAAAACCAAAGCCAGGTCTGAACACAGTTATAGTCACTGTCACTGAGTAGTGTGAGAATTTTTCGCATGCTTCCAAAAAATTTTTAGGCATATTTGGGCATGGCCATGAATGTTTTTAAAAACTGCGCTCGAGTCTCGGCCACGTAGCTGCTGTGCATTTTTGTCGCCTATCAATAACTGTCGCCCTGTGCGGTACAACTCAAAAACAACTGCAGATTTGCAGTCGAAACAAAAGCCATTAAAACAGCGTGCCAGAACACCAAAAAATTATGGGCTATCGTGCAGATACTTTTTTATATTACCGCAAGTGCATCACTTCATTTTCGGTATCGTTTTTTTCAACAGACTGAAATACATATATAATGTCGACGTACTGCATTGTTAGACCAAGGATATCGAAGCGGAAATTGAGCGTTTGGGCACCGCAAATTTTGACAATTTTCACTTATACTAGTTATACAGATATCGTATCCGTAAGCGGAGTATGCCGGTCGTCTTTTGTGAAATTTAGTTTGTAACCGGAAAATGCACAATTTGCCGGAAGGTGATTTTTGTAGATTTACTACTCTAGACGATTTGACGGATAATGATACATCCAAGGTAGTATGCGCTCTGACCTTGAGGGGATTTGGGCAAGAATTTTATACAAAACTAGAACCGTACATATTACCGCAGATATTCATGGATTAATTCTAACCGACAAGAATAATTCTGAATACTTTGTTGTTGGCTGCACAACATTGCACATAGTACAAACATATTGTACATGAAGATTTAAGTAGGAATTAGACGTCAATCTTTGCTGGATATCTTATCTTATCAGGAAACCTGCAATACCGGTAAGCTCAGAAGACAGGGCCCAGCAACATCTGCATGGCTTGAAATCCGCTAACAGAAAGAACAATGGTTAAGTTTACGAATAACGTTAACTGTGTTTCGACGCCAATGTTCAAGTACTGCTCGGAGTGCAGCTAGATTACCTAAAAGCTAAAATTGTCAATACCAGTATGATTTGTTATGAAAAATTATAGATTGCCGCTTCATTAAGTTGTCCTGCTGCAGAACGGAAAATCACATCTAGGAATCAAACAAACTGCAGCTGTGTAAAAATTGGTTTACAACTTCACCGTGTACCTTTCAATCGGCAGGTACTCATTAGTTTAAATTTTTGATTCAGTTGTTACAGAAAATATGTATTTCTATAATATCTAGGGTAGTTCGTATATTATATTTAGTATCATTCAAGATCCGAAGATGGAGTGTGTACGATATGATACACGTGGACCACCGAGTGTTCTTTCCCTAAATTCCGTGCCGATTCCCAAAGCCGATAAACCTGGCCAAGTAAGAATATCGCACAAATTAAAATTATATATTGCGTCTATACATGTTTTGAAGAAAGACATATTATGCGCTAGTACTTACAATAATCGTTATTACGTTTGTCTCAGATCGATCAGAGCTAGTACCGTGTACTTCGATTACTGTAATACTTGTGGTTACAAATTAAATAAACGAAAGTGCTATGCGCCCGGAAATTTTCCGGGCGCATAGAAGTGATCTTAATTAGTTTACATGCACCAATAGTCAGTTATGTAGAGACAAACGGTAGATCCAGATCTACCGCATCCTGTCTTCTAAAGTATTGGATGTACATTATGCAGTGGTCGCAGTCACTATGCATGCGCACTACTTCTATACATTACGAATTTACGATTATATAGAGCTGGAAAACAACTGGTCGTACTGTAGGTGTTAATAAAAGTGCATTACGCCGGGGTCAATCCAGTGGACACGCATTTACGCGGGACGCACCATCCTCGCCTGACCGTCGATCTGCCGGCCACTCCTGGCAAGGATGCAGCCGGCACAGTGGAGAACGTTGGACCGGAGGTTACCCAGTTTAAGGTACAAGAAAGTAAAAGTACTGTTTTTCAGATAAAGAAGAAAGCAACAATAAAGATACGGGAATCCCTGACTGCAAGCGGCTTTATACCATTTAATTTTGCCAGTAGTATTGAATTTGAGACAACATATTGAATATTATACTTTAACTATAGTTTGCAGTTTGCACTCGTACTTCAGTTGTTGTTGTTGCTGTAGTTTGCCGTGAAAGTACGTTTGCGTTTGCTAAAACGTTTTTATGGTGATCTGTGGCCGGCGATTACATGCTTAATATATAAACTGAATCCAGTTTTCAGGGAAGTACGGATGTCAGAAATTCACATAAACCTTTTGCAGGGAGTTTATTTAAAGAATATTTAATGCTTTCGTGATCCCAGCTGCAGTTTTTTTCTCACGTTGAATATTATCATATAGGAAAAAATTAATCCAAATCATCGTCCAGCAGACTTGATTTGAGATGCACAGCTTAATTGGTTTTTATGTACAAGTCTACGTAGATTTTGCACACTATGGTTAAGAATATTTTGTGTAGTTATTTTCTGTTCATTTAGGTTGGCGACCGCGTTTTCGTCAGTAATCACTCATTCCGTTCCGGTGGAACCTACGCACCGTACCATTTAGCCCATGAAGACGAGGTGCACCATCTTCCTGAATCCTACACTTTACAGGAAGGTGCATCGCTGGGATCGCCATATTTTACGGCAATTCGGGCGCTTTTTATCGCGTGAGTTTGCGTTGACCTTTCCAGCATTATTCTGAATAATGTCCCGATACTATTAGGCCAGCCCTTACGCTTGTCATGGTTTTTTATATACTTCTAGTGCGAAAGCTAAGAAAGGTGAATCACTTTTGATACACGGAGCCAGCGGAGCGGTTGGTACAGCGTGCGTACAGGTATTGTATGTACACTACGCTAGTATTTTCAGTAAATCTTTTTTGACCACAAGCTTATAACATGTCTAATGCTATTCATTGGCTTATACTGCGAGTAAAAAAAACGAAGAAGGTATGATAATTATGGATGTATAGACATTTGACGTGCACCAGCCATGCCTAATTCAATTAACGCGTAAAAAATGTAGCATGACGCGCCGTGGTATGGAGGTTGGCACAGCCCATAAATGTGCTTTCTTCGCTGTCTTCATGCGCCCATAATTTCTCGACAAGCTAGTACTCTAGGGCATTTTATTTAATTTTCTAGCTGGGAATTGCACACGGCTTGAAAGTTTACGGAACCGCAGGAACAGAAGGAGGAATCCAGCGCCTAAAGACCGCCGGAGTAGCCGGTGTTTATAATCACAGAGCAACTGGATACATCGAAAACATTAAGGTCAAACTTGTCCTTATATATTAAGCTGTCCTTATAATAAACCTATCGATAGCAGTATGAACACTTGCAGCCCATCATTATAATTACGGTAGCTGTTCAAATTTTTTAGCAAGAATTCGGTGTTAGAGGCGTCAACATTATCATAGAAATGGCAGCCGGACATAATTTGCAGAAAGATATCGAATTGCTCAGCCGGAAAGGTCGCATTGTCATTGTCGGAGGAACGGGCAGCGTCAGTATCACACCAGCGCTGATTTTGGCTAAAGAAGCCATCGTTACCGGTGTCAAACTGGCGGACTCCACCAAAGAAGAATGGAGTGAAATGTCCAAAGTGTTGACAGATGGGCTCAAAGCGGGATACCTGCGACCTACTTTACACAAGGAATACCCTCTTCGCGAAGCTGAGAAGGTAAGATGCCCGTTTCAGGAAAGCTTTAGCAGTACTCCTACCACTACCAGTACCAACTTTATACCAAGTATATACATACGTGCTAACGATACTACAAATAGGGAAAGAAACTTTGGGAACTTTGTACGTTTACAGGCTCATCATGATCTGGAAAATACGGATGGATCACAAGGAAAACTCTTGTTAAAAGTTATCTAAAAATAAAATTATGAGTTGCAGACGTTTTTGCATCTTATTCTTGCTGCTACTGAACATTAATATGAAAAACATTTCTGCTCGTGCTTTTGACTGACTTAATTAATTTGTTCGTTCGTTTCGTGCAGTACTTGTACACATGTGACATGATCATTCCTTCCAAAAGAACTAACTAACTAATAATGGAATCAAAGGATGCGACAGAAAGAATATCAATAATAAATTTCCGAGCCGCGGAAGGAAGCGTAGATTTGTAGCCTTAATTCCATGGTAAAATTAAATAAAACCTTTAAAGTTTTAACAATGGAAAAATTAGGAAGTTAGATACTGCACCACACTTCCGAATAAGTTCCTAGCCCTACCGCTTCCGGTGCGCTGCGTAGTAAACCAACGTTGCGGTTTGCGATTGGACGCATTTGTTGATGAGTGGGCGGTGCGTGCTGAAACGGCGAAGACTGCGTTAAAAAACTCAAAAAAGCCATTCTGAAACTTTTTCAAAACAACTTGGAAGTTAAAACGTTTTTCAGCAGATATTGCAGTGTTTTCACCAGAATGCGCTTAAAGTATTGATTGCAATTAAGATCTGCTTGATTTAATCAAACTGCGCTCCTCTTTGGATGCTGGAACTACCTTACGCAGATTTGCAGAAGCAACTTGACTGCATTAACTGATTTAACTCACAAGCAAGGTTCTCAGCAATATCGCAGTGCAACAATACAGAGTTATTGGATCTGTTTGCACTGTTGGGCTCTTGGAGTCTATTTCAGTATTTCTTGCAAGTTTTCGGGTGTTATCGCCCACGCTCGTCGATCTCTCACAATGGATTTCTCCGATCTCTACGGAAAAGGCTTCTTTTTATTCCTCATTGCCATCATAAGCGAATTCACTGCAATATGCAGAGGTAAACTATGAACTGACTGTGACTCTGTGAGATATTTAGCATAAAATGTTGTGATTACACATTACAGCTTACTATTTGCCAACTGAATTTGGGCTCTTTTCCTTTGATTTCTAATATACATCTACATAAGCAAATTTGTGTGTCCGCACAGGCAGCCACCTGAACCAAGTAACTTGCGGGAGTTTGATTAAATTAAAAAACAATGTCCACGATGGACGGCTGCATTCGCATGAAGTGCGGTACGGATCTGGAAGCGGCCAACAAGTAAGCAGCGCTTGTATTGCTTTTTGTTCAGACAACCGTGAGTATTTGATTTTTGACTGCACCATGCATGATTTTGATTTCTTCGCGAATACGGCGACTATGTGCTAGAATAACGCTGGGATGCTGACACATTGCAGTCTGTAACCGGAATGAAATCCAAGACCGACCATAACAGCTACTGGGCTGTCAAAGGCGCTTTCGGAAAATCGTGCGAAAGAGGGTAAGCATTTTCCTAGAAAATTCTTTTTCTGTTATTTCATTTTGCAGAACAGTTCGAGTTTAGCTGGATGTGTGCGTGAGATTTTATTTGTCATGGCGATTTTTTAAATAATCGCTATGGTGCATCATGCATGGTGTACTGGCGTACTGTGTGTGTATTTGTGTGAGCTTGATTGAATGGACTTTTAGTTTTTTTTGCTTTAAATTAATTTCTTGCTTGCTTGCTTTTAGTATTTCTTGCTGTGAATCACTGAAGGACACATACGAGTATCTTTGGTATAATTGATGGCATTTTGCAGGGAACCGATCAGATGTGGCTCTGTCATCCGGCTGCAGCATATGGCAACGGGAAAATTTCTCCATAGTCACTTATTCAGCTCTCCTTTGTCCAATAATCAAGAAGTCAGCGCTTTTGGAGAGGAGGATAAAAAGAGTGATACCGGTGAGTGGTGTGCGCAACTCAGACTATTTATTAATGTGCAGTACTTACTTACTGGTTAGTATCAAATATAGAATATTATTAAAAACGTGTACTTCCTTTCTTGTTAATTTCCCCATGGTTTTCTGGTTTCCGTTACCGGTATTTTTTGGTAACTAGCGTTAGATTCTTTTCATTGTGTTTTCGTTGTTACTTGTTAGTATGTACTTGCAAATTATTACTTTTTTCAGTGTAATTTGCATGTGTTTTGCCAGGCGGTTTGTAAACATAGGCATCGTCTGCCGATGACACCCCGTCTCCGATGCGACGTTTCTCGCTCTTCTGCTTTCTTCAAATAGATCCCGTATTTTTCAAATAGATCCCGTATTTCAGTATTTTGAATTACAGGTGACAACTGGAAAGTGGTTTGTGACGACGATTTCTGGCCGCGGGACGGAGCAGTAGTGTTCCAGCACGCCGACACCAACCATTACCTTCACATGACTGGCAACACCTTTGGCCGTCCGATCGCCGGTCAGTACGAAATCTGTGGACATTATTCGGTGGGATCAGGAACCTACTGGCAGGTGATGGAAGGAGTGTATATTAAACCATCCAGTTTGGAAGGGACCCTTGACCGACAAAGGCATGATGAGTTGTGATTCTGCGATGTTGCAAGCTGATGACGTTTCGAAACGGTGATTTCAATCGTTAAAACTTATGCGTAAGAGTTGCTGTATTTCGATGGTAAAAGAAAATTTGGTTGTTGTTTGCTGTCATTTTTGTTTTCACGCTTTTTACATCATCATATGTTTATTACTTGATGAAATGGGATGGCTTTTTGTTTTTTCGAGGTTTGTCACTTTCATATGCTGACTTTCCTTGATTTACAATAATTACGGCGTGCAGTTTGTAAAACCGTAAATAAACGGACAGATGTTCAATACCTTCGAAGTCCGCATGCCATTGCATTGACTATATTAATCATTCTTTCTTTGTAACCATTGCTCAAATTTTTTAAAATAACACGGTTATTAATTTTCCGGTAGCACTTTGTACAAGAATAAACATTTGCATCCAAAGCGTATTTTGGTCATAAAATAAATAACTCCACACGGTAGAGAAAAATATATTAATACTTTGTCTAACGAGCAGTCGTCTCAGTATATTTTCGGTTCATGGCAGGCGAAAAAATGCCATTGTATCACTGTAAGGCGGCATCGGATTAGGCTGATGAACAACGGCGGTCGTGGTTGGTGGTTCGAATAGGGTTGAGATGAAATCGGCGGAAAACTGGTGATCTACAGGAGTTCTTTGCAAGAAGATCGATGAGGTGGTGGCTAGTGCAGGTGGATTGAATGCACCATTGACGGATGATATGGTGTCGGTGGCACTGAACGGCACCGGTGCAGTATTATGCAGTTCCGGTGGGATTGTTCCTTGATCTATTTGTTGCGCCCACCGTTCCAGCTACATCACAAAACCGGGTGTTTTCATCTTCGCGGTCAACAGCTTAGCAATAATATCTCTTGCGTAATCAAATAACCGTATACGATCATGTCTTCAAATGCCATGCTTTCCGCATAATTTAATTTAGCGATTTAACGGACACCTTTACCCCTGATTAAACAATCGGCATATGCTAATTACAGTGCAGAATCTTCTGCCACTCACCACAGAAAGTTCGGACTGCAATTTATCCACCGTTCCTTCTCGGTCCTGTATGAGATCACTCAAATATTGATAGCGAAGCTTTTTTCTGGCGCGGCATTCACGCGCCGACTGCCGGCTTCGTTCCATGGCCATGGCGACGAGAATTAACAACATGTGCCCAATTAACGGGGATTTGTGGTGCTGCGATGGCCCAGATGAACAGCGAACGGGGGCTTCTGGCTGATGCAGCATCGGTGATTCACTTATAGCAAGGGTCATTGATAATAATAAATAAAAAAGTGAAAATTTTTGCCGATGGAGTCATGCATCCGGTAGGGGCGAAAACATGTAGGACATCTCCATGAGCACACGCATGTGTACTGCTCGCGAGTCACAACATAAAATATGGCGAATAAATTTGAATAAAATTAGAACATCATCCGAATACTGACTAAGCAGTGAAATATGTGCAGGTTATACATGGCGGCATTAGGATCCTAAGTACGTTCATGTTGATTATTAAAATAAGTCAGAAATACGAGTACAATATACGTACCGTAGGTGTACACATATCAGCAGGTCGACTATCGCGGTTCAGTTGGTACTTGAGAATACTCGTTTACAGACATTTCACTTGTCAAGTAGATAGTGACAATTAACACAACATTCACTCATAAAGTTATTATTGCCTTTTTGAGACAAAGAAATTTTATTCGGAACAAGTTGAAAATTTGAAAATAAATGGAAAATAATGCAAATGTTCATGCTCGCTGCAAGACATGTTAGGAAATAGTGTGCCGGCGCCAGTACTTTGCAAAGAAAATACGAAACTGTATGTAAGTGTCTGACAGCAACGGAAATGTAAAGAAGATACAGCGCTGCGTGCACATTTTGCATCACATAAATATTATCACTACACGGAAGTGCTGCCGGTGTACAAGCGCGATACTAACGTCTTCATATTCCACGAAATGGGATACAACACGTTTGTTATCAATCATGTTGTTGCAGGTTGTTGTGATGTTAACATAAAGGTATCTCAGCGTCACGCTGGCTGTAAATAATCCAACCTATAACCGGCAGTGGTAATGAGAATCCCGTCCTTCCCTCTCGACTCCTCCCTTCAAGCGTAATGTTATTGAAAGTGATCATGAAAAACTCCTACATCAACACGTAAGTATCTACACAGAAATATCGCATATGTCCGCCATGGGCCATATTTTATACTCCTGTGTTCTCCTTCGCATCGTTATCGTTCCACTGATCCTGCTTCGGCATTTCGAGAAATGTGGAAAAATGATAGCATACATTACGCAAATCGGGAGTGAACATAACAAATTATTAAGGCTATCTTGACCTTTCGATAGCCGTGCAATCGTGCATTAAATTGTAATCAAGAGAAGACATGTTGCCATAATGCCATTAATTCATGGGCGACATTTCATAACATTCCGAGTATATTTTTGTTAATTAAGTAACGCGGACTTAGGCTAGCAATGGTAGCATACGTACGTTAAGGGAAGTGGGCCGGTATATGGTACCAAATTCGTGTACGTGCACGAAAACTTACACTTTCGCGCACTTCCGAACACATTTTTGTTTCGGTTTATGACATTCTGTAGCCAGAAGATTTGTATACACTGGAGTAAAAACCGTTTGTGCGCGCAACATCCGGTTCGGGAGTTATGGCTGTTATAAATTTCCAAAAAGTTCAAATGCATTCACCATCAGATGTACCAAAAGTCTCATTATGGACCGACCCCATATTAAAAACCGAAACAAAATGTGTTTGGGAGTGCGCGAAAGTGTGAGTTTTCGTGCATGTCCACGACTTTGGTACCATATGTACCGGCCCACTTCCCTTTAAGCTTAAACTGTTACCATGGTCCATAATCATATTACGCGATATGTACAGAGTTTGTTAAAATACTATGATTAAAACTTACGGTTAATTTTTTCGGTGCAACGTTTTACTGCGGCTAGCCACGTCTGTGACAAGTGACCAGACTTGGCCCATCTTTTGGGTGAGGTGAAAATTTTCCCCATTTTTCCCAGCCCATCACCTTTTAGGTGAAAATGAGGATGAGGTGGGGAAGAGCCGCAGATGAGGTGAGATGGGCTGGGATTGTGGAAAGATGGGATGGGATCCAGAAAACAAATAAAAATGAAAATTTTTGATATTTTCATCTGTTTTTCAGGCTAGGAGCATGTAAAAATGCACCATTTGAGCTCCAAAAACAAAAAATTTTCCGCGCTCCGCGCGGATTTTTTCAATAAGTGAACATATTTTCTTGGAAACCAAAAATTTTTTTCGCCCGGCCACTCTATGGTATGCGGAAAACTTGCAAAATTAACGGCGCTGAGCTTGTAAAAAATGGGGATGAAGATGAGGTCCAAAAGGTGAGATGGGCTGAAAATTTGAGTAGCCGGAGGTGGGCTGAGCTGGGAATAAAAGTGTGAAAGTGGGGATGGGGTGAAAGTGGGAAAAGCGAAAATGGGCCAAGTCTGGCACTGACAACCATAGCACTCCTGTAACCACCGGATCCGGACCGGTTATATACAATAGATACGAGTATACCTGTACAGGACCACCGGGTCTCGTAAATGACTAACTACACATTGGGAAGACTGACCCTGCGAGAAGAATCCGCACTTCCGGGCCCAGGAAAACTGTAAATCTGGCAGCGATATCTTTTATTTTTAGTTTACAAATTACAATTATTTTGATACTATACGTACTTACTTCGCATGATACGTACGGTGACAACTCAACAGACTGATGGCTTTATAACTGCAGCTAGTTGCAGGCATCATTATTATATCTATATTAATAATTTTATTTTATAGTATACCAAAATTTGATGATTTTGTTACTATATTGTAGTGGCTGTCTATATAGATATTATTATGTACATGTGCATAATATCTATATTACTAACCTTAGTAATAAAAATAATATTTATTGCGAAATGCGTTGTATTAAACAGAAAATAATTCCTAAAATTAAAATTACTTGATCGTGAAATGTAGAGGCCGAAAAGCTTTGTATAGCTCCATTAAGTAATAAAGGTTAAAGTAGGTACTTTATTTTATTACAGAAAGTAATTATTTTTGCAATTAATACTTGTTACGACGCTATGACTGTATGTACGTAATAGTACATGTACGTACGTAATAGTACCACGTATGTACTGTACTTTGCTTATTAATATTATTTACAACAGCCTTCCATGGTGGGTTGGCTAAAATGACTGACATTCTTTGGATGAGTCATCGTGTCGTGACCAGATTGCAGTCCACATGTTGTCGTTTTCCAGCAAGTCGTGGTTCTCCGAGGGGCTTTTGTGCGATTTTGTTCTGTGATGTTATAGACTGTAGTCCATAGAAACCGTCTAATTCTGCTTGAATTTTCATTGAAATTGCTATAAATTTGTTTTTGTTATCTATTAAGATTTGGAGAGCAGGTAAGACAACTAGTGAACGACTTTCTAGTCACGTTTGCTGCTGTGTGAATGGGACGGAAAGATTAGCTTTATTTTAACATCTGGCAGCTGAAATTCTGTGCAGTTGATTGACTCTCCGTCACACGGTAAGAGAATCGAATGAGCCGTACAGGGATTTTAATTTTGAACCGCATGCATCTCGTATGCTCAGGAGGTGGATAGGTAAACTGGTGTGGCGGTGTCTTTTAAACTTTTCCTTGAAGGAAGTAATCAGAAATAAATTATGATAATCTGACATTATTTGAGTTTATGACGAAGCAGGAGTGTGTTTCCATTAATACTGATCCATGTGATCCATGTGTGTATATCAAAGTAATACCAGATGAATTAGGCGTCAAGGACTGGACTAGCTCTATTTTACAGCCAGTTCGCATTTTATAGCAGCAGTCGTAACCCTGGAATGATTGTTAATTGTTGATTTGTCTTTTCTGTTGTTGTGGAGAGATTGTACATCATCCTATCGTTCTGTAGATATGGCGAACGTTGCCCGATCAGCTCCAGGTGGATCAGCGCAAGCAGGGAAAATCTTCCAGTTCAAATTGGTCCTCTTGGGTGAAGCCGCGGTGGGCAAGAGCAGTTTAGTGCTCAGATTCGTTAAGGGCCATTTCCATGAGTATCAGGAAAGCACGATCGGTGCGGCGTTTCTCACACAGACCGTGTGTCTGGACGAGACGACTGTGAAGTTCGAGATATGGGACACAGCGGGACAGGAGCGCTATCACAGTCTGGCACCCATGTATTACCGTGGCGCCCAGGCCGCCATCATCGTCTACGACATAACGAATCATGAATCTTTCAACAAAGCCAAGGCCTGGGTCCGGGAGTTGCAGCGTCAGGCCAATCCCAACATCGTCATCGCTCTGGCGGGCAACAAGGCCGATCTGGCCAGTAAGCGGATGGTGGAGTATGAAGAGGCGCAGACGTATGCCGACGAGCAGGGACTGCTGTTTATGGAGACATCGGCCAAGACGGCCATGAATGTCAATGACATCTTCTTAGCCATTGCCAAGAAATTACCTAAGACCGAGCCAGCCGGGGCCCGGGCCCAGGGCCAGACGGTCAGTGTGGGCGCGACCAACGGGAACGCCGAGGCCAAAGGCGGTTGTTGCGGTGGCAAGTGAGGACGGAGGATTCGGTGCGTTGTACACCGTTTGTAGAGCTGATTGCCTGGTATCTCTCCCTCTCCACGATTTTCTGTTTCATTTTGAGAATACATTCTTACAGAGAAAGGTGCACCAAATGCTTTTATAGTTGAACAAAGGTCTGTTTGGAAGGCTATCATTCTGGTGTGTTAATTTTAATGTATCACGTGTGTGCTGTATGCATGGACATTTTTTCACTTTCAGTTATTTCCTGCTGTCATGGCTGATAAATACGGTTTTGCGGCATTCGTATTTCTTTTTATTTTCATGATCTGATCATTCAGATTGTGAATTTGCTGCACTTTTGCTGACGTATTTACTGCGTACATATGAATGCTTATCGATTATTTCGTTGGCTGTGGTGTTCATTCGTAATCGTAAGTTCGTAACCGATAACTATAAATTTGGCTCACCGACAGCTGTTAATGTTATCAACTTGGGCTTGTAACTGAGTAGTGAGACTAGTGACAGTATACACTATTCTATTGATCATACTCCTGTAATTTTTAGGCTACTTTTTAAGCATAGAGTAGCAGGCTCATTGTTAGTACTCTGTTTATTGATGGTGAAATTTTATTGTGAACGCCTTCGGCTCCCTCGCCGAATTGTTTCTCTTTGTTTTCGTCGCTCAAAGATACATACAAAGATAGCATAACCAACGTTTCGTGAACACTGTATTTCAAGTGACACAACCAGAGGATGCTTAATGCTTATGCATGAATTTTATTGTACATGCCCGAACTAAACTTCCAGACAACAACAGTGACTACACGAGAGTGACGGTGACCAGACACTTGAAGACAGTACACTGAGTACAGGCAAATAAAAAAAGCACAACCTGTCACAAATTACAAGCATGAGCTTCATTCGCCTGTCGGAGAAGAAATTAAGAGACTGCTTATTTCTAGAGTTTCGCATGTGAAACTACTACTGCAAAGAGATACATACTAAACAGAGATTATCATCCAATGGGAGAGAAATAAAGCAAACGCTTTTCAGATAATAATATAGAACACATTACACGACTAAGTCGAACTGGAATCCTTTGTACGGAAAGTATGCGCGATGAATGAGTTATGCAGCATAGTTATCTGATTATGAATTTATGAGTAAATCGCAAATTAAATCTTTGGAGATTACAATGTCACTGAATCAGCAATTCCGTGTATAACTAAGCATACGTGTATCCGCGCTTGACGCGTCGTGCCAGGAAGCACGCGAAGGCGATCCCGACAATCTGAATAAACGCCACGCCAATACCCACACCGCCAATAATCCCAATGCTGCTCTCCAGCTGCTCACGCAGCTGCTTGTAGCATCCGGTCTGGTAGATGGGACAGTGGTCACCCGGCGGGACACAGTTCTGCTGCAGATTCACCGTGGATGTGTCACACGACGCGGGCTGCTTGCAGCAGGACTCCGGCACCTTTGGCCCCGTGATCGTCCCGTTGACGCGCGATGAATTGCGATTCAGCCAGTCATGCCACTCATCGACACCGCAGCACTTCAAAGTTGTCTGTGTGTCATTCCAGGCCTTCTCATCCAAGCTGGCATTGTAGCGCGCCAGGGAAGTCCTCATCTTCGACTCCAGGTAGGAACCGACGCGGCCGCGTTCCACATACCCGGCAATGCCACCGGCCAACTCCACGCAGAAGATGATGCCCAGGAGGACCGCGAAGGTGATGAGCATGCAGTAGTTCTCCTTCGCTGAGCCGCAGCAGCCGAAGAAGGCGATGATGGTGATCACCGCGCCCACCACGATGAGCAAGACAGGTGCGGAGAGGTATGTGCTTTCCAGAAAGGCCAGATACGGCTTGTATACTGTCTGGGCCACGGCGCCCGCGATGATGAGGCCGATGCCCGAGATCTACAAAAATTGTAAACAGATACTGATTCGCAGAAAAAAAATATAATAAATATATTTACGGATTTAATATGTCGCCGCGGTGCCACTATTATTTTACTACTTGGGTCACAGTTTGAGTTGGGTGGTGCGATTCTAGCGCCCTAGATTCGATTTCAGTTACTTAACTGTCTAGTCACATTGAAATTATCGGAAAACGAAATGTTCATGCGCAACCGGTAAAAAAGAACAATGAATTAATTATCAGTCTGACTCACCCAAAAGATCAAGTTGAAGATGAGCATCAGCCATTTGACTACTTTCTGTCCCGCACCCATTGTAATTCCGGATGTGGTAATGATTCCCTGAATAGCTTACAAGTTAGAGGAACGCAGGAGCCCGAGCTACTATAGTGCACAACAAAATTTCGTCCCAAAATATCACATCAAAACGTTAGGAGGCTCTTATAACCAAAAGACTATTGAAAGAATTTTGAAAAAATGCAAAAGGAGAACCCGACAAAAACGAAACTTGGCACGGAAAGAATGTTGCACTTACCCTGGTTAGACTTACAGACACTTACTAGTACTTGCAGCTGGACCGCCTAAAGTCGCTCACAACGGGAACTGTGAAACATAAAAAATGATATCATGCGCCTGCCAGAACCCGACTCGACTTGAAAGGATGTTGAGTCAGCTGGGAAAATCTACCGTACTCGTACTTCAAGTACGAACTTGTTTGGTTGCTTTCGTTTTTCCACGCCCTTCATGGTGTATAGTGCCACTGTGCACTTCAATAAGTAGTTAGTACAGTACAGTGCTGTACTCTCCTACTGTAATTTTGCGACCTCCTGGGCGGTAGGAAAAACTTCATAGGTTTGCCAAAACTACTTATTTGTATATATATGTTAAATCGTAAATAAAACATTTCGTGGCTTTTTATGGCATTGGTTTTTTTCACTTATTCATCCTTTTATGTTTGTTGTTATTGTAGTGTATAGAGTGTACGAAAATTTTGAAGGCGTACGCGTCACTGGGAACGAGACTTCTTGTCGTCAGCGCTGCCGCTCCGTAACGAAGCAACCACGCTGATGTAAATTAGTAAATAACAAATTTATATTCGGCCAATGGACTGACACAACTTTTATCGATCGCTCGAAAGCCAGAAATCGTCCAGCTTTAGGTAGTTGTCTAACACTCTAACTTGTCTCTTATCGTTCCTGATTTCTGGTCAGCCAGCATTGGTGGCAGATTCAGCTTTTGTCTTAGCCTTTATGTACTGTAATCTAAAAGACTAAAACCATTGGAATCACATTGTTGGCTTCTTCGGAGCCTTTGCTAATTGCTGTTACAGTGTTGCTGCTTTGCAGTCGTCAATTTGTATGCGTTTTCTCCGTTTTGTTTTGGCCTGCACAACAGCACAACAGCCCGACAATCATGCAGCAGCCCGAAGAAATTCAGTCCGAAACCCCATCTACTAATCCTTTCGACGACGGGGAACATCCTGCTCCGTCCACTACTAATCCCTTTGGTCACGACCACGAGATGGACAACTCGGAACCCACCCAGCAGCCCGCAACGTCCAGCAGTGAAGTGAGTAGTGGGCAGAACGATGCAGAGACGCTCTCGGGTTCTAGCGCTTCCACGAATCCTCCGCCGCAAGCCAGCGCGGAAGAGCAGGGTCGCTATGATGACGCACGCAAGAAGATGCAGTCGGAGGTGATTAACGGCAACAGCAGCAGCACCCCTGGCAGCAAACGCAAGACCCCGGAGGAGCTGGCTAAGCTGCCCACCCGCAGCTATCTGGATGAGACAGTGGTACCGTGTCTGCTCGTGGGTATGTCGGAGTTGGCGCGCCAGCGACCAGCGCGTCCGCTGGAGTATTTGGCCAAGTTTCTCCTGCGCGAGCAAGAGCAGCAGAACCTAGCGGAGAGTGGAGGTGATGCGCCGGAGGAGCAGAAGAAAGACACGCAAAGCGGCAGCAGCAACAAGGTGGATGCAGAATCGTAACTGTGGAGTTGTGTGCACATTCCACATTGATTGTTTCAGGGTCGAATCCAGTAGGCTCGGCTACGTGGCGTAAGTTTTCGGATCTTTTGATTTTGTTGATTTGAAATGCTTTGTTGTTTAGAATACTGTAGGTGTATAACCGTGTATTCGATAAGCGATTTCGTTTATGTAGGAAGGTGTTGCGTCAGGTGATGTTTGGCGTTCTTCGTTTATTTACTGACATTGTGTCATTTTCATTTCCCAGTACGGTAAAAAGGTGCATTTGGCATAATATGAAATCTTGGTTGGTTTTATACGCACTTGCACTGTTTATGGGCTCGACACTTTTTGTTGCAATTTTTTCTGTACTAATGGACCAAAATCTTGCGAATATTTGTCCATTGAAAGCGTTTTCAGCATCTGAGCACATCTCCAGACCTTCAGGACCTCAGGTTTCAAGAGTGCATTATACCGTGCTAGATGTATTTATACTACCTAGTACTGTAGAATCGCAGGATGGCCAGTTATTAGTCACCTTACAATGCTTTGAATTCTGGGGCTTAAGAATGGTACGAATATCATTACTTATCTGAAGGACATATTATAAAAAAGGAAATGCACTATGAAAAACTAGTAAGGGTAGTAGCGCACAAAATACAGTAAAATAGAAATACTGTATACTGTACTCACATAATTTGGTCGATGCTAACCAGTGAGTATTTACAGTTTTTTTATAGCATTTATGATTGCTGTTCTCATTCCGAAAAACAAAAGTGGAGATAAAATATTTATTACTGTAGAGTAAATAAAGGCGAAACAAGTAAGTACGTTTAAAGGTTTTAAATACATGTAAATCCTCAAAATTCGTAAGACTATTGTCTAGTAGCCTAGTACCGGGAAACCGGCACCTTACGTTTAGACCTAATTAAACCATGTACGATCGACGAAGCTATTAAATATTTTGAATTTCGGATAATCCTTGCCATTTTTTAAAATTTTTGCGAACCGCGTACGTAAAGAGAGCGCACAAAAACCGTTTCTCGCAGTTCTGTTCTCTATGTATGAAACTATGAATACGGTACATCGAGTTCACATGTGCAGTGCAGTGTTCAAGAGATGCCCATTATGTACTATTACTAGTAATGGGTATCTGTTCAAGACTACAAGTCGATGTAAAAAGTTATCACAGAGCTTTGCGACGAGCGAAAAAGGAAAATAACCATCCCAACAGAAACAAATAAATTAAGGAATGCTGCTGCCTTATTTGGACGATCACATCGAGTTTACTAAAAGCGTGCGGATGCGTTTCTGGCCGTAGGTTCCCACAGCTGTTTCTGTCGCTCGAACATCTTCTGATTCCACGATGCGGCTGCATCCACCGGTGGAATATACGCCTTTCCATGTGATATAAAGATCCCGATAAACAGATTCACCGCCGTAATGAGGAAAACGCCGATGATGGCCATATCGTTGAACAACACCACCGACTTGTTGTCCTTCTTGCGTTGCTTCTGACTGGTCTCCATGTCCATCCGGCCCACCACCAGCAACACCACTGCCACGACAATCTGCAGCACAATTGACATACATAACAGTACCATGGTTAGGGTGTAGAAGGGGTGGTTTTCCGTTTCGATGAGGTTCTTCAGCTGGCTGGCGTTCGCGGTCAGCAGGGCAATGTCCAGCAACCCCTGGGCGACGGTCTTCTTCGTCTGGTAAAGATTGCCGCGAATGTTGATCTCGGACTGAGCGGCATCATCGGGTGTGTCGTTAGAGTTGGCGTTAGAGGATTTCCGCTACAATAAAAATTAAAAAAGTATAGAATATTATCATGTACAGTCTGTATAGGTTTATAAATCGGCATATGGCACGAAGAGCGCACGAATGAATTGCCGCCATTTGTCGAATACTTTTGACTAGGATGGGGAATATGTCGGTCGGGAAGTCAGTAATTACGAGAGCAAGAATGGGCAATAAGTACAAAAGTGTTTATAAATTCATGAACTACTTGTAGTTTTAATTCGAGCGACCCTCGCATTAAAAATGCGCTACAGACTCCATTGAACATCTTTTAGTATTACAAGAGTACTTCTACTGCAAGAGTAAGCACGTAGTCACAAAAGATCTAGGAAGATAACATACCGTAAGTACAGCGAAATAATTTGAAGGCATCTACATGCGTAGTTTTTTATTTGATTCTTTTTTGTATATAAATATTGTATATCGTACAATACACATATAAAAGCGAGCCGTGACCATAAGTCCATAAATAATGCCCGGCTAGCATTCAGCATATTCTCCTTATAATTGATCCTTACATTGCGCTCAATACTTTCCAGTTCCCGGTCGCTGGTTTTCGATCGATCACTGGCGTAACTAGCGGCCGCGTCGCTCTTACTGCGCGGTCGATGGGGGCGCGCCGCAACTTCTTCGTTATCCAGCGGGACATTCTCGTTCTCGATGGTAGCCGATGGCCTTTTAGCGCCTAGCTTTAGTCGTACCGATCCGGCTGCAGTTGTAGTCGCATGCGCACCTGACCCTGTGTCACTCAAACCATTACTTAAAATAACTACAAGTATCAAATTCTTATTTTTGTTGTTATTATTATTACAAAGTTGTAATAGATAGTTACAAAACAGGGGTTACCATCAGTTTTGTTGTCCAGCTAATTTAATTAGACATACTGCATTGACAAGTACGATCGGTAACGGTTAGGTGCCATGTCGGATAAAACTTGCACGTATATGGTATTATTGGTAACTTTCGTCTGCTGTAGTCTTATTGTAACAACTAGATTGTAATAATTAGACATATTACTAGTAGTTACCCGTCGCAGGAAACGATCCCGGTCCATCCCGCTGGTCAAGACCGTTGGCGCCTACATGACCGCGAATAACGAACGGCACCGATTCGGGATGCTCGGTTGTGTCGACGTCGTCTTTCAGCGACATATAGCTTCTCCGCTTCGTCTGCTGGTCTAACACACTGGCCAACGTGGTCATAGCAGCGGGACAACGACACAGCAGAAGTAGTTATTTTTACAAGTGCCAGCCGAAAACCTGGAACTGCAAACCAAACTTAATTCGTGGACCGTGAGGCAAAAGTGGCGAAAACGGATTATGGTTAGCTAGATTGTACGCATATTGTGAACCGCAAAGCGACTGACGCAGTTTGGAATTTTATCCTCAACCAGCACACGATACGGCTAAATAATAACAACTAAGGGTAGCAGTAAACCGCAGTTATTTGCACTATTCGTAGCACGACTACTTACTGTATGACTGATAAGAAGATTATCATACGTAGCTTGTTCCTTTGGCTTTGATAGTAGATATCAGCTGGTCACGCAGCATGTTATCGCACATATATATATATATATTAAATTTGTTATGTTATCGCACATATATATATTATCGCACATATATATGAGTTATGTTATCGCACATATATATATATATATATATTAAATTTTATAAACAGCACAGCGATGAATGAGTGAATTGTGCGCAATGGCGCATAAGTACAGTACGATTTATACATGCAGCAAATAGATTATCATATCTACGTACAAGAAACAGCCTCGGCTTCGCCTCCGCGTTTCTTGTGGTCCATGACCGTTTTATTTGAATTTGAATGAATATTAATTTTATTAGATTAATATCAGTCTATTCGTCGAAACATACGGTACATGCAATAGGGCAAACACGAATTTTCTATGAAGATCAGTTCATGATCTCTCAACCTTGAAAAGCATTCCCTTTGGCTGTATATACAGATAATTTTACGATATCCCCTACCCGCAAAGAAAGCCGAAATATCAGTCTATAAGGTGTGAAATTCGAAACAGTGATAGTGCACTGGATCGCTAGTTTGGTGACTCATCACTTCACTGGCTCTTTTCACTGGAAATTGGTTTGTGCCCAGTGGTGTATGTCCGGTCACTAGTGGTGGCTCGATTACTTGCTTATCTAACCGGTTCCGTTCGCCGGACAGTAGTGGTAGCTCGGTCACTCATGTACACTGTACAATAATGACAGCTTGGTCACTCGTTCACCTACCGGGCTCTCTGCACCGGACAGTAGTGGTAACTCAGTCACTCGTTCTCTAATGGGCTTTGTACACTGGACAGTAGTGACAGCTCGGTCACCCGCTCACCTACCGGATCTGTGCACGGACGGTAGTGGTAGCTCAGCCACTTGTTCCCAAACGGGCTTTCTGCGCCGGACAGCAGTAGTTGCTCGGTCACCCGCTCACCTAAACGGGCTTTGCACACTGGACAGTAGTGACACCCGCCACTGACAGCTCGGTCACCCGCTCACCTCCCGGGCTCTGTGCACGGACAGTAGTGGTAACTCGGTCACCCGTTCACCGAACGGGCTTTCTGCGCCGGACAGCAGTGGTAACTCGGTCACGCGCTGATCTAACGGACTTTCTGCGCCGGACATTAGTGACAGCGCGGTCACCCGCTCACCTACCGGGCTCTGTGCCCGGACAGTAGTGGTAACTCGGTCACCCGTTCACCGAACGGGCTTTCTGCGCCGGACAGCAGTAGTAGCTCGGTCACGCGCTGATTTAACGGACTTTCTGCGCCGGACATTAGTGACAGCTCGGTCACCCGCAAACCTACCGGCTCTGTGCACGGACGGTAGTGGTAGCTCAGCCACTCGTTCCCTAACGGGCTTTCTGCGCCGGACAGCAGTGGTAGCTCGGTCACCCGCTGACCTAACGGACTTTGTACACTGGACAGTAGCGACACCCGCCACTGACAGCTCGGTCACCCGCTCACCTCCCGGGCTTTTTGCGCCGGACAGCAGTGGTAGTTCGGTCACCCGCTGACCTAACGGACTTTCTGCGCCGGACATAAATGACAGCGCGGTCACTCGCTCCCCTACCGGGCTCTCTGCACCGGACAGTAGTGGTAACTCGGTCACTCGTTCACTCGGCATCGGACAGTAATGACAGCTCGGTCAACCGCTCACATAGCTATCCATAGTGGTAGTTCGGTCGCTCACTGGCTTAGCGGGCTATTCTAACTAGAACAGAAACGGGCTTGTGCACTGAACAGTGGCGGTAGTTCGGTCTATCGCTGCTCGGCCGGCACTTGTTTAGAAATTGTCCTCGATGACAACGTTGATAAGTACAGTCTGTAGTCGTTCTTGTCGCAATAACGCCAACGGTCTGCTAATTAAATTGATTCTGATATTTTAATTAGTGAAAAATACTTTCATTTTTTAACTATATTTTATTTGGTTTACGTGGCAACATTGCCTGGTTAAAAATACCACGATGATAATTATTATTGTAATAATTTAGTTACATTTGGTGAAGGTAGCCGAAACTCTTCCCCTGTGGCGCTGGAAGCGGGAGAGGTTTTAAAAGAAATGAACACTATCTGGCCGGGTTTTCGACTACGGGCTTTCAGAATATAATATTGGTTTTGGCCAGTCTTTTCTGGTTTGCCGGCTCTGGTGTATCCCATTCGTGGCAATATAGATCTGAATCTTGATATAATATTTTGGTACTTACGTGTATTCCTGGCATAAGAGTATGCAGACAGTGCCAGCTATGCTCCTTCCCATTTCAAACAAAATACTTTATATCTATATACAGTACTGTATGACTGCTATTCTGACCATGAGCTCATTACAAAGGCATCTGGGTGGTTGTACCGTGGAAGTCACGTCGAACGCCAGCACGATTGTATGCAAGGAGCAAAAGTGTTGGGTTGGCGAGTATTCGTATCAGTTCAAAAGTTTTGTCGTCCATTATTATTCTAACAACGATGTGTGTATCTGTGTATAAGCCGGTACTTCCTAGTCATACTTTGTATTTACTTTTTCCATGATTACTTACTGAGTCATCGTTATTTCATCCTGAGTTACTCATAAAAGTCTCATAATGCTGACACCGTACTTGAAAATGGTGACCTTTGCTTGCGACCAAAATTAAATAATGGCCGATGGACGATATGAACGTAGAATCATCGACCCATGGGTCATAATGATACATTCATACGGTACTACTACAAAAGCATATAGTATTATGCAAACTGTACAAGACAGCGATTCGGTAAAAAATTTGCTTAAATTATTACTAACGATGTTCGTGTCTTCGACGCAGTCAGTTGCAGTACAACGAACGAAAAACTTAATTTTCAGTTGGTGCGTTCCTTCATGATTATCCCTAATTAACATGACTACAGAACGGCCTCTTCGCATTGATCTGATACTGCGACATTATCTGCAGCGATACAACTACTATTTCAGCAGAGGGTCCAGGGATACAGTGTGTGTGTACTGTGTATAGCGAAGGAACAATAATTATTTCAGGAATATTCGCCGTTTGTCCCGAAAAGATAATCTACGGTGTAAGTTCCCACCAGAAGGCTTTCAGTCAATTTATTTTGCGGTATTGTAATAGCAACCAGTACGAGTAAAAACTGATGTAAACGCTTCGCTTTATTTTTACAGTGAAAGTACTTTAAATTAAAGTACCTTTTACAGTAAGTACTTTAGGGTTCAAGGCACATACAATGCGAGCAAGAAAGGAAGCTACGGGTTTAGGGTGTGCGTTCTAGCGAAGACAGCGAAAACCGGTTTGTACAGCTCGTACGCGCACAGACGGCCACACTCATACGTGTGTAAGTGAATGCGAGCGGATTAACCCACTCACACGCACATGTGCCGATCGATCGATACAGCGAGGCAGCATTCAGCTTGCGCTTTTTCGTAGCACTGAAATCCTCTGTCTTCGGTCTATTTATAGTCACAGCAGAGAGGCTGCATTGATCAATCAGCCTCAGCGGGCAAAAAAGGCTGTTCGCAGGCTTTTTAACATAGACCGTAGCCTCCTCATTTAGTCAGATTGTAGAATTATGAGAGAAGCACTGTACATAATACGATATACCTATATATGCAGAACTTATTGTTTCTGCACATTGTAATAAATTATAGACTCTCATTATGCATACCACATAGTGGTTACCGAAATACGTCTTCACGTAGACATCTTACATTTCGCACAATTTGGATGACTCCATAAATAAGTGTACTCACGGAAGACTGCAACAAATCAATAAATTGCTAGCAAACCGCTAGCCTATAGACCGTAAAAACTAAAATGTACACCACATTTAAGCTGCAGTCAGGCACATAACATCAGATTCCATTGTCCACCCGACCCGAACGGGGATGATCAAGAGACTGTGTCGACACGTTAACCGACGCCACATAATTGGCCAAACCGACATCACTGGGATTCTCCGACATCACAGGTTTCTTGGCTGGTTTGTAAAACCACCAAGCCAGTACAAAAAAGGTAAAACAAACCACCTTCCCCACGATTCCAATGGTAAAGACCGCATTCGACAGAGCTGCATTATCATAGGACAAACAGCGTCCCTTTCCGCTGCCGCATCGTTCCGGCTGCCAGTATCTACAAACTGTATCGATGATAGCTCCAAAACATAACGGCCCAGGAACAGAACCTAACATAAACAAATAAAATGTACATACCCAAATCAGCCCATATCACACAGTAAAATCTCACAGGCAACAGCCATCAAAATAATGGGAAGTGTAAGCGCGGACACGCTTCTTCACAGTTAAAATTTATATCACACAATACAATCGTGAATCGTTTAAACATTTTTCTTCAATTGTGCCTAGTAACGTTAAGTTAAAAATTAAAATGCACAGGAGGAAAGTTAAATTCTACGAATACCGAATAATCGCACAATAATCCATTGCATCCCCATAGCAAAAGGACGCTGGCTTTCCACAACACACCGCAGTGTGGCACTGACAGCCGGAATACTGCTCAGAAAGGTAAAAAGGATGAGCAGTGCGAAAAAAGCTATGAACACCCAGTGCATAATGCCGCAGTTAGTGGAACATGATGTCTTCACCGCGACTGGTTTAGATGCATTGGAAGAAATACCGATACATGCGCAATCGTAAAAACTCTACAACAAGAAAGCACATTTTAAATTACACTCTTGCATTTTTTCTTTTCTACAGATAACGTTTGTATTTTTAGACTAACGGAAGAAGGTTCTCCATTGCGATGCTCCCTGCATCCTGCGTGACACGGCGTCAAATAAGCAATGTTGTCCTCCATACTGCACACGGGATCATACAGCATCTCATCACAGGAACACTGGGCATTGCACGATGCACTTAAAACTGGGGATTTTAAAATGCCACTGTAGAAAAAAACAGATGGTTAATCTAATAGACCAGAGTACACTCGAACAAAGAAAATGTAGGAGGGTTTCATCTACATTTAGCGCAGCACGCAGATCACCTCTGATTCTTGTACGGGACATTAACACCAGCAAACTGCTCATTGGGACACCGGATAAGGAATATCAACACACATAACAAGGCCAGGAAACTGCATATAACGCATACTTTAAGTATTCCTCGACAGTCCAGGCCCCAGCGTTTGATAATCCAGCCGCCTAGCAGGGTACCTCCGGCGCCAAACGGTATTGTGGCAGCGCCTGTTAAAGTTTTAAAGAGTTACAATGATCCTTATTTTAGCGGGTCAAAACAAAAGAACGTTACGAGCACAAGAGAGTCACAGGTGTAGATAAAGTAGGCGACGCCAGAAGCTCGAGTTAGTCTGGTAATTAATGACCACTGGTCCGCATACCAATTATAATCGATGCCAGAGAAGCATTAAATCCAAACATTGACTGAAACACTTTGGGCGCATAGGTAGCTAAACCGAGCGTCAGAAAAGCTGAAACAACAGAGCAAGACAATTACGTATATATAATATTATTACCATTTAAAAATATACAGTAAAAACTTCAGGAAAAATAAAATACGAGTATTTTATCCGCGCTTACCATCCGCCGCACCGGCCAGATTTAAAAATATGAAAGTGCGATTGATGAGAAGCGTTTTGATGGCTTTAGGCAGAGCATGAAGATTTCCGGTGACCGTAGTGTGGACAGTCGGCACTTCACCGACATCGGCGTGTGTCTCATTTTTACGCTGCTGTCGATAATCAAGAGTATGCGATAGCATAGCCGGAAACATGAATAAAGGGATCGCAGTTAATAAAGATATGATTCCAGCGCCCAAAAACCCTAACCACCATGCTCCGACCCAAGCAGGACTGTTCGGACTCATGGTCCACCTAAAATGAACCACATCATGGTATGTAATTCAGCCGCATGTAAAACAGATCCCAGGAAGTTATGTTTCTATCACTCTGATATGTCATTGTCAACTCGATCATAAGCTGTATCAGGAGCTACTACGTAAAAACACGAAGTAATTTTGTAAAATCAAGCACGAAGTGGATCTGTGACATATTATCAGCGAAATGGATTAAACTTTATCTTACGAGCTTAATCGATCAAAGTCAACAAAAATCGTGAGAAACTGTCCCCCCAACAGAAATCCACATGCCGGTCCCAACATCGCAAAAGCGTAATAAATACCTGTCATAAAAAGGTGTGTCGGTAACGATTCACGCTGTTGTGCAACAGTAAACAGTAATCAGCGACTGCAGCGGAAGTATGACAAACAATAAACATCACTTACCGACATACATGGAAGATAGTTTTGGTTTGACGCTGTCATCTGAAACGAAAATTAATTGTTTCATTAATAACCATTTAACTACGCTTTACAGATTTTCGTTTTATACGATTTTATACGTTTTATACGATTTTTCGCTTTACAGATTTTCGTTTTTACGTAAAATTCCAAGTTTGCACATATGATCACCATTTTGTAGAAGAAAATTTATAAGGCACTAATGAACGCGCGATCGCCGAAACTACAAATCGGGTAAGAAACCCGAATTAGTTACAGAGTAATTTACCTAAAAACGAAACTCCCAGGGTGTACAACGGTGCTGCACCAGCACCGTGAAGAATTTGAGCCACAATGAAAAAATATCTGTAATTTTCCAGTGGCGACGAGCACTCCTTCATAATCAGCGCAGACTGCGACTGCGAAATATTTTTCCTGCACGCAGTGGACACTTCTTCGGCGGCATTGTAAGATTCTGTTATATAATGCGGCACAGTGAATAAAATGCATCCAACGCCCAGTACTGCCGATCCAACCGCTAACCAGCGGGCACGATTACCCATTCCGCCGAAATAACTAACCGGGAGCAAAAACACCAACGACGATATATCGTAGGTGGACGCTATTAATCCGCTTTGCGAGCTGGTGAGGTGAAAACGCCTTTCGATGGTTGTGATCACAACATTTATCAAACCTAAAATCAGAAGGCGAACAACCGTGCACCGGCAAACGATAAATAAACTACTTGCATGAAAATTAATCCTTTGTGTTTTTCACCGGAAACTGAAAATACTAGTAAGACTTTTGGCAGCACGTTAATCAGACTTTAGTGTGGCGAACTAATAAAAATGTCCCATAATTTAAAATGCATAATATGGAGACGAATTAGTAAGTATCAAAGATTGCACCGTACCATGTTAATTTTTAGTTCGGATACATTGCAACAGTATTTCAGTATTTTATTACTTAAACATGCAAGAACTGACATTTATTTTAATAGACGCAAAATCGGCTACGGAAAACGAAATCACAGTGTTTGTTAACAATCTGCAGGATATGGGCAAAAATAACAACGATTTCTTGAACTTGTACCGTTTTTTAAACCAAATCCGCTTACCGTTAACGATCATCCCTTGAGCAAAGGCCGCAATACAAAGCCAGGCCAGGAGGCATTTGGGCCCGTTGAAATACTGCATCCATCGCGGACGACACGGTCCACACCCGCACTCTTCCTCTTTCTCCTCGGCTGGCCGGCGATGCTCCCGCTCTTCCGTGTCCACATAAAACGGACTGACCAGACCATTCCCTGGGGATGCCGTCGCCGAGCCGTGGCGGGAGCGAATTCCCTTGTCCATCAGCTGTCCATCGACGGAGAGATCTGCATTGAGATTATGCGCGGATAAGGATAATGCCATTCGAGTGCGTTTTTACGTAACAGGCACTTTGCGATGTCACTTCCGGTAAACTGAATGAGTATGGTTGTCGTGTTACCGGAATCTTCCTCGTCGCTCGTGTGGGTGCTGAACGTACGACGACGCTCCAGCGGTTGAGTGTATGATGCACTTGTGTGGCCATTCATTGGGCGGTAACTGGTGTGTCGGATAACAAAAATACGGCGGTGTGTTTAACTCTGTAAACCGGTTTTCGAGTTGAGTTTATAAAAGCATAAAAACTGCTGCAAATAATTTTGTTGACGCATATAGATATTTGCAGACAATAGTGCCGGTGTACATATAGGTAGCAAATATTTTATCCAATGCAGCGCAACATTTACTGAGCTGACTTCTGATCGTGGTTCGTTAACTGCGTGTCTGATTGTTAACCTTCCGGCTTTGATCGTTCAAAAGGCATAGATTTTAGAAATAAAGGGTCTGCTGGGAACATCTGCTTGTACTAGCACTGTTCCAAAATGTTTTCACATAAATCGCCCAATTTATGATATTAAACTAATCAGAGAATACCAGTCGTAAACGAGAATCCACCGCTCTCACGTCGGTATTCTGCATCCTTGTGAAACTTTCGTTGCAAACAAATGAATGACAAAATTAATCGCAGTATTTCGCAAACTGACACCGTTGTCATTTTCTAAAACTAGTGCGGGTTATTATTTCATGTCCAGAACAATCATTCAAATAAACAAAACACTGAAAAAGCCAATCTGGTAAACTGGTGCAAATTTGATTAAAATTAAGTAATCATACAAATAAAAGACTAGGAATTTTTACGTGTCGAGCTTCGCCTGCAAAGCTTAAGCGTCCACATCTCCGTATCACGATCATAACTCGAAACCCAACAAAGAGATACATTAATCATGAGTAACGGATACTTATTACTTACCCGTCTTTACGCACGGGCAGAAATAAAAAAGGCTCCAAGACTGACTCAGATGTTGCGCAATTTATTTTCTGTGGAGTAAAACGGGAGCCGCATGCGAAGTTGTCGAAGCAGCTGCTTCCAGTTTGGTCTGCTTTAACTTCCGGGAACTGGAGATACTCTACCTTGGCGAGTAAGCAGAAAGCGAGTAAGCAGTGCCTCTACATCGCTAAACACGTTAAGGGATAATTAGATATGCATAAAGATTATTATATCGAATCGAAAAATGTCCAAAAAAATGAAATGGCTAATCAGCTAATGGTGAGTTTCAACAAAAATGCAACCAGCAAACGCATGTACCCTAGAGTAGAGTACTGTACTTATACCACATAATACAGTACTCGTTATTTCGTCAAAACTCAAAAGGCATTTTATTTTGGTTTCCAAAATATGCGTTAACCGCCCAGGCGCGCCGTCACCAGTTACCACAGCCAACACGTTGTTTTTAAAGCCGTCGCATCTGCCAGATACCGATTCTAAAATTTTAATCGTAAGTAAAGTTGTATCAGGGCCACAGACTGGTTGTATCATCTGTAAATTTTATACCGTAGCTTTTATTTCCGTTTTTGAGCTACCTGGTCCTCTTTAGTTTTTTGTCAGTTCTGTTTCCTTGCGATCTTTGATCTGTATTGCGTTCATGGCCGGGTTAGGAGGAAACGGTGATGACACGGTTGCAGAGCCGGAGCTAGACAACCATTTGGATCTGCCACCAGAAATCCTGAAAGCGATTCAAGAGGTCTGCCATTCTCCGTTGGCACTATGTTGTTTTTGTAAAGTATGGACTGGTATCACCATCTTTTGTTCCTTGACAGATTTTCCCCAGCGATGACCCGCTGGATCGGCCGGATTTCAGTGTGGTCGACTACATTAACGCCCTCTTCCCCACGGAGCAGTCACTGTCTAGCATCGACGATGTCATCTACAAAATCCGCCAGGAGATGGTGGCGCTTGATCGGGAGATTCGCGGGACATTGCGCATGCAGACGGAGGCGGGCGATGAGGGCCAGCAGGCTCTGAAGGAAGCTCAGAACGCGATCGCGCAGCTTTTCGTGCAGATTAAGGATATTAAGCAGAAAGCGGAGAAGTCAGAGGAGATGGTGAAGGAAATTACGGGCGATATCAAACAGCTGGACCACGCCAAACGCCACCTGACAGCCTCCATTACGACGCTCAACCATCTACATATGCTCGTCAGCGGTGTTGACAGTTTAGAGTAAGTGTTTCGCAACGCAGAATAGGTTCCTTAAAAATAATTCACTGTGCTTACTAGATTGTTAAATGAGTTTATGAACAAATCGTAGTGTAACGCCGTTACACTACGATACTTCTAGAGTCTCCAGAATTTTAGTACAGGATGTTAATCTTTTTGGTCGTTAAATTTTGTTCAGTGCAAGTTTAAACAGTTTTCATTTCCATCATGTACCTTTTTCTGTACCTGTTTTATCACTTACAAAATTTCACATCTATTCAAAAACTGCAGTACGTTATTTTAAAATAGCATGGTATCATGCATCGGGGTAGCTGACGACCTGTTTTGTTTGGTTGCGCTTTTTAGAGCTCTTCAGTCTCGACGTCAGTATGGGGAGATTGCCAATTTACTCCAGGGTTTGATGAATGTATTGGAACATTTCGAAAAGTATCTAGCCATTCCAGAAATCAAGCAGCTCGCTGACAGGTGGGTTGTGTAGGCAGTGAGAGCATTACCGGAATGCTGGAATTAACTGCATCCATTTGAGCACTTATTTTTTCCGCTGTTTTGTATGCTTAGGTTGACCAAAGTGCGTCAAGAACTGGGGGTCCAACTGCTTAGTGACTTTCGCGAAGCATTTTCAGGCACCCATGCAAAGCATGCCACAGCCTCTCATCAGTTAGCGGACGCGTGTCGCGTTGTTTCTGTTTTGGATCCTAAAATCAGGTAGGTGAACAATTTGCTGTGCTGGAGTTATTCGTACGCCTGACAACGGATATTTTTATCTAACAGCTTGTTTACATTCTTTCTCATGAAGTGACATATGTGAGAGGTGGAGGCTTTGGGGTTTATGTGCCATTTTTTCAGGAAAGAATTGTTACGGTGGTTTATCAAAATGCAGCTATCGGAATACACTGTTCTGTTCCAGGAATCCCAAGATGTATGTACAAAATGTTATTAGACGACGATTGCACCGGCAATTTAGGCATTATTCGCTTGAATAGTTTTGTGTAATTTTTAGATTGTCTGATACATGAATATTTCACTAATATTCTTCATGATGCAGGCCGCATGGTTGGATAAAGTTGACCGCCGCTACAACTGGCTGAAAATGTTTTTAGCGGATTTCGAGAAGCGATTCGGTGCCATGTTCCCCGTCGACTGGGAAATGTCGGAACGCCTGACAGTGGAATTTTGTGATATAACAAGGTAGCACCAGCAGTATTTTCAAATGAGTTTAATCCAGAGTATCACAGCCATATGAGTCTTGTAATGGGAACAAAATAGCTTACGTCCAACAGCGCTAAAACCACCATACCATTGCCCACGCTAAACAGAATAGTGACACTACACTTGGGACGTTCGCAACGGCACCGCCCCTTTCGCCTTCTGCCGACGCGCCCACTCTTTGATGCGTTATGGGATCCTCAAACGCATCCACTATAGTAATCTTCCATCCCAGATTCCGCTGAGTATAGCTTTGATAGAAAACGACATCTGGCGTCGTCGCGTCCGGTGTGAACTCCAGAATGCCCGGTTGACCCGATTCACATACAAAACCGAGCTGGCGTTTATATCCAAAGAAATTGGAGTAATCCTCCGGTTTGACATTATTCGTCAGCTCTTTCCAAAGACACAGAGGTCCGACTGCCGTGGCTTCGTAGTCATTGTTCGCTCCACGGCGCACACCGGCGAATAAGCGCACCCGGATGCGGTCTGCTTCTTTCTTCTGAGCGAATCCGCCTTCTGGCTCAGAGGTAATGTAAAAGGGATGATAATACTCGAGAGTCTGAGGATTTTTCCCGCCCTGAATGAAGAAGCGGTATTTGACTCCGCGTTTCAGAACGAGTTCGGGGATCAGCGAACCATTAATGTACCACGCTAGGCCCCAAGACCGGAAGCCAGTTAATCCCGCGTAGCCCTTTTCTCCGCCCGATGGACCGATCTGCGCTACAAACGTCTGTGTATGCTCGCCGGTCAGTTTAATCCCCGGCCACGGCACTTGCCGGTTGCGAACGATACCGGTGTCGAATTTATCGCAGTTCTTCTCGTTGGGTCGACTGAAACGGAACGCGCGGTCGGATCGGGAGTAGAGCGTATGTTTCGACGGTAAGAGTTGCGTGTCCAGTGGACCAATCGCCCAGATAATGAACACTAATTCCTCCGGAACGATCATCCTGTCGAAATTGACGTCGGTGGTCTTTAGTGGGCGCTGATAGGAGATGATGGTCAGCCCGTTCTCTCGTTTGGTTTCCAGTGCCATCAGATCGTTTATCCCGCCCAGCGCCGTATCCGCACACACACCGCCCCGCTTGGCATTGCCGACCGCGATATCGGAGCACGGTGCTCTGGCAGTGACAAAGTAGTCCTCGACTTTTCCCACACCGTCCCACCATGCCACGGCAACGTCCGCCCCGACCATGGTGGAGATGTTGTTACTGCCGCTGAATCCAAAGGCCATGTACTCGTTGGACTCCAGTAGACCGGCCAGTTGGATGGTTAGAAAGCCGCCAAAAACCTCCCAACTGACCTGCAACCGCTGATGGAGGCGCTCACAGTTGGGCAGACGGGAGTAGCCAATACCCACCAGGTTGCCCATGGACGGCGGTATATTCATGTTGGCCGGGATCATCACGTAGCCGTAGCTCTGGCTGTAAGTCGGATCCCAGACGCACAGCCAGTCGATAACGAGGACGGTGGTTTCGCCCGGTAGGCGCAGGGTCACCGTCTGGCCGGTGTAGCGGGACAATTTGTCGTAGCCGCTTTCTGTCGGCACCTACAGGGAAGAAATAGTGCGTACCTCATGAATCATGACGGTACCTGAACATGCTCACTGGCATTGCACTCTGTTCTGTTATGTAAATAAGTGAGCGATAACTACCTCGAATTTTAAAGTCATTTCTTGCCATTCGGCCACATTACCACTTAACGCCGGCGCACTGGCTTACCTGAAGTCCATGCGACGATGGCAGCTGCCCCACGCCTGCCCAAAAAATAGCATCCGCGGCACCGTCAAAGTAGAACTTGGGAATTTTAATCGTCTTGGCATCGATCACTTTGATGTCCTCGGATTTAACATTGTGATACGTTTGCAATAGCGGCCCAACAATTTGTTCGCGTGGCGCTTCGAAGTCACCCGGGATCTGTACATCCCCGAAACTCTTCTGCTCACTGACATCCCAGACAGCCAGCCACTTGAACTCGGAGATGGGCTTGCCCGGGGGCACAGTGATGAGAATGTCTTCGCCGGTGTACTGTCGGAGCAGATTGGTCTTCCCGCGCTCGTTGGGAACGAGGGTGCCGCGCTCCGACGGTTCAGTGGATGTTCCCACGAAGAAATACGTATCCCGTCCAAGACCATCGTACATGAAGTTTTTTAACAGGAATGTCGTGCTGTTGACCGCGAAGACATCTCCACGAACCTGCGAATAAGATACGAGATCGACAAACAATTTTCCTGAATATCAGAAAATGTTTACGCAATTCAAGCACCGCAACCGAAATGATCCTATGTGAAAATAGTTCTGTGCTATGAGGAAGTGTTGTTACTACGTTTATATTTATTAAATTATGATAATGATTGATAATTCATACTATATTAATTTCAATACGTCCATGACTTACATAATCTTTTGTTAGGTAGTAGATTTTGTATTCAACCGGTCTGAAGTCTAAATCTTGAAACAAAGTACAGAAATCAAATAACAAAAGTCACGAAAAACAGATAGAAAGGTGCTTTCAAGCAGGCATACACTCTGTAAGGTATTGTAGTTTATGGCGCGCACCGCGTGCGTAGCCATACATACAATCTGTACAGACTACCGTACAGTTATGGTATCTAGAGTAGTGTATTTCACTGTTTCGACTTCTTAGGCAATAGTAATGAAAATAATAAAAGATGCATTCGCTTAATAAAGAAGTACTTCACATTTAAACTATGTTACAAAACTACCTCCCTACTAATGATTTTATTTATCTAAAAAATATCTGTAGAGAAATGTACTATTATCACGTATACGGTATACCTATTGTTCAACGACTGCATGGAAAATCGGACAAGTGACAATTTTCAAGTCATGTCTTCAGATAAGTCGGGTCTGGATATATACGAAGTTTGGCAATATTTAGTGAAACTTTTACGCGCGCGAAACACTATGGAATACAATATATCTGTACTATATGCAACTTGTATGGTTCAGAAGAACATTTGTGATACCTGATGAGACTTTTGTTGAAATGAACCGACTTTTCTCCCGAATGTTTGTTCGCACAGGATCAGATGTTGAGATAGCCAGAACACAAATAAGTGCAGGATAAAGAATACCATTTTTCCCAAACTTCTGAAGGACTTATTCGGGAAAGAAACTTGAAATACGATAATAATCTAGTCTGTGCAAAGGCACGCTGATGAAAGTGATGCAGTGAGTTTGTGGTAATTCATGCATGACGTTGCTGTTTGATACCCTTCGGCAAGAATAGCGTAATAAGAACAGGTGGACAGTCGACCTAAATTGTGTACTCACAAGTCAGTAGGTAATCTGTTCTGGGCGATTTCTTAAAACTTGTACGTACCTCGAACCAGCTGTGTGCGAAACAGTCATTGCAATCTTTCTTAAATTTGCAGTTCGGTGTTTTTGCGTATGCAAAATTTGGGCGATGTAAAAGAACAAAACGATCGGCAAAGAACGATAATGAGGGCCATTAAACACAACTATTGTAGTGTTACAAATAACTTACAATACTGCTACAGTGCTACATATTATAAGTATGTTATTTTGATGTTATTGCAGGTCGGAACTAAGCAAGGTTATGGCCAGCAGAAAACAAGAAATCGATGTAAATTTGTTAATATTTGCTATTGAGAAGACAGTGGAGTTTGAGACATTTCTCGGCAAACGGTTCCCAGGATTCACCGGCGCAGTGGATGATGAAGATGTTCCCATGATACTGCAGGTAACGGATCCCGATTAGTTCTAATTGTGGTATTTTTTCCGGACAGTTTGCGCTAACGTTTTATTTTGATCGAAGGGCGCGGCTCGAATAAAACAGCAAAAACCGGTGGAATATCCTACGGACAAAAATCCCTTTGAGCAAATTCAACAAAGTGACACAAGCTTGAAGAGCGAAGTGAAGGTGCGATAATCAGAAGCGAAGTGGGTACAGTTAACTTGTAGTTAGTAAGTTTATATTATAATTATTAAATTTAATTTGCAAGCAACGGCAATATTCGTCGTATCTGTGTAATAATTATAGAAGCATTCTGGTATTCTGAATGGTATTCTGATGGAAATCATCATAATCATAACGCGAATGATAAGGTGTTGCGCACGTTGGTGTTACCTCGATTGACATAATTTAATGAAAAATGGGGTTTATTTTGGATTTACGATAGGTCACTAGTCTTCCACCGAAGTCTGCTCTAGCACCTTTCCAAGGAATTATTTCACGTTGCTTTGAGTCGTTTATGGATATCTACATCGACTCTAAAGATCGGTATGATACAAACACTTCACTCAGTGCACAATTGATTAGTGTCTTCCTGATTACAACAGTTTTTTTTGCTTCCGTTTGCTTGTAAAGTTGTACTGACCCAAAATTACAGTATCTAGAGTAGTCCTGAAATTTAAATTACTCTAAATTTTCAGATCACTGATTTTGTTGAGAAGCCTAATGAACCTAATGAACAATGTGATTTGCAGTTTTGCAGTGTTAGCTAATTTATTAGCAGGAATTGAAATAATACTTAACTTATCGATGTCGTATGGATGTTTTAAGAGGGGTTTTATTATGATATTTTTCAGAAATCTCGGTGAAATCATGGATAAACTGGTAGAAGATTTCCGTAGCAAAGGTGTTCCCAAACCAACCGATGCGGCCCTCCATGAAGGCGGTCTCGGCATCGTTCTTCCGAGTTGCGCCGATTTGTTTATTTTCTACAAGAAATCCATGCTACAGTGCACCCAGTTGACATACGGTGGACATGCCCTAGTGCAACTGGCCAATGTCTTTCGTAAACATCTAAAATCTTATGGTCAGCGGATGCTGCTGAACAATTTGCCGAAAA
The DNA here is from genome assembly GCF_019649055.1 of Paramacrobiotus metropolitanus. NCBI lineage: Eukaryota > Metazoa > Tardigrada > Eutardigrada > Parachela > Macrobiotidae > Paramacrobiotus > Paramacrobiotus metropolitanus. The sequence continues at coordinate 728,369 of NW_026570253.1, read as the reverse complement.
GTCAGACAGGCGTTGCCAGCATTTCCGCGGCCACGACGGGATTGATCCAGAGTTTCCTAAAAGAGGGCGACATGCTGATAGCCCGTTTAACGGAGGATGAGTTAAGAAAGATTTGCAGTATTTTGACCACGGCGGAATATTGCTGTGAAACCATACAACAGCTGGAAGATAAGCTGAAGGAGAAAGTGGGGCCGGAACTGGCATCGGAGATTGATTTTTCACCTGAGCAAGAAAACTTCAATATGTACGTACAGTGCAAAGTGGCAGTGCAATAAAGTTTGTTTTATAGAAGTAGCTGATTTACTCAAAATTGTAAACAAAACGATATATAATTCCTGGGAGTATTGCTTCGTAGACCAGAAAGCGAGAGAATGAGCTGTACTACATTGTACTACAACAATGCCTTCGAAAACCAATTGCAAATTTTGAATAATTTTTATAACTTTTACGGATTATTGTGTTAGCAGTGGACTCAAAATCATTCTTAAGTGAGGGCGCTATGCACGTATCTGAATGGGTGGCTTTAATTTTTTTTCACTTACGGTATGTTATACAATACCTACGAGTATTGTAGAGTAAACTGAAATTGTTTTACATACCGTGTCTCCTAGGCGCAAAATTTAGGTAAACGTAACTCACGAATTATGATTGTGCTGTGTCCTTGTTTTGATTTCATAACGTTGGTTTTCTAGAATAATCACTAACAGCATCCAGCTGCTTGTCAACGATCTGGAAGCCGCCTGTGAGCCAGCGCTCGTGGCCATGATCAAGAAACAGTGGCAGTCGGTGGAAGTTGTTGGTGATCAGAGCGGCTTCGTCACTGCCGTTGTGTCCCATCTCCGCACTACCCTACCAGTTCTGCGCAGCTATTTGAGTTCTTCCCGAAAATATTTCACGCAGTTTTGCATTAAGTTTGCCAACACATTCATACCAAAGTATATCGCGCATGTTTACAAGTGTAAACCAATCAGCGCAGTGGGAGCGGAACAGCTGCTGCTGGACACGCACATGTTGAAGACCGTTTTATTAGATCTTCCCTCGCTTGGATCTCAGATCTCTAGAAAACCGCCGTCAAGGTACAAATGGTATGATGTTATCGTGGTGAACAACGTTCGTAATGAGGTTTATTTACATGTTTTAGCTTTACAAAAATTGTAACGAAAGGAATGACCAAAGCGGAAATGATCCTTAAAGTGATCATGACACCGCATGATTCACCAAAGGCGTTCATTGAGAAGTACGTCCAGCTTATGCCCGAGTCGGACACGAATGAACTTGGAAAAATTCTAGAAATGAAGGTGCGTGATTTTTAACTTTGTTGATGTACTTTTGGATTAGAGGTCGGCCGACACAGAATTAATAAGATTGAATTATGAAATATTGTGACCGTATCTGTTCCTGGGCTACGGCAATATGGCTGCGGCGGCCGCTGTGTCTGCCCCAGCTGGAGTTGTGCCCTTTTTGACTTTTTTGGATTTGTGCAAAGTTTTCGTGATTCATGTCTGATTATAACGACTGTACCGTGTACGTGAACTGAATACGCTGATTGTGCAGCAGTTTCGTTTTGACACAGAACAAACGGAAGAATTTTTCAAGTTAATGTTTCCCTGAGAATGTTTCCTTGAGATTAAATGAATTTATTCCGAGTTATATTTTGCAGGGCGTGAAACGCGGCGATCAACCAATATTCTCTGAACTCTATCGAAATCAAGCACCATCCAGTTCCCAACAAATACATGGGGATGGCGTTCCGCATTCGGTGACCGAGCCAGAATCCGGAAGAATAAAAAAATTAGAAATGTTACTGAAGAAGAAACTCACTGATTATTAGATAAATTGCATGTTTCCGGTGAGGATGTTTTACGTTGAAAATTTTCGACCATGAAATTTTCTATCACATGCACGTTTATCTAATTCCGCTGTGCTGCTAATTAAATGCAGTAACTGCAGAACAACGAACAAGAAAATTATGGTGTGCGATTTTAATTTTTATTCACGGTCTTCTTTCATTTTGTAAATTTGAAATACAGATAACAAAAAAATTTAATCGAACAGCGATAAACCGATATCGTCGTCCTCTTCTTCTTCCTCCTTCTTCTTCTCTGCAACGCCAAAAAAATCATTTAACAATCAACTCTGCGATGCGAACTCCCGCATAAACAACGAATCAAACGAGAAATTCAAAATGCGCGAAGTTACCTTCTTTCTTGCCCTTTGCTGGTTCTTCGGCCTTCGCAGCCGGTGCAGCGGCGGCAGGGGCTGCTGCTGCGGGGGCGGCAGCCGGCGCTGCGCTTCCGAAGCTGGATATTAGCTCCTTCAAACTAACACCTTCCAACGACCGGGCAAAGAGATCTGCACACACAGAAAAGAAAAATGACGAAACACCAAACAGCATGTGAAACACTGCAGTTTCACCAGAGAGTAATTCATTACAGATAATCACACATACAAAAACCATTCAGCGCAAAAGTAAATCAGCTAAAAGCATCTCTGAACTAATGTGCCGAAGAAAACATAAAAAAGCGGAGAAAAAACCGACCGGCAAATACCGCTTTACAGAGGAAGTTCGTGAAACGCGGAGATTTAGTTCTTACCTGGCCAGTAGGGTTCCACCTCTACGTTGGCAGCTTTTAGAAGCGTGGTGATCTTGTCGCCCTGTAAAAAGAACCACGATAGTGACAAGTACTAGCCAGGAGGCCTAGGGCAGCCGGGAACCCCGAAGTTACCGAGATCGTCACGTCGTCATCCATAAGGATGAGAGCGCTGTAAACGCAGGCTAATTCTTCCTTGCTGGCCATTATTAGCAATTATAAAATACGATCTGACGAAATAAAGTGGAATAAGGCAGCAAAAAGCTGAGAAAAGATGCAAGTCGTCGTAAGACCTTAGCTGGATAAACCAGGACAAGCACCACTGAAATCCAGAGAACTTCCGCAGATTTTCAAAATTACTGTACGAGTAGTGAACTTATTAAACGGCGTTCGCAAATGCGGCAGTAGTGAGCGGCTTAAAGCGGAAAGCAGTGTACGGGCACTTTACGTGGAGCTGCTAGCTCGACGCACTGTGCAAATGCTGGAAACGAAAATGCAATACAGCTTCCCTGTTCCGAGAGATTAATATGACGATAAACGTAACAGAAATTGTGACTGTTCAGACATATTCTCCGATCCTACCGGATGCGTCTGATGGTTTGCTATATTTGACAAACAAATACCGTGTCAATCACAGGAACAAATTGAAACAAATTGCTGAAACAAATTGCTCAGGAATATAGATATTAACAAAAAAACACTAGCAAAAAGATAAATTAAATACGATCAAAAGGATCTTAATTAGCGAAATTTGTTGAAGAGTTTTCATTGCTGGTTGATTGCTTAGTAAATTTGGCCCGGGTGGATTACCACAGCACTATTGAGCCCTCTGTCTGGACAGCCACACGGTGCACAAATCACGGGCACGAGCATGTGGTTTGTAACAGTTTCGTCATCTCCAAGCATGTGGGTTTCAGTATCAAGTTGATAGTAGATACCAATCGCAACTTCCGAAGATTTCCTCCTTGATAAAACTGATTCTGGTTGGATTCCAGTTGTTTTTTCCCACGTACTATCTTCCTTGTCATTGGAGAATGTTGTGTCGATGATCCGTACGGTGTGTGCTCATCCTGCGTGATATGCCTGTGGGAGCGGGAAAGAAGGCGCTATTGGCGTCGTTGGGTCTGCTGGCCAGTACAGGCACCGCGGCAGCCATCGCCAGTATTTGGAAGAATGACGACGTGGTGGCACAGTGCGCGCAACCCGTGGAAGTGGCCAATGCCTCCACAAATTTCGTCCATCTGTATCCTGGTCCGCCACCCGGAGCGATCCCCTGTGATGGGCCTGGGCCCAGTTCCTGTGGCCGATGGGATCAGAGTAAGGGTTGTTTTGTCAACTTTTGCAGGTGATCCGTGATCGTGAGTTTTGTTGATAATTAGTCCGGGTTGGAGCAAGGAAATCGTCGCGTGCGCCTTACAGCATTCTCTTACATCATCGACATCCTACACAAGTTTTTGTCGTGACTTTCTGTCAAACTGATTACTGATAGCAGTAGTTCTGGAAAAATTTGGAACACCCTTTGATACTAAATTTCTAAAAGTAAATTTCTCCCAGTGATTTCCCTTTTTTAAATTCGTATGAGTGTATGTACGTATGGGGAAAATTTTCACACATTTACATTGATTAATTTTGTTATTTTATAATCGTAAATGATAAACGGTGCATCATTCCACCTCGACTTAAGATTTTTTAATCGGCAGCACTGCTGCAAGCGCATGTTGTCAGTATTTTGAGGATGTCCTGAATAAAACTGTCGTTGGGAATTCACCATGCATCAAATGCATTTACCAGTTGTTGATTTAGTGATTTGTTCTTGTAGACTGGGACAGACGTGAGCCAGCCAATCTGATACGGCCAAAAGCCAAGCCTGATGCTCGGGAACCGGACTTAGCGGCGGCGACACCTAAAGCTACGCGGAATTTATTTTTCATCCGACATGGACATTATGTTGTGGATGGGATCTCAGATGAATGTCGTATGCTCACAGAACTAGGTAAGCAAGCAATACAAAGTTAAAGCTCTGTTTCTGGGTAAATTGGCAGAAGTAATTAAGATAACGTAATAAAAAAGAGAGTCGGTTGAGTTGCATTAGACAGTCGCTATCTTCTACGCCTTTTATATTGTAAACTGCAATACTCATACATTTTCATAGGCCGCGCACAAGCGCAGAACACGGGAAAACGTCTGCGTGACTTAAACTTTCCCTGGACAAAACTGATCCACTCGAGCATGTGCCGTGCTCGGGAAACTGCTCAAATTATTGCCTCATCCTTGCCAGGAGTTGAGCTAGAGAGCACTGATCTGATCCGTGAGGGCGCTCCTATTCCTCCCGAACCACCGGTGGCCAGCTGGCGACCGGGTGCTCAGGTGGGATTTTGTTGTTATAAATTGAATTACTACGAAAAACTGATGCGCTTTTTTAATTGCCATTGGTATCTCAAGTTCGTAATGAAATTTCAAAAAATACCTTTTAAATTTCTTTATAATGTGTTCATCATGTTTTGCTAATTGTGTTTTAGCAGTACTTTGAGGACGGGGCGCGGATAGAGGCGGCCTTCCGGCGTTTCATTCATCGCGCTGATCCTGATCAGGAGAAGGACAGTTATGAGATCATCGTATGCCATGCCAACGTCATTCGCTATTTTGTCTGCAGGTGGGCCTGTTGTTTTAAACTCGTTTATCCTTCTAATGGAAGCGGTTGTAAAATTACCACTGGGAGGCACTTTTTACTTGACTATGCCGGTGTACGAAATCACTTAATCCATCTCAGCTCTTTTGCTAATACGCCGGTCACGACAGCGACCTAGGCATCTGAAATCGATATAATGCATAGTTTTCCCTTGCTTTATCGATCAGAATGGATTGATTGTTGCTTTAGTTCGAGTCGCCATTAATAAGACTTGTATGGCGCTCTGTGCTGATGCGAAAGGCTGTTTGCGTCATCTGTACTCTGTAGTTAAATGACGTTGTTTTGCTATAGTTTTATAGTGCTAACGTTTATGGTTATTACTGCTTGTAGTTTGCTTGAAATACTACTAACAGTATGTGAATTTCAGAGCTCTGCAGTTACCTCCAGAAGCGTGGTTACGGATGTCCCTACACCACTCCAGTATAACGTGGCTGACCATACGCCCTAATGGACGGGTAAGATTTTTTGTAAACCGTTAGCTTACAGTTATAAGTACAACGTCTGTAAGCAATTCGTCTTTTTAAATATTTCAGCCTATTTGCTGTTTTACTGGTACATATTTGCAGACAAGAATAACAATACGTAATATTATGCCTTTATCACGTTACAAATATTCATGTTGAACAGGTGAGCCTACGCACATTCGGTGATTCGGGACATATCCCACCCAACCAGCTGACGACTTCATGATATGGGCGACTTGTTTACCCCTGGTGCAAACTGCCGAGTTTTACGCTATTTGGACCTAATAATGCATATTTGTTAAGTTCTTAATTACCTTAAGTGCCATCGAGGATTCTTTTTTGATTTTATGCGTGATAATATTCATGATTTAATCTGGGTGTTTTTCCTGGCTGATGGGATGTTTCTTCCATCTGGGTTGGTATTCTGATCGGTTTTACTGTACTAAATTTTTTTGCAATCAGGAGCAGAATGGATAACGTTTGAGAAATAATATTTTATCAATTTTAACCACCGGATTTTGCAGAGAACCAACGTAATCCAACAAAACAAAAAACTGCTTTTAATACAATTAAAAAATGATTAGAAAAACGAACATACTGATATGCACCTACCACTTCTGATGAAACGCAAGACAGTATCAGTATTTTCGTTTATAAGACGCGGAGAAAAGGGGAAGACACGGTTTCTTCTGGGAAAGTTCTATTCTAAACCATTTGCTTCCGGACACGCGCATCTTGAGTCTGTTGGGCGGAAGATGCGGCTTGCTCCTTAGCTGCTTTCCTCTTAGCCTTTTTAGCTGCACGCGGATCTATTTCGTCGATGGATGCTTCCCAACTTCCGGCCCCTTCGCCTTCTTCCATCCAGTCCAATTCCGCTTTCTGCAAATGCGAATGCAGGAATCAGTCTGAGTGTATTAGCTCGCTGCTTCTGGAGGAAGCAGCCGTTTGCCGTCCTAGCTTAAAAGCAATTATTCCGAAAAATCAAAGCTGCTCGTACCGCTGATGCCACGGACATCGTTTTCATTTTAGACAACAATTTTTAAAAATAAAAACACCGGCGACGCTCCATGGTTATTCTATGGAAAAACGTTGGCAATGCAAGTTCCTTTTGAAACATGGTAATTATTTAATTTCCCGTTTACGTGCAGGAGTTCGGAAATCCGCAATATCGGACCAATTTTTTAACGCATTTTACACGTTTAAATGGTAAAAAGACTTTCATGCTCCCAAAAAAACTGCACGCCACATTACGTACGAGATTGGGCACAGCAGCTGGCTTAAAAGATAAGCGCGAGGAAAATTCATCTTGAGCAGCGCTCTCGGCGTCACTCCACACTTTCACCTGCAATCAGCAACAATAACGTAAAACACAATCGCCAAAATAAATCGGTTGCCACCAGATGATGCCTTACAAAAACGCAAGCGCTAAAAGAAAACTGCATGAATGGAACAGGCAGTGCCGCGCGAGAGCTGCACGACACTAGAAAAGTGAAAGGTGCTAAATATTCAAGATGTACCATTTTGGGTTTGCGGAGCGTGGGCTCCATATGGTCGAAGAAATTCTGCTCCTCTTCGACTTCGGGCGGCGGAGGCGGCGCCGTCTTCTGTTTAATCAACGACTCCCTCCAGGCCTCCGTGGCGGAGTATTTAACGCTGTTCCCGCGGGTCAATCCCAGAGAAGACATCGCCGCTGGTTCAGACGAGCTGTTCACGCTGGGCGCGTTATCCCAGTTGGACGACCATGCGTCGCTGCCCTACAACACACAGTGCGCGCTGCATTAATTCGCGGCTTCCCTTGCAATTCAACGGCCGCACTCCACCTGCTGCACCAAAGGACTAGAAGGTGCGGGATTAACGGTAACGCCCGTCAGGGGTCCGGCCGTTTCGGGGTTGGGACGCTTCTTGCCACATAAGAGGCGCCAGGCGGATTTCAGGCAGTGTAGGATCCAGATGAAGGGGGATCGGCATTTCATGGCAGTGATGGCACACACCGCAGGCAGATCAGTCACTGCATCAACCGCATACAGAGTACAATCAGCTGCTATTAAGAATTCACAATATTATGGGTACACAAAATAGTAATTACTTCTAACATCCACAAAAGTTTGGCAAAACTTTTGACAAAATAAGCAGAACATTTAAGCATTTTTTTCGAAATTTGGCATCGTGCATGCATTTGCTGGTTTTGCCGTGGTGAAAGTGCAGCATCAAGTGCAAGCGCGAGTGTGCAATGCACACGCCAGTTAGGATCACCGAATCGGCCCTTGGAATCCGGATGTTACGAGCACGAAGTATTTAATTTATTGTTAGTTTTATTCCGAAAAGCAAGTACAATTTGCAGTTTGCAATTGCAATTCTGAAAGCAATTTTTTATACAGGCTTACTGCTTACAGCTACATTTTTATTCAACCAGATTTATAATGCACTTAATTTGGACGCTGAACAATACGTTACTGCTAGCTCCGTAGATTACATTTTTCTTGTGATTATTTTCTTGAGTTTTTCATATTTCTGAGAATACGCTTAGCAGTAATGACCGTTTATGTGCTTGTAAGTTGTACGTATTTTATTAATTTGTAGGAATTCCACAATGTACAATTCGAGTATCTACTTACCTGCGAGCAAACTACCGGCAGAAAACGGTTTTCTAGATAGTTGGGAGTCGGGACTAACCCTTACCAGATGTATAAAGTACGGTGTTAATACATTTTTCAGGAGTCTTTTATGCTCCATCACTGCCGTTCTGGATAAAGCTAGGAGAGAAATCGCCTTAATTTTGTTTGTTTGCTTGTTTTGTTGATTACTTGTAAAACTATCTGACGGGTCTTCTAAAACTTATCAGACTACAAAAGCCGGCATATTATATAATCCTAAAGTGCTTATAAAAAACCTATCTAGAAATAAGTACTTGATTCGTTAATTACTTGTAAAACTATGCAACGGGTATTTCAGATTGTTAAAATAAATGTGAAGGGAAAAGCGTGTGTTCAAAATATCGCAAAAAGCAGACAATTGAGGCAAAAATAAAATTGAGGCAAAGTGAATTATTTGTTTGTAATTAGCGCCTGCCAACCAAGTTTGTTGTGTGACCTTTCTATAAACGCTTGACCGCGTAGCATGGCATATGAACGGAAAATGACAATATTCTATAGCAACAGCAGAAACTTGGGAGGTCGCACAAGTAAACGAAATTGGCAACCAAGTTTTTCGTAATCTAATTAAGTAGTTATCAATATTTTCAGCGTGGCCGTTATTGCATACGTATTGCGTCTTAAATACAAAATTAACAGCACCATAGCTAATAGCTAATAGTTGGATCGTCAAAAGCCAAGATTTGCCTGAAAAAGCCTGTATCGTCAACATTGGTCCGCAGATCACTAGTACTTTAAACGGATACCGGAAATACGAAGAAGCGCTCCCATCTGCAGATGACCGGCGATGCTGACAGGAATTTTGAAGCTATGTCTGGAAACTCGCAGTTACCGTAAGAGCCATGAAAATCCTGTTTCTGGACTGCTTTCGACATATATAAAGAATGCGCACATAATTAATGGTCTCTCAAACTGTTATAAAAATAATCGTAATATTGTTCACTGATAGGTTAACTTGTGCTATATTTATGAACACAATTAACAAAACAGCTCCAGTTATGAGTATGTAAATTAAAAGAATAATGTAGGTATTTGGCGGCAAAACTCCGGTTGGCGCATGAGAACTTCCGGCAGAGAAGACTGAGAGTAAGTACTAGTACTCGTACAAAAAACAACTTATGATATGAAGAGTGTACACTTACAGTATATATATGGTAGATTGCATTAATTGTAAGCTGTTTTCGCCATATAAATGCCTACTCGTATGTAGCTATAGAAGCGTTGTTGAATATCTACTCGTATAATATAAGTTAACACTTTCACTGATACAAATGACAGCATACACTACTGCATGTTTCCGCATAACATTCCATAAAAACTATGGGTACGTATATTCGGTAGCGCAGCTAATGGAACTATCGTTCATGCAAGGTGCATAGAGATTAAATAAACGCGAAGATTTGTCAGTGAAATGTGCAATAGGAAGTGGAGAATCGGGTCCTAATTGCGGCACAGGATAGTGCCATCGATGCCCTCCGGTTTCAGACGTTCATGGAAATGGACTTCACCGAGAAGAGAATCGCACGCACTGACACTATGACGGACGCTGAGGTGATTCTCTGTACAGCGTACCTGAAGCATTTAAAAATGATAACTAAATTAACCTATTAAAATTTAATTTACTGAGATATGTTTAATTAGTAATTTCGTACTGTTCACCATAAAAGATTATGCAGTATAAGTGAGTACGAATATTTATATAAGTACGTGGATGCAGGCCGCAGTGCACAATACGGTACGACTACTGTAGTTACAGTGTAGTACTCATGGTCTACAACTCATTTATTTTATAACAGTAATTTTCGCCTCTGTTGCGTTTCAGGTGCGGAGATTGGAAAAACTCATTCGCGATATGAGCAGCCGAGCGCCTCTGTAGACAGTACTGGTAGAAAATCTGATAGAAAATCAGTAATAATGCACACAAGTGAGCATAGATAGGACTCTTGCAAGGTTACAGTTTTGTATCTTGCGTAATCGGCGGTGTGGGATTAATAAAAACATAAAACCAAAATTTTCACTTGCAGAAAAAGTGGCGATAATCGGAAGTCGTTTACAGTTCTCGAAGTTTACTCGCCAAAACGCTACTCCCACAACAAAATAAATCGGTTGAAAGACAGCTCTGAGCTTTCCTTGTACATCTGTTTGAATCGATCAACTGTAAATAAAATAAAGGGTGACACTATACTGACTATAGCTACCCCAAACACCCTCGTTTTTTATAGCCACCCATTTTCCACACTCCGTTAATTATAGGCACCCTTTTTTAATTAAGTAATTTCTTTTAAGACGACACCCTGATTTTTGTAGGCACCCTTTTGACAGTTGATTATATGCGCAGTTTAACGTTCGGCATGCGCGTACTTAAGTTCTAAGGATTAACGAATAACAATAAGTTCGTGGGTCACCAGTGACTCACAAGTCACAACCACCCGCTCATTCAGGAAAGATGGAAGAAGCTTCCAGAAAATTCACGGCTAAATATAAACTCGGCGTAGAAAAAGACAATGGTATCGTTAACTATCGGTCCAGAAGTCGCTAAAGGCATTAACAACCGTACGACTTCAAACGGGTAATGAGACAGGCAAAGATGTTGCGGGCTGTTGTGTGCTGAGTCCTGACGATCTATCGCAAACGTTCGCATCAAAGCGGAAATAACCAACCGAGGATGCAGAACTGCGGTAGAAATGCTGGACCAAGTAAAGTACTCAACGAAATTCATGTCAAAGATGCAAACGTTTCAGTCGATATTGTCGTTTGCCCGGTGGAAAGGTCATATATAACAAAAGTTTATGAATTTCACTGGCATCGGTGAAATATAAAATCTAAAAAATGTCAGATTCCTGAAAATGGACAAGGAAATGGGTGTCTGTATAATCGCAAACAGGGTGTTCTTACTGTACGTAACTGTAAAAAAGGGTGCCTGTAATAGTGTAATTAACAGGGTGAGAAAAGGGGGTGGCTATAAAAAACGGGGGTGAAAAGGGATTTCCAAAAATGAAATGGTTCAGTGTGCCAAAACATGTGGTTTTTGCTGGTGAATCTGTAGGTTTTGCAGCTTCCTTTAAACAGTGAGCCAGTAAAATCACCTGTTTATCCCAATACACAGTTCAACTTATCCAATACGAATGTTTGTAATACTCTAATTATTTTAAAAAAGTGTTTACGACACATGCTTTCAACTTTATAATTTCAACCTCGAAGTGGTTGAAAATCACATCACAGTAACAAAATCGGGAAAAAACTTAAAACGCTGCGAAAAAGTGTTAAAAAATAAATTATACGAATGAATAGAAAGCACCCAGCCTTGGCGGTACAACAAGCACATCGGAATCAAAAAAGTGAGCATATAGGGTAAGAAGACATCAATTCAACGAAGTAAGGCGCCATCTAATGGTCCTCAAAACCAAAATGTATTTCTTAGCATCAGTCGCGCGGCTCCCGACACCCTTCACAGTCCACCATCATGTGGTGATAATCTTCAATCTGCAGTGTGGATTCGTGGATGTTGAACTGCTTGCGCAGTTTAATCAGTGCACTGCGCAGGACTTCTTGAGATTGGACTGTCGGCTCTGCGACAAATTGTTATCACATTTAATTACCTTTAACAGATAACTAATTCACAGCGACACGCGCATTATACGACGGCTTCAATAAAACAACCTGTCGGTCAATGCAAAGGTCACGAGGTTAAACAAACTGCAGGCAAACGTTATCAATCAGTCGTCAATCCAAAATGGAAAAAAGACTTACAGCGAATAAAAGAAACAAAAAAAAAGAAGGAAACCATATTCAAAGACAAAAAAATACGTAAACAAATATCAAACTTTTCTAAGGAGTTGTTTAATTCATGTTCCGCATTCGTAACGTAATTTGGGAGATAAGATTCAAGCGAATATGCTTACCTATTGCTAAATGGGCACTAACAGCGACTTTGTCCATTGTCAAAGCCCAAATTCGCAAATTATGGATCCGAATAACACCGGGTATCTCCTGGAGGGAATCCCGCACTCGGTCGAAATCAAATCCCCGTGGAATTCCCTCCATGAGGACGTTGAGTGTTTCGCGCATGATCGTCACCGTGGTGAAGAGCACCAACACGGAGAACAGGAATGTACAGATTGGATCTACAATGCGATATTCCGGCTGCAAAAAAAATGTTTAACGTAAAAAGCCCAAAATAATTTCAATGTTAATTTTCATTCAATGTTAATTCTTTACACTAACTCCTATATATTTCGCAAGCACCTGGCGTTATTTAAAAAGACAAACACTTCTCTGCGCAACAAAACCAAACCTACTTTGTAGTAAATGATATAAGCGGCAATCAGCACACCGACGCTCTGGAAGAGATCTCCCACCACATGGATAAAAGCTGCCCTCACATTGATATTGGTTCCATGGCTGTGCGCATGACTGTCAGGTTGACCGGGATTCCCGCCAATATGGCCGTTGGACGACTCCACTACCAGATTCGTCGAGGAGGTGTGATGATCATGATCATGGCCGTGATCGTGACTGTGCTCCTCCTCGCCGTGGCTGTGACCATGATCGTGGCCGTGACTATGCCCGTGATGATGGCCCACATCATGCAGCGAAATGCCCATTCTGCAAGTTTATTAATGGCTGTACAATAAATTCACCAAATTACTACTAAAAAGGGTCATAAAAAGTTAAAACAATGATAAATTAAAGCTTCTGCACGAACAATACAACATAAACACATGGTCTTACGATTAGCTGAACAATTAAGTATATAGTCCACATACCACCCTTTAAAACGTCTTTCACAGAATAGACCATTTTTTAAAATAAGCCACTGCACTGTGTTGTATCACAAATATCCGCCAAATAAGCGACTTACATGATATTGAAGGCCACTCCAACTCCCGCCGTAATCAACATCACACTGGCATTAATTTCATAATCTCCCGTGCGAATCCTCTGCACCGCTTCGTACACCAAAATCCCCGTAATAACCCATATCATTATCACAGACGTTAAGGCACCGATAACCTCTGCCAAAAGGCATCCGCATTATTTGATCGGTACAAGAAAAGAGTATATTATTCATTTCTCTTTTGTACCTGCTCGATACCACCCGAAGCTCATTCGTTTCGTGGCAGGCCGAGCACCTACGCCCAAAACCATCAATGTCAACAGAAATACTTGCCAACAGTCTAACTGTGAGGAAAAGAACACACACCTAACCACAAGGAAAATAAGCTAATCATAAAGGAGGCAAAGTCCGTTAATAAATGGGCAGCATCAGTCAGAACCGCCAAACTTCCAGCAACATATCCACCTGCAAATACACAAATTTTCTAAGAACAAAGTATAAACAAACTAATCTTTGGTGCAAACCCAGTAGAATTCGGCCCTGCAACCGAACAGTAAATCTCCTGACTAACTTTAAAACAAAAAAAAATTATAATGGCCGCAAAGCCTAGTTGGAACTGCACAGATGACCGCTCTTATGCCGAACATTGTACGTGCCGACAATATAAAACACCATTCCCAAAACCAACACTCCTGAGTCCGGATGTGCGAACGATCAGATTAGAGGATACAATGATAAAAACTTATTCAGGAGTGCGGAAAGGCGTAGCCACAACGTCACAAACGAAGAATAATTTTATCTGGCATACTCATATATCACGATATATGTGATTTACGCCTGATAATATGAAATCTTGGTGCTATTCATCAAAAGACTGATTACAGTCATCACACCATGCCTGAAAATGCCTCTCCACACAAAACACTACCATTTACCGACGATTTCGCCAATCATGAAGGTAAGACACAGTACAGACGCGATGATGAGCTTCTTCCGCGCCGCTTTGGATGTGTCTAGGGCGTTGGCGGGGAAGTGGCAGTGTTCGTGACTGCCGGTGCTGTTTATGCTGTCCACATGGGGATTGGCGGCGGTGGGTGTCAGATCCAGGCTTTCCTGACTCGAAACCGATATGTTATCGCGATCGCCTTGATATCCGGTGAAACTGCGATATCCTCCGCCACTGCAAAACGTGTAGATACAAAACTTGTGCAATTCAGTAATTCACAGAGGCTTTAATGTCCGATTACCGCTGCTTTTTTAAGGCCAAATTACTGTTAGCTCAAAACTCATGAAAATCCTCAAATATTTTTAATGTGGTTACAGGTTAAGGTTCTGGTTTACATGGCTTCCGCTTGCTGATGAAATTTTCAACGTCGCTAGTAGCCTGTTTGGGACGTGCAGACGACAGAGGCTGAGCTCATACACGGTACGAGAAATACAAGATGAAAATTCAAGTTTCTACGTTCCTCTTCCCAGCCATCACACCACATTTGACGCTACACACCGTCAGATCGGATGCCGAGATTGGATGGTTAAAAAAAAATGCCCAGAAGAAGAGCTTACTTTATCGTAAATATGGATGTATTTACGTGGCCCGCATTCCGCGGGGGATTGCGATTCCAGAATCTCAGTCTGGATGCTGCCCGCCTTACAGAATCGGGAAGGCGAACCATAACTGATAAACGGGACGTTGATAACAAAAACGGGGGACAAACGACGAAGTCTGGTCAAATGTCTTCCAGACTGAGTTTTCAGGCTTTCAGTGATTAGCTAATCTCAAGAACCATAATAAAAATTAATCCATTCCACTGGTGTGCTCTCATTCAGATTCAATCAAAGGTTCTGTACTCAACTTCACCACAAACAATTGTGAAGTCTACTTCTTTAGCGCAATCCACCAAAGTTTACAGAAAAGAAGCACACACCAGCGAAACTTTAGGGTGTCGTGCGTTCCACTATAATGATCAAAGTTGTTCGGAAAAAAAACGGATGAACGTCATTTCCGTCAGAGCAACGAGTGGCCTCACACATGAGGATTGTTGAGTGCTAATAATCTGTTGAACACAATATTGTACAAAAATTAGCAGGTATGACTGCAGCATATCCTCGCGCAGCGGAACGTTGCACAAAGCAAAAAAAGCCACAACTGCATTCACAATTCACCGTCGCTGCCAGTGCTGACTGCTCTGCCCCGTAGTTATGAATGAATTTTTGTCAGCGTTACACTACACTACAATACACGACTGAAGGCAGACAGCGGCAGCAGAGCAACCGCTCGACCAATCCATATTAACTGCGATCGGCAACAACCAATAAAACTTTTCTGTGCTTTCCTTCACACAATCTGACAATCAACAGATTTGTTTTGGTTTGAAGAAACTCAGCAAGCGATTTTTCCTTGCTATTTTTTTATGGTAATCAAGGCATAGCGCAAAAAATTTTATTTTAAATTTAGCCAATTTCGCAATAAGGTTCAATGTAATTTTCGCAATATTACGGCTAGAGTTAATAGACTAGATAAGAGAACATTCGCATTAGCGAAACCTGCCATGTGCAGCAAAATTACAGAATTTATTGTAATCTGCAACTTGCAGATGTTAAGAGGGAATTCCCACACAGTACATAGTGATAAAAGCACAGACTACAGAACGCTAAAAGAGACAGCGTTGTTCCGCGCACCTTTCGGAAAGACTCAATCTCTGCGAATCCTCCATACAGGCGATCATTTCCGCGGCACGTCTCGAAAACTGCCCTACTCGGTTTTCTTTCCTCGCAGACTACGGCAGCCTGATCGTACCCCTCGGGCCCTCCTAACACTAACCACATAATTTGTACCTGCACTTGAAATGTTTTTCATACACAGTACTGTCAGTACAGCAACTCACCGATTCAGCACCGCCACATCGGGCACTTGACTGAAGGATTGTGCAGAGCCATTGTGCGAACGGTGTCCAGGATCCATTTAATGACTTCCAAATAGTTCTCCCAGAAAGGCACGTATTGAAAATAATGGCAACAGGACGAAGCAACAGGCCCTGGCGCTACGTTTGCCCCACGCACACACCACCACCACGCCAACGAAAACAACAACGACAAGGCAGTGATTCCTGTCGGACTGTTCCCAAATATTCCCTTTATGGTTTTATTCCGATAGTACAATGGGAAAGGAAAACCATCTAGTAGTTTCAACTTTCAATCATCCAGACGACCCCTCCTCCTAGAAGCCTGTTGGAAGATCGGGCCCGTAAAGAGAGAAAATGTCAGCTTACTGCTTAGTGCTTACATTAAATAATAAGACAAACGTAACATCGCATCGGTGGAACATTCACGATTAGTTACAGCAAAATATTTGGCCAATTTTGCCGTGGAGGTGAGGAGTGCGTCCTTCTACGTCGGCGGATGCGATTGTGTGAAGTATTGCAAATGAAAATATGGGAAAATATGCAAGCGGCAAAGGTACCGTAGACTGTACCGTATGTAGATATGATTCAGTATTGAGTTCGGATCACCAGCGCTGACTGGTGAGTGCGTTAAGTATGGCTGTGGCGGCGAGTGTCGCCGGTCGGGTTGCGCAGATAAAGTCAAACGTATGCACGTCTTAAAATTAATATCCTAATAAATCTATAACTATTGACTGTAACATGTTTATTTTTAACCGTGGTAAGTCTAATTAATTTATTAAGTACGTACTGTATTAAAGTAATTTTTGAACAACAACGTACAACTGTGATAAGTACTAAGTACACGGTTGCAGCTGTACTTGATACCGTACGTACTTACACCTGACCATCGTGAGTAGTGAGTACTTCCTTTATAAATAACCATGCACACGATAGTAGATAAGCGGAACTTGATAACGGTTTGAGCGATACGGGTCAAACACAATAATTTACGCCGGAAGATGAACGGCACATGCTGCTGGCGTTGGTGTTTTTCGTCGATGTTAATTTGATAATTTTTGCAGAAACATAAAGAATGTTAATTTGGGTACCATTTTTTATGTCAATGACAGGTCTAATGTAAAGCATGGCACGCGTCCGACAAACTATGATGCTGGCAGAAAATATGACCTGACACCAAGGAGTAATAGCGTGGGAAATCAGACTTTGGAAACCTGATGTGCTTTCATCTGCACTTAAGAAACCTAAGAATATCATAAAGGCGGCGGCTCGATGGCGCGCGAGCGGTCATAAAAACCGAATGCGTCCTAAAGCGATCGGGGGACCCCGGACTTCGGTCCGTAAATCAATAAAAGAAATGATAATAATTATCTTAGATTACTGTACTTAGTGTGCGTGATTGTATTAATTTTCATAAACTGGTGTAGGAGCACAATTTGGAATTTTAAAAACTTGAAATCACCTGTAGCACCTCACCTGAATCAATCACCTGCAGTTAAATCAACCTCTGGTAGTAGCAAATTGAAAATCACCTGTTATTGTTCTGTAGTGTAGTCCATTCGAATACAAAGAACATATAACAGTAATACACAGTAACATTATTAACTCGTAGTAACATTACTAACTCGTAGATCTGCAGTTTGAACTGGTCCACAACGCAAAAAAACAAGGATTCAAAACTTTGAATTTGACAGCTGGTGTTCTGCCGCATACGCACGTCCATGGTTTAGCTTTAGGGAACAACTGGCACTGCGTATAAATCTTTCAATGTATTGCATTTATTCTCATTTAAAACGTGCTCAATAAAATATACAGAACCAAAAACGTAAAAATAAAAAACAACTGTGTCTATCCATACTTCTATATTCACAAACGGGTAATAATTAATTCCCAACCATAAACCAATCATACGTGGTCGAACTCTGCATAAAATCTATCCCTTCAATACGATTTTGCATCACAAAGAAATAAAACAGTAAACAGCAATCCTTCCCATAGGTAATCGCACATAAAACAAAGTCTCATCGGAATCGGGCAACAACCGGCGTTTGCAGTACTTATGTGCCGTCTCAGCAAATCCTAGGAACACCAAAACGACATGATGGCAGCGAGAATGAGCACTGATAAAACTGGAAAAATCGAATCAGTTCATGAAATTCCGCCTAGATTCCGATTACACGATACTGGGCCTGAAATGTTCCGCCCGACTGGCATAGGCCACTTTCGTCAGATCCCCAGGAAGACTGCTGAAACTAGCCGCCTAAAAACAGAAACCGCAAGACCGAATGAAAATTATTAACACCATTAGAACGTTTTGATTCAGCTTGTTTTAACCTGTTTCAGCTTGGCACATTTCCTCTGAGATCGTCCCCGACAGCTTACTCCATGCTCCGTACAGCTCAAGGACGTCAGTGACAGCGTCATTAGATCGGCCATGGTCAGCAACTGCAGGCCGGTGTTCCGCTGTTCTTCTCGTTGCTGGGACTCAACTCGTTCCCGAATCAACCAGTACACCAGAGTGAACAGAAGCAGAGCGACCACTTTAAACCCGGCGCCGATTCCGATGTATTTGTAGCGGAAATTCTCGATGTCGTACAGCAAGCAACCGCCAGATGTCGCACCGCATTCGCTGGAGCGCCACAATAGGCATGCTGAGTCAATGATATTCCCGAAAGCAATGGGCGCGGGGACGTATGCTGGAATAACACAAGTGTACCGAAGACAAAGAGTACAAACATACTATCATCATAATATCACGCAAGCGCAGAAACTGCAGACAGTTATATTGGAAATCGCCAGTAAACAGAGCATTAAAATTCCCCAAATGGTATTTAGTGTAAGGTCTAATTCGTGAATACTTTGCACAGACGCAGTCTTCATTAAAAAAAATACGGGAAAAGTGGAACGGATTGTGCAGCAAAGCTAACTGTGACTGATGTTTGAATGATCTCGTGATTACCTACTGAAAGTCTGTACAAACAAGAAAACAAATTTAGAGAAGTTCTTTCTAATGAGACTGCAATAAAACAATATTCAGCTTTCTCAAAAAATTTTCTACCCTCACAGACTGCGTAAATTATTATCAAAATGAATAATCGCAGTTCTCGTGCGACCGCCAGTTCATTATCGTACCTAGCAAGCGGAAGAAGACAAACTGAAGCCCAATAGCCAGTGACCTTTCTTCCACCGCCACCGACCGCATAGTCAGCATGAGAATAGGCATCTGCGCCACGGACACCGTGAAGGACATAATAAACACCAGGACAATAAATGGAATGAGCATATTGCACTGCTGATCCCGCGGACACGCCCCGGTGGTGGCCAGGGGCTTAATGGAGACTTCGTGTAAGGGACTGGCGCGGGAGCTCATACTGTCGACAATACACGAGCAATCGGAGAAGTTGGCCTGGAGATTGTTTAATCCGCTGTCATGGGCGAATCGCTTGCATCCGGCATGACAGGGTGAGATATACGTCAGATCATCACTGCCGCAGATCAGCTGCAGATCATTCTGCGAACATCCGCAGCCCATGTTGCAGGCCGATGTCAGATTGACTTGGAACGGGCCTTCCATTACCATCGGCGAGCTGTGTATGTGTGAGAAAGTAAACAGTTTTTCAATTTCCCCAAGGGCGACATATAAGGTCCCTCGATTTTACGTACCGATAAACCGTTGTGGCGCCGGCAATCTTGATGTTGTCACACCTAAGGAAATCAATTCTTACACAGTTCGAACGAATAAGTTCGGGAAAGTAACACAGAAACGAAACAAACACCAAATCCCCAGTAAGTATGACTGCAAGACAACTGGTGCAATAAAATAAGTTACACCCCAAAGAATTCGAGTAACCAAAATTAAGAACCGTGCCAGTTATGACTTCAGCAAGAATAGCCCACATGCGTATGCGGCTATGTTGAAATTATTAAACAACTAATTTCGCAGGACAAGAATAGTCATAACTCGTTACTATCATAGCGTGCAAAACGGTTACCGGTAACTATTATGCCAAGATTTACGGTCTCCATGAAATTTATGCAGCGCTAAATAACCGCTGATACAGGAAGCGTCACGCCTACCATTGCAGACTAAGAAGCTATATAAATCTTTTACCCGAACATGAAGAGCGCCGAGAACATGGACAAGGAGATCAGATTGCACATAATTAACAATCTCACGGCTCCGATGGGTTGCAACTGCAGCTTCTTCAGTAACCATCCGCCCACCCAAATTCCAATACAAGCACCAGGCATCGCAATTCCGCCTAAAATAATTAAAACTCAAAAGGTCAGGCAAATTCTCATCACGCTTCTTCTGTATACAGTTGACCACCAGAATAACAATTAATCTTCATGATAAACAAGATTATAAATAAACAAAAAATACGAAACATTTCCGACTATTGTTGCTCTTTTCGGATTGAAGGGAACACTCTTGAAAAGCACTGTCAGGAAAAAAGCATTTCCTTCGTAATAATCATGGCCAATCGAGGGCAACTCAGGATACGTCAGTAATATTCAATCTCAAGAGAGCGATCAACAGCCCGACCGATCATTATCATAGCTGCAGCCCACAATGCCGTACACCAACGTACACCCTTGGCCGGAGCTGATTGCGCGTAAACCCGATTAGACAGGGCGTGTGAATTAAGCCCCACATCCTTCAAAAGTGATCCGCCTACCTATCAGCACATTTGCGTCGGCTTTGCTGACATTGAACTGCGTCTCCAGATATTTCGGAAGGAAGACACAGAACCCGGACACAATGAACAGCTCCATACAGGCGCCTAGACACGTCACAATGTAGATAGGATTGGAGAGTAGTTTCCAAAGAGCTCGCGGCATGCCTACAACAAGCTAACGTGGTCGATAGCTGTCCAACCTGCGATGAATATGTCCCCTTGCCTTTAAGACTCTTCCCGTAATCCTTCTCGGTTTCGGTTGCGTCGCCGGCACGATCTGCCAGACTCGCAAAACTATCGTTAGTCCTGTCTGGTTTATCGGCCAACGTTAGTTTGGCTTTCTCCCGGGACAGTGATTTCGGGAAGGCGAAGAAGGGAATGGCGATGCTGAGTAGGATGAAACCGCAGAATACGAAACCACCTGTAATCATATCAGGGTATTTCTAGAAGATATTTTTCATTATTCTCCCATGATTACTGATAAAAATGGAACCTAGAACACGAGCTCACCTGTAATTATATCAGAATATTTTTAGAAACCGTTATTAATTATTCTTTCTTATTTACGTACAAACAAAGCGTGCTTAATTTCCGGTGCTTATACAGTTATGCAGAATGCATTTACAAGTCAGTGCAACATATGCAGATTATGCAATTACTGAGCTCTACGCACGCTCTGACCACTAATTTGGGATGCAGGATGCATTGCATCGAGGGAATGTTGGACAACGCACACCGGAAATTGCCGTATTACCGTTTTCGGGAAAAGTGCGTCAGTGTACACGCGCATGTACAGTCAAATGCACCCATTCTTTTGGGGCCGTTTTCATATCAAAGGCAAAGTAATCCAGCAATCAAAATCTCTTTTCAATGCCAAATCTTTCACGGCCGCGTAGCAGTTTACCATCGTTAATATAACAAACAATCAATAAATACGAGCGCTTACAACCCAGCATTACGAGCTCGCTGTTCCTTTCCATATGTATAAATAGAAGAAATCAATGTCAACCGCAAAAATCGATACAGCAATATGGGCTCTTTTCTTCACTTTTACTCCCTCGAAGATGTGAACATATGCCAACCGATTAGATCGTGTAGAAAGAGGATGTTCAAAGCAGTGCAACAACTGTTAATATGCACTGCACCGCAAAAGCATTGCACGAAAGGTCACTCGCTCCCTCTTAGTCTGCCACTCACCCCACCATGCGCCAATCCAGTTCGGAGAACTAATGTCCAATTTGAACGTCTTTTCATCAAAGTACAATGTATCCACATGGATGCGCAAGAGGAAACCACCCAGCAGAAATCCCAATACCGGTCTGCAGGGAAACATTCCTGCTTTTATAACTACCAAATAAAACGCTTCATTTCCTTAATATTGCGTGCTGCTTTAACTTACCCCAATGCAATCATGGTGTACATGCAACCTACAGCAAAGACATCAAAAATGCTGTAATTTTAAGTATCAGGAGAGCGTTTGTGAACATATGAAGATACCCTGTACAAACTATAAAGTTTGGAAAAAATAGACAAAATTTTACAAAAACACCAAACAAGCAAAAATATTCAAATTCACTGTCTGCGCCCAAACCCCGTTCTAACAGAAATGTTTAGGTGAAGTAGAAAACAATTCTACTCCTTATCAAGTTTCATTGGCAATAAGAACCGCAGACAGCAGTGAATCCAAAAAATTATTGTAATAAAGACCATTCTTCTCCTAAATGTCAGATTACCTAAATATAACGCAGAACTCTCCTTCTTGACGTGATCGTCGATGTAAGTAGATCCTAAAACAGATATGACATCATGAACACACTCGGTGTCTGCTGGGAATTCCCGCAAAATCGTCATCCATCTGCCGGCCAGCCGGAACACACAACGTGAATGTGACATCGTCCGTGAAATCCAAACACAATTCGGTAATAACTCGGACGCACCACAGTGATTGCCGATTATCAATAAGCAAATTTTCCCTGCACTTTATGCTAATAAATAAATGCTTTCGCATCTTTTTACAAAAAAATGTATGCCGATTGATGTCTAAAGCTGATTCATTAAATTATCATTTTTTAATCTTTTTTGGCGATGCTTTTATCGCCATTACGGCCAATGTACCGTATTAATCAGCCAGGACTAGCATAATGTAAACATTGTGCACTATCGACCCCTGCAATCGATCAGATTACACACTTCTTGCGATGAGTTAACTCAAGTTTTATGATCGAAGACCAAAATAATCGATCTCGACCACCAAAATACGTTAGAGATTTAAGCACTTCGTCGTGTTAGCCAGAGCGACGTTTCGTTATACAGTGCCTCGCTACCGTGAATACCGGAAATAACAAAATCAATGTTGTAGAACTACAGACGAATTTGGACAATAAGAATGAACAAGTATACAAACGTAAAAGTACTGTAATTACTTAATTTCCCTGTATCGTAAGCAATCAATTTACAACTGTTGTACAAGTACAATGTCCATGGCTGTACTCGCAGCCAATGTAACAGAAATAAACTATACAACACTGTAAAGGCGATGAAAGCATACACCTAAGAAATCGAGAAACTCCTAACAAGTAAACGATATTAACAACTGGAAGCATAATAATTATTCCTTATTCAATTTTTCGTAAACAACCAAACGAAGAGCAGTCGTATCACTTACCGAGAGTAAAAATTGGCGAACCTGAAACCAAAGGTCACCGGTAATTTAAGTTCTATTTTCAATCTCACGTCAGTGCTATATGCTGTTACTCCTTACCGCCACTTCCCATCAACACCTGAGCACTGACGAAGATGAACATGTACAGTGCGTTGTTTGAGTTCAAATGTCCCGTCTTGGAATTGCAGAAGACGTTTTCCTTCTTGAGATGGAGATTCTGCTGAAAGGTGTTCAACGCCACCAGGGCCTCCGAGCCCACCCGGCTGGGCACCGTTGGCTGACAGATGGTATCCTGGATCAAATCACTGAAATTTCCCTTCTCCAGATTAACACTGCCGCCGTGATAGGCGCCCGTCATAAAGTGCGGCACAGAGAAGAGGAAACTCCCGCTAGCCATCACCAGCACTCCTACACCCATCCACAGGGGAATATGCCGACGGGTGCCCAGATAGGAGACGAACATCACCGTGAACAGGTTGCCCATTTCGTATGAGGAGGGGATGATGGATGAAAGACCACTGCGAATGTCGTAGCGCTTTTCCAGCGTGGAAATCACAGACGGAAGATAGCCGCCGCTTAAAATACCCTGCACACGTAAATGTTATTTGCGGCGCATTATGTTTACTTAATAATAATTATGTTCTTAATGACATAAGCTTATTTACTACCTAATACCTATCTATCAGAACATGTCGAACGAGCTAATATTCAGATAACCTGATTGTGTTACAGTCCTTATTATTAGTAAAAAATAATACATTTGAACAAATCGCTATTTTAAGAAATGGCAACTGATTTCAGGTAATGAAACAGTAAACTATAATTTGTATAAATCGCTATGGACATATGGGCTTTGTTACTTGGTATTTTTTAAGATCAGGGCTGTTAAAGTATTAATCATCTATCTGGCATAGGCTATCCCTAATATCCAAACTTATGGACAAAAGGATTTCTAAAGAATTCCTGAATACTGTTCGCACTTATTGTTGCGGTATTTGTGAGCACACTCGCAGTAAAAGGCATCATTAAGTTTCAGCCGAGAAATACGAAAGCGAGGCACAACTGAAACACATTTATTGCATAAATTCATTTCTGTTAATTATTTATTGTACTAATACGTAATTTACGGTGATTTTCAATTAGCCCACCACAAAAGAAGTTACAGCTGCAGAGCTTAACTTCGATGCGTCTAATTTGTGTCCTTTAATTACTAATTTTATACATTCTTATGCAGTTTAGCCCCATCCAATCGCTGCATTAAAAATGATAATCGGTTAATCCAGTACATGCATATTGTATTATAAGTATAGTAATCTGTTCAAATAATTAGAAATTGTCAGTGTGTATTACCTGCACAGTAACCAGCACCGAACAGAAGAAGGTGAAACTCTTAATGGAAGCACACGAGCCCTGAAGACAAACAGGCCGGCAAGTGCCAATCCCGCATTCCTTCACGTCTTCGCGCTCCTCCGATTCCCGGTCGTGCCCCGTATGCTGGACGGCCTCCTCCGTCTCGGCGTGGCTGCCGTTGTCCGACAGATTAAACGTCACCCGCGGCTCCAACAACGACTGTTCCACGGTCGTCGCGGCTGACCGCGACTCCTCTTGGAACTTGTCCTGGCTCATTGTGACACGTTACAATGCCCTACACGATCCACAGGAAAAAAATCCAGACAAACATCCGCCACTGACACTTTCATATCACAAAGACGCCGTGCTGGTGCGCAGTGCGGGCGCAAAACTATGTAAGGAAAATCGGACGATACATCCACTGACAACCAAGCCAGAGAAGCACAGCGCATCTGTCACATAGAACACCACCATTGGTTTAGTCATGTTTGTGAATTGTGCACGCTGAACCGATCGTTGGACCCAGTGAGCAAAGGGACTGTAAAAAATCGCAGATTTTCAGTAACTATCAATAAACACCGTAAACGCTCTGTTCGATCCGGTGTTAGCTAGCGCGGAATATGGGTTAAACATCAGGAAAAAACATTGCCCCGCAATAAAGAGAAAAAAACAGCATCATCCAGATGCGATGATCACATGCCAGGCAGTTGCGCTCTAGCCAGGCCGAAACAAACAGCCGATGCGATATCGCGGCATCTGTAAGTGAAGCAGCCAACCATGGGGCGGCGTGCATACATGTGGCTGCACAGTGCACACTTTATTCAGTGCAGACAGCTGCTGCAGCTGCAGGCGCAGTCAGAGCGCGCGATAATAATACTTCTCCAAACGAGAGATTCCTTTGCCGTTGCCCTTTCCCAAATATAAACATCCCGACGTCATAACGCGGGAAGCGGACTGAACACGCCAACTGAACACGTAGGAGCGGAACCGGCAGCATTCACAGGACCGCCTTGCAAAGGAAAGACAACTGCAACCAGCTGACGTACGTATGATACAAATTTTACGTCTGCAAGCTACATACGATATACATGCCGGCGAAGCGGAAGTAGTGTCTGAAAGTGTACACTGCTACAGCTTGCACTGCACAAACAAGAAGATGCCGCAGCGCTGCATCAGAAAACGCGTAAGGCTGTAAGCAACAACATCAATTCCAGCCCAACGATTCTGCCGTAATCCCGGAGATTCTATGGTACAGTACTACAGTCTACAGCTACATCTAAATTCTAAGGTACGTATGGTGCCGGTGGTGCAGAGTACAGACTACGGATATGGAGTAACTGTACAGTACAGCATTGTGCAACACTTACCTTTGGTTCGTGTGAGCATCGACCGGCAGTTATCTGTATCTTCCAATAGCTTCCATCCCGACCACCATTGAAAAGGCAATGATTGCACTTGTGCACACGCTTGAAGTGCTTACACATTTCGCAAGGGCACCAGGATGATACAGCATTAGCCGAAGAGAAATACTGCATATAAAAAGTAATAAAATATGGTGCTGTCGAAGAAACTTGCTAGAGTAGAAAATGCAGAACGAAAATGCAGAATCAAGTTAACGTTGGTTCTGCTGATTGTTATTTAATTTATGTGCCGAACACAATTTACAACAGTGATTACGATTACTGTAGTATTTAGTTATTAACTAACTTGTTAATTACAGCTTTAACTGCTGCAGCTAAATAATTTTTTTATATCTGTACAGCACTTTGTAAGTTTAATGTATCAATGTACAGTGTATTGTAACAGTGGCCTATTGTACAGTAACAGTGGCCTATCTGGCTACTGTTCTAGTGGGGTGGCGATCAGCCTTTACCACGATTAAACGGCTGTTGGTGTGAAAGGTGGCACGACCGGCAACGATGCGGTCGTGGACGCTCTTAACTGATGTAACGCAATTTCACAGGTGGCTCCGATTGGGATGACACAGGTTCATCCCAAGCGGTCAAACACAACAACGTAACTCAAGGCATGTTTAATGACAAGGGAATCAAGAACGCAGCAAGGTTGTAAGCAAGGTTTCAGCAAGAGGAACAATCAAGTAGATGCAAGCTGTAGCAAGCGAGTGTCAAGACTGAATTCTAGAAATTCATGAGAAAGGAAACTAGCCGGTAAAGTGGACACAAATTCATAACGCGATGGAATGAATCATAACTGGGCGGTCTTATCGTTCGTACAAATACTATCGCTACTCGTACAGTATAATTTATAATACGCGTCCTCAATCACCTCTGCGTTTCTTATCTCCGGTCTGGTTTTGTTTTGGCCAGGATTATGATTCATAACATTCCGAACCGATCTGTTTTTTAACTGGTCGAAGGAAAGATACGGCACGTTTTACAAATACCCGCGTGAACAGCTCCGTTTTGCGAATACGCATAACGGCATCAGGCACCAAGCGTCCAAGCTTAAGTCATGAAAACAATAGTCTTCTACGCACATACACTGTAATACGAGTACATATACATATACATACATATACATCCACTTTAATACATACAACATATATATAAGCGTCTAAATGAGCAATTAAAAATTAATCTATGATCAGACTATTAGGTAATTAATTATCTACAGAGCACTTACGTTAATTACAATTACAGTTTGCACTGCGCTAATTAATTCATAAATGTACTGTGCCATGTCGGCTAACAGCGATAAAGTGAGCGTTTCCAATTTAATTCAGCGCCACAAAATGAACTGGCATTTGATTAGCAGGCGCGGACCTTTGATATTGTCCATGACGACCTGCCACTCGTTGACATTGATTAATGGAGAATTATCTGGAGACCCTTTAGCAGCTGATCTGCTTAATTAGTTAACTGATCTACTTAATTAATTAATTTCTGACTTGACAAAGGTGAAACCTTCTTTGCGAAAAATATCCCAAGCGGTGCAAAACTCGCGCTAATTGTTTCCCTCTTATACGTGCAGTTAGCAACTTCTCTGTAGAAAATTTAAAGCGACAATTATTTTGTAAGGACATTATGAGGTTCTTTTAGTCAAAATTTTTGAAGTATTATTTCCTGTTATTTCTCATTCCTTATCCCTTCGCTGCTCTCCGAGTCTCCGGTGCCGCTCATGCAAATC
This sequence comes from Paramacrobiotus metropolitanus, assembly GCF_019649055.1. NCBI lineage: Eukaryota > Metazoa > Tardigrada > Eutardigrada > Parachela > Macrobiotidae > Paramacrobiotus > Paramacrobiotus metropolitanus. The sequence goes on along the minus strand of NW_026570253.1, from coordinate 700,399 downwards.
GTCTTACGATAAATGCATTTTACCGGTGATGCGTGACTAGTAAGCGTAGCATTCAAACATCGCTCGCAAAAGTCCATCAGTATGTGTTGTTATTGGTTATTGCTTATCTCTTTGGACTTCTAACCAAAAAAATTGTTAAAGCAATACCAGACTGGGAATGATAAAGCTGGATATGCTTGAGGTCTGCTAGTATCTGTATATAGGCATTCCTACAGTCGCAAGTCAGTGAAACGAATTCATTTGGCCAGCAGTGTTAGTAATATTTTAACTGACTGGTGAGTATTAGTTCGAAACCAGAAGTACGTACAGTATTTTAACTCTTTGATGAGAACATCACAAGAATAAAAAAAAAACAAGAAAGCGAAAACTCTTTCTTAAGTTCTTTTTCAGCATTTCCGCTCGCATCAGCAAGTCTTACTCCAAAAAAACTAGCCAGTAGCCAACCGCCCCGGACCTGATAACTACCCGTAAAAGCTCTGTCTGTTTTCAGTGTTTTGGCCTTCCCGGATTAATTATTTTATGATAATTTTGTCCCACTTCCATTAGCTATACGACTTATTGTAATGATTTGTCATACGATCAGAATGCAAAAGCATCTGTACGAGTAGGTTTTAAGGTAGTGCCAAGTTGTTAATTAATTTAATGCCAAGTTGTGTAACGGAGATGCTTGACCAAACCACGAGCGCTAGCCCGAAGAACTCCAAAACTACTTACTTTACTGAACCAGAAACCCTGGATTTTTGTGATTTGGCTTTGGCTACTTCCCCAACGTAAGAGTGACGAGACTCCCTGTACTTCCGATTTGCTGAAGTACCGCTTGTTCACAATTGGTCTTGACCAAGTGTATCTCGATTGCGAATCCGGGACCGTTGAGATGGATTCCAAACTGGCACATTACGAGGCCTTCGTGAACGAAAAACTTCGTGGAGACCTGCAGTAAGTTTACAGTTTACAACTTTACTGTAAATAAAGTCTTTACCTAATTAAGTATTAGTTTGTGGTTTGCGTTTTAGACGTGGTTTCTTGATGAAGTAACGCATGCATTTTCTGTAAGGCAACAAATGGACAAAAATATTCAGTCTTTGCCGTCTTCATTCGTTAGCAGCAGCTTATTGCCATTTTCACATCTTTACATACAGTATACTGTCTACTGATATACAGTGTACTCGTAATAAGGCTTGTTACCGCTTGTAAGTTTAGCTTCCCAGCTTTTCATCTCACACAACCCGTCGGTTGATATCGGTTAGGGTTTGATACAGCCAGTCGTAAGCACGATACATCAGCAGTGATGCTTGAGCGTTAAGCAGGAAAGAAAGATATTAAACTAAATTTTCCAGAATGGAAAATGGTTTATTTCAGCAAATTGCAGATAATGGCAGACATTAGCATTCAGCAGTAACCTTGTCGGATCTGGTTCTGGACGATTAATGGCAGATGACCGCAGATCCCAGAACGGTAAATCGTTCTTGGTCAGATAGCCAGCAAACACCAATACACTACTCCACATTTAATACAGAAAAAAAACAAATCACAAATTTTTTCGTTTTCTGGTTTGATGAATTTTCTTTAACGGTAAGTGTTGTTGTCTTGAGCATTTTTGCGAGATGGCATTGTAAGTCGTGCGGCTATACACATGTAAAATAGGTATATTATCTGTACGACAGTAGCGTAGCGCCTAGTTGGATGCGAAAACGACAAAAATAATCATTCGTTAATAACCGATTCGCAAACATTAACATTTTTTAGTAACCCGCAAGGGTCAGGTGGTCAGTAGAGTAGGTTTTGTTGAAAAATTCCTGATCGGCGTTTTCGGTTGTTTCTCGGTGTGAAATCCAATTAATTTGTAGATGCCTGTTTTCAAATTACGCTTGCCGCGTTGCTTTTGGTTGCTTTACATGCATGCCACTTGTTGGTTGTCCCGGTTTGGTAAGTATTCGTAAATTTTGTGATAGCAATTTTCTGAAGAGCGGCATGACCGTGACAGATAGACTGTAAGCATTACCTTGTTGATTAGTAGTTAGCGAATGCAGCGCTCGCATGATCTTATCCAAGAAAGGTTGCCTTTATTTCCGCTCGAAGCCGGTGTAACGTTTTCACGAGCGCTCATACGCACACAAAATATTTACTTACAAACATGCCGCATAACCTTTTAACATGACTACATCACCTGCACCATTGCAGGTAGCGAGATCCCGGTACCGTGGCGCGTTCCGCCGCTCGTAAAAGCCGTTCAATCCGCTTGTTTATCTTCGTTGCAGACGCACCCGATGGCGACGCTTCTACAACACTCTCTTTAAAGCATTTGATCACTGAACAGTGAACACCCTCATATGAAGCGTACTCGTAGTGATCAATAAAAGTGCAGACGATACTTTAATAGCTAGACTCGAAACGCACTTTAAATGCGTTCTGTACGATACAGAGCCGGAAGTTCTGTAACTTTTCGATCACACCCCCTTACCACTGATTGGACGGCCGAGTTAAAGTGTTCTGTATCTAAAAGGAACTCTCCTGGCTCCGTTACGATACAGAACTCGCATTTCTTGCTAGGTCAAATTATTTTTTGATGTGGATGCACAGTCCGCTGTACGTCTAAAGACTAAAGTCCTATTTTAATTTTCAAGTTTTGAGGGTGTAATTAACGGGAGTTTAATTGTTTCTATCGAATCAACATTCCAGTTCTGCTTTGTTCACTGATTCTGATTTTAGCTGCCTCCGACTGTACATGTTTGATTTGTATCGATGGCAACATGCAACTTCGCCATAGCCGTCAGCGCGAGGAATACCTCGGCGTACTTTATACGTGCAATTGCCTTTCGCTTTTTCACCAGTCGTTTGATTTCTTAACTTAACAAAACTTAAAATCACCAGAAAAACATAAAGGAAACGGCCACAAAATTGTTGTGAAAAGTAAATAAATCGTTGACCAATTCAACTACGGTAACGGGGCGCTTTTAGAAACCGTGGTCTCGTTGCGCTGTAACGCTCTATAAGATTCAGCGCTGTACCATTGGCAGATTCACTTTTACAGAACTCCCGGCTCTGTATCTTACAGAACGCATCTAAAGTGCGTTTCGAGTAGTACTAATGTATTTCAACCCATCAGTTAACGCATACGACAGACATCTGCGAAACAGCGAATATTATTGGCGTTTTTCTCCGCTCGTATGGTAGACATTGCAGTGTATAGTGTATTGCTGATCACATGCTCGACTGCTCGTCAAGGAGGAATCAAAAGGCGTTGCGCTGATAATTTAATTCTGCCCTTTTCGCCCCTTTGTCTCCGTGTGTAATTACGCGTCCCGTGTGACGGTCCGTGGGCGTTGAATGGATTCAGTGCCCAGAGCTCCGCCGGCGTGGAGTTACAGTGTGGAGGTGGAGGAGGAGAATTCGGATCTGCGCTACGATGCTGAGCATGTAGCTAAGGATCTGGCGTTTGCCGTTAAAGACATTGCTGTTAGTGGTCGCCTGCCGCAGACGAGTAATCTGGTGCACCTTAATTTGACGACTCTCGAAGGGACGCCGTACTGTATTGAGCTGTCGGAGCGGGGCTATCGGGTGGTGGCCGATCGCTACGATCAGGCGGCGAACGGAAATAGCGGGGAAACGCGGTATTTTGAGAGCCTGAACGCGCTGCTGGAGAGCATTAGTCCGCTGTATACGGCCGCGTTTGGTCAGGCATTGATTAATAAGCTGAATTCCTTGGCCAAACAACAACAAAACGACGTTAGTTATCCTTTCTGGAAATTCTGTAAAATTTAGTTATCCGAAATGCTGAACTGTTTTGGAAAAGTTTGGATGCATGAGTTGAATTGTAGTTGAGCTGCTTAGCAATGTTTATTTATAATGGTGTTATTGCTGGTGCATTTAATAAATACATATCCGTTTTGTAGGCAAGTGGAGAACCGTCTGGCGAAAATTCTCGAGGAGCTGAATGAGTACCAGTCATTAAAGAGTCTTATCCAAAAACTGGAGGTGAGACAGACTGTTGTGTCTTCCGGCAGTGCGCAGATGTATCCCATTTCGGATTGTTTAGGATAAGAAAATTCCTTCGGATCACATGCGTGTTTATACGGATCTCGGATGTAATTTCCGCGTTCAGGCTCATATGTAAGGCATGATCAGTTATTTTTTTAGAGAATATATCGTTGTACTTGTTAACAGTGGCAGTATTAATTCAGTCTCGCTTAATAAAAGAATTATAAATTAGATTCGATGCCGCTGAAGTCACTATTGAATCAATGGTACTGTACTGTACAATCGAAGAACAAAGAGCCCAGAGAATACACTTCATTGTCAGCTTGATGCGTTTTTGTCAAATAAATCGAAACAGACTGAAATAGAAAGAAAAATTGAGTTCTGTGTATCTCTTTTAAGCTGATACTTTCCTGCAGAGCTCGTTTCGCTTTTTATTGCAGTCGTTGTTTATTTTGAGATTTTATGTTCTTCCTCTAGAGTGGATCCTTGCACAATGTATGTTAACCTCGGTCTCGACGTCTACGTGGAAATGCCGTTAGCCCAAGCTTCGAAATATGTCACTGCTCGCATTAACAGTCTCACCAGCACGGTGGAATCACTGAAAAAGGCGGAATACCAAATAAAATCACACATCCGAGTCGTGCTGGAGGTAAATCATATGTTTTATGCAATTTTCGCGGTCCGCCCGATACAGCGGCTTCGTATTCCAGTTAAGCCGTATTGGTAAAAAAATGTGCATCGTGCATGTGGTTATCTTATGTTTGCTTACAGGGTCTGCGGCAAATGCAGAGTATTTCCGCGGAACCTCCGGAAGCTATAACTCCCAGCCTGCGTTGGTAGCGGATCCACTGCTCCGTCCTAAAGCCATGTCATGACATTGATTTTTTGTACTTGTCTTGTTGATTTTTCCGAAAAGGGTGACTCTTACTTATAATCAATTTTGTTATGGTTTGTGTTTGCTGGCTTCCTGGTGTTTATTCCATGCTTTGTGTTCAAATGTAATAAGATATTAATAATGATTTATTTCGCCTTTTTTTGTCGTGCATGCAGATACTTATCTGTATGAATTGTTATTTAACGATGAACTTGACGAAGCTGCTTAGTGCTTACTGTATTTGTGGACCAAAAAGTGGTGCCAAAATTAAATACTGACTTACTATGGTTGCAATTCTAATAACTGTAAGCAGAGAATAACGTTCGCTCACATTTTTTGCAGTTGAAGGAGTATTAATTTTGTGGTACATGTTCGCCTGTGGAAAACGATACGAAAGTACGGCTATAGAAACACGATATAACAGAAAACATGCAAATAATTTAACAGGCTACTGGAGCCATGAACTTGCATCCTGAAACTTTAATTAATCTCCCGTTTCATATGACGCGAACACAATGATTAATACGGTGGATGACCTTTTCTAACAAACTAGCATATGCCTTGCGAAACTGCCGGCTCATAATGGTATAGATAATGGGATTGAGACTGCCGCTGACCCATACCAGCACCGTCACCACCACATTCAACGACGCATCACAATTATTCGGATGGACAATCTCGTAGCAGACAATGGGAATGTAGCACACCAGCAGCGTCACATACGTCACGCCCATCATCTGCGTCAGATGCCACTCCACGCCGAAGACCACCCGGGCAAAGTTCCGCACACTGTTCAGCCGGCGCGGAAAGCATCCCTCATCCGTCGGCTCCACGTCCTCCACCGACTCCACACTCCAGCCACGACTGCGCACCATGGTCATGAAGCGGGTGTCGCTGGGCCGACGGGCGGCCAGTATCGGGATGCGGGCCCGTGTGCGCCAGACAATGAAGAAGATGGCGCCGTAACACATCCCGATACTGAACACCGGCACCAAGATGCCCACGACGTAGATGGTCTTGCGGGGGGAGTTGTGGGCCGGGGTGGGCAGGAAGGTGCAGCCGCCGATGGAGTTGACGTTGACGCCCATGTCGCCCCACAGACCGAGGAGGGGGGCGCTGAGGGCGATGGCCGGGAATAGCCAGCAGAAGATCAGGCCGGCTTTAATGGCCTTCCAGTCGATCAGCTTTGAGGTGGTCGGGCGCTTTTTAATGATGATGATCAAGCGCGTAACGGCAATGGCAGCCTAGAGCAACAATGCATGACCGTTTTCCAACAACTTCGCGGCGTGCGGTAACATTCGACAATGACCTTTGAAACTTTCCCACCATATGTATCTATTGCTTTCAGTATGTTTAATAACTGCAAATGTCACTTGTTTTTATTGAATTTATAATAATAATGAAAGAGCAAATCAATCAATAAATACTGCCAACGACAGTTTTTCCATGTGATGAATTCTTGGCGACTGTTTTACGCGACGTAACATCAAAATAAAGCGCGGTAAATACGTTGTTTGCCACAAGAAAATGCGAGTGCTGGATAATGAAACGTTTTTGACTGTTAGTTTTGAATCGTCGCAAAAGATTTACAGTAATCTCATTTTATTTGTTTAACTTGCCATTGAGCACAGTGAAACGGACGCAAGCACATGTCCAGAATACACATAAAATCGGCATCCAACATGCCGCCAAATCCAAAGTCGATCATCGGAAAGACACCATACCGCCGTCAGTGGCGTCGTGATTAGTGCAAATAAAAAATCCGACACAGCCAAATTAATAACAAACACTGTAGTGGGATTCCGTAGACGACGATAATTGATTAGTGCCGCAAAGGTGACAGCGTTCCCGACAACACTCATACAGCCCACGATAATCAGAAACACAGCCGATCCGATTCGCAATCGCTCGTTATAGCGAGCATCCCATTCTGCATCGCTGAATATCGCAGTCGAATTACGTGTATGCATTGTGCACGGCATGGCAGGCGCCGAATGAAATTCCAAATGTCAACAAAGCCATTAATATTCAAATAAAAATTGCTCAGAACTTTGCTACACAATAGAATCAATACACAAAATTGACTTCTAAGGAGGTTACAAAATGTACTACGGTCAAAACTAACGCCATCAAATCAATGCAATTATTACAATTTTCAAAAACAAGATCCATCCAAACAAACAGAAAGGGGTCGAATATCACAGGCCACACTGTTCTCCGTTCGTCTTCCGCATACTCGCGTCGCATAAACACCACTCTATGCATCAGATGATGGCGCCTGTTTAGCCGCTTGGCGAGCCAGATAGCGCTCCCGTGCACTGAGAGTGGAATCATCTGTGGATCGTTTACTGAAGAGAAGGGCCTTCTTGTCCTCGATGACAGCGGCGGCCTTGCGCTCTCGCTCAACGCTCGTTGTCAACGACGCCAAGGGGGACTGGGAATCGGCTTTAATCGCTGTTATCCCATGAGATGACGCCTGATCCTGAAAAACACAAACAATCCCTTGTCATGGAAATGAGTAGCAGGTTACGCATCGCGATCTTAATCCGAATTATTTTATTGCGTAAAACTGAAATGACACGGTGGGGGCAAACATCCACTCAACGATTCTACCTCAGGTCTTAACTAGTAACATAATACAAGTGGATGATGTTACAGTACAAACCCGACATACCTGATTATTAGTCGTATCAATTCAAACTTTTTATACCATAAATATTAAAGACAAAATAGTTCACCTAAACGTAACTGAACTATCTCGCTCAAATATTTAATCCAAATAACAAGGAAAATTAGCCGATATAATCAGTGAAGCAACGAATGCCAAGTAGCGTAACGAATAATTCTTTCGACTGCAATATACAGTGCACTTTACACCAGTAACGTATCAAAATAGACCAGACGATCAAAAACTAAATTTAAACTGAAGTTAAAATTTCTGATATTTAATCTTTGCCGTTTGCACCAAATGTTTCCAAAAGCACAAGACATTATATGCGCCATTACATTATACCTGCCGGCGCCAAAATCTGATTAGCATACATACCTTAATTCCCGTTTCCGCATTAACTTCTCCAGCAGGTGATACACTTCTGTCTCGCCGACTGGATACACCAACCTCCTCCTCCGTGTCCTCCGATCCGCGCGACTGGCCCTGTCTGCTCCGTTTGGCCACCTCAAGAAGTGTCTCCTCCGCAAGACGTTTCTCCGCTTTAGAGCCGCCCGCGACGGCCTCCTTCTCCGCATACGACTCCCCCGCATTCCGCACCTTCTCCTCCCCCGTCTGCTGCTTTAGCAGATGCTTATAGAACAGGCCCAACCCTTCCTGTTTCGTCACATCCAATTTGTCTTCAATGCGCTCCAGCGCCTTCTCCCGCGCTTCCGCTTCGCGCTGCTCCTGCAGTTTCTTCTTATAAGCCGATGTGACGAACTGCTCTTTGTCGCCGAAGGCATCGCCCTCAGCTTCGCGCTCCTTCTGGATTTTGCGTTCCACACGGCGCTCGTACTCCTTCTCGCGTTCCTTGCTGGCCTGCAGAAGTGCGTGGACGTATTTGGGTTTGCGATCTTTCTCCTTCTCCTTCGCGGTGCCGTCGCGTTCCGCTTTGTCCCGCTGCATCTGCTCGTACACCTTGTCGTACTCAAAAACGTCTTGGTCTTCTGTGAGGGCGTCGTGCAGCATGGACTGGGTGGCTAGCTTCATCCGCAGACCGGGCTTCTCGCGATTCAGGGCCTCGCCAATGTTCTTCGGTTGGGATGGTCCTTCGTCGTCCAGTTCGGTGTCGAGGAAGGCCGCTGAGGGTTTTAAGCGCGAGACAGCGGTAGATTTCTTGGGAATGATCAGACCGTACTGTTTTCCTGCTCCACTGGAGGAGTCCATCACGTCGAGGAGCACACAAAACGTTCAACACAGCGTTCCAGACCACGACTGAGCCAACTGAGATACCACCCAAGAGCTAGCTCGATCGACTAACTGAAGAGCTGCGCTCCGCTCGCTGCTGAATCACGAAAAACACAATTACTTTTTGTGACACTACTGACTCTAATTAACTTTTAACAATTCTAAAAACGAGTACGAGTAAAAAATTTAAATTTATTTTCACAGCTTCCTGCATAACTTAGTTATGCAGGAAGCATTTACCTACATAACTAACATTTCATTTCATTACGTTACAGTACAGTACTCGTAAGTCGTACTGCACTGTTTGTATTAAACTTACGGTGTACGCGCTACCCGGGCGGTCAACCGTGCCAAACACAACGTGAAAACAACAGTTTGCAAAAACAAAACACTTGTGACTTGTAAGTTGTACTAGTACTGTTAAAGTAGTCAAATGATTGATAAATGAAATGCAGCTGAACTGAAAATATTCCATTTTTTGTCTTCTCGTGCTACAACTATAAGATTAGTCATTTGTTTTAATCAGATTTTGGCTTGGCATCCTGGCTGCGAAGCAAGGAAATCCCGAAAACCCTTTGCTCGATACAGGTTAGAGGAATGCTGTCGTTAACTATGAAATGGAGTGCTGCACTGTCTGTACTACAGATACAGAACTTTGTGAGGCAGCTCAGCGATGAAGCCGCCTAACAAATGCGAACTGAAGCAGTAGTTTATTACTATTATGTATGTAGGTTACTGTACCAGAATCTAGCAATTATTGTGGAACGTCAGATTGCCGTGGCATTTGCGGAACCATGTCTCTGGAGGGTACTCCGAAGAACGTCCGCCCCGAGGAGCTGCCCACAGTCCTCGCCGTTCCGCCCAAGAAGTACGAATGTGAGTTCCCCTCGTCGCTTTCACTGTGATTTTTGCCCGTACATGTACATTCTTTGACTTTTCACGTTTACAGACTTGGATCACACAGCCGATGTCCAGTACGTACGCTGCATTACTGGAATTGTGACATTCGTTTTCGGGGAGAAAATTTTTGAGAAATAGGACAGCTTTGTGTAGTGTGAGGGTTCAGAGTGGTCAGGGGAAGTGCTGTACTGTCTGTCTAAACTACTGCACGTAAACGAAGCGTCTGCGTCTGACTGGATACCGGTATCTTTACTCATCTTGATCTTCTGATACATAGATCTAAACTCATGCAACTCCCAAGGTCTAACAGCAGCCTTGAACTGCTTATATACTTTCTTGCTGCACATCAGAATGTTCTAGAACAGCGTGCATGCGTCAGCATGCACCGGAAATAGACAGTGCCAAATATGTAGATCGCAGAGCGCGACTCTACATTGCTCTCCTTTCAAAAGAAGATCGTCCTCGATCATGATTAGTTTTAATTATTTTGTTAATAATATTATGTAAGGTTTTTAAACAAAATTAATCAATTCCATTCCGAATCGACAGTCCAATCCGTGAGTAAACCAGCCAAAACCTCCCGAACAGGAAAACTGATCCGCAAGGGAATTTTATTTAAAAATGCAGGTGTTGTAGACTCCAAATCTGTTGTACCGCGACGTGGCTAACTTCCCTTGAGGAGATGAGATGAGGCGATGGTATGAGCACCTCGTAGAAAGGTCATCCAAGTGTGGTGTCTAGAATTAAGTCTTTTTGAAAAATTCAAGAATTTACCGAGCTGTGTGAAAAATTTGTAGAGACGATTTTGATGCAGTTGATGACAGAAGTAATGAGAGGCACTGTTGGCTGCAAAGAGGTGATGGGTATAGCATTGTAAGTTATTAATCGCGAACAGTTCATGGGTTGGCTGTCATAACTAAAACGCAGATCAGACTTGGTTGTAAATCTGAGACGCATGCAGTGAAAGAAAAAAATTAAGGTTGACCTTTTGCTAGTAATAACAGATCAGTAAAAAATGCCATTTAACCTTGACATTACCAATGATAACACCCGTACCGCCAAGACATAACTGGGCAATAATCGCACTCAGTATTCTGAGATTTAACACAACGACCAGCAATGGCCATCAAAATTCAAGAAACATTCTCGGCAAAATTGGCCGATAAAAACAAAATCAGCGGAGCAATCAACCTCATTAAAACTTAATGAGACAATCCACAATTATGAGGGTAATCAGTGGTACGGAATGCGTATCTTTAAATGTGTAGCTCAACCTGAGCAAAACAGAAAACGAAGAAGAGACGAGAAAAAAAAATATCACTCATCGATTTTTCTTACTGACCAGATGTTCTATCCTCCAGAGGGGGCTACAGATGTGAGGGTTCAGAGTGGTCAGGGGAAGTGCTGTACTGTCTGTCTAAACTACTGCACGTAAACGAAGCGTCTGCGTCTGACTGGATACCGGTATCTTTACTCATCTTGATCTTCTGATACATAGATCTAAACTCATGCAACTCCCAAGGTCTAACAGCAGCCTTGAACTGCTTATATACTTTCTTGCTGCACATCAGAATGTTCTAGAACAGCGTGCATGCGTCAGCATGCACCGGAAATAGACAGTGCCAAATATGTAGATCGCAGAGCGCGACTCTACAGTAGTAATTTGCCTAGACTACGAGTAATATTATTAACCAACTCTTTTGTGTTTTTCGTATACGATTGCTTAAGGGTGATTCATTATTCATCTTCTTCGAGTTCTTTTGATCTCTTTTTACTTCAGCTTTAGTAAATCATGCCGTTTTCTTGCAGAATCCACGCATGTAAGCATTGGCTGTACTCTTTTTCTTGAAATTCGAATATTTTCCGTCATGTCAATTAATTGCGCAGGGGGAGACGATCTCAAAGAAGCATTCGAGCAGGTACTGTAATAATGTATACATCAGCAAAATTGTAGTTGCTTCGGTTTTTATCGATCGATCTTGCCCGAATTTATAAAAGTACGGCGCTTTGAATTTTTTAGTAATGTGGTGTCATGGGGTAATGGGTATATTGCGAATTTGCAGTTTATCAAATCAGAACTGCCTGAGTAACGGGTATTTCGAGATTTCTTGTACTTCTGCAGACAGTTACTTGTTAACACAGTGCAAAGGTTAGTTCTAGTAGTAACTGAAAAAAAGAAGAAGCATGGAAGTAGTAAATAATTATGCCGCTGTAAAAATTTTGAGAGAAAATTTTTGTACCAAGGAATTACCTAATGTGATGTGTTCTCAGGTTTTTATCGTTTTGATTTTATCGTCAAGTCACCACACTCCGTTAAACAACAGTACTTGTAATAGGTACACTATAGATCTAACACGTCACAGAATTGCCGTTGTTGCACACTGCCGATTCGATTTCCTGTCCTTTAAGGCGGTTTAAGCTATGCATTTATTTGTGTCTTTTTTAGTGTTCAACGTTTTCGCTTTTCAGGCGGCAGTCGGAATGTTCGGATACATGACAGAAATTCAGAGCGTGGAAATTATTATGGAGGAGAAGGTGGAAGCGGAGGGTACATTACATACATACAGTACACAGAAGTGTAATGTACTGAAGAAAACAGCTGATTATAAAATGAATACTCTCGTCATTCAGGAGAAGATCTTGTGAGTTTGCTGTACCATTTTCTGGATGAATGGCTTTTCAAATTTTCCGCTGAACCCTTTTTCATTGCGCGGGTAAGGAGTATTACGATGTCTTTTTTGGAAAATGACCCATTTCTTGGATGGCTGTTGACTGATACGTTTAACTCTTTTGCAGAAAGTTGTGATTACAGAGTTTGATGCGGAGACGTTTCGAATAAAAGCTACTGGGTGGGTTTTTCAGCAGAATTTTCTGAGCCTTTTTCACCAGGTCTCATTGCCTCCATAGAAGGTGTCAACGGGTTTGATAAACGCTGTAAAATGATCGTATGAAGTTATGAACGCTGTGAAGTGATTGTGTCGCACTCAGCAGCTTTTGATCCCAACATAATCTTATGTTTTTTGGGTGTACGAATTAGAATTGTATTCACATTTGCTGAAATGTTCACTAGATATGGCGAAGAATTCAACTTAGCGAAGCACCCTCAAGGGACGGAAGTGAAGGCTATCACCTATTCGAATCTCCAGGTTCACGACAAGCCCAACCAACATGAAGTATACGTCATAGTGGACATTTAACAAGAAATTGACGGTATTCCTAGATGACGCTTTCCAGATCCAATCGTTGATTCCGGTCGTTCGGGCACTCATCAACATTACATGATATGACGTTGTAGTTAACTTAGTCTTGAGTCGACTTTGTGAAGAAGTTCATGCCTAAAATTCATTTCCTTTTTATTACTTATATTTATTTTTTTACCGATTTCCGGGGATTTGCGAGGAAGTTTTTATTAAAACTATCTGGAGCCTGATCTAAGTTCACTGCTGGAAAACTTACACAATATTTCTGCTTTAGACACCCGTAAGTCTTATGTGCCGGTTGGAAATCGGACTTATTACCTATATTTGTTTTGCGGATTTATTGTTGTTCCTTCCTCGACGTCAACGTACACAATGTATAGTAATGAAATTCAATGTATGACCGACTCTCCGGCTGCGTTAAATTTACGCTTTTTTCCTAATTCTATTCAGATTTCTAAGTTGCCGGGTTCACATTGCGAACTGTTGATTATTTCAGTATGATCACCCAAATTTTTTACAAAGCCTTTCGCATTGAAAATGTACTTTTCTTTTCATTTCGAACATTTTTCGTGATATTTGAATCTATCCAGTAATTCTTTGTAATTACAACTGAAATCATTTAAAAGCAACTCACGGCTGGAAATCTCAACAACAACCTCAAAAGTAACGTTAAACAAACAAACTAAATAACCAAAAAAAAGCTGCCGCCGGCACCGGTTTTGCACAATAAGGCAAATGTTCGGGAATCACTAAACAATAAGTTATCGTATAAACAGGAACTCACCAAGGAAAAATGCGGTATTAATACACAGAATAAAAATCACACAGTAGTATTGGCTTCAGAGGCACGATTCCAGTTGGCTGCTGCTTCTCTCTTCTGGTTTTCTAGGGCCAACTGAACAATGTTAGCCAGTTTAGGACCCGCCCGTGCACGGCCAGAGGCAGCGGTGCTGGAGGATTGTCCGGGTGATGTCACGACACGGGCGGAAGCGGGACCATCCCAACGTGGCCGGGCATCAACGCGGGGAATAATCAGTGGCGTACGGCTGACATCATGCGTTGATTGAGCAATCACCTGCACAGAGAAGCGATGTATTATCAGAAAACGCAAAAGAATAGTCACAGTGGATGTGGTTTATGTATGTAGATGTAACAATTAAGAAAGTTTACATAAATGAGTAATGAACACCACAATATCGACAGTAAATATAAGGTGCCCACAGGATAATACAGTACTTAAAAAATCCCCAGCAAAAAGTAGAATAAAGTCAGAATTAAAATTTTCGACATTTGCAATATATCTTCAGCACTCAACAGGTGAACTACTTAGGGTTACGCTATGCACTATTGAATCAACGCACTTAAGTGGTTTTAGTGCTTAATAATTAAACTACAGCGTTAGCGCGGTCTCGATCAACAAAAAAAGTCAAGAATACTGTCAATATATCTATATTATAGATACAAGAAAGAGGCTTGTTTCTGTCAGTCAAATTGCTTTACTTATGCGCAGAAAAAATGCGGGGGAAAAAGGCCGAATACCTTTTAAGATTCAAAACCCACAGGCAGGCTAACAGCACGACGCAACATCTATCCAGACGGAAGCCACAGAATTCCCATTAAACCGACACCAAAACAAAAACACGCCCAACACCCCAACACACGGACATAACACTGTACATACCGATTTGCGCAGTGTACCGTACACATCGGGATGCTCTTCCTCATATTTTTTATCCTGTAAAACAACGCATTAAATACAGCATGGTTAAGACATACAAGTGGAAATGCAAGTTACTGACCATTCGATGAATCAAACAGCTACCCGGAATCCATACAATCAAAGTCAAGATGATAACAGTTCCCACGATATTATTTTTCAAGAACCCAGCTGCAAATCGCATCGATCATGCACTAAAAATTTATTCTTCCGTTGCATTCAAAAATCTACTTACCAAAATTGCTGAAGTCAATCCGCTCAATTACCAGCCAAACTCTGGCCACAAAGTCCACCGACGTTTTCCGGCACGTTCCCTGTCATAAAACATTATCTTGCACTCTGTGTCCTTATTCAAAACCAATGCTCTTATTCTCAATAAATTTGGCTTTTCTGCAAACAGCAATGAATCCATATTCCTGTACCACATTGATTTTCCAATACGTGCCTTAAAACGTTTCAATAATACGATATCACAATTTTTATAAACAGAATCTTACAATATTGTAAACTCGAATAACATAGTCTATCTCGGAGTCAAGTGTCACATGCTTTCAGTTTCAGCAGATGCTGTACAGTGGCGCACACCACGATTTAAGGGAAACGCGAAAACATTTCCCCCATTACATACAGTACTCTGCTGCGGAAAATCGTCATAGATATTTTAAAAATGATCGAACAGCCGCGCTTAATATCGATAATATTTAATATAGATATGTAGGTTTTTTGGCGATAGGCAGTAACCTCGAACAATATGCTGCATAATATTGCATAATATTGTGTATTGTACAATATCTCCTTAATTATGCTTGCACGTCATCACAGAATATTTAACTGTCAACATCTAACCTGTAAACAGGTGCCTTGAATACAAGCCCTTCCATCCGGCACGGATTTGTAGCTTTTAAGTGACTTGGAAAAATCGTGTGGATGACACGTTTCGTTCTGTTTTCGACAACAGACCAAGCACGATTCCATTACTGTAAATACGGCGCAACTACATCAGCAAACGAGTACGAGTACGTAATATTATTATCTACCAGAACAGCGGATTTTCGTGATTAGCGTATGAATTCTGAAAGTGATCAGATTATCAAGTACTTAGATACTTTGTTGGTTCTTACTGTTATCGCAAACGCAGGAAATAAGCCCCTTCGTTTCGCAAAACGACAAGCATTGTCCCGCCCGACACTGTCCACTGTAAAACACAAAAAAATCATGCGGCAATCAACGAAAACAGAAGAAAACAATTTTACTCGTCAAAGCAGAACGTTCCATCCGGAGCGGCCGGTGGAGCCGGGCATTCGGCATTTTCACCAGTGCAATAAGAAGTACCCTGGCAGATGTCACGATTCCCGGGAAAACAAATTCTACCACGGTCCATAAATGTGCAGTTTTCGCAGCATGGCGAGTTGCGATTACTGTATGAATGAGCAAGTAAGCATATCACCATGAAAAACTTTTCAACAAAAAAAATGCTCCTGGGCGTCCTGTACCTGCATTTAGCTGTTGGTCGTAACCTGCAATGCCGATCGCAGCAGTAATCTTTATCGTCGGCTCCCATGTAGCCGGCATCACATTCTTCCCCATCTTCCACCAGAAAATTCCCGCATAAAGACTTTTGTGGTTCTGTAAATAAATACCGAGCGTTTAACATAAACCTATACATAACTGAAAATGCAATCGCACCTAACCGCGAATAATCTTACTTTGAAAACATCCGCCTGATTTTCCCAAAAGAACATCGCGAATAGAACGCCGACTACACGGAGAAAAGAACTGGCAAAATGGAAAACATCTTCGTGTTATCCCAAAATTCGGATATTCGCAACAAATGTTTCCCGGTAAACCGCAAGCGCAATACGAGTGTCGTTTGCTTCTTTTTCATACCTTGTTGTTCGTTTCCAGTCCAGTCACAGAATACATGTACATTAAGTACCGTCCACCATCTTTTGATTCTGGAGTACATTCTTTGGTTTCCTAGATGAAAAATTGCCGCTTTTTGCCCAGAAGTATAGACAGGTAAGACAAAAAATGGCTTTTAGAAAATCGGCATACGGGATCGTGTTGACTGCCCCAATTGTGACCTAGTTCATGCGCCGTCACCAGCTCCATTTCACGGGTGATGACAATTTGATTAAACTGATTGCGACAGGTTGTCAGGCCCGAGTTCAAGTACAGCTGCCGTCCTTCCTTTTCATACGCTACAAATAGTAAGTCCAAAAATACTGTGAAGAAAATCAAATAAAAAAAAACAGGTCTATGCGTACACGCAGAACATATTCCTCCTGCTGAACCACGGCGTCCATTCCCTACATACGCCAACCCCAGGACACCGCTTTCCAGAACCTGATCGGTGAAAAGATGAGCAAGGCAGAAATTTTGGTGGTCAGGATCGCGACTGAACAACTGCAAATCGCCAAACAAATAACATCACGATCCAATACACCAATTCGATTATTTTCCCTGTTATGAGTCAAACTAAGGCCACAGAACTGTAACTGAGGCTGCTTTACAGCAAAATTATGTACGAACATCATGAAACACAACTGCTAATGCTAGAAGCTATGGATTTCACCCACAAATACAATTTTTGAACGCGAAATGTATTCTGCGTACACCACGGAAACTTACGTCCAGGATTTCTTTTGAATCGCCCCGTGCCGTCGCATCATTATAATGCGGGTCACCATTTCTGGTGCGCGTCGCTTCCGTCAAGACATTGATCGCCTGAATAACGAACCCGTAGCCCAGCAAGGGATCATTGTCATGTCCCTCGTTCCAGTTTGTGGAATTGTAAATGGCATTAACTCGGTCGATGATGTTGATCTACAGACATAACTGTATGCATTACAGCCATAGTTATCATATTAAAGAAAATTGTTCACCCCATAAGGATTTTATCATCCTACCAAATATGTAACGGTCCTTTTTGTGCTTCGAGCTCCAATGGAAGTGAAAAAGCGATGATCGGCCACTAATCGCAATCCGCACCGTGTGTGAGTCGGAACAAAAGTCGGGATCTGGCGTTTATCACGACTAAGCGACAAGTCATCGAAATCACCAACATCATCGTCTGCAACTTACAGCGACAAACAAATGGAAATTAATATGGATTTTGCTGCTACAGGCAAAGCCAGCATCGCAGCAAGCAACTTTACACTTTCCAAGAATGCGACCTTGACTACTCTGTTACACTATCACTCACCAACAGATACAGCGGCACAGCGACTTTCGTTCCGTTCTACAGAATCATTGACAATGATATCCGATTTTCGGTAGACCAAGGTGGCATCTTCGCCAGCACCCGGCAGGTGCAGATCTGCTGGCTGCAATAGGCGCACTCAATCAACAGAACATTCACTTGAGGCTGTCGCATTGTAAAACTTTGAAATTAAGAACTGCCGCTCGAAAGGACGCACTTCAAAATAGTACACTTCATCCGACGTTCGAACTGATCCGGTGAACTGGTTATTTTCGTAGTGCAAATTAATTGCAGAATCCTTTTCCCCTAATAACAAAAATTTAATAAAAAATGAACATCGATTTCGAAAACTGAATTTGCAATACGATTACTTCGCAGCTTTTCACACTAAATACACGAAAACCGCACAAATCCTTAAGAGAAGAAATAGAAAAGGAGCGAAAAATTATTCCATATTCACTTTTTTTCTGATTTCCAGATTAGATAATTATTTTTACGTGTGTGCTTATTGTGTAAGATCTTATAGAGGTGCTCGTATCAGAGAAATAAAAAAACCCATTAGGGCTGCCGCCAATTTTTGAGCATTTAAAGTTTCTGAACACTTTCTTGTAAAAAATCTACTGAAACACAGAATGGAGTTGCTTTTAATAAAAACTCCATACCAAATACATGACCGCCGTAGAACGCCTCCGTATTGACGTAGAACGGTGTTCGAGCGCCGTCACCGTCCACGGCAGCGAACTCCATGTCGGGAGCGAAGAGACTGGCTTTCGGCGTTAAAGTCAGTCGAAAATTTCTGCAATAAAACAGTGAATTCGCAACTTTTAATAGTAAAGTTTTTATGAATTAACCGGCTTTACAGCGTCAGAAGTACGTGCATAAATTACTTCAAATGCTGCACAACTGCAATACTCTGAAGCAACGTCGGTACATTTGCACAGCTGTGAGCTAACAATCTCGATGGAACGAAAACTAAATCCAAAATGATGAAGAGCGGAATTAAGAGTGCTGAACATTCATGCATTAATGCAACAACCCTCAACGCAGCCACATCTCGCTTACTTGTCAAGAGCGAAGAACCTGATATCGACCATATTATTATAATCGTTCGGACTGGGATTACTGGCTCGCTTGACAATCTTATGCGCCACTTCTGTCGCTTGGAGAATATCGTAACCGCGCAAGCGACTCGTGAGCAAACCTGCAACAATAAGGCAAACAGAACCTCTATCACCAAGCACTCTGATTTTTGACAGTCCAGAATCTGCATAAAATTCCGTTCGCACCTGTTTGTACAGATTGGCTGCTCTGACTGACCAAACCAGCCAGAATCAACACGGAGATCCCTGAAAAGCGACATACTGTCAGAGGAGACAATCCCGACCATATAATCCGATTATGGCGATCCCGCAGCAGAATCATAGTTTTCAGCCACAATCATCAACGCTAGTAACGATACGAATCCGTAAATCAAAACTTTCAGGTTGTGACACCATATAACCGCGCTACATCAACTCCTTAACATTTCCTTAAGAAACAACACCAACTATAGTCTTAAAATCGCGACTCAATGCCCGATTTACAACTGTTAAAAACTTAAAAATGACAATCAATCATGTTAATGTGGTTTCGAAACAGGAGCTGTATAAAAAACAAAAGTACAACAAATCGCAGACGGTCGACTGTCTGGCCCGAGTTGGCAAGCAGCACCATTAGCGGAAGGCAATCTGACGACATCCATTCAGTCGGAATATGAATCACGCTGCGTTTCGCAATCAGAAAAACAAGGTAGAGTACTCATTCATAATCGTTTATCGATTATGAATCACACTTGCTGCAAAGGCAACCGTTTTATTTGAAATTATTAATTAAAGAATAGATATGTTTCCGAATAACGGAATAAGAATTAAGATTCAATCATTTAAGCGGGCGCTGGAAGTGGACTGTGTAGTACGAACTGGGTTGCAGTCCGGACGAGAGCAACAGGCGGTTTGGCGGCATTTATTCTGATCGCTAGCGCCGCGATGACGTAGCAGACTTTGTGACAACTTGTCACTGACAAGCAAGTGTTAATTTACACCAGGGTTAATTTACAATGCTTTATAGCCCCTTTTTTTCCTTTTTTATGTAATAATGTGCTTTTGCTCGCTTTCTTGCTTTTATCCAATCTGCTAGTACGGTGACGCTAAATATACCGCACACGTTCTTACAGTATGTACAAGTAGTACGAACGAGCGCAGAAGACCTGAAGTGCAGTATTTTTTTCTAATAAATATATTTATTAGAAATTTCTATCACAATCTCAAGCATTCAAGAAATTTCTATACGCGCAACACCTGTGTGTAAAACTATTCAGTAAAATTTCTGAAGATATCTGGAAAATCAGACCGAAGAAAAATCGGCCCGATATTCCCAGTGGCACCGGCTCACAAAAGACTACGACAATCTCACAGTCAAGTTAGCCACTTTGCCACGAGCTGCGCCATTGGCAACGAGTGCTTCAGAACAAACGCATGCTCGTATCCTTGATCACAGAGATGAAACTGTCCGGCCGGGAACATTTGCTTAATATTCGTGTGATAATCCACCGGACACCAGTGATCACAATTCCCGTAATACATCACCACACGGTCAACATAGCGTTCAATTAAATCCCCATCCAATTCCAGCACTTGCTCCATCTCGTCTCTGGCCATTAAAATGCTATTCCGGAAACTGTGGTAATTGGTCAAACCGCGAATGGCACAAAAATGGTGGTCAGCCATGTCGGGTCCGTACCAACGGAATACCAGACGTTGCAGGCCTTCGGGCAGCCAGGACAATCCGTAAACAGTCAGCAATAAGAACCAACGGAAGTATCTCAACACTGGAGTGTACAACCGCCCATGCGGCGTAATGGCCATGCGTTCAATCGTCGGGAAGAGACCGATGACGCGTAACTTTCTATCTAACATAAAATGGAAACACAATGCAGACAGTGAATAAAAACATGTGCTGTCGATGCTTTACACAGTTTACTCTTATAGTCAACACTTAGAAATCTAAATCACTTCCATTGATTAATTTAGCGCTTATCCATCGATAAGACTATTGTACGCTGTAAATACATATAGTGCCCAAATTTCATGTTCAGGAATCAGGAGTACGGAATAATGTTTACAATTTCTAAAAGATTTACGGTCGGTTCAATTTAAGGTCGGTTTCGAAATGGAACACCAAAATTTACCTGACCATGAAGACCGTGACAGCTCATCCAGAACTTTAAGACTGATGTAAACACCAATGGAATGCCCAATTAGAACAATTTCCTCGACACTCTCGGGAATGCACTCCCGCACAAAATGGGATTTGTGGGTTATCTGGAAGCGGAGGTTGGGATAATCATTCCCATCTAGTATAAAAACGCCATTCTTGAGCGACTTGTGCATTTGAGTCTAAACCAGCAATTCGGACACACCAAAAATTTCCTCCGTCAAGCTTGAGTGGAAAACATGTCCAGCATGGGAAACGCCCCATACGGCATCAGCCTTCGAAGCACCCAGAAGCTCCCACAGACGCACGGCAAACTCTTCGTAGAATTGGATACTCCCGGGATTTCCTGTTAGCATACACATAACAGCGCGAACTACTTGACGATCCATTTGACAGAAAACTGTGGTTCCGTTTATTGCTAGCCTACCAGGCACAATTAATATCATTCGGCGCGGGCCGACATGCTCATCCATGTCTTCAGCACACTCGCTACTCGCTTTATCTGGAGCAGATACTGATGGTATCAGAAGGTTGTCAGAAGCAGAGCCAACTTTTAAGATTAATGTTCGGGTGCCGGCCACGTTGTGCCATTCGTAACGAGCAAATCCTTCGCCCAACATCCCGATTCCCGATTAAAAGGTTTGGGTGGGTACTGTTGATCGCCGGATAATAGTACAGTACAGATAAGGAAGTCTTCGCAAGCAGTAGGGAAAGGGAAAGAAACAACGAAAGTGTTGTTAAAAAGAAATCC
This sequence comes from Paramacrobiotus metropolitanus, assembly GCF_019649055.1. Taxonomy (NCBI): domain Eukaryota; kingdom Metazoa; phylum Tardigrada; class Eutardigrada; order Parachela; family Macrobiotidae; genus Paramacrobiotus; species Paramacrobiotus metropolitanus. Next base: position 678,627 of record NW_026570253.1, on the reverse strand, counting down.
ACAACTAAAACTGACATAAAGGAAGTAACCAAGAATATATTAGAAAGAAAAAACACAAAAATGAAACGAAGAACGAAACAACAAAGTTTTCACTTTTCTGACAGAAATTTTTATATTTCAACAAACAACAACATGGATTAGCGCTGCCGCATATGGGGGGGGGGGTGAGTTATAAAAATGATACGTAATAGTTAATAAATGGTCGGGGTCGTAATTTTTTCGCTCTTTTGTAAGTTTTGTAAAACAAGTTTATTAGACGTTACGGTTTAATATCAGTGTCATATAATGTCATTCAGCGATATGTAGCTGGTGTGAGACTTTCGGGGCATATTTCAATTTTTCAAGACGTTGTCTAATGTGTGTGCTCTACACTGGGACTGCTGACAACAGGATCGTTCTTCTTCGAGTCTCTGTGTTTCCATCTGCTGCTATGCGGTTAATCTCCAGCTTGCGAGAAATACATTGACGAGCTTCTGTTCTGATGCGCAGTACCCCTGGTCTCCCGCTACTGCGGTATTTGGTTTTCGCAGTCCGCGAATCTCGTTAATTCAGTTATGCTGGCTTCGGTTATGCATCGCCATATCTTTTCCGGCTGCAGCTCTTCAGTGTTTAGTTCCGCCTGGAAATCACTGACGATGAATAAACAGATTACCAACTGCGCGAGCAGACATCATGCCACCGTACGTACGGTTATGTCGTTGTATCAAAGAATGTAGCATGGTTTGCTGCTTTGATTGCTGAATTCTGTACTAAACGAATTCATTATATTACCGATTTGTTCCCCTCAGAATTCGGTCCTGTATCCGATGTACTCGCGTCGGCATGCTGGTTGCAGTTCAGTCAACCGTGCCTTTTCTCCAGCTCTTTCGTGTTCTCATCGTCCGTTTTCATCCTCAAGACAGATGGTATGCAACTTTCTGTTCTGCACGCTTGCTTATTTGTATTACTTATTAGTTATAATTAATTTGCAACAGTTAGTGACTTAATTTTAGAATTTCTTTCAGTATCGTATTTTACCGTCTCCTATGTATTTTTTAACGGTTTGCAAATGTAAAATTTTTTCTAAAAAACAACTCTGATTTGTTCTCCGAATTTTTAATGGTTGAAAGCCGCCGTACAGGTCATAAATACAAGTTTTCTTGACCATATTAAGTTTTGCTGTGCATTACTTTATGATCAAGGAAATCTCGGAAGATTTTGTTAAGAATTTGCCGCAGTATGTTTTTACTTGTCGCATTGCCACTTGAATCAAATTGCTTGGCTTTTCAACCAGTAAAATAAGTTTAAATCCCTTTTTTGAACTATATAATTAAAGGCCTTTTCGTTGCTGTGATTACAGATGACGTCGGATGCATTAGCACTGGCAAATTCGTACAGCAGCCGTGTTTGGGAACGAATTAAGGGATTGATTAAGAGCTTTAAATTGATAAAATATTCTCGAACGGATTTGCAGTACGCCGGTATGGTCATGTACGGTTGCTGCACTGATCCCTTAAACCATTTGCATTTCTTCGACGTGCTGGGCCTGCCGGATACTTTCAATTCCTGGTTCAAGATAACGGAATTGCATGTATGGTAGGCAACCCGAGTGCCACTAGTTTGCACCCGCATTTCCGGTTTTGGCACGTTGAACTGGTGTGTAGGATGTGCGCTGTCCGGTTAAGTATTGAGGCCTACGATGGGAAATATTGCCGCAATGAAATAGTCAAGAACATGTGGAAGGATGTGGAGGTGCGCAGCAAGAGTCTTGGAGTAAGTAGCACTAGTGCGTTGATTAACGTTTATACATAGTAGCTTTGGGCCTCTGGCCCTTTCAAAGGGCCAGAGGCCCTTTTGAAAGGGCCCCTTTGTATTGTTATTCTTACAGTTAGACTGCGTAGTCATTTCTGGGCAGCTCTCAGATGTGGCATAGGGGTTACAGTGTTGATGATTTAGTTACAGTTAATCTGCGGTTCTTTGTAGGAAGCAGCATCTGCGCTCAGAAAACAGCAGATCAAGATATTAGCCGAGCAGTTCAGGGCGAATCTGTTTGCTTATGACGAGGTAGGAATCCGTGATATGGTTCAATTCCGCTCTTAAAATCGCGGAATTGTTTTTGTTACTTGATGTTCATGGTGATACAGGGTTTGCTTTACGATGATAAAGTGCTTGCGGGAGCGCTCTGGAGGAATTTTTTCGCAATGCAGTGCGAAGATCCCCGAAAAATAGAGCTGTTGGTGCATTACGTGCGAAAACAGGTGCGATCTTTTATAAGGCGTTTTTCGGTTGCATTTATTTTGCGGACATTTGCTCTTTTATGCATGCAGATTGATAATCTGGAATGCCAAGACCGGCATACCATTTTAGCGAATGGAATTGTGAAATGGATCCCCATCAATGAAGTCAAAAGCTCAGATCCCAAAACCTCGTCGTTCTAACAATCAACAGTTGTGATTTCATTGTACGGTATGTTATGTTATTACGGTATGTTATCATGTTTGAAATGTTTAGTGTAAGCAGTCAATCCTGGGATTTTTAAATTGATTGCATTGATTGCTCTTCTTATCGTTTCAAGATCGCTCTCGTACCGAGTATGTTCAATTTCACGACGATAAAATTCATTGCAATAAACCTAAATACCCAACGAAAACAGTGCAAAAATTAGAACAAGAAAATGCAACGCGCATCAATTCCACTTTATTTAAGTTCGCCCGAATGGTTCAAATCAACTTTATCTTGTCGGCAATGGTTACCGAAAGGAAATATACTGTCGCACACATCAAAGTAAACTAATAACAACCCAAATTGTCTAAACTGCACAAACACGACAAAATTCCTGAAAGAAAATGCACAGTGAATTTAGGCCGGCATGCCGTTCCTAACACGGCACTGCTTCAGTAGCTCATTAAATCCCGTGCACATGGAAATATCCGATGAATTCTGTTGGGCGCACTCAATAAACTGCTTCATCTCCAGTTCACATGGATTATACGAGGGCGTCATGGCCGCTTGCTGTTGGTAGTAGCCCGGTGAACCGACTGGCTGCGGGTTAGTACCCGAGACCGCCTCTTCCCGGGGGTTGCTGCCGCCGCCACCCGTCAGAGCGTGACCGATGGTGTGCCCCACCGCTGAACCAATGGCCACACCGGCCGCTGTACCTGCGATCTGGCCCAACATGCCCGGCTGGCGTTGGGCGGGATATGCCATGGGCGCATTAGCCGCCGGATTCACCGGGACGGGAGGAGGCGCAGCGGGACGCGCTGGGGCCGCCGTGGTCATACTACGCCGAGGGGCACCCCTACAAATAACAACTGATTAATACAAATAGCAACTGATTAATAATGCTGCAGACACTTAGTCCCGAAGCTACGCGTATTTCAGCAGAGAAGCAGCCGAAGATATAAAACTTTTTTTAACGCTCAGCCACAGTCATAGGCGAGACGCATGTACAAGATAAAAGTTACTGTTCTGAACTTAAATCACATTGAAAAGCCGAAAGTTCATGCCTTTTTTGTCATTTTGTACCGCGGCGATTTCAGAAAAATAAAAAGTTTTTAATTGGAACTTGTTCTTATCGGGAAATCAGTCCTGATTATCCCTAAAAAGTACTTACGGTAATGATGTTATAAAAAAATGGCAAACATTACATTAGAAAATAAATTATCCAACAACCTGCATCCCTATCAAGTTTTGGAAGCAGAATCGAAGAATTCCATTAAATTCAGAATGACGTATAAGGTATAACCGCGAGGACAAAATTAATACCAAGACATTTCAGGCAGGAATCATATGCTGATGCAATCTGCCATGTAGGAAACCAAGAACCAGTTCCAACTATAGTTATACTATTAACTATACGAGACAAATAAACAAAATTGTTGGTGTATTCGATAACAATGGATTCACGGAGTTTATCTTTGCGCAATTTGTCTATTTCCACTATTATTTCAAAACTCTCACGAATAGTAAATTTTTCTTTATAAAGTCAGCTTACCCCATGGGCGAAGGAGAGCGTCCACCACCACCACGTCGAGGCATTTTGTGAGATTGATTAAAGAATATCGTTTTTACAGTACCGTACTAGGAACCGTTTGAACTTAGCTGTGTGGGTGCTGGCAGCTGCAATCCGTAGAAAAGATATAACACTTGAAAAAAACAACAGAATCTCGTGCGAAAACTACTACAGCGTTACGAGCGTCTGGGATCTTACCTTCTCGAGAATTTATAGTCCAGGCAGAGCACTTCCTTGAATGTTTCGCGAACCGCAAATCCGAAATAGCGCTATGACAACACGCGCGCAGCATTTCCGCTATGAACAGATTGAATTGGTGGACACTCATGAATGAGGTGATATCGCAAAACGCCATGTGATTGGTGGCCGAGTGCAGCCTCGAACGTCATGCGTTCTACAGGGAAATCGCTGCAATGTCAAGATGGGATGTTCGTATCTAGGTTCACTTGGCAGTCTTGGCTAATAAATTTTAAAGCTTTAGAATCTGGGTGACGTTATAAATGACTGTGTATTAAATTAAATTAAGTCCTTGCGAAATTTAAATATAATAAGGCAACTGGCGACCTTATCGTTATTAAAATAAAGAAAGAGATTTCGCTGAGCGCATTCAAGCGCTTTTAGGACGGCGCAACTGCATAATCTCTGTACGCCATTTCAATGTTTTTTTATGCAACCAGACAGCAAGCTACAGCAGGAAGCACGATTCGCAGATGATCGCATTCATGTAAGATCCTGCGAAGCACGTGGATGCTGATTTCATGTGAATAGCTCAAGGACGATTTGATTTTTTGCAGCTTTATGGATGCAGTGAAATTGTTGCCGTTTTTTGTTGAAGAACCTTAGTTGGTGAACATACTATTGAAGGATTCAGAGGATTGTGGCACAACTCTTATTAATTGAGACAAGGTTTGAAAACATATTCAGTGCATCTGTTACTGATCTACAAATAAATCCTTCCTACTTCTAGTAGTCACCGCTGCTAGTGTGACTTTACATTATTGGACATCTTTACATTATTGGATTTTTTGTGTTGCATAACAGTGATAACACCGAGATTACTCGCAAGACGGTGAGCATTATTTTCTCAACATCTACAGTAGAGCGGTAAGATTATGAGGGTTAACCGTTAACTCCCTCTTATAATGATTATGCATTTTTGATTTTTAGCTCATAAGAATTTAGAAACCGAATTAGTTGCTTAACATTTTCAACTCATCGATCCGATCGTGCTGACTTATCCTACGGCTACGGGATTTTCCTTTTCGTTAATTTTTGCAGCTTTTTCTGATTCAGGTCGTGTTGATAACTACCTGGATGTTTATATTGAGTTAATCCACATTCCACATGGTTGATAACTTCTTCTGTTGCTGCATTGGTGTGTTTGCAGAGGACTGAAGAGGTTACGCGGTAAAAATTCTTGTGGAAATTGGAATGGATCGGACATCTCCGAATGTTCGGTCGTCCTCGCGAAATTCCGTAAATGCCGGTGCCAGCAATGTTAATGAGCAGTTGAGAAGTTCTCCTCGCTGTGATGTCAAGCACCGCGCTGGCAACGCCAATACTGTGACTTTCGTTGTTAACGGAACTCATTTCACTGTACGAAATTGTCTGGCTTACTCAGTGACTGAGCTGCATGCCGCAGATTGATGAAAATGTCATGTGGCTCATGTTGTTTGTGTTGTTGTAGATTAACCGTGACTGCGTGGCGGCCCATCCGGAAACCATGCTGGGGAAAATGGTTGCTTGCTCACCTACCCACGATATCGTTAAGCAGAACGATCGAGGCGATTTTGTGTTAAATATGGACTTTTCTGCCGATTTCTTCCGTGTGGCACTGGTATGTTGATCAGCTGTTTTTAATTTCTTCTTCAATGTGGACAAAAACCGAAGTAAAGTGCAGTTAAAATGATTGTTTGTTTCTTTGGTTAGTTATTTTGGTGACTATATAGTTTCGTAAATTATTGAAATATAAATAGATCAGAAATTTACGGTGACCGTAATTATACATTAAGTATGAAGAGTCGGATTAATGTGCAGCGTGCTTGTGTTCCTGAGCGTTTTGGTCCCTTCCTTAAATAAAATTTCAGTGATAGTTGTGCGTCTGTTTGCTCATTTTTTTGGGTGCTGATTTTTATAACTGCTTATTGGATTGTTGTACATTGAGTGGGAAAATAGCATTCTGTTCTTGGTTTGGTATATTCTGTAAGTTTGATTTCAGCATTAATCCTGCTTGCTTCTTGGCCATTCTGCAGGCATCCTTTGTTAATTAAAGATACGTTATTTAAACTCAGGATAAAATTGCTGAAATATGGATTTGCAGCTTAATGGCGGTAGAATAATCCCTAGAAAGTCACAAGGCTGCATGCGATTTATTTCCGTCATGTAACTGACTGATATGAAATTCTGGAGTAGATGTAATACGCTGTAAATATATCCTTGCGTGCACTGCGTAATTATCTGACATTGACAGGACTACTACAAGCTGGGCTACATTAAGCATCCCGCTGACATCTCCCTGGCTGATCTCCGCGACCTGTGTGATTTCCTACTGATCCCCTTCAACGCCAACACCATCAAGACCTATGATCTCCGCGCACTCTTACACGAGATCTCTAATGACGGAGCACGACGCGAATTCGAATCTCAGTTAGAGCAGAAGATTATGCCTTGTATTGTACAGCGAGCGCTGAAAGGTGAGCGCGAGTGCAACGTGGTAATCCTGATGGATGACGAAGAAGTGCACTGGAATGACAAGCTCCCACCGCCGTCTGGTGAAGAGCAATCGCAGATCTTGCATAGCACCGCCTTGCTCACATTCTTTAAATACGTGGAAAATCGGGATGTGGCCAAGCGAGTGCTGACGGAGCGCGGTTTTAAGAAGGTGTGTCTGGGCACGGAAGGGTTCCCGACGCATGTCGACCGGATTCGGCCGCGCTGGGATGGAAAGCTGGAGGCGTCGTATTTCTACGTGCAGCGGCCGTTTATTCGGCTGTCGTGGGAGAAGGAGGACGCCCGCAGTCGGCATGTGGATTTCCAGTGTATTCGCTCGCGATCACGATCTGCAGGATCGCTGGCAGCCGCTGCTGCTGAACATCCCCTGGACGATGTTAACGCCATTGTGAATATTCCCGTGGAGCCGGAACCTGATGTGGAGTTTCCGGTGGAGCAACCGGTGGTGGTAGAACCGGAGGAGGCTGGTGTGTCCAGCGGGGAAGAGGAGGAACACGAATAAGGATTGAAGCGACGGTGGAACGAACATTCAGGGATGTTTTGAGTGTACGAGTATCGGCTTCTACGTAACGGTTTATATTCCGTGCCACGGTGGATGTTTTTTGAAGTGGGTGCAATTTATGTGATTTTTGGCAAAATTTGTTTCCTCTCGTTCCTCGGTTTCTCCTGTGCAGTGCTCCAATTTTTGGAAAGTTCCCACTTTTGATGTTTCCTTGTGAGCTCTTTTGGTTCGTGTCTGTCTTCTTTGGCGAATATATTTCCTCTCTTTTTGCATCCGCTTTCCTAGTCACGATGACTTCGTGCTTTAAATAGATTAATGGAGTTGCGGGATAAGAATATGGTTAATTTATTGATGCTGTGCTGTCTTGTTATTTTCAAAACAGCACAAGCGGCGATGTTTGTGTATAAATGACTGTAGGTACGGTAAATAGATCGAAATAAACTGACTTAAAACTTGCATTTGTAAGGCATGGTTACTTGTGCGAAACATTGATCCTGGCTGTCATTCCGATTTTCTCTGAATACTTTTACCGCAGTGAACATGAACACGAGTGATGAAGCAAAAGATAAATTTACGCAATAGAAGCTTCCCTTTTTATACAGCAAAAAATTCACTTTCCTTAAGGCACAAGGTACTGGTATCGCAACATTGAGCAGTTATATTCCATCAGTTACGTTTCGCCATTATTATAATCATGGCTGATAACGAGTGGTGGAGAAGTACTTTTTTGGGCGGCATGCCGTTTCCGGATGGTGGATTTTAGCACAGTGATGACGGGAATATCCTTGTGCCGAAATGCCAACATCTCGCGTTTACCGAAACTCTCCACTTCTTCCACGGTGGCCAGTAAGCGCATGTCACTTGTTTCCGGTACGAGTATTGTTATCCCGGCGGCCAATAGGGAAGCCGCCCCCGCCACCACTAATGGCATGCCTTTGAAGGGTGTAACGGTCGCCTAAAATTTAAAATAAAACTAATATGACCTATTAATTAACAGAGTGCGAGTTTTAAGCTAGCGCCAGCATAATATTATTCTAAAGCTCTCCAAAATTGACGTGTAAATGACATTCGGTATTCCTTGAAAGATGGTAAAATAAACTGCGTGATCACTGCAACGGCTTGGTTTCTGCTTTATAAAAAGACAGTAAACTTGTGGTTATTTACCAGAAATACCAGCTGCGGTGCGACCATGCAACCGGTTCGCATGGCCACACAGCACCATCCGAATCCACTGTTGCGCGCGATGGTGGGCAGCAGTTCCGAAGTGAGCACCTGCATGACGGCGAAGCATCCGACCACACTCATGCGGCCCAACAGTGCCAGCACCGTTTGCACGACACCGTGCTGCTCCGGCAGTACTCCGGCAATTATCGCCAATACACCGGCGACGGCAAAATAGCCGCATAACGAAGCACGGTTTGTGAACCTGCAAAACACATGTGCAATCCGAATTAATTTTTAGCGCGGTACGAGTGCGGAGTCGCGGACATAAAAAATACTCATTTAAATGCACGAATTAATTTTGATTCGGATACCCTCTGACGTGCTTCGTCAGCACAATCACTTGATTAGAAGCATGTGACATTTGCATTGGATGACCATGCCACAGGTATACTGCATGTGCAACTTTGGTGATCTTGTAAAATATAGTAAACTTTAATTTTGCTGTTCTTTACATATGCGTACTTTTTGGCCATAAAGATTCCAATAGAGCGCGGAATAAGCTCCATACATCCGCTGATGGCTATGTTCAGGTAAATGCTTCCGCTCATGTTGGCCACCAAGAAGGAAAAGGAAAAATACACGAAAAAGGTGGCCATCCTTCAAAGAAATGCTTTTACTAAAAGTAAAAATATCTAACAGTATATGTTATATACAAATGCGCATTGGCCAGGTCAGCATTAACGCTTGGAGTAACAGACGGATGACCTTTTCGGTTATTATTTAAATGGACAACTACTGATATACGCATGGACGTTAGTTTTAATCATTGGCTGCAAGCCTAATAATAACTCTACACGTACCATAAGAAACATCCCATCAGCGTGAACAGTCTTAGGTATTTGGTCTTAAAACAGACAAACAACGACTGGGATGCAGCCGGTGCAGCAGCAGTAGCCGGTGCACGTTTGGCGGAAATGTGATTGATCTCGTCCAGCTGATCGTCGCCTAGAGAAATTCCATTGAATTTTGCCACATTAGCGCACACTTTCCGAGTCTCATGTTGCCTGCCGTGAAGAATCAGCCATCGTAGAGATTCCGGGGCAAACCTGGCGAAATTCAAATTTAGTACTGGCAGCTTCTTATTAATCACATAAATACATGTATGAGTCTCGTATTATAATTTTGAGTTCATTTATTTTGACTGTTTAATAATTGTGCCGATTCAATATTGCAAACTTGACTGTAGGTTATATATGCCGATAACGGCTTTGTTGTTGTATATGCAATAAAGTGTTTCACCTACCAATAAAATGCCAGGGCCGTGAAATTTGACAAGCCAACCACGATTTGAATGTAACGCCAATTCCGCAGAAAGTAGCCGGTGCCGGCGAATATTATGACAGCAAAGGAAAAGGGAAACTGTGCAATGGCAGACCAAATGGCACGTCGTTTCGGCTGTATCCATTCGATCATCAATATCACCGAAGTAGCTTGGATTCCCTTAAAAATGTACATAAATGCCGTTAGATTAGATAACATTAATAATATGTTGCATAGATGATATTAGATTTAGATATACAAACTGTAGTGCATAGCGCCTGACTAAGCAGTGCAACCATACAGAATTTGGTAGGCTTTATTTAGATTGAAATTAGATTCACCTTTGAAAGAAACCAGGTAATATCTATATAGGGAAAGCGATGACACTATCCTTATAAGCAAATAATATTTATTAAATGTTCAGTTGATTGAAAACTATAGAATTTCGATTGCTTACCTGCTTGAATAATCCGAGAAAAAAACTCAAGATTACAAAGATGGGATAGTAATAGGAGAAGGCCATAGACACGGCAAATAATGTGAACATCAGATTGCAAACCAGCACGGTTGGCCGGCGTCCGTATTTATCGGCGATAAAACCACAAACAGGACTGAAACAGATTCGATTTGTGCAATTATTACGTGCATAGTATTACTTATACTTCTATACGTGTGTATGTATTTGCCATGATTATAGATAAATCAGATAAACAAAACTTTTTCTCAACCATGAAAAAATTATTAACTCAAATATCAATCGAGTTCCATCGATATCGTACCTGGCTGCGATCTGTCCTGAAATCAGATAACCTACTGTTACAAAACTTCACGCTTTGTGATTGACTTTATGAAAAGAATTGAGACAATTTCTTTTAAAATCGTAAATAAATTGCTGGTGATTGCATACCCAAAAAATATATTGTTGTGGCAAACTCTGGAAGCCAAGATCTTTTGCATATGAGATCCATCTAGAAAGAAGTTCAGAAAATAAATAATTCCTTAAAACTATGACAAAAACAGCATTCTAAGACAGCATTAGGATGATGCCCTCTGATGGCAAGTAGGATATAAACCTAGAACAAATATTTTAGTTTAGGTCTTGTTACGTAGTCCGTTCGCAACTTCTCAGTGTACTTCTTTACTGAGCTACACTAATATTACGGTAAAATATTACGGCTGCAGCGTAATGTCATCGTTTTTAACAACCATCACAACAGTAAAAGAAGCTTCCGCGGTCCCACTGCGTAAAAAAATTTTAAACATTAATAAACATCAAAAACCCACTCCCTTTTCGGTCTACTGAAGCGGAAAATGAAAAACGAAGGTGTCGAAAAATATGTTTGTGGCACAAAATATGTTCAATACTTACGTGATTATTACATGATTACCGGTATATATCTGACACTTTGCAGACATTAATATTGTATCTGCCGTTTTTGTGTGAGTGCCCCGCAGGGTGAGTTACCGTACTCACTTCTCCAACCACTGACCATTGACGGTCGGCATAAACATACTCCAAGCCGGCATTTTCTGCATTCACATCAGGAAAGAACTCACAAAAACTGCTTAGGTTATACATTTTCTTTTCTCCCGCCATTAATGATGCATTGTCTAAAGTTGAAGAAAATTGTTCCGGGATTCTGACAGCCCTGGGACGAATGTTATGGTATATTGGCATGAAATCACTCATCATAGCCGGTATAAACTGACATGCCAATAGCATAAACTGAATAATCTGGAACAGTCCCGGATCGCCAAGCAAATACAAGAGGTCATCGGGATCATTTAATTTAGTCATTGCTGACATGATTATAAATAGTTAAAAAACAGAAGTAAGTTATGCACAAGCCGACGGTGTGACAATGTATTAAAGCGCATTATCAAGGCGTGCATTATGCGAATTCGTTTTAACCTGACTTTTATCAGATATCGCGCACATGCTCGTTGTTTGTAGAATTGCTGCGTTGCACCGGAAATACGACTATAGTCGGATCGGCACAAGCGGCGAGGTGTTATCACGATATTACTTGCTGTATGACAAGAAACTGGTAGTTGTGTTATTCTTTGGACGAAACAATAAACGTCGCTTAACTGTGGCACATGTGTATGCTTATTCAGCATAGGTTTCAGCATATAATGCCAGTTCACTTATATTCCATTGTACACCTCACGTGTAATTCATCGGCGTCTTCGCATGTACGCCCTCGCGCTGCATAAAAGTGAAGAGGAGTAATAATTGCCGGTGTTTGTTATTGTACTCAAAACGACCATTGTTAAGCCAGCACGCTTAAGAATTAAAAAAACAATAATTTAACAGGTGGCTTGAAGCTGGCTTCTACTATTCGTATGTCACGTACAAAATTATTTGGTCGATGGAATATCTATATCGTATCTTGTACATGTACAAGTACAAGTAACTGATGTATAAATATACAGTACATGTATCTGTACAACATTATTCCAGCGTACTCGTGCCTTCTTTTTGGCGAGAAACTAGAGTGACAAATTCCGCCAGCAGAAAATGCCGGCTTTTTATGATCGCTATCGCAGCTTTGCCAATAATTTGGTATGTTTATTTATGCGAGAGTTTTTACACCGATTAGCTGCCGGTTTTGGCGATATAACCGCACTTGGCTGTCAGTCATTTTATTGTTTGGCGATTATACCGAAAAATGAAAAACAATAATATGTACATTATACATATTTCCGGTCGTGGCGCTGGTCTTAAATTTGTGAAGAATATTTAATTATTAGCTGGAGGATGTTGATAGCCAATTTGCTGGAAAGACAAAAGAAACGATTAGTGATAAAATTGTGATGGAGTGGTCAGCATTGCGGATTTTGCTAATCTGGAACATGGTTTTCTTTTGTCTGGGGTTCTTTTTTTGGGCGAACAATTGCTACGCTACGTTGCCGACAGTGTTCCGGTTTGCTGTTGCTGAACGGTATAATTTACAGTTTGGCTTGCGGGCAGTTTATGGTGGAGAACTGCCGCGTAAAGCCGTTGGTACGTAAGTACGAGACGCGTAAGCCGTCAGACTATCCAGAGCCACCTCCGACTGCGAGGAATTACAATACTGGGGTTTTTCGCAATTCGACAGTAGCGAACACATAAAGCAATACCGACACCGGCTAACATCTTTGCAAACCATGCAAATTTTGTCAAGGTCAATGCAAACAAATATTGTGATCATCAGCATCAACTCATAAACCGGCATTTTAATGTGCATATCCGTTATATATGTTAACTACAGGAATATTCAGTTGCACCACTTTCATTCCATTCCTTAATTTATAACATAAGAGACAAACTTGAATTACTGAGCCAAACCAATGCATAATACTTAAAAATCTTGCAGCTTCGCCAAATCTCATCACCAAGAAGGAAAGTGCACATAAACATGCACCGTTGTCTCTGCTGGACCTTACCCGTGGGACCATATTTCCTATTGTGCAACCCGCATGTTGTTTGAATAACTCTTAAAAATGCGACGATGATCGTTAGTTAATACATGAAATCCAGAAAATTTTAGCCAGTACCAGCACACTTCTTAGTTTCGCCGCTATGTAAGGCGATGAGTAAGTACTGTGAGAAGTCGCCACAACTATGCCGAAAGATGCCGTTTGCCATGATGACCGCAGAGCGCTCGACTGTTGTGAAATATAGTTTCAGGCCAACTTGACTACAAATATGAAATGTTAATTAATGTTACAAATATACATTTTTTAACGCGACTGCAACTCATTGTCAGTTCTAGTTTCCGGCTTCCGGTTCACTACGTATACAGATAGCTTTGTAGGAAACCGTATAATACGGTAATTATATTACAAGGTAGCCTCGCGCATCCGCGCTCGGCACTTATGTACTGGATAGTTTTAGCTTTATTTTGGAAAGGTCATTAAAAATATAAAAAAGCCAGAATTAGAGAAAAAATGTTTTTTAAGACTATGATTTTAATCGTATATAAACTTTCGTGGTCGTATTTTATAAGACGTAACGACGTTCTAACGTTCTGAATTTATGACATTCTAACGTTTTTAATTTATCACGTTTTGATATTCTGATGTTCTGCCGTTCTAACGTTCTTAATTTTTCACGTTCTGACGTTCTCATGTTCTGACGTACTGAATTTCTGACGTTCTGATATTCTGATGTTCTGACGTTGTGATATTCTGAATTTCTGACGTTCTGACCTTTTGATATTTTTACGTTTTGACGTATGCAGATAACAGTGTATGCGACATAAGGTGCGCTGTACTTTACCTTTTATGGACGTTTTCCAAATTAGGTAATTTAAGTACTATTAGCACAATAATTATCATCTACACTAAAAAGCAAGTACGAGTATTTGTGCATCCGCTATAGTCTTCGTGGTTACAGTCATTATGTTAAGTACTTTTTTATTGCTGTGCGGTGAATACTTAAGCACCCGGCACTTAAGTACTGGATAGTATTGGCTTTGTTTTAGAAAGGTCATTATAAACATATAAAGGCTGACGTTCGGAATTTTTGACGTTCTGACAATTTTAATATCTCACGTTCTGAAGTTCTGATGTTCTGACGTTCTAACGTTCTGATGTTCTTACTTTATGACGTTCTGACGTTTTGACGTTCCAACGTTCTAACGTTCTGATGTTCTTACTTTATGACGTTCTGACGTTATGACGTTCTGACATCCTGACATTCTGGCGTTCTGACGTTCTGACGTTTTAACGTTTTGATGTTCTTACTTTTTGACGTTCTGACGTTCTACCGTTCTGACGTTCTGACGTTCTAATGTTCTGACGTTCTGACGTTCTAACTTTCTAACGTTCCGATGTTCTTACTTTATGACGTTCTGACGGTGTTACGTTCTTACGTTTTAAATTTATGACGTTTCGACGCTCTGAAATACGTATGGACTTTTGCGTGACGTAATATACATATTTTACCTAAAGAGCAAGTATTTACATAAGTATGCGTCCGCTATAGTCACCGTGGTTACAGTCGTTATGTTAATCGTAAGTACTTTTTATTGCTGTGCAGTGAATACTTGTTCGGGTGCTCTTTACGTTTCCTGTACTTAAGACCTGGTGAAACCATCTTCTGACCACTGGTTATTAAAAACAAACAAAAATCTATTGGCACACCTATGGAAAATATGGAATTTTTTAAGACTAAGCTGGACTTAAACTGACCACGCGTTGTAGAGGAGATAAAAACGGCGCATAAATACGCTTTGGTCGGTAAGATTGTATGAATATAAAGATAATGATGACGGTTTATTCCGGCTGTTATTAAAGGAGTGTGTTGACTGTAAAGTATGTTATTGTACCTTTTATGTAACCCAAGGCAGAATAGTTAGTTTGGTTGTTTTTTCGATATTTAAATGATATCTGCGAAGTAGTTTACCCTGCTTACCTTATCGCACTTTCCGTTAAAGAACAATTATAATAATTATTAGAAAGTTTACCTTAGTCTAATTATAAAAGGTGACTCCAAGTTCTTATACCTGTAGCAATCGCTTACTGTCTAGCTATAGCTGCGATAATGGTTGACTACGTTCCCAAATACTCGTACATATAATAATACGCTGCGTCGGTGGACGGTGGAGATGGCTAAAGAAGAAAAATCACCGTGGTCGGTTCGGAAGTAAAGCACCATAAATAATTAAACTGTTCCCAATGCCTTCGGAGAGGAAAATTATGGATAGACACAAAAACTTTCGGGATAAAATTAATCATGCCCGAAAATCGAACGGTAATCGAATCGAACGCGGTCACTCTCTTGGCCGCGAACGGTTACGTCGCACAATCGCTCAGTTTCCAGTACATACAGGCAGCTGCAACTTTGTTATACAGAGTAATCGGTAGTATGACAGTACTAAACAGTTCCGCCATGTCGGTAGTTATTTTTGTGCGGCAGTAGAAACTGCAATCTTATGCTGATCGGTCAGATTCTGCGACGGCATTGCATTGGCTATCCTTAGCACAATCAAATACTCGATGAGTTTCTTCAGTAAAAAGACTTTAGCGGCCAATATCGTCACGCCTAGCAACGCCGCATACAGACCGGCGGCAAAGGTGATGTCCGCTTCCAGGGATGTCTGATTAGAGCTGGTGATCGTCGACGCGATGAAGATGCCATATGTCATCGTGCCCGTGGCCAGCAGTACCGAAAGCATGGTCACCAGCACGAAAACATTTAATAGACGTTCAACTGTTTTGGATACGCTGCTGCCATATGTTTCCAAAGGTAGAATTTGTAAGACTCCGTAACCGATAAAGAATAACACGCCGCATGTGATTTCCCATCCCATCAGTGCAACGCCGATATATGTAATCCCTAAAAAATTGCGTATTCACAATATTTACTGTATATACTTCGTGAGCATTATAAAAAAGTATTACGTGACTATGTACTACTGTTCTTTTTTTATCTTTTACGGACGGTAAAAAGTTAAAATTCAGGTTGTGTACCTTCAGTACAGTACGTAAGTATTTTCTTAACTCGAGTAGAGTACAGTATATTACTGTATACTCAGTTCAGAATTCTTTACTCGTACTCCTGTTATGTTACTTAACTGTACACATCTGGCCGCTCAAAGATCAGCATGTTATCTTTATAATAAGCTTACATGTTTAATACCAAAAAATCATAATATCTATATAACCTACCAAAGAGAATGGACGTCCTTTACTTTAACAACATTAATTGCAAAATGAACGCTACTTACTGCTAACTACAGTATAAGAAACATGCTTGTCGAGGACATAGTTTTTCTCTACGATTTATAAAGGACAGAGCGTATCAACACGGCGGGAACAGGAGATCGAATCACAGAAAAAATTACAGTAATTTCGATGCTACTGTTAAATTTAATAACGAAACCTGGTGAATTAGGCCAAACTGACAAATATGACAAATAAGCGCATCACCTGTAAGTAGCGAATACTGTACGAGTATGTGAAGACGTTAGCAACCCACTCTACGAGTAGCTTTGGAAATTTTCATACGTACATAAGTTTCATAATGAATAAGTAGTACTTATTATCGTGATCTTTGGTACACGCAAGGTTTAGGGATAAAGCACGCCACAATTGTCAAAATACTAAACAAAATCACCACACTTACACCGTTTATTCTTTCGGGGTAACGATTTAGTACTTTTTCCTGGCTTTTCTTTTGATAATGCGGTATTATATAGTTTATGCTATTTGATGAAAAACGTGCGGCGTAAGTACGGTGCAGCGTAAGAAGTGAGTAACTGAATTTTGTGAAAGCACTTAGTAACTTCCTAATGCGTGTAACACTGAAGCTTTTAAAGTTGTAAGTACATGACTGTGACCTTTCGTATACAGACTTACCCCAAACGAAAAAGAGCAACGAACCCACCATGCTGATGAGTACATGCTGAAATCCCATATAAAGAATAAGCTGACGGTACGTCAGAGCTTCCAGAGAGGATTTCCGTCGTGGTTCATTAGGATCGCTGTGTGGCTGACCTTTCCCTGAATTAACAGAAGAGGTGAGTCGGACCCTGTCGTCCTGCTGCAGATGGGTCCCCGCCAGCCCTGTCATCGTTTCGTTATGGTAGAAGGAGTTGGGGAGTACAACATTGCCATGTTCGTTTGTGAATTTTTTGTTGTGTTAGGAGTACGATCAGATTAACCTGTAAATGCTTAAATAATTCCAGCTATAGCAGCACGTCATCATAGTACCACTAATGCGTAACCGTACATGACGTACCGTACTGATTTGTACTGTAAGTTAATAATTAGTACACGGGTTCTGAGTATTCGGAAACATGGAAAGCGTTGTACCGTAAATGATACGCTACTCTAATATTATTGCAGTTCTCTCTTTTGTTTATTCATGAGATACAGGAAAGCCGAAAACCGTAAACTACAATAAAAAATTACATGCACCGACAAGTAGAACAAAGTTGGGTTAGTTATGCGATGATTCTACATCATTTTCCATTTTTTCTGATGATTAGTTTGAGCGGTCAGTTATTAAAAATTATAAGGTTATCAAAAGTCGTGGATATCTACGATAGAATAGTACAATACAAGGAAATATCCGCATACGTAACCTTTGATGCGGCTCTCGCCTTCTTAATTAAGATTGCGGAGTCCAGCTAGTACAGTTCTTCAATTTCAGTCTGAATATTACTACCGCTTATCTGGCATAATTATCCTAACCATCTGACATATCGTACATTGTACAAGACATTTATTTAAAATCTATTATGAGCTCACAGTTACATCCGAATTTGCAAAACAAATGAAGCATACAAGAATTACGTCAGAATCATAATAAACAATGAATCCATCTTACTACCGGTACCGGTTGTATGTAGTACGCACCAGGCCACCAGTCGTAAGTACAAGTTTTTTCAACTTATAAAGCTACAGTCTATGGAGAACCACAATATTAAAAACTACAGTATTATCCAATACTTAAACAAGGCGGTCGTGATCATTCTATAGTAACCATAGTCGTATTCTAGTTATGATTTCATGCAGCGTGCAGACCAGCAACCCTTTTAAGGACGTTAACGTACAGGGTTGCTCGTAACTGTTTTACAGATTACGAGGACACAATGCAAGATAACTTCGTGCTATCCGGAAGATGAAACGATTTCTGTTCTTCAATTTTTCGCCGGCTTTCTCCGAACGGTTAAAACTGGAACATCCTTGCGTTTAAAATTGGCTAAGAATGTTTCCTTGCCGAATGCTTCCGCTTCAGCAATAGTGGACAGCATCTTCATATCGGTCGTTTCCGGTAGCAGGATGGCGACCACTGCGCCCAGAATAACGGTCACCGATATAACGACAAACGGCAGTCCGCTGAATGTAGTGATGGTTGCCTTAAAACCGTATGCTTAGTAGTAGGTAGTTCTATTGAGATACCGATGTGACTTGTATCGTCACTTATCGTCACAATTCTCGTAAAATACTATACTTCTAGCTACTTTGGCTGTTTTGTTACTGCGCAATTTGAACCGACTGGTAATGGTAACAGCAAACATGATGTGCATAAATAAAGATCACTTACGAGCACGATAAATTGCGGTGCAACCTGTAAAAGAAGAGTAAGAATGTTATTCTGCCATTACAAAGCGAGCTACCGGTAAATATTATTAAATAGAACCTTTAAAAACGAACAGATACTAAATTTTTTTGCCTTTTGGAAAAGTCAAGCTTATGCCTGCTGACTGTTTTACAAAAATACAGTGATCTATCACTGAAGAAAATAACAAGTAATTGCAAATTATAATATTAAGTTATTGTTAATCACCATTCCCCCCAATCGCATCAAGACTGAGCACCAGCTAAATCCGCTGTTGCGGATAACTGTGGGAAATAATTCCGACGTCACAACTGCAACCGCTGGAAAACACCCGACAACGGACATTCGGGCAGCTTGCGCCAAAACCGCTTGGACAACAGCCAGGGTCACATTGCCGGCAGTGGGAACCACGCTGGCCGATAGAGCCAAAGCGGCTGTCAGCAGAAAATGACCGGTCAGGATAGCACGGTTGGAGAACCTATCAAAAGAAGCCAACCATTAATTAAATATGTAAAATAATAATTAACGACAACTTTGGATTGATATACTAAATGTACGATCAACTTCATCGACAAACATGCGAATTAATAATAAGTAGCGGTCCAACACATTTTTGTATACGTACGCTTTACCGAAACTTCCCCTTAAATACTCTGAAGTCGTATCACTACTTTCTATGCTGGAGTAATAGAAGTTGTATGTGACACTTCGACTACATTGTGCAGTCACCAAAATTTAATAAGAATGTCAATTTAATTAACTGTTACGGCCGCGCATACAGATACATACTTTGAAGCCAGTAAAATGCACAGCGCGCGTGGGATCAACTCCAAAGCTCCGCTGATCGCAATATTCATATAAATATTTCCTACTAATCCAGCGACGAGGAAGGAAAAAGCAAAGTAGGACATGAACACAGCGAACCTATGAAGAACATGTAGATTGATTTTTCCACAACGCATTATCGGAATAATATTGCTGCAGTAAAGTGTGTTTGTGAGAATGAAGTTGTTTACCATAAATAACCTGTCAAAAAAGTAAATATGCGTAGATAAGGCGTTTTTATACAGTCCAGCATGGTATAGGCGCGGTGTTTTGTTTGTGTTTCGTGCAGCTGAATGGTCATTAGCTGAACACCCTGTAAAATTTCTTCCGAGAGCGTTATTTTATTGAATCGGGCAATACGCGTGCATATGACTGCGATTCTTGGGAATTGATTCTGCAGCACCAGCCATTTTAATGACTCCGGAGCAAACCTGTAAGAAGCCGAAATTATTGCATTGTCCAAATACAGTGTTCTACATAAAATCATATACAAACATACGTTAAATATGTATTGTATAAATAGGAATAATCATGTTAAAATTATGCAGTGGAGCAGCGCGAAGTGCGAGATAAGCAAAAAATAATAGCGGAAACACTCCTATGTTTATTCTGAAGGGCAATTGCTACATGTGCAGGTTTATTAAACTGCGAGACGGAATCTCCATGTCGAAAAAGTAATTACCATTTACCAGTAATATGCTAATGCCGTAAAGTTTGATACGGTCAACACAAGTTGCATTTTGCGCCAGTCCTGCACCAGATAGCCTGTTAGCGCTAAGAGTAGAACACCCAAAGAAAAGGGAAACTGCGCTATGGCTGCCCATGTACCGCGACGCCGGGGCTGGATCCATTCCATCATTAGAATAAAAAACGAACTATGCATCCCCTATATTAATCACAAACACAAGCAGCCCAATTATTATAAACAATGACTTTTCTTTAGTTAACACGATCATGGTGTTTAATTAACTTTTGCAGGCATACACTTACTGTAATGTATTGTACACAGATAGGTAACTTCAGTTGCTACTTATGCATTCAGTTTTTTATGTGTACGAATATAATTTGATTTTTCCGTATTAAACGAATAGCACGAGCAACTAAACCTTCATGTGCTTGGTACTGTACAGCATGCATGTTCGTTATTCTGTTGTACCTGTCTGCTAATCCCAATGAAGAATAAAAATACCGCGTAATAAATATAATCGGCGGAAAATATTAATCCGGCGTTAAGAGCGGAAAACAGCACTATAAAAAAATAGTGTCATTATTCATTTCAAAGATGGCTAATATAAGAATCAGGGTATCATATTGCGTTACTGTATAATGTTAATTTCTAATGACTGCTATCACATACCGTTGCAAAACAGCAGTGGATTTCTTCGGCCAATGCGATCGCATATTACTCCAAAGCCAAAACTTCCAATTATTTGTCCTATAAAGATCCTGTCAGCGTGTAAGGTATGAAAATAGATTTCTACATGTGCACAGCTTTATAAGAAACAACAATATTAATTGTGTTTGGGCACTTTAAGGAATTGTACAATAGCAACTTCGACGTAAGAATTGCAATTATTTAACGGTTACTTAACGTAAGCGCTAGACACGCGTTTATTTATAAATCATAACGCCTTATGCCAACCTACATGCACATAAATATTTCAGACAAAAGTATCACGAAGAAAATGCTCTCCTTAGAATACTTGTATCTAAAACTATTTTACCAAAGTGGTGCCAAATATACTCTAGTACCGTCATGATCATGGTTTATAATTAACCTTTCATGAATTTTCTGCTATAACCTTGATAGAACATCCATACTTCGTAGTATTCGTAGTTCGTACTCGTACATACCAAAAAATTAAAATCCAATAAAGTAAAAAGTAAATCGTTCGTCCTCGTACATACCAAAAAAGTAAATTGCAGTGGCCAAATTCGCGAGCCATCCTTTATCGCAAACCAAGTCCATCTGCAATATATGGTAACCAAGAAAAGCTCTTCTGGCCATGGTAATATGGATTCGTAACACAAATTGTCTAATTCTGCTTACAGTAAATAAATAGTAAGTTGCAGAATTTGCTTTTAGTGGTCGAAGCCTGTTTTATTCTCGCACGCGACGGCTTTTGTATGACAAGATATGAGTACGTTAGTAAAAGAACTTTTCTTAATATTAATTATTGTTGTCTACACGTACACTATGGAAGGTTGTACTTCGTATCTAGTTTGATTTAATTTCGTAGTATACCGTACAAAAATATACATAAACATGAGATATCTGTATACTGCGTTAAACATTTCGCTTTAAAATTTTGGAAGAAAGAAAAGTGCGGTCCTGGAGATATACCTTGTAGCATCGCTAAGCCGCTGGGATACTTCTCACTCTTGATGACATGATTTGAGAGACCGCTACATATTGCACGCACCGCTACATATTGCACGCACCGCTACATATTGCACGTACCGCCAACATACTTGCACACGCATGAAGTGCGGTATTCTTACATGTAACTTTATTAATTAAAAATGATTATGGTATGTAGTTCTGCAATGATAAAGTGTGCATTGCCAAGAAATAACGCTAATTTAAATTAGCCAAAAAAAAGGTATTTTAGGTAAAGGATAAGCTGACCAGGTGAGTGCGAAAAATAGGCGGTAGATAGTTCCACAGTCGGTTGAAACTGAAAGCTGCCAGAGTACTAGTATTGTCGGCGTATTTATCGCTTACTGAAGTTATACGTCTTTCCAGGAACTTTCTGTATTTTATTTTTTTATATTCTACACTATAGAAAGTATTTGGGCTTTCTTAGGGCATGCATCAGTGCACTAATGATTAATATTATTTTGGTATTTCTGCCTTGTTTAAAATATGTCGTATCATGTATGCAAACCTGAGTAAACAATTGTGTGACTTAATTTGTATGGAAAACCCGCTTCAGATTACTCATACATAAACCGGTGTACGGTATTAATTAATTTGTGCAAATATGACATCTGTTTACAATAGTACGCTGCTGCAAACTCTGCCTGCTATTGCACTTAATTTTTTTGAATGCATCTTGTCTTGGCAACGATTATCTCATCATCGTAATATTACGTAGGTACTGTGGAACGCTTGATATTCAACAAACGATAATTGTTCCAGCATTTCCGTTGTTATCAATCCTGATTTTGTTACACTACTAGTACAGTTATTTACTTACATCACCAACCACTGAGCGCTGCCTGGGTGAAGCGTACACGTACAAGTGGTCAGTTTGCGCGAAATTCCTTTGTCCCAAAAGTGTGCAGGCCGTCGACAGATTGTAATATTGCGCTCCTAAATAATTGTCACGGGTCTCATTAAGGGTGTTGACATACAATCCCACTGGGCGTATATTGTAAAAAATCGGTATAAGGTCATTCATGGCAATTGGTATAAACTGCGAGCTTAGCAGAATAAACTGGAGAATCTGAAATCGGCCGGGATCACCCAAGAAGTACAGGATATCATCGGGATTTTGGATCAGCGGATCGGCCATTGTACCGCAGTAACCGCAGTAGCAGTTCCTACTGTAATACGCAATTATTTGTGCAAAATTTAATTATGTTGTCCAGGGATATTACTGCTGATAATTTCTATCAGAGGAATGGTTAGACGCAAATTATTTGTTCGATTAGCTATGTAAAGAACACATTTCATGCCAGAAACCC
Organism: Paramacrobiotus metropolitanus; assembly: GCF_019649055.1. Classification (NCBI taxonomy): domain Eukaryota; kingdom Metazoa; phylum Tardigrada; class Eutardigrada; order Parachela; family Macrobiotidae; genus Paramacrobiotus; species Paramacrobiotus metropolitanus. The sequence goes on along the minus strand of NW_026570253.1, from coordinate 655,350 downwards.
GCATGAGCGTTTAATTGTGGGCGAGAGGGTTTGTTTTTGACAAACTGGGAAAGCACTTACTGACTTACAATTTACCCAGTTGTGTACGAGCGGTGACCAATGCAATATAACATTGTGGAGTATTCATAGTCAGTATAATTTTGTTTAACTGTATCAAACGAGTATTCTGACCGCCACATCCAAATAAATTTCCAAAATATAAAACGGTTTTATTAGCCGCTGAAAGAAAGATAAACCGCAAGTGGTTGATAATACAGCAGGATTCAGCGTCGTAAAACGAGAATGGTTTTTAGAGCGACTACTGTGCCGATGATAACGCGCATATTGTCTTATACGAGCATAAGTGCGAAGAAATACTCGTCTATTTTTTTCAGCCAGTAATTATACTTATACTATGTACCCCAGAACTATCTCAAAGGCATAAACATTAGTCCATGTAAAAAGGAAATTAAGCATCAGGATGGCATGACAAACGGTTGTAGAAAATTAAAAAATGATTTGAGTACTACAATTAAATAAGTTAAGACGTTTTTGTGATTTTTCGGTAATTACAATGGCCCTGTTGAATTACTGAATACGTACACGCGTAATTAAGGATGCCATCCTTCATGTAGACATAAATAGTTCTACGCATGATTTACGTAAGTTATGACAAAAAACTAACTTTAACAATAAATCTAAAATTTCCTCCGGGAGGTGACATTAAAACACACATACAAGCTAGCATCTGCGTTATCATTTACACCTTGCAGTTGCACCTATCGTAGGACTGAACCCACAGGCGAAATATCTATATATTTACAACGATAACATTTGACAGAAAGTTGTTTCATGGCTCCTGATTTGTTGCCGGTAAACGCTCGCCGGTTTTCATTAGAATTTTTCAATTTTCTCAAAAATAGATTTAGCTCTTTCCCTAAGTGACATCTTTTTGACTGGCTTCATAACCGTTAAGAAGGCCACGCTTTTCCGCTTGTAGAAGGCCATCAGTTCCCGTGTACCAAATTCTTCGGCCTCGGCAATGGTCGACATAAGCTTCATATCTGTCGTTTCCGGTAAAATAATGGTCATCACCGAGCCCAGAACGGACACCGCTCCGATAATATAGAAGGGAATGCCGGTGAACGAGGTGTTTAGGGTCTGTAATGCAACGCAACGTACTCTGTAAACGCCTATGCAGCTGCAACAATCGTAATATGAGATTTGCACCAACTGACCAGTAAGGCGAGTTGTGGCGCCACCATGGCACCGGCTTTCATCGCAATGGAGCACAATCCGAAGCCGCTGTTCCTGATGGCGGTGGGGAACAATTCGGAGGACACCACGCTGACAATGGGAAAACAGCCGACGATGGCCATCCGTCCCAGCAGGGCCATGGCGGTTTTCGCGATGGAATTGGCGTCCAGTTTGGCGCCGGCCGGTATGGCACCAGTTATCAGGGCGAAGATGCCGGCCCAGAAGAAATACGTCACCAGCATGGCACGGTTGGTGATCCTTCATAATGCAGGATAATAATACTCGTATTGGTAATAACAAACGTTCCTCGAAAAAATTACTTTGGATCACTCATTATATACACAATAATCTATCTATTTTTATGAAAATTTATAACTTTCGGACAATTCTCTTTCTAAATAATTATGCAGGATCTGCACAACGTTTCTACGTCGACAAAACACTTGGCAAATTACTGTATTGCTGTTTTATAGTGAAACCGATAGCAACTGTATCACAGGCAAAGAATAAAATAACGATTTTATAGCATATTGTGGAATGTATAAATCACTGTACGTATCTTGCAACTACGCTGTCTACAAATACTAAATTCATACTTTTGAGCGGAAATGACGGCTAATGCCCGCGGAATGAGCTCCAAGCACCCGCTGATAGCCAGGTTAGTATACACGTCGCCCACCATGTTTGTCATGAGAAAAGAAAAGGCAAAGTATGTGAAGAACGTGGCGAACCTGAATCCAAAACAGCGCTTCATTCGCTAGAGTACTTATGTACGCGGAATAATCTGAACATTATCATTGTGCATAATAATGCGCCACCTTGCTTACTTTACCGAATGTGCCAATTGTACATAATTTAAATATAGAAATATATTGTGATAATTACCAAATATAACAGCACAATACGGTGAATATGCGGACATACGGCGTCCGGAAGCAATCGATAAAAGAATGGGACTGCACAGGCTGGCCACCGGAATGTAGATTCTTAGCTAGGATTTCAATGTCCTTAAGGTCACTTCGGGATATGGGAACGTTGTTAAAGTGCGCGATATGCTTACAGATGTCCTGGGCTTCCGTCGCACGATGGTGCAGAATTAACCACTTTAACGATTCCGGAGCGAACCTGGATCGTTAACAAATGCCTAAGCGTTTATGCGGTCGCATCTACTCGAGACTGAATTCTACTGCCGTGATACTGGTCAAGCTTGACCTATATTCTTATGTTTATAAATCGCCGTAAATAAACTTTTTTTCATACCAGTCAGTATGACGGCAGTATGACGGCAGTAGGATTCAGCCTAGAGTAGATCCAACCGCATAGCTAAAATTAAAGCATTTATCGTCCTAATGTTTCGCAAAAGGTCATGTCATGCTCTTAGATTAGAGCGGAAATGTTTTTTTACAGGATGTAATAATAATTATTATTATATTCTCCACTTGTACGAGCAGTAATGTACCAGAATTTGGAAAAACTGGAACAGTTCTGCATAAGCAACAATTTATTTTATTTTTATATATTTTAACTTTAATTGTTTTTGCAGTACAACTTTCTACCACAAAACTCGTCGCGCTTATTTATAGGTTAACGTACAGAGTATGGCGGTGTTGGAAAACCAGATGTTCTCATACAACGGAGCGCGCATAACGTACCTGTATTTTTACACATATTTTTACGATCAATGTACTGTACCAGTAAAATCCTATGGCGGTAAAATTTGAAACAGCTAGAACGATCTGCATATGATGCCAGTTCTGGAGAAGATATCCGAATAATGCTAAAAGCAGCACACCGGCGGAAAAAGGGAATTGGGCGATGGCTGCCCACGGGCCACGCCGGTGTGACTGGATCCATTCCATCATCAGCACGAAAAATGCGCTGTGCATCCCCTGTTCCATAGTACGAAACGCAGTCAACAAAAATATTTGAAAAAGTTGGGCATAAATCACGTCAGATGTTCTCTAGCACATGTACAGACGTTAGAATACTAAACATGACCCACATTTAGTTAATGGAAATAAATACTCCCTGAATGTTCCCAAAATAAATTATACAAAGTACGAAAGAGAAAGACTACTTCTATGTTTACTTAAATACTACCTAAGTAACAAATGCATTATTTGCTAGAGTAGTTATGAAAGTTATGAATGGATACAGACCGACAGCATTCAGACTTTTTGAGTGTTGTACCTGTCTGGCCAGCCCAACACAGAAGCGCAAAACTGAAAAGGAAATGATATCCCTTGAAAAAATTACTCCAATGCTGAGCAAAGAATAAGCAATATTTGAGAGGATCAAGGTTTTTCTTCGGCCGTATTTGTCGGAAGTCCATCCAAAAATCGGTGACCCAATGATTTGCCCTGCACATCGATATAGTTCACTACCCTATGTAGGATTTCGCCCTGGCGCCTTAAAATTGTGTTTTCACACACGGTTTATTTTAAGTATTAATGTAACATACATCGATGATTCCATCCAAGTCATGCAGATCAACCATTTATATATAGCTACTGAATACCAACAATACATTAATTTAAGGACGTCTATAATTTCATGCAAAAGTTATATATATGCGCGCAAAGGAGTCTAGTAATGGACCAGTACAATTTTGTAGGTATCAGCGCATATATTACGTAAACTGAACTTAATGCGAGATTTACCCAGAAAATACACTGTTGTCGCTAGATTTGCCAGCCACGCTTTGTCACATAATAAATCCATCTAAAACCAAAGCACATCAACTGCTTGCTTTTCTCGATGAAAATTAAATCAGAAGCATGTTTTCAGTGATGTACCTCTCCGATAACTGACCACTGGCGATTTCGATATACGTAGGAGAAATTCGAAGACGGTAATCCAGAGTGAATAGCGTTGCAAGCAGCTGACAGGTTAACATAAACGTACCCCATCGAGGAATTGTCATCAGCTGTCACGAAAGAATTATTATTGATATCCGATATTCCGTAATATGGAATCTGAATGCCTAGCGGTCGAATATTGTAAAATATAGGCATTAGGTCATTCATGGCAATCGGTACAAACTGCAACATCAACAAGGTGAACTGGATAGTCTGGAAGATGCCGGGATCTCCCAGGATGTTTAAAATATCATCGGCATCTTTCAATTTAGGCGGAATGTTCATTAAAGATTGCCGGCGAACCATTTTGCTGCAAATTAAATCTGGCTGGTTAAATAAAAAGAACACAAGTATGTAAACAAGCCGGGGATAATTTTGTTAAAAAAAACCAAAAGGTCACGGGAAAAAACCCCGCATTTACAAGCAGAATTACTGGTGTTGTAAAACAGTTTATTCATAACTTGTCAACTGGTTTTCTGAAATCACTTTTGTGCTGGCTGATTAGCCAAATGCCGGTGTACAATTAATACATGCAGAGCATAATATTATTATACATGGTCATTATCATGCACTGTATACAGTATACACGATGTTTCTCGTACCGAATGGAAGTGCTTTTAATGGGCAAATACGTGTTTGTCTCACATTAAATATTGTTTAATCGATGGCTTTAATTGTTGTTGTAATATGTCTTAAGCGTTTTCTTAATTAAATTTTAACGTTGAATGACGTGTGTTTTGTGTTCAAACGACGGGTGGCGTTTTGCATGCTGTGCGGCAGGATCACCAACTGTCAAACAGCCTGCTAATCATTTTAAATATCATTACGCGCCCTATGATCACTTTAAATGCAGTCAATTCCCTGCGGCAGCGGCGCAGGCCTATCGGCCAAAACAGGACATAATCGATGTAGAAATCTGTAGATACAGTGTTATACTAGCTATATAAATCTACCTTCGGCTATTTGTAATAAAAAGTAAAAGTACTCCTACTGAAGAATTGATCATATATGCATTACCATATGGTTCCACCAGTTGACTGATATTCACTATACAAATGCACTTACATAAATCAGTGGAGTTACTGTTCATAAGTCATTTCTCTCGAATGGGGGCTTCTTTAATTTTGCAACTACAGCATAATTTACGTTTGCATTTTCGTTTTCGGCCCAAGTATTGTTGGATGTACCCGCATGCTAAGACAATCATGATCCAACAGCATTTGGTTTTGTAGATGTTGGCGTAAAGAGCTGAATGCATAAGCTGCCGATGAAAATTTATTCCATCCGAAGACTGCCATCAGCTGTCCGATATCAAAACGACAACACTCTGAAAAGTCTCTTGTGAAATTCTTTTGACAGTAATGACGTTATACACAGTAAATATTTTGATTCTGAAGCGAGTTGTGCAACACGAACAGGTACAATATCATTCTTTAAATTTGTCAGCGGGAATGATTCCCGTAACCGATAAACGCGGGAAATACCGAACGAGTGCTGTTCACAGACACTACTGTAGAAGCAATTAATGCACACTCAATAATATCCCTAGCAAAACCACTTTCAACCACATGATAAGGGCGCTTCATTGGAAAAGAATTAAGTATGATTTTGTTACAACAAATTTCACAAGCAATGGAACATTGATTACCAGTACAGAACTTGTACAGTAGTTGTGCAATTAAGAGCATATTTAGAAGTGAATTTTCACTAAATTAATCATAGTCAATATTAATCATTAAGCAAATAATGCACATTCTACGGTACGCTCAAGCTAACATTTACAGTACATCGCGAAGTGCTTGTAACTGACATTATTGCTAAATAAATGCACCGAAAGATAATAATGCAAAATAGACAGGACTTGCGAGCGGATAAAAGACATTAAAATTAAAACACCGGTGAATAAAATTCACGAATAAAATTTAATGGAATATTTCGCAACGAAATTTTCGATGAAAACTGACTGCGCCATGCTGGTAGACAAGCGTCCACCGGTACTATCCCACTCATTCCGATTTCCTGGACGAATGCGAACTCATTCGACGGCGGAAACTAGCCAGTGTCCGCTCCGTAGTTTCCGAGGGGCGCCGCTCAATCAGCCCCTTTAACAGCACAGCCAGAATGGCCATCCGCACGTACACCCCGTTCTCCGCCTGCCGGAAGTAGGCCGCTCGTGAATCCTTATCAATCTGCGGCGCAATATCATGCTGACGGGGCAGCGGATGCAGAATGCGGAATTTCGGCCCAGTCAGCGATTCCGGTTTGACCAGCGTCATGCGCTCCGGCGTCAGCGACAGACGACGGTGTTCAGCAGCGTCCGTTCCGGTGTTGTACAGCGGCGCCATGTACAGAATGTTGGTCTCCGGCAGGGCCTCCTCCAGACTGGTGAATAGACGCTGCGGTGTGGTGTGCAGTTCGTCGATATACTGGCTGACCTCCTCCGGCATGTCGCACTGTTCCTGTGCCACGTAGCGCAGCTCACCGACCTGGCATTTTGCCAGCAGTTTAGCCAGCGAGTGCGCCGGGCCGCTCTTTAGGTTGCCGGACAGGGTGACGACACAGCCCCGGATGGTACCGATCTCGTCCCAGATGGTGAAACCATCAACCAGCGCTTGCACAAAATCTTCGCCAGACTGTCCAACAAGAAACCGGTGAGTTATATTGTCAGAACAACATGTACGTATAACAAAGTCATCATAAAAAATCAATTAGCAAGTCAATTAGCCTAACCCCCTTTTAGCCCACCTCTCACATTGACTCACAATTAGCCTTTGGTTAAATTTATTGTGACAATTATACGCATAAACTTTTATGTGGATAACACTACCGTTTTGTACTTAGCAGGAATTTTTCCACGTCAGGTTACATGTACAACATCCTATGGGTGGCAAACGTATTTTATCCCGAAACACATACCGCGTCGCCCGCATTAATGAACGGTTTTTGCTGACACCAGCCAGCAACCTCCAACGGATTCTCGTACGACTGTCGCAACACCACTACATCGGCATAACTTGACATAATCATCACCGTATCGTGCAGACTTTCACCTTTCTTCACTGACGACGTGGCGGGATTCATGTAGATGACCGATCCGCCCAGTCTATAAACATCGACTAATAATATATCGACATCGATATATCGACATCGACATCGATTTTTGTCGTCATCGACAAAAATCTTTTCATTTTTCATTTACTTTAGTGCTCAGAAATTCTTAGCAATTACTTCTTGTGGGAAAAAATAGTAGTTATCGTTTTCATTTTTCAGCTGTTTAAACGCTAATAGGTAAAAGTAGTCACAAAAGTCACCTGTGCATGGCGCTTGCATACGCATTTTGGCTTCCGAAGTCCTCCGTATAGAACAAATTTGCCAGAATTTTCCCGCTCAACACGTGTCCTGTGGGTCGGTTCTTCTGCACACAAGTCTTGAAATAGCGGGCCAAGCGAAACAAATGCTCAATATGCTGCTGCGTGAAGGTTTCCACGCAGATCAGATAGTGGAAGGGCAGCGCCTCGGCCATCGGCGGCGGGATCATGGAGGAGCGTCGCATATGCACTGCACCTCCGTAGGCGCCACCCGCCACATCCGAAATGCCGAAATCCACCGACAACCGCGACTGCCGGCGCGCCATGAGTTCCTCGTGCGGCATAAAAGTGGTGGGGCGGCGCTGGTTGACCGTTGTGGCCGGTTTAGCTGGCGCCGTGGCCGCTTCCTCACTGGTGACGAAGGAAATGCTCTTGCGGCCCGGGGCGGAAGAACCGCGTTTGGGGTTACGCGGGACAATCGGTTTTAGGAGGGTATCGGGATAATGGTCATCGGCGTAATCTGCGGCAGTTTCATCCTGGGGCGCCGACTCGGTGCGCTCGCGGGTGGAGGTGCGCGAGCGGAAACGAGGCGCCTCCGTGCTGATGGCGGGTGAGATGACGATCGAGACGGGTTTAATGGGGCGTGTGCCCATGGTGTCCTTGCACACGTCGTTGCCGTAGCCGGGCTGGGCAAGAACGGCGCCGTCGATGTACACTTCCTCACCGCGTAAGACAACTCGTTGAACCTGACAAAACACAACGGATATTCCACAACAAAACAACCGATTTACATAACAAAACACATTCTTTTTTACTGTTAAATCCATTTCACATAGCCGACACTCACTCACTGGTAATTAACCATTAGGACGTTTCAACGATTTTTTGATTAAATTTATTGTTTTGTATAGATAACATCCCTTTTCTTAGCATTTTTAGCAAGATCTGTTTATATAGAAAAATGTTTCAGTACCTTTCCACGAACGTTCATGCCGGCAAACGGGCTCCAGCCGGCCTTAGTCCACTCCTGCTTCTCGGGGATCACCCACTCCTCATCCAAATCCACCTCCACAAACGTATCGGGCTGTACCGGTAAATCAAAAATCTTCCGCGGATTCGTACACAACCGCGTCTCAATATCTTCCAGACTCAGCCGTCCGTCCGCCACCGCCGTCAACAGCAGCGGCAGCATCGTCTCCAAACCCGGGAATCCTGGCGGACTGTGCTCTCCGTCCTTCTCACTCAGCAGATGCGGCGCATGATCCGTGGCGAAGCAGTCAATCACGTCCAGATTCTCCCACAACGCCGCCTGATCCTGGGGCGTGGCCAGCGGTGGCTTGACACTGCCGCGTTTCCCCAACGTCGCCAGCTGCTCCGTACTGAGGAACAGGTGATGCGGGGCTACTTCACACGTGACCTTCATCCCTTTCTGTTTGGCTTCGCGGATCAACAAAATCTCCTGTTTGTTGGACACATGGCAGATGTGCACCGGACGATCGTACAGATGCGCGTAGAACAAAACCGCCGCCAGTGTACTGCTCTCTGCGTGAACGCAAATCGGTCGGGACTTCGGCCACCCGGCCAGATGCGGTCCCCATAGCGCCATATTGTCCAGCTTCAGCGTGGTAAATGTGTCGTTAAGGTACATCTTCAAGGTCATCACCTGCGACGCCAACTGGCTGACTGTCGCCGCATTGTCCACCGAAGCCCCGGCAAACAGCGCATAATCGCAGCGGGCACCGCGTTCCGCTGCTGCCTTCGCCAAACCCAAGGATTCCGCGTCCGTCACCGGGGGATTGGTGTTGGGCATACAGCACACCAGCGTGATCCCGCCGGCCAACGCCGCAGCGGTCCCACTGGCGAAATCCTCTTTATGCGTAGCGCCCGGCTCTCGCAGATGCACGTGGACGTCAATGAGTCCCGGGAAACGGTACAGCCGGCGCGTGGTGACGAAATCGGTGCTTAAACGCAACGGCGGTGGTTTGGGGAAAGCGGTGAGGGCCTCCGCCAGGATCAGCGCACAATTGGCGTCGGTGATGAGCGGGATGGCGAAATCAGCGGTCAACCGACTGAGACGGTAGCCATGGGTGCTGTCAATGGAGAGTCGCGGTGTCATTCCCCGGCGAGTGGGGATGCTGATGGCTAAATCAAAGGTTTTGGCTAGCGCCGCCTCCGATCCATCCGTCGGCCACACAATTTCCTCTAACTGGATGCTATGAGTGGTTTTGTAGTATTCCGTTGTCCCGGTGTTGGCGTAGAGTTTGTACCCCAGTGACTGTAAGAGTTTGACGCTGTTGGTCAGGAGTTTCCGGTGATCCGGATTGCTGATGCCCAGGAAGATGTTCTGACGGGGATAGCGGAAGCCGCTGCCGATCAGCGCTTTGAGGAAGGCTTCGTACTTGGTGGTCCCGTAGCAGGCCACTTCGCCGGTACTGCGCATCTCCACACCCAGGGTCACGTCGGCATTGGTCAGGCGGGAAAAGGAGAACATGGGCACTTTGACGCCGATGCGATTCTCCTGACCGAAAGTCACGTCTGCAGAGTCCACGTAAATGCCCAGAGCGACGCGGGTGGCCGCCGCAATAAAGTCGTAGTCCAGGGTTTTCGACACGAAGGGGAAGGAACGAGAGACACGAACGTTGCATTCAATGACCATTAATTTGTTATCCTACAACAAGGAGAACTCACCTAATATTATGACAGTTGCACATCAATTTTTAGTCCCCCGACTATTCAGTAATGCACAAAATTGCTTAAAAAGGTTTACATCTTTTATTTTTGTACTCATTAAACAAGTATTTGCCAGCAAATATTTTTGATTCATCCAACGTAAAACGCTTCTTGTCTGCGTGACCTTTCGGCTTACTTTGAGCATTAGTTGCAAGTTGTAAGGTCCACTGATTTCCAGCTCATCCCCAATGGCTTCCACAATATCCCGGATCTGTTCGACAATATCCCACGACAGGCTCTGCGGCGGAGTGACCAGTGTGGCGTCTCCGCTGTGCACGCCGGCATTCTCCACATGTTCCGAGATGGCCATACAGATGGCCTCGCCCTGTGCCGCCACGGCGTCCACATCGATTTCCTGGGCATTCTCGATGAATTTGGAGATGACCACGGGTCGATCACGGCTGATGATGGTGCCTGGTTTGTTCAGGTATTCTTCCAAATCGCTAACGGAGTAGGCGATTTGCATGGCGGCGCCACTAAGGACATATGAGGGACGGATTAGGCAAGGGTAGCCGACTTCGTTGGCGAATTCTTTGGCGCTTTCGATGCTGGTCAATTCGCTCCATCTGATCATGAAAACAAGCCATAAGATAAAACTCTGATTTCAATTACATAATTATGTAGAGCAATGTTAACCGAGAATATTTATCCATTTGTAAATAAAGCATTTAGTAGGTGTTACTGCATTTGGCCCGAAAGCCGCAATAACTGTTCACCGAAACGTTTTATATTTTTATTGTTTCAATGTAGCCTGTAATTAAAAACTGAACTTATGAGATAGTCTTACCAACTCATACGATGGTCGCTGAGCATTTACGAGCAATGAAATCAACTTTCATTAAGAAACAATTTGCTTTCTTAACGGTAAAATGACACATTACAAACGTTTCCGACCAACCTTGGTTGCTCGATTCCGATACTGTCCAGCAGTCGGGAAAACTTGAAACGGTTTTCGGCATTATCGATTGACTCGGGACTGGTTCCCAGTATGACAGCGTTCTGCCGGTACAAATCCATAGCGATATTGTTCGGCAGTTGCCCGCCCATGGACAAAATAATTCCTTCCGGATTCTCCAGCTGATAAATATCCATGACGACTTCCAGGGAAATCTCTTCGAAGTACAGCTTGTCACAGACGTCGTAGTCGGTGCTGACCGTTTCCGGGTTGCAGTTGACCATTATCGTCGAACGGTCAAGCCGGCGTAGTTCCTGCAGACAACCGACTGCGCAGCAGTCAAATTCCACACTGCTTCCGATCCTGTTGCAAAGAAATCATAGCTATTTTAAACAATAATTTTTCATTTACATTATTTGGTTAAACTAATTATTGCGCGTATTCGAGATGCCATATTACGTTCACGGCAGACGGACGCTTGTAGTTATATTTTGAAAAAATGTTTGTGTCAAGTACTACGAGTAGTCTTCAAAGGTTCTCGATGAACTGCTGCATTTACCGTAAATTTTAGAAAATGATGCTGCTTTTAGAGAACCATTCAAAAATCGCGCTTTTACCTGTAAACACCAGATCCGAGCACCATTACAGCAGAAGATTTCGCGTCAAACATCACGTCATGCTGCTGCGAATGATATGTCAAATAGAGATAGTTGGCGTAAGCCGGCCACTCGCCGGCCACCGTATCAATCTGCTTGACCCATGGATGGACACCCATTTCTAGCCGAATGTTGCGGATGATCTGCTCCGTACTACGCACCAGCTTAGCAATCTGGGCATCAGAGAAGCCCAGCTTTTTAGCTGACAGAAGTAGACTGCGGCTGGGCGACTGAGCCACCTTCGTACGCAGTTCTTGGCGGAAGTCGATGATGTTCTTCATGCGGTACAAGAACCAGCGGTCAATTCGCGTCAGCTCGTGTAGACGGTCCACGGTGTAGCCCTCCGCCAAGGCGGTGGCCACGGTGAAGATCCGTCGGTCGCTGGGGTTACTCAGCTCCTGGAAAATTTAATTTTATTGCGGTTACCAAAGCAAACAGGATTCTTTTACATCGTCAGAAAGTTCCTCGACATATGGTTCAAAGCCGGCGTAGTGTTCGTCCACCATGCGCAAGGCCTTCTGGAACGCTTCTTCGAAATTACGACCGATGGCCATCACTTCGCCGATGCTCTTCATGGCGCTTCCAATCTAACAAAAATACGGTGTAACAAACACTATCATCAAAATTTAATCATGGTCAACAATTTGTGTAGCAATGAATATATTTATGTAATTCTAGTGCTACACGAATGAAACTCACGAAAATCAACAAATTTATGTTGCATGCAAAAAAAAACAGCATACTAAGTGCCATTCCATCCGAAAAACTCCCAAATATGAACTTTTTTAAGGCATTTGTTGGGTCACCTTGGTGCTGACGCCGGGAAACTTCCTCAAATCCCACCGCGGCACTTTGACCACACAGTAATCCAGACTGGGTTCGAAACAGGCTGTCGTTACTCCCGTCACCGGATTGCGCAGCTCCACCAAACTCTGCCCAATGGACAGCTTGGCTGCAATGTACGCCAACGGATATCCAGTGGCTTTACTGGCCAGGGCGGAGCTACGCGACAGTCGCGCATTGACTTCAATCACATAAAACTGAAAAGCCAACACGAGAAGATGCACACTGAGATCAGTAATTCAATAACTGTACTGTAAGTGACCTCCTGCGATTGCGGATTCAGCGCATACTGAATATTACACTCTCCCACCACACCCAGATGCCGAACGACCTCGATGGCCGCAGTTCGCAATAGGTGGTACTCGGCATTGGTCAGCGTTTGACTGGGCGCCACCACAATCGACTCCCCGGTGTGGATGCCCAATGGATCGATGTTCTCCATATTGCACACCTGTTCGAAAATAATAATATCGTGCTTAATACTGTACTTAGCGCATAAAGAAGAAATTGCATATTGTTACTTAATTATTTCTCTTTGTGTTTGCTTCATCACTGTTAGTTACTAGTACTTCTAGCGACTGACAATGGAAGGTCATGATTTATGATGGCAGCTTATGAATTCAACACTTCTTTAGGTGCTTTTATTATTTCTATCGATGAACGTTGGGTCGATTATTTCTATCGATGCATCCATTCTACGTACAACGCTGTTGTTTTACATTTTTAGCCAACTTCAAAATTTACCATCCATATGCATGCTTTGTATACTTCTAAGTTCTATGTACAGTACTTTAGATCAAGATTCGAGATTTTTTCTTCCTTGACCGTTATACTACTAATCTACGTACTTTGGTTGCCAAAAATCGCAAAGGGGTGACTATTAGTTCGGTTTTGCTTAAGAATTTTTATCTACAGACTATCGCATCGACCCTCCAAGGGTCAAGTTAGAAATCCATTTAATTATAAGTGGCAAAATGCGTAAGAAATAATACATTTTACACACCGTAATGCAATTGTCATGGATATCCCGTACGACTTCATATTCCACTTCCTTCCATCCACGCAGCGATTTATCCAAAAGTAACTGCGGCGACACCGAGAGCGCTCGCGTGGCGATCTCCGTCAGTTCCTGGACGTTGTTGGCAAAACCCGAATGCAAACCACCGAGGGAATACGCCGCGCGCACCAAAACCGGATAGCCGATGGTCTGCGCTGCGTCCACGGCATCCTGCAACGAATAGGCAACCATACTGGGTGCGACACGGTACCCGATCTCTGCCAGTTTGTCGGCAAAGAGTTTTCGGTCTTCCGTCCAGACGATGACCTGCACCGGGGTGCCCAGCACTTTGACACTGTACTTCTCCAGAATGCCCTGCTCTTTCAGCTGGACACCGCAGTTCAAAGCGGTCTGGCCCCCGAAATTCAGTAGTATTCCATCTGGTCGTTCCGTTCTAATCACCTACGAGTAGATAAAATGTCCCACCCAAAACGTTATTACGAATAGCATACTTTTTACTATTATGCTCGTATAAGTTAGTACCTGAGTAGCACGTAGTTATGTAGTGTATGATTCTTATTCACAAAGAGGTTACGAACATAAGAATGATTAAATATAAATAAAATTAATACAACCATCAAAAATGTAATAATAATTATAACATAATAAAAAAGGCGCAACAGGGCTGAACGATAATATTTCTCATGGCTCAATTATTTCAACACACAATTTACCTCACCAGATCTTCAGTCAATGCAGAGCTTATAAGTTATACTCGCAGATAGACCAAATATGATACTATACGACTAATGCATGTAATAATGTTGTACAGTTTACAGTAGAAAGAGGGAGAAGTAAAACTTATGTAATAATTATTATTATATTATATATTAAAGATTACCCAGAGTACTTGTACATACTACCTACAATACATAGTATACTACTGTACGGCAGCTGCTCCTGTTGAAGATTTACATTTTATTTTAAATTTTTTTGCTTCACTCAACCAAAATTAAACTCGTAGTTCAAGCGGTTTTGTGTAATAATGCATTATTCAGTCAGATTTTGCGTCACCTGTTCGACATAGTCCACTGTGACCGGCAAGTAGTACACTTTCGTAGCGATGCCTTTTGTGGTCTGCACCGTGGCGATATTGGGATTGACGAGAACCGTTGTGATGCCCTCGTCTTTCAGTGCCTTGATGCATTGCGATCCACAGTAGTCGAATTCTCCGGCTTGTCCGATACTCAGCCCACCAGAGCCCAGCACCAGCACCTTGCGAGGCTTGAACGCCGTCACAGGACAGGGCGCCGGCGGAGTCTGCAACTTCCTAATGATCTGCTCCCGGAAACTGTGCGGGTGGCCGTTTTTTGTATCCTTAACTGTCTGCAGGAATAAATCGAACAAGCATTCCAGATCGGCGGGACCAGCCATGTGCTCAGGATGGAACTGCACCCTACGGCAGCAAAGGTTACCAGTTCAAATCGTTACCAGGCATCATACCCAGAAAACGCGTAAACAACCGATGTTGATTGCGTCCAATAACAGGAAACAGGCTTATGCAGCGTATGCATCTGTTACGTGTAAATCGATAGGTATCTATGTATCGGCAATGAATCGCTAACAGCGTGAACATGCAGTAAAAGCCAAAAAATATTCAGTTAAATTGTAAATCAGCCAAAAAGTTTTGAATGGCAGCGCCTTTGATCCTAATTTACACATCGGTATCAACCTAAAGGTCACTTTCATGCTGTGAACTGGACTTACGAAAAAATCGGTTTCTCTGAATGGATAATCCCCTCATTGGTGCCATCGTTGGCGTTGGTAAAAAGTATTTCCCAGGGATGTGTAATCTCCTTGGTGTCGATGGCAAAACCGTGATTTTGACTGGTTATGTAACACTTATCGGTGCCATTGTGGACGCATGGCTGATTATGTCCGCGGTTGCCGTACTTGAGATGGTACGATTTCAGACCAGCGGCCAACGCCAAAATCTGATGTCCCATACAGATGCCAAACACCGGTTTACACTGGGGGTTCTGCATGTACATGGCCAGGTTCGCAATGAGCGTTGTGCACAGTGCGGGGTCACCGGGGCCGTTGCTCAGGAATAGTCCATCGAAGTTGTCCATTTCCTTGTGGATGGGGTGGTTCCATGGGACAACTTGCACGAATGCGTCGCGCTTGAGGAAACAGCGCAGTTGATTATACTTCAATCCGCAGTCAACAGCCAGAATTTTTGGATTCCCGCGAGGATTGTACAGTGGTGATGGTGTCTAAAAAGCGACATAAAAACGACTGACCACCTCTTCCAGTCAGTTTAATTTCTGAATGCAGCGCTGATCTACTCTAGTGTTGGCATATTGCTGTGCATGCTGAGTGCTGCATGGTCATTTCTGTCAATTCGATTTCTTCTACCAATCTCGCACAGACTATATACGGCGTGCGCTACAGCACCGTAAAATGCACACAGATCTGTACCATCTGTTAAAAAAATTATAAACCAATAAATTACATACTTCCAAAATCATGGACAACAGAGCAAGAGTGCAAAATACCGACAATATTCTGGTTCGTTGTAATATTGCCGCACATTCTCAACTGCACATTGGGGCTGCTTATTTCTGGTAAGTGTGATAAAGCGCATTTACACTGGCAGCACTACATTTTTGTATGCAAAACCTGTACTGCTATTCGTACGGGGTTTGCAAAGCTTTTAATTCGCAGTGGAATAACAAAAAGTGCCCAATTAAGCGTTTTGTTTTAATTATAAACAGCCTTACCTGTTTAGAATAATACCAGGTACACCACCTACTGACACTTACTTTAATGCTGACTTCGTCCACCAGATTGCGGTCATCTGGATCGATGAATGGAATGGCATCGACGGGATCGTCGCCCACAATGATCTGGTTCGTAAGATAGCCGAGAGTCAACACTGTAAAGCGGTACGCAATTTTTGCCGAAAAAATACTTACTTTGCCGAGAAGTGTTCCGTGTTCACGCAGCTTCATCGTCAAGGCGCGTGTGTCGATGCCCTCGATGATGGGAACCCCGCTCTCTTCCATCCACTGATGCAGCGACCGTTTAGCATTCCAGTGGCTGAATTCCTTGCTCAGTTCCCCGATAACCAACCCAGTAGCCCACACTCTGGCTGATTCCAACCACTTGGAGAAATGCTCCTCGTTGAGATCATCGCCTGGAACGCCGTAGTTTCCGATCATGGGATAGGTCAACACCAGGATTTGGCCGTGATACGATGGATCAGTCAGGGCTTCCGGGTAACCCACCATTCCGGTTTGAAATACTGTATACAGACAGCTTGAACCAGGAGATAATTCTATGCATGCATGCAGCATTGTTAAAAAAGTTACAAAAAAGCGTCAGTTCCAGATAAGTGTATCGATTACAAAAAAGTAAATTAATTAAGGAATAAGTGAACAAGATTTCGAAAATGGTATCACCGCATGTTGTAGGGCGGAATAAAATTTCGATATGCATTGTACTTGTGTAAATCAATAATTATCTTCCTTAGCATTGCAAATCGCAAAGCAGGTGCCTCCACGTACGGGTACGTCAGACATGCATATGCCTAAGCGAAAATCCTGTGCCGAAAATTAGTATCCTTGAATAACATGCATGTGCTTTTTGACCAGTACAGTTTTTACTTCAAGTAAATGACTTTTTGATTCAAATAATCTTTTCCGATTTAAGTCGTTCGTAGGACTTCGATGACTGATAAACAGTTGATTTTCACATACCAACTTCTCCGGCGACGCTTTTCTTTGCCCCTGCAATCTTTCCATGCCACACGCTTCCGTCTTTCAAATACAGTGCGGCAGTTCCTGTTGTCATCTTATCCTGGGCAAATGATAGAATCAGATGAGCGATACTACCATCGGATTAGCGCGGTCTGTATTAAAACTGGAAAAGACACTGAAGTTCAAACACGAAAACAAAAGGTCACCTGTTGCACAGTGTAGGTGAAAAACGTAATGCTCTAATTGCCAAAAAAAATAAGCTCGCTCAAAAAATAAGTAATGTTCTAATTGCCAATAAAAATTAGCCGAGCAGAGTAGAGGGTTTAACATGCGTACACCTGACAAGTACCGTTGTATGTTTTGTCATCCAAATGGCTGATCAAATGTCAAACATTTATCAATTCCATACACCAAAACACTAAGTGACATTGAATATGCACGCACTAGGAGCCGAACTATTCTCATGCGACAATTTACCGCAAAGATTATTATATTACACAAATGAAAATCAGAGTCAATCATCGCCGAGAGAAAGCAGCATTAGTGCTGATGCGGGTTTGCTTAATTTGGCCGATCGCATTTAAGAAAATTTAAAAGTGTTTTTGACAGAAAGTTTCTGGCAAAAGCGATAATTGCCACGATGGTAATTTAGTACAAAATCGCAACAAACTTCGATTTGCACATCGCATCTGTCGGTTGCACTGAAACTAAAAGAAGCTACGGGTTTTATAGCGTTATAAAAATGTCTAAACAAAGCAATCGGACATTAATTCCGGTGCTGGTGCACACCACGCATTACGCACCGATCAACCTGCGCCGTTTGTTTAGGTATGTCGATTAATAATAAAACCTTCAAATTTCCGTAATTTTTGACAACTTCACTATTAGGATAATGGACTGGATGACAGGCCGGTAGCGACCGGGGGCTGACATGTTCAATTAATTATAAAAAACGTCAAGTTTCTGTTGGCTGCTTAACTGAGTGTGTCTTAAGTATATGTAGTCAGATATAATATTGTTCAGTATGGCCACACCGGCACGAGCATGAGCACGTTTATATAAGAATATTATTCTGAATATAAATATATGTAATATACTTGTATGTGATATGTTTAACTGTTAACTTTAACAGCTACTCTATTTAACTACTAGAACAACTCCAGCGAGGCTTGTTGCCTGCAACTGTCACTGTTTTAGAGTAACTTGTTCAAAATTTAATAAGTGACTAAATTTAAAAAAAAACTGTCATAACCTAAGCATCCCTAGAGTTATTGTTGCAACCAAAAGACCTTCAACGTGATTCCGGACTATCCCGGTATGACGTGTCATCTGACCGGAAAAGCAAATAAATGTTGGCCGTTCCGTTGCAGATCTAGCCGCTAGGTACTGTCTAATAACAAGAACAATCACACAGGCTGCATAGGAAATGCGCACTAAACATCTTTCATTAAATGCTTACATTGTTACGAGTAACTCCTGTTCCAATGCGCACATTTAAATATACATTGGTATCACAGTTAATCCATAATAAGGTCGGCAGAAAGTAGAAAACAAACAATACTGTAGCTACGCTGATCGGCAAGCTTCCAGTTGTTTAAACTACCATACAATACGCTTGCTATATTACGCGCTAACTGCTGCAGCAGTATAGGAATGCCGCTGTAGACATTTTATGGCCTTAATAAAAAAAACTTTTAATTGATAAATTTTAGCGCCTGCCAATATGTATCTACATAAAACAACGATTCCCCCTTAACTTACCCTTATGAACCGGGTAAAGTGCTAGGTTGACATCGAAAAAAGCAAAGTTGTCCAATAAATTACTTATTGTTAAGCAAGACCATTAATCGACCTCTAAATTGTGGAAAAAAAGACCAAATCTTGTTACATGGCATCGGGTTGACTCGACTGAGCAACCGTATTTGCGAAATTTGCGCGGCCCTTTTGGCTGCAACAAACGCGCTGAATCTTTGGAATAATCTACAGCAGTTTATGCTGATCAACATCTATTGGAGGCTATCGGCAAGAGTATAGGTTGGCGGACTTCGATAGTCAGTCCTCAGTACTCGCAGAAAATTGTTACAGCAGATGTAACGAAACTGACCGGTAAGCATGCTGTGAACGCTGTTGACGATCTTGTTAACGGGTACTTCCATTTTCCTGACAATAGAAAGTCCCGCGCCTTGGTCACGTTGCACGCAGTGCACTATGTACACTGATTGTACTTATGGTTAGGTACCACCTTCTTTGACAGCTATAAAACATACGTGTTATTAGCTTGTTATTATTATCTGATGTAGATTTCGTCAGCTGTACACATCCGGTATAGGCCACATCGCAGCAGCCTTGGAGTGCTGATCCGAGTAGAGCACTGTCAACAGTACTTCGAAGTACCCTAGCTGTATTCAACACCAAGCTTCGCTTGGATGTTTGGTGTAGATGCGTGCGGTCAGGGCAAAGGCTTGTATGTATGAACACCTTCCAAGTTCCAGTGTCCGTGCAGATAAATTACTTTGGGGTTGATAAAAAGCTGCGCACTTCGACTCACTTAAAAATGGAAACACATACAACATATTATTAAGGTAAATACTAAATAGCTGGAACCAATAACTAAAGAAGTGGACCGTCTACAGGTCGGGTATTCATTTTTCGAGCTTTTCTTTATGTACTGTATGACTGTACGTATTGGTACAGCGACGTACGAGTGCAAAGTATCTCGTGAATTGTTGTCCTGTGGCTATGGCTAATGTGCCGTAGCAACGGCGTACCTATTGTCCATTGTTGTCGCCTTGTTTAGCGATCAGTTGGCTGGTTGGCTCGGTAGCGAGCAGTTGTATTAATAAAGTATACACCGCCGCTACATACATCACACTTTATCAATCCAAACGTTTTTGATAATACATTCTAATAATGTATGTGTATACGGTATCTACGTAATTTTAGATTCTTCTATGTATATTATATTTTAGGAGGAATAACTGAATAAGATAAAAAACGGCCGCATGGGTGGTGCAACAGGTACATTCACTGAATTTGCTTTTTCGCAGAAGCGTTAATTTTAAAATTTATCCAGCACATTTTTTTCAGTTCAATTTCCATTCAGTTTCGGTTGGTACAAAAAATGTTTATGCGGTTTTCCATTACTTTATCGGTTATACTGCGCGGCCACCGCCCGACGGCCGTTAACTCCAAAGAAATCCTGCGTTCTGCCCTTTGCATCAAAGGGCTATCTTGGAGAGTTGGCATAGACGCCGCACACAGCGTGTCGTACCGACAGTGTTTCCGATGTTATTACAATTTCAAAAGTATTCGAGATTTGAGCTATCGCAAAAATGTTTAAGCGGCCATAATCTGTCTTCCGTCGCTGACTTGTTGTGTTGGACTTGGTGTTGTTGGAGTCGTGATCTTCACAATTGTTAGTTCAGGTATTAACTTTTTTTAATACTTCTGTACTTGTTTTTCACATAATAAAATCATTCACTAGAAGATAAAATTGCACTAATTATAAGTCATCCAAAACTGGAAAAACAGCAAGCTACCCAGCAACATCTACAAACAAAGGCGGGTGATATAACAGAAAAGATTCCGTCTAATATTCGCCGCCGGTGGTGCCATTCCCATTATAGATGCTGCCTTTCCTCGCTGAATTTCTACGCTGATCCGCCGATGCAAAAACGCCAGTGCGCGCGGTTCGCCTGATTGCTGCTGGATCATCTTTCGTAGCACGTTTATCAGCCGGGTGGCTCCTGGTGGCTCCTGGTCCGAAAGTTCCGCAAGCCTCAAAGCCCAGCGGCGAGAAGTAGAACCAGTAATCCTGGATTATGCTGCGGTACTTCTCGGTCTTGCTCCGCTCGGCTAACACTGCTGCTGCTCCTGCTCGGGTGGATGTGGCTGCGATGTACGACGGCAGGTTACATCCCAGGCCAGCGCCTTTCCTCTTTCTCACGGGGAAATTGTCACACCGTCTGGTCGTTTGCGGTTTGCCATCTGTACGGGAGATTCCGAGAGGTTCCAGTTCAGTTTCGAATCCAACCGATGCAAAGGCGCGCCTGATGACCGTTTTGAGGTTTCGTGGGTCGGTTTCACTGAACTTGCAGCTTGAATCATGATAGCCATGCTCATCTGCTTGGTCGCAGCAAATGCGCTGGTGTGATGTACGTACCGGTGCACCCAGGCGCAGCCCACATCTGTCCTTAGGCTGGAGTCGTTAAGTAGGTTCCCAAGAGATGTATTAACGCTCCTTGTATTCATCCTGCTGCTGACGACTTTCGTAGGTGGACTAAGGTGGAACATTCTTGGCTTCGGGATGTTCCGAAAATTTCCTATGTAGACATGTGTACATTCGCATGGCCAAAGGCGGCCGGGACCAATAAAATTTAGGTCTTAGGAGAAAAGACAAACAGTAAGTGTGGAACAGCTTTGACGGGCATTCGCGATGGTACCGGTGGAATCAGGCTATATCATCGATTCATCGTTAGGCCTAGGAATGGTTGTCCAAAATGTTGAAGATGCAGTGCTCAAAGTGTATTTACGTACTTTAATAACGTGTATAGTACTGTATTCGTACGGTACATACTCGTAGTTTTATAAGTGCTATGCATGGGAACCTTTTCGTTAAACCCTTGAGTATAAGTGTATTGTAACGTCTCTTTGCTGTTAATTAAAGGATAAAGATCAATTGGTATGTCCGCAAATTAGGTGACATACTCTGTACATATGTATATGTAAGCGCTTTCAGAAATTTTTGAAGCTAGGTCGGTTCCGAGAAGCATGATCAACGTGCCTGAAAACTTCGTGTTACGATGGTCGGTTCACGACTCGGTTGTATGGTCTCGTAACGACAAAATTAATACAGTATATATATACGCACTATTACGCAGTATTAGCGTGGGACGACTTTCTGATGCACGTTTAACTCGTAGGACGGCCGCATAGTACTGGAGTTTAGTTGGTCGGCCACTCGGACAGCGTTTTTGTTCTGGAAAGTCATCATTTCGACACCGACATCTACAGCAACGCTGGAAACGATGCTCGTCTGGACCGGTCTGGGTGTCTGGTCAATAAAAGACAGCAGCTTGCTGCTGATTGGTTTACCGGAAACGCGTCGCGTTTCTTCGGCATTACTTGGGTTTCTGTGCTCCATTGTTCGTGACTTGAACTTATCGTTAATTACAGTACGCATATGGTAAAGGTGCAGCTACGCGCTGCAACAGTGATAATAATTTTATATAAATGTTCAACATTTTGCAGCCCTTCCGGCTTTGGTTCTGCACCAACACCAAACAATTTTTTGTGATGATCAGGTCAATATTGCTATTTGCTGGTTATTCAAATTAATCGTTCTAATATTAGGTGAAAAGAGCTCATGACTCGATCACAGACTAAGGAGCACCAGTTATAAAAAATTGGTATCGAGATTCATGATCAGCGAGGAAATGTTCAGTAGTTTCTGTTCTCGGTACGTTTAGTGACTCGGCTGAGAAG